>NC_143175.1:8760000-9385000 GCF_047325235.1 Durio zibethinus
ACCTATTCACCAGCTTGAGGGGGAGTGTGGGAAAACACTTATTTATAGCTGGTTGTAATCTTGTAATCTGTATATTTATATTTGTATCTCTAGAATTAAGTATTTGTATCCCTAGAATTAAGGAAGATTTAGTTTCCTAGTTTAACCCCGAGTTAGTTGTATATAAACCTAAGATTCTTGTATAATTCAATATAAGCAGTTTTTCAACATACATTCAGTTTTCACACTGATTTATTTCTTAGTTTTTCCACACATATATCTTTGTACTTATAAAATGGATAAAACATAAATGTATATACTGAACACTGAGAAGCTAAAAAAGCTTATGCTATCATTTATCATCAATAATAACATTTGAAGACAAGAAAAATTAAAATCATAATTTTTTTGTTACCAATACAATGAGATCCTTTAATAGAAAGCTTATTATTTCTTCATTAAAAAAACTTAGGCCAAAAGAGTGCTAATGTAAATGTATGAGAAAGATGAAGATTGTAGCTGAAAAAAGGTGCAAGATAAATGGTAAAGAGCAGAAATGCATGAACATTACAAGAATGTGGAACAAAGGATACAAAACTGTTAGATATGACATAAAATGTTTGACAAGGGAGAGAGGAATAGAGATGGTTGGTCAGTATTAAATATGGAAAAAGTGTTTGGCAAATAAGATAAATTGACAGATTACAAAACCTTCACCAATAATGATAGTTTAAAGCTTTGGCCAATCAAAGGAAAAGTCATAGATAAGTAATGATTTTTCTTAAATGCAACATTGAGTTGCCAGATTTCTTCATTAGAAAAGATAAAGTTGGATAAAAAAACAGGAAAATTTGCATTTGAAGCACTTCACTTCGGTACACGACACATGCTGTTTAGGCCTAGTAAATTGGGAAAACAGTGATGTAGAACAAGGAAGGGAAGACAGAAAAATAGTGAACTGAGAGAAAAAAGTAGTGAATGATGAAGAAATCACAGGAATCTAAGGGGAAATCTCATTTCACTATATCCCATGGGTCCTAAAGCTGTTAGAAACTAAAATAGCTTGATATTTCTAAAATACTTCCTAAACCTTATTAACTGGTAAATAAGTAAAACACTGATCAATATAAAATGACTGAAATTTCATAAAATTTAAGAAAACGGCAGTCAACTGCATGAAAATATATAATAAATAAGATAAATCACTAATTATATAATTTCTCCATGCAAACATTCTAGCCAGCATCAATAGGCCCATTAACTAAGCTAAAGTCTGATGCAATTTTGTTATATATTAATGAAATAACAAGTGCGTAAACAACTTAGTCGGTGAAATGAATTAAAGAAAAAAAAAATCCAATAAAGCAAAACAATCGTTCCACTTAGTTTGTTATTTTGTCAAATGCGTTTTGCTTTTCATAGAGTGCTAAAAAAAAAGGTAAATACTACTAAAAAGCAAAATCATAATTGCTTAAAATTGAGCAAATGAATAACAATCCTAACATGATAATTATAAACTAAAGTAAAATCTTGAAAAATGTTCTCCAGAAAAAATTACAGTTTGAATTTGTAATTCTTCAAAAATATTATTTGTGTTAAATCCCAACACGCTTTTCTTTTCGCTTCAAGCATCACCAAATCTATATTCAAAAACTGCTTGTAAGACAAACCAAAAAGAAAAACCTCTACTGTATTCTTCTGAGTTAGATGTGCTATCCTATATATTTGACATGAATTGTTTTAGGCCTTAAGGGGCCAAATTCTCAAAATGTACAAGGCCAAGGTACATTCTCCGACATAAAAGTACAGGGGTTGTTCGCATTTTTACCCTTTTGAAGATAAACACTGAACTACAGCGAGATAAAAGCTCAAAACTAGTGATTTGGAATTGTTACATGCAGCTTAATTACTTGAAATAGAAGACAAAATAAATTCCAAGTCGCTCCCAGAATTTTGGGCGAGGGAAGTTTGTTTTAAGAATCTACAAAAATTTACATATTGACAAACAATTGTCGATAATCTCCTGTTGTAAGAACAAGAACAAAAAAAAATAGGGGTTTAGATACCATGAAACCCTAAGTTTCAAGATGGAAAGTTGGCCATGATTTCTAAAAGATCTTTCCAGCATAGAAATTGACTCCATAGAATTTAACATCAAAGTATAAAAAGATCATTGTAGCACCTTATCATCCTCATACACCACTGTAGATGGGATTTCCTTGTTAATGATTTTGTCAAATCTGAAAAAAAAAAATTAAATGAGAAAGAAAGAACTCGGAGATTCAAATCAAAGTGAATATGGAAGAAACATTTATCGTCGAAAATGATATTAAAAAAAAGATTTTTCTAAAACAAATTTAAGATGAGAGTGAAATTGATGAGAAGAAGAAGAAGAAGAAGAAGAAAGAGAAAAGTGGGCTCACATCGTAGGAGAATCAGAGGGAACAGCAGCAAGGGCAGCTTCTTTCTCCGAAGCCATGAGGGAAGACTCCGATGGCAAACGGGTTAAATGAGACCTCAAAACTAACAGTCGGCTCCTTATCTCATCACTCATCCAGTCATCACTAACCCTACTTTCCAAGGATTCGGCTTATCTCCATTTCACTGTAAAATGGACGGAAGGATCAAGGGACACATCATCAATAAATAGATCTAAGGACAAAATTATGCCACATTATTATGCAGCGATTGTTAAAAGAAAATTTTATCTTACAAAAAATTGGGTATCAGATTCTGCAAAAGCTTTTGCGTTTGTTCCTAAAAGAATTAATTCATCATCACGTGATCGATAGCATCCAATTATTCTGCGTTCTCCCAACTCATAATTATTCTCAACGACGAACATTTAGAAGAATCCTACTTAATTTTGTTTTCATTAGAAAAAAGACTCTTTTTGTTTGTTTCAGAACCCAATTTTTTAGTCATTTTGCAATCAAATTTCTTTTTAACCTAAGATAATAGAATTGTTCATTTTCATTTTAGAGCATTTGAATAATTTAAGAGGTAAATTGTTGACAAATCTTCTAAAAGTTAGATATAGTGAACATTGATATCGCTAAAAAAAAATCTTACTACTAACATCAGTATCAAAGATAATGTGTGTTCTCACTGCTACTGCCAAATCGGGAAAGTGGATATGTGATTATTGGTGCATTGAACTCAAACTTTAAATTTTGTTTGTCTTGTGTTTTTGTCGTTCTCGACAGTCCATCGCTCCTCTGGCCAGTAAAAGATCCGGTAGTCTCTCTATCTTAGGGTTAAGGGTGAATAATTGATCAATTCTGCCAGTTTGATTTTAAAAAATTAATAATTAAATTAATTAATTTTTATTTAATAAATAATTAAATTCATTTAAAATTTTTAAATAATTCTTTATAATTGAATTGATTAAAATAGATTTAATTTTATTAAATAATTAAAAATTTTATTACTATTTATTATGAATAATTATTTAACTATAAATTTAATTTAATAAAATTTAAAATCAAATATCATTTAAATTAAATCATTAATAATTTAATAATTTTTATAATATTTAAAAAAATAAATAAAAATACTTATCTCAATTTTTTTATCTTTATTTATTAAAAAATTAATTAATTTGATCAATTCGATTATTAGTGTTAAAAATTAAAAACTAACTGATTTAATTATTTTAATCAATCCAAAAATCCACTATAATCAAAATCGAATAGCTTAAACTAAATTAATTTTTTTATTAGATTAGTTAAATTGATTTGAATTTATTTCTACTCATCCTTATTTAAAAGTTTATTTGAATAAATGATGAGATTAATTTTGAAATTAAAAATTATTATAATTATTATTAAAAAATTTTATAAAAATTTTTTTATTAAAATTGATATTTAAATTTAACTATACTAAATATGCGGTGATATCTAAACCCTCACTTAGCTAGCCTTAATCAGCTCGCGCGTTTTGCCCTCATACAGCCCCTCTGCCGCACGTTACACCATCCGCCTCCACTCTACTCAGAGTTGAACGTCCACCCCTCTCTCATACTGAGCAATATGTCGAATCCCCTCTACCCGAGCAACCAGAAAATATATGTGTATTTTTATTTTTTCAAATCATCATATCGCCCCTCCTTCCCTAAAGCAAACTTGTCCGATCCTCTCTCTCCCTCCTTTTGCATGCACTGGTACGAGGAAAAACTTAAACAAAATTTACTCGACGTTTTTTATTAAATAAATAAATCAAAATTAAAAATCAAAATCAATATATTAAAAATTTTTTGTTACACAGATTAGGTACATATAATTTGAAAAAAAATTAATAAATTTTGATAAATTTTTTAAATAAATTTTTTTAATAAAAATTTTGACAAAATTTCTATAGTTTAATAAATATTTATCAAATTTAAATTATAAATGACATTTTTAATAATTTTTTTAGATATTATTTATTTTCATATTAAATTTTATTTATTTATCAGTTTAAATTAAAAGAAAAAAAAACACTTCATAAATTTGACCTAAAAAAATTTAAGTTTTATCCCTGGTATAGACCTCTTCATGTCTAGTTTGTATTTTTTTTGTCAAATTATGTAAAAAATCTCTATACTTTGTAAAAATTTAAAATTTAATCCATAGACTATAATTAATATAAATTTAAATTTTATATTTTTTAATTTGATAATCTTAATCTAATCATTAACTACATTAATCTTTTACTTTTAAAAATGCTAATGGGGCTATTGACTTTATGATATAACGTTGACTTTATCAATGTGGTAATTTAGATAGCTTAAATCAATTATTATATTATATAAATTATTCATATACTCATACAAAAATTTAAATTTAGTTTATATACTCGCATGAAGTTTAAAATTTAATCCCTCTAATGTGAAGAAATATTTTAAATTTTTTAAAAATTTTTTAATGTTTTTTTAAATATTAATTTTACTTTTTCAATATTTTAATTTTTTAAATAATTTTTTGTAATCAATTCACCCAAAATATTTATTTCACCATTTGAGCCCTTGTTAGAAGCAAAATGAAATTTTTTTTATCCAATTGATGATTTAATTTGGTGAAAATATATATATAAGGGTTTAACTAATTTAAAATAGAAGATCTAGGGTTTAATTAATTGCAATAATATATTAAGAGTTTAAATGATTATTAAATTTTTTGTTTAAGAACTTTTTTTATCCTTTTGCCTTTTATGTTTTTTAGAAATTTTCTATATTTTTTAACATTTAAATGAAAAAATAAGTAAATAAAACTATAAAGAAGACATGGGTCTCTAAAATTTATTCTATTAGGTATATTTGAAATGAAAGAGCAAAAACTTTAGGTAAAATAGACAAATAACGAAACATGAAAAGTTTCTAATTTTGATTTATTCTTCACTTGAATAAGATAAAAAAATATGTAATTTTTTAAAAATTTATACTTTTTTTAAAAACATAAAATATTTTTAAAATTTTCTAAAAACATTAAAATTAAAAAATACAAAAAAATTTATAAAAATTCCAAAACTTAAAAATAATAAATTTAAATATTTTGTTTAAATAAAATTGTTAAATTTTGAAAAAATACAAAAACTTTCAAAAAATTAAATTAAAAAAATTAAAATATTAAAAAATTTAATATTTCTTAAAACAAAAAAACTATTAAAAAATTTAAATATTTTTATATAAAAAAATTAGATTTCAAAATTTACGTGAGCATAATGATTAAATTTCAACTTTATATAATTTAATAATTGATTTTATTCATCCAATTTGTCATATTAACAACTCTATGCTTATATCATCAAATCAATAATTATATCAATATTTTTAATAATAAAAATTATTAAAATTAATGATTAAATTAAAATTATCAAATCAAAATAATTTATTGACGGTCATACTCAATGATATAGGCTAGAAACTTCAAAGGAGGTGGGCCAGCATATCATCGCGGCTTTATGAGTGGGTCCAGTCCAAAAATATAGTATTAATTTAAATAATAGTTAATTTAGTTAATGTCAAGATTAGTTATGGGATTGGTTAAAAATGATGTCAGGGTTGCTACAACGTCGCAATTTATTATAGATGTTTTAAAAGGAGGAACGATGATTGTATGGGCATCATTCAATACAATTCTTGAATAATCTCTCAAATTCTCAATCTCTTTTTTCTTTCTCTTCTCTAATCATAGATGGGAGATATGAAAATATTAACAAAAACTCATAAATAATACCTTTTAAATCATGTAAAAGGCAATGGTGCAAAGCCTCACATTTTAACATTTTTCATTCAATGGGAATTACAATCTTTAAAAATGTGACAAACACAAATTAAAAAAAAAAAAAAAAAAAAAAACCAAAATAATATGCTAAATGCTAGAAAACCTAAAAACCATAAAGAAGTCATTGAAATATTTAAGGTTGAGCCTTCTATTTATAATAGTGAATAAATGACATAATAATTAAAGTTTTAAAATGAATATTTAATGTAAACTAAGTTATTTGGTCATAACTTGTTGAATCATTGATGGAATAAAAAGGGTCGTTACTTACTAAAAGATTTAAACGTCCAATCGTCCATCTTTAAAATTTAGATTTTGATTAAAAGTGTAAATGATACATTAGTATTTATAAGTTATTCGGGTTCGATTAAAAAAAAACTTAAATTCGATTCGATTATTGTCGAGTCAAGCTCGAGTTCGAGTAATTCGATTTATCGATCGAGCCGAATTTGAGTATTTTTATATCTGACTCAAGTAGCTCGCGAGTCTAATCGAATTTTTATATTTAAATATATTTTTATTATTTTAATTAATAAAATATTTTGAGTCCGAGTTCGAGTCTGAGTTCGAGCATGAATAATCGAACTTTATCGAGTATACGAATCGAGCTTATTTTTACATATTAATCAAACTTAATCGAACGAGCTCGAGTAACTCAAATTCGATCACGAATTGAGTTCAAACTTAAAAAATAAAATTTGATCGAGTTCAAATCAAATATCGAATCTTGAATTATGAGTCGAATTTAAACTTAAATTTTTCACTATTCGACTCAATTCAGTTCGTTACAACCTTAATTCTGACACGAGGTCATTGTCTGCAACCATTGACCACCATATGTAACTTTTAGCTGTTACTCGTCGACGTCTTTTTCACTTCAAAATTTTATCATTTTTTCATCTCAAACCTCTCATCAAATCTCTCGAATTAAAATTTTTTTTTTTTAAAGTGCCTAGAATTTCATTGATTTTTAAATTGAAGTCATAAATAACCAAATAGAAACGATAGAATTTTATTGTAAGTAGTCATGAATAAATAAAACCAAGGAATTAAGAGAATTAAATTTCATTAAAATAGTTTCAAGGTACTATAAGACAAAATCCTTAATATAGTTATAATTTTTTTCTTTTTTTTTCATTTATTTAATTTTTAATCAATTCCAAATGTATTCTCTTTCATGATAATTTTATTCTTTCATAATTTAATTCAAAAATAAAATATATTTATTAAATTATATTATTAACCAAGTTAATTATAATAATTTACTATAATTTTATATTTATTTATTTACTTATTTATTTGATGTTTAAAATTTTGGGATATTAAATATTTATGATTTTAAAAATATATATATACTTGATTAAAATTTTTTATTTGAGATTTTAATATATTAAATTTAATATTATTTATTTGATATTTTAAAATTTTCTTATATAAAAATTCAAAAAAAATCCAATGAACACGAAAAGATAAGTCAAAACACATTCTAACATTTATATATTCTTTTATATATTGTATTTAACCTAAATAACTTTTTTTGGGACGATAAATAATAAAATCAGACAGCCCACGTGCAAGGGCCTCAAACGACCCCACCGCATTGTATGTATCTCTGGCTGTTTGGATTGAATTTCGTCGTTTCGGCGCCTGATACCGTTGGATCAAAAATCTGAAAATCAAGGGAGGAGATAAAAGCCCTAAAGGCATAAACACTGCAGCTCGTTCTCCGCCTGGCTTCCAAAATAACCTCATTTTTCATTGTTCATTGTTTCATCCTTTTATTGCAGTCGCGCCATTCATATTCATACTTATTAAGGTGGGTTCAATGCTTAGTTCTCTGTTTATTTGATTAAGTTGTTACTTTCTTCCGTTTCTGTCATTTCTTTTTCCAACTCTTACTTGGATTTGCTGTTTCTTTTTCTCGTGATTTTGCATCCCACTTAGCCCCTTTGTCTTTAGATCTGGTAACTTGGATTGTTTGGTTTAGTCATATTTTTGGGAAATTTTTAAGTAAAAATTTTTATAGCTTTGAAGTTTAGCTCAGTGCTTGATGAAGATTTCATGTTTACATGTATTCTTCCAGCAGCCTGAATTTATCATTCTTCAGATTTCAAGCTTAACTTAGATTTTAGTGTTTTTCACCTTTGCCTGTTCTTTCCTTTTATTTTGGTCTCAACCTTCGTTATTCTGTTAGGGCTGAGAAGGGTGGTTTGATGAGGAGTTCGTTTGCTTATTGTAATTTCTTTTTTTTATTTTACTTTAATTTCTGCAATATTAGTGGCTATGAACAATTATGGTTATTTGATTTTTTTTTTGAGCCTTCCATGGCTATTATGTCTTGTCAGTGCATGGATGATAGATTGCTGTGTCAGAATTTTACAGTTTTGCTGTTGTCAGAGGTTTTTTTGTTGGATGGATTGTTTCTTATGCTTCATCTTTAGTGTGTTTTATTTATTTCCTTTTTTACTTCTGTTAGGTTTGTTTCTTCAAGTCTTTCTGTGTTTTGATTCTTGTTTGCGGACTTGCTTTTTACTCCTTTGTGCAGATGAATGTGGAGAGGCTCATGAAGATGGCCGGTGCTGTCCGTACTGGCGGAAAGGGTAGCATGAGAAGGTATATTCATGGTTTGAAATTTCCCTAAGGCTAGCTATATGAAGTTTTATGGGGTGAATTCCTAAACCCCCCTATAGATTAGTAAAGCACACAAACAAACCCCCTCCTATTTGAAAATGTTGTTTTACATCCCTTGACTGTTGTCTTTGTGAAACTGTTACTGTCCTTGGACCCATGTTTAAAATTTGCCATCAAAAGTTGCCCTCATGGCATCATCTTAACGTCCAAAATTAATCTAAATTTTTTTTTTTCTCAAAAAAAAAAAAAAATCAATTCAAGGATAGAAACTGAGTAATAAAAGGAGTTGAGGTAGAATGAGAGCAAATTTCTGAGCTTCAAAATTTCCTTCTTCATTGCCTTTATATATATATATATATATATATATATATATATATATATATATTTGGGAGAGAATTACTTATCCTAAAAGAATCAAACAGAGAACAAATTTGATGAATCTCTAGTATCTATGCATGAATCAAACAAAGATTTAGGTGTATAGCATGTATTGACCAAAAATTAACAAATCAAAGAGATAAAAAAATGCAACTATAAAGATCAATAGATAAACGAAAAGAATAAGGATTTATCCAGCATGAATGCACTCGGTACTGGTTATCATGATGAGTTGAGGCTTGGGACTAATTGCATTGCAATTGAACCCATAGTTTCTCTAAGCTTGTAATGAGCGATCCTTTTTATATATTTACATTTGTCCTTACATTCTACCTTTTTGAAGAGAAAATAAAACCCTTTTGATAGTGATAGAACAATATAAGAATTCTTTTTGCTGTGAAGAAAAGAAAGAATTAAAACTATGTTTTTTTTAATATACATATATAAGAGAGAGGAAAAACAAAGTTGAGAATTGGGTAGGGGAAATCTTCCGTGTTTTAGATATGAGATGGGCAACAGAGATTGAGATGGTAGTGGAAAAGAAAAAGAAAGATGCTGCGTCCATTGTGAGTGGAGGGAAGTGGGAGAAGTGAGAAAGGTAAAGAGAGTAAAAAGTGAAAATCCATCCAAAGAAAGAGAAAAATATAATATAGAAAAGGGAAAGCAAAAAATTAAAAGTGATGAGGTTGGCAAAATTTAAGTTGACAAATCTGCAGTTGCTAAAATTTAAGCTGAATGGGCAATGGGTGTTAGGAGAGTAACGATTTGACTACCCAAAATAACAGTAAAGGGGGGTAAAATAACATTTTCAAACAAGAAGGGGTTTTGTGTCTTGTTCTAATGTATTTAGGTTTTGGAATTCAAGTCGGTTATCTTCGAAAATGTGGGGATAAGTTTTTTTTTCTTTCAATTATTTAGGAGGGACTCTTGAATCAACTTTTTTCCTTACCGTGCAATGTTTGGTTAGCGAACATGTCAAGTGCAAGGTTTTATGATATTATTTTCATCTATCCTCTTTGTCATTTGTAACTTCAATTTCTTGGTCATTTTTAACTTTCAATCTGAAGTGCCATTGCCCCCATTGAAATCTTGAAATGTTTTGGTATAGTATAATAATATTTTAAATTTACTTCAATTTTAATTTTCCCACTAAATTGGAAGAAAAAAAATGTTTTGATCTTTAAAAGAAAATTTTGGGAATTTCATTAGTCGATCACTCCTTAAAAGTTTAAACTAGTGGGTGATATTTGCATTAAAAGATCTTTTTTTTTTGTGCAAATTTATTGGGGTAAACGTGAATAAAACAAAAACAAAGATTATTTATTTAATATGACAAGTACCAATTTTCAGGATCTGCCCTGATTGTAAGCCATCTAAAAAGTGGCTGGCTGAATTTTGATCATTATCTTGTTATTTTAACCTCTGTTAATAGAAAGAAGAAGGCTGTCCACAAGACAACTACCACTGATGACAAAAGGCTGCAGAGCACCCTCAAGAGAATAGGAGTAAATGCTATTCCTGCAATTGAGGAAGTCAACATATTCAAGGATGATGTTGTTGTCCAGTTTAGTAACCCAAAAGGTAGATTGCTTAATTGACATGGACCGTGTAATCTATTGAAATGTTTCGCAAGATAAACTAATGTGTGATGGTCTATATTTCAGTTCAAGCTGCTCTTGCTGCCAACACCTGGGTTGTTAGTGGTTCCCCTCAGACAAAGAGTATACCTCTCTTAACTTTAGAGCGTCTGAAAGTTTATCAAATGTTATTTACTATTTACTCTTTGACAATTCTCTACCATTATCCCTAAAGGCTTCAAAGACTAACGGTTTTTCCTCAGCAATTATATGTTTTTCCTTACATTTTAAGCTTAGTTATGCGTCATATTTTGACATGTACTTTATTCCCCGATTCCAGAATTGCAGGATATTCTTCCTGGAATCATCAACCAATTAGGTATGTGCTCCTGGCTCTATTTGGTTTCCTTTTTTTTTTTTGTGATTGTTTAATTTCAAATGGATATCAACTTTTGACCCTTGTAAAATTTTTAGGGCCAGATAATTTGGATAACTTGAGGAAGTTGGCAGAGCAATTCCAGAAGCAGGCACCTGCTGCTGGTGCTGGTGCAACCAACACTCAAGAAGAGGATGATGATGATGATGTACCAGAACTCGTAGCTGGTGAGACCTTCGAAGCTGCAGCAGAAGAAGGTCATGCTGCTAAATAGAGTTTTTAGTGATTTAGTTTTCTGCTGTTTTATGATTCTGATGAATTACTTTTTTTTTTTTTTGGCTTACAATTTACTCTTGATCTGGTTGATACCCTCACTGTGACACTTGATAGTATTAGTATAGTGTTTTGGTTCACAACAAGTCTTCTTTTTTAAGAACTCCGGATATTTTGCTGACAGAATCTTTTTATCAATACCAAGGTTCTTTAAACGTTCAATATGTTTAGTTAATCAAATATGCCAGAATGAAATTATATGATATCAGTTGTTAATAAATCCAATAGAATTACAAAAAACACTTGTGTAAGAAAAAAATTGATACTCCTTTATTTGACTCGGTGTGGAAATTAAGTAAATTATTTTTTACTTTTACTGTTATTTATATTTTTTAAATAACAAACTTTTAACATAGATAAATAACAGTTTTTTTATCCTAGTTTTCATAATGCACAGGTCTAAAAATCCGAATGGTTTGGAATTCAAGTATTCAGAATCCAATGGACCTCGGTGATTTATTATAATGGACTTGTTATCATTTTTTTTATTTATTGCTCACTTAATAAAATTTATTTTTTACTAATAAAATTTTAAATTTAATTTAAGATTTATTTAAAATGATAAGATTTTTATTTATGAAAAATAAAGCTTAATGCAATGGTATGATTAAGAATAGAGAATGTGTTGGAAGAATTGTATCATTAATCACGTGTTATTGTCAATGGGCTTTGATAAGATGGCCTTTCATTTTATTTTTTTTAAAATTTTTTATTTATAATCAATTTTTCTACCTTATTTATTTAAATATAGGAGATTTTTCTTAAGTTATTTTGATTTTTTTGTAATAATTTAAAATTACCTTTTTATTTTAAAAGTATTGAAAATATTACTTTTTTTTAAGAGAATTTGTCGTCAAATTCATTGAATGTTTTATCCAAAAAAACCATTAATTAAAATTATTTTATTCTTTTTTCATTTCAATGTTTTAGAGTTTTCTTTCTTTCTTTTTCATTGAGTTTCACATTTTTATTCTTTTTTAATTTAACCTAAGGTCTCTTTTTAGAAATAAAAGAAAACTATTGCTATTAGAAAATTTTCTAAATTTTCAAATACTATTAGCAAAATCAAGAAAAATCTTTTTGCTTAAAAATTTTCAAAAAATATATTCTTACGACTTTTTAAAAATTTCATCATTAAATTAGTTATCGTTTTCTTGCATGATTAAATGTGATGGATATGATACAAGTAAAATCAATATGATGCAAATGAATTTTCATAATTTTGTTCTCTGTATGTTCCAATTAATTTTTTTTTAGAAAATGTAATCCTTAATTAATTATTTTAAAAAAATCTTCTTTCTAAAAATAATTTTTGAGATTTCTCAATACTTTTGGTAGGATCTCATAACCATTTCTACATAAAAAATTTTTAGAAAAGAATTGATACTTTCAACATTATTTTTTTTACAAATTCCTTTTAGAAAATCTTTATCAAATAGCTATTGTATTTATTATTTTTCATTCATCATAATTTAACCATTTTTTTAACTCAAATATTATTTTCGGTCAACTTCTCAAATCTAAAATCTTGTAATAATAATATAATAATTAGCCCACAAATTATTATCTTATACAATGTTCATGAAATCTAAAATTTTACAAGCGGACTGTTTTATTTATTACGTGTCTTTTTAAAGAAAATAAATGTCTTTTTTTTTTTCAACTTTGACGTTAATGTCTCCTTAACTTTGGGAAAGATGTAACATAACCCAACGAAATAAACAAGAGAGATCAAAGATGAAAGTTATGTAGAGAAGCTTAGAGCTTTGGTGATTATAAGTGATGAAACGAAAAACACGTTTATTTTCTTTAAAGACACACATGATGAATAAAAAAATTTGCTTGTGAAGTTTTTACATTTCACTGATAATGCTTAAGATAATAATCCATAAAAAAGATAGTACTTGACCCCAAACGGGCTTATCCCAAAGAAAATGGACTATGAAAGCTATTCTTGTGCAAATACAAGTTTTGGTTAGCTTATCGATTGGATTGTGGTAGCAAACTATTTCTACATCTTATGCTATTTTGATTTTTCTTCTTTACCTTAAATGATACTATTTAAATGCATGATATATAAACCTTACTTGAAAAATCCTCAATCATTTTCCTCCCATTTTCCTTTCTCTATCAGCATACACTTTCTTTAACCAAAACCCCAAACCACTGCTCACCACTGCCTTTGCGTTTTTTTCTTGTACGTATGTTCGAGCATAGGAGTCATCACTTTATTAATTTATAAATCAAAAATTAAAATTGATTTCAAGGTCTCAAGTCTTATTTTTATTAAAAAAAATTAGATTAAAAATTTGGATACAAGTTTAGGAAGTATTAAAGCTTTTATCCTATTTGGGATAAGTCATCCTTTACTCCACATATAGATTTGTATTATATTATATTATCTTGATTTTAATACAAATATACAATTTATGAACAAATGGATGTTTAACTAGTCATACATACATCTAAATAGATACAAGTGGATTAACAATCTTGAATGGCCTAATAATCATTAAACATGATGCAAGTATACACTTATAACATTAATAGCATAATTAAATAACATAAAATAAATAATTTCAAAAAATAACATAAAATAAATTATAGGAAGTAAAATCATTAATATATCACATAATATAAGCATAAATACTATAAGAGTTAATGTTATGAATAACTCTTAAACTATAGTGAAATGTTCAATATCGTACTTGAATTTAAAAAATTTCTAATGTAGTGTTTAAATTATAAATATATTAGCTAAGGTAGTACTTGTGGGTTGTTTTCTTTTTTCACGTATTATTATTTGAAGCTAGCTACATTAGAGCTAGAAATATATTAGTTAACAATTCATAGTTTAGGTAAATACCATATAATGTTCAGTCATAAGGCATACATTAATAATCTTTCACTCGTACTGATGCCAATCGCCTTGGTATTCAATACCAAACTCCTCCATTTGGCAATCTGGAATGTGACATAGTAAAAAAATTTGTTAGATTATCTTTTGTGGGAACTTGCTATACTTTTGTACCATTTTTTTTAATTATTTTTATGATTGAATGGTAATACTTCAACACATGTTTGGATCATTGATAATACCTTGGCTCCTTTTGCTTATGCAATGGCTCTATTATTCTTAATGTTGCTTGTGACCATAAAATTCAACATTTATATTCTTAATTCAAACTACCACTATTGCCACCTTAAACAAAGAGTTGGATTTAGGTTAGGATTGTAGAATCCATGATCAAGTCATGTTTAAAATTCTTTCCAACAAATCATTTTGTCATGTAAAACAAAACATAATCACTTTGTAACTTGTTATCACCTTTGTCGAATTAATAGCTAATGTTAAATAACCTTTTATATGGTTTTTGACCTTTCCATATACTAGAAAACATATATTATAGTGAATAACATTTGCATATGATAGATGCAATTATCAAAACATATTGTAATATATCTATATGATCTCTCTCATCTTGTGTCCTGAGACACATGATTTCAAAAAGATTCATGTAATGTAATATAGACAAGTATCTTCTTGTTATAGTCTTTTAACATATTGTCTATGTTTATCATATATAACATAGGCAAATATCTACTTTTAGATTCTTTTATGTTAAATCTTTTTTAGCATCTTGACTATACATGTGGATTAAGAGAGTTTAACAACCTTTTAGATATTTTGATCCTTTTAAATCTTTATCCGATTAAATGGTTTGTCTCTTTTATATTCATTATGAAGATTTGCTTTGGATAGCTAAATCTTTTATAGATCATAGCATAAATGCTTGTTTCATATAAGCTATAAGTCATTTAAATAAAGCACCATCAAAACGATAATACTTCTACAAACTTTCTTGTATACACAAAATTCACCATTATCTTTCATGAAATCAAAAATTATTTTGATAGTCTTATAAGAAACTAATGTTCCAACTTTTTATATGTTTACTTAAGTCAACACATGGATCTTTGCAAGTTACGTCTAATTGAAATTCTATTTGAACGTAAAACTTTTAAATTATGTATCAAAATTCCTTTTAAAGAATGTGGTTTTGATAGCTAAATTCCATTTTTGTGGTATGAAAAAGTAGCAAGCAAAACCTCAATAAACTTTAGCATAGCTATATGAGAAAAGGTTTCTCCAAAATTAAAATTTTGCCTTTGTTTGTAACCTTTAGCTATTGGCTTTACTTTGTACATTTCTACATTCCTATCCGTGTCAATTTTCCCTTGAAAATTCACTTGCACTTTTTGAATTTTATACCTTTAGATTGGTCCAACAAAGTTTATACTTAGATTGTTTAAATGGAATCCATTTGTTATTTTATGGCCTTAAGCCATTTATTGAAGTCAATGTTTAAAATTGGTTTCTTATATGTAGTAGGGTTATCATCTATGAGCAATATAAATCTTTGTCCATTAGAAATCTATAATCTTTTAGAGCTTGATGTATCTTACTCAACCTTTGAAGTTCTTATGTACTTTAAGATCTCAGTCGTAAATTCAATGCTTTAGTCAAATGTCATTGTTCCATCAAAATGTTTAATTTGTCTTTCTTAAACTATTTCAACTTTTACTTTATTCCCACAACTTTTTCTTTTAGAAAAATCACATATTTTAAGACAAAATCTTTGTTCAAAAGAATTGTAGAATGTTATATAAACATTTCTCTTTTGGATATCCACAAATTTACTTTTATCTGACTTAGCTCAATGCTTGTTGAATGATGCATGCTTCGTATAAGCCATGTATTCTTGAAATTTTAAATATGATATGTGTGGCATCTCTTTCATTCCATATTGTATATGATACCATGTCAATAGATTTGAATGAAACCTTATTTAGTAGATAAGTATTAGTTTTTAGGCTATATCCCTAAAGAAAGTAAGGAGATTAGAATATTTATCGAGGATCGAACCATATCCAACAAGGTTTGGTTTTTTCATTTGGTAACACTCTTTGGTTATGAAGTTTAAAATGGAGTTTATCATAAGTGAATCTCATTCTTAGCTTAAGTTTTCTCCATCTTGATTGGATCATAATGTTAAAATACATTTTTTAGTTTGCTTCTCAAGGATTGAACCACGTCCAACAAGGTTAGGTTTCTCCATTTGGTAATACTCTTTGGTTATGAAGTTTAAAATGGAGTTCACCATGAGTGAATCTCATTCTCTTTTAAATAACTTGAGAATTCTTAGCTTAAGTGTTCTTCATCTTGATTGGATCATAGTGTTAATATACATTTTCTAGTTTGCTTTTCAATTTCACTTTTAAATTCTTTGAATTTTTCAAAAGATTATATTTATGCTTCATTAAATACACATAACCAGACCTTGATTGATTGATCATAATTCAATGTAATCAATTTAGACTATCCTCCTTTAGCATTTATATTCATTGGACCACATATATATGAGTGCTTAAGTCCAAGTAATGTAATAACCCTATTACCTTTTCTAATAAAAAGTGGCTAGGTCATTTTTTTAGTAAATATGATTCACAAAGTTTTAAAAGATTCATATTAAGTATCAAGATATCCTTATTTATGTAATTTTGTGATTCTTGTTTCGTTGATATGACCAAATATATAATACCACATGTAAGATTGATTTGGTTTATCTAATTTATATTTTTTGGCATTTATTTTTAGAATTTAATTTTTGTATTTTTTTTTAGTTCTTTCATTTTGTGATGCAAATGAGAACTACATTTGGTATCAAATACCTATGAATGAAAAGATTATCTCAATCATAAATCTAAGTGAAGTAGAAGCTTCATTAATAGTTTTCTCATTCAAGATTCCTAATGTGATGGTTAGTACCTTTCATTTTTGTCATTGTTTATTGCACCAATCGACCTTATGGTTTTAGCAGCTTAAATATTTTTGCTTTCTTATTCTTAGAAGAACTATTTTTAATCTTAGATAACGAAACGAAAAGAAAGGTGCACTTTTGGTGTTGCTTTAGAAATATAGACATCATAATAGCCTATATCATCTATGTGGCTTTATAATCATCATCTTTTTGATGTTTAATAAACCTCTAATACCTCGTGTTAATACAACAAGGATAAGTCGAATCAAACATTCAAGTTGTTTTCTTAATTGAAAGCTATTATCAAGTCTTAGTACCAATTTAAAGAGTTTTAGACTATTTGACATCATATATGCCTTAAAGTGATAAATTAGTATTCTACATTTTAATAACCATACAAAACATATATATAAAGAAATAACAAGTTTAAGTTATATTGCATTAAATAAATTTAAACAAGGTTTTAATCTAATAATTGATTACTCCTACCATATTCTTCAAATTAATAACCCATTTTATTAATTCTCGAAAATCTAATTTTTTTTAGTGTACTAGAGAACTCTATTCAGTTTACCATAATCTTGGCTTTACTCAACAAATTATGAAAAGTATAATAAATAGATAACTTTGCTTATTAATAATATTTTTAAATTACTTTAGATCAATTAGGTGATAACTCTTTATCTAATTACATCATATCCAATTCATCCAATCATTATCTTTAGCACTATATGATCAAATATGTTCACATTCGAATCATATAAATTAGTTAAACATAACCCATGAGTTATAACATAAACATATTTTAATAAAATAGACTTTGAGTTTACTTAATGTTTTAAAAAGGGAAAAGTTTTGTTTTTTTATGTCATATGGAAGGCAACTTAATTATGTTGAAAAACATGACTTAATTTTTTATTAGAGATTTTGGTTATTAAGATTATTTAAGTTTTATTGCATGCATAACATATATCATTATCAAACATACATATAAAATCATATCATGCATATTATATAGACATGTTTAGTATTTATCCTATATCAAACATAAATATATATATATAAATCTAGCATGTATACTAATTTACAAGATTATGAACTTTTATTAAGGTAGCTTACTTTGAGCCATTGAAAAAGTTATACGGCCAAAACTTAAAGGATTGCATTAATTAGGCTTCCAAAGCTTTAAATATCCTCAGTGTTTCTACCTTGAATTTTCTTTCTCATACTTACAACTTATTTTTTATCTTAGTTCTAACCTATCTTTTTCTTTTTTTCATGGGACAGCTAATCATGTGTTTTATTAACATAGGGTAAGTGTCTCGCAATGCAAAATTACACTTTTACATTTTCTTTTAATTAACCTTTTAATTTAGTTTTTATTGTGAAATTTTCAATTCCATAACACCAATTCCATTTTAATTCATAATGTCATCTTATTGTGTGACCTATTAGGCTCCTAACATGTTAAATATAAATATAAGATACATCAATTATGAATTTTCTTTATATTTATAGATCATGAGCATATATAGTAATACATCATTACCACCTAAATGTTAAGAAAGTCAAAATGTTTAACTAACCTTTCATTCTATAGTATGTTAGTGTATTTTGATCCTTTTATCATATATCTCAAAAAATTAATAAGCATGGTACAATTAGTCTTACAGTTTCTATATTAATCTTTCAAATCATATTTGTCTTAGCCAAAAATTTCATGGTTAATGTTAGCAGCTAGGAATAAATGAAATGTGTCTCCTCTAATCACTTAAGGTGATGACTTTTATTTGGATAATCCCTTCATCTTTGCATACTTCATGCCATACCTAAAAACTTCATTTTTAGGCATTAAACATCTTGACCCATACAGATGCAATTAAAACATGATAATTCACATATAAAGTGATATAATATAACAAGTCAAAAGTTTACTTATCTTATTGACACATGAGAGTATATTTTATATACACTTGAGTGAAACACCACATGGGACTCTTATAACAAATCATATTCAATAAACTTATTCTTTAACAAGCTCCCACATAGTACCTTAAAACTTCTCTATATTTGATCCTATGAGATTAGTTAATTACTTCATAAGTAAAAAAGTTTAGCATGTACCAATTTTAAGTATTATTGATGCCTCGTTCTTAACAATCAAATGATCAAGAACATCTTTAGGAACAAAACTTTGATGCATAAAGATCTCATAATTATAATACTTTATAATTCTTTTGCAAGACCTATAATATTTCAAGGGATTTATCTATATGAGAGCATTTTACTAAGAATTCTTTTTACTATAATTCTATAATTGCTCAATTACAATTAAGAATTATATAGAGTTCTAACACTTATAAGTGTGGACTTCACATAATATTTTGGTGGATTTTACATAATTTTAAATTTTAGTAGGTTAATTTTAATACAATTATTATAGGGGATATGCTTCATTATCTACATAATTCATTAATATAAATTATTCAATCATTATTATGGATGAAGAAATACCTCATATATTAGTAATAAATAATGTATATTACATGAAATTAATGAATAAGTGTTCTTACAACCAATCACGATTGGCTTGCAAGGTTTAACTCACACTTGGTGCCTCAATGGTGCCCTTATAATGCCTTGAATTTTTTTTTACACTTACAAATTATTTTTTATATTAGGTTCAACCTATGTAATATTAAATCATTTAGAAAAACCTTGAATTACATTCAATGGGAGTAAGATAAGAAAATAATGTTACAAGTTCAAAATTTTAACGATGTGGTAAGATATGCAAATCTTATTTCAAAAATACCATAAAGAAATTAACCATGCATTCAATCATAAGAGATCTTATGTCCATAACCATCTAACCGTACATTCATATTCATAATATAAAAGTAAAACTTATTCATTCTAGTTAATGATCTTACGTGACATTTAAATTAAGCATAAATATAAAAAGGGTGTTGAACTAAAATTACATAATTAGTCAAGCCTTTATCATTTTATTGCAACCAATTAGGCTCTCAAACATTTATTTTCACCAATTAAGCCTTTATTAAACGAATTTTGGTTAAACGACAACACCCATTTCAATCCAATTGATGCTTCAATTGGATGAAAATAGATGTTTAAGAGTTCAATTGGGTAAAAATAAATTTTTATGGGTTCAACTAATCTAAAAAAAAAAAAAATTTATTGCTTGATTAATTGTAACAAAATGTTAAGATTTAAATGGTTATTGAATTTTTGTTCAAGGGTTCTTTTTACCGTTTAGCCTTTAAATTAATATCAATATCATATATTTATCATATTAAATCAAACTTTGTGATGTTAGGCTTTGTTTGATCCAAATAACTCATTATTTACGTCCAAACAAGATTTGGTGTTCATAACTAATTATATCTCATATGTTTAGGATTAATGGTTTATATTGTAATCATTAGTCTTAAACCTTTAAGGATTATTAATTTAGTTTAGATTCTTAATTCATATAAGGCCTAAACCATTTAAGATTATTAATTAATTAAAATTGAAATCCAACTGCTAATATTTGAAAATCCTATCAAACTAAGATTTATAGTTCTTTGTACAATTAGTAATCTTAATTAAACTATTTATGATTATTAATTCAACTAGGGCTCTTAATTTAATCTAGTCATACACATCCTAACTTAATTTAGGTATCAAATTATTAAGATTCAAGTCAAACTACAAATCATGAGAAGTTTTAGTCAAACTAGGATTAGTAGTTGTAAGTATAATAAAAATTTTAAACCATTTAAGAATTTCAATTTAGTTTAGAACCTTAATTAAATATGATTTATTAGCTCCTAATGCAATTAGAAAAATCAAGTCAATAAAATGAGCAAGGTTGATTTAGGATTTTGATAAGTTCTAATCAAATTAAGAGATGCAAGTGACATCATTTTAGGATTTATTGTATTTTAGGTTTGGCAGCTTATGCTGCATCTTATAGCCTTCAATTTTAGGGTTTAAACCCTTAAAATGCATTGATTTGCTTCTGATCAAGTTCTTTAAAGCACAATTAAAAATTCATTTAGTTTTAAGCAAAACAACTTACATAACTTAATGAGCAAGAAAGCAAATCTTAAAATATTGGAAACAAGTTTCTTTAGATTTCTAACATTGATTATCAAGTTCATTTTCATTAAAATCTTAGTGAAAAAGTTATTAGTCTTAACAATTAATAATACTAGTTGCATTTAGAAAATCTAATATCATAAAATTAGGGTAAGTTGTATAACCTAACCCAATTAGGACACTATTGCATCATAACCTCAAGCATTAGTAAAATTTAGACTACTTGTTTGAACAAGAAAATCAAGTAAAGAAATTCATCAATTTTATATCAATGATCATCATATAATATACAATCACAAGTTAAAATCTCATAGCAATCAGAAAACCCCATATTGAGATCCAAAAACGTTTTTTAGTCAGTAGCTACATAGCATCAAACATTGCTCGAATATTGACTTCATGTTTGAACAGGAAACCAAGTAAAAAAAATTATCAATTTTTAAATCAATGATTTTATCCAGTATAAACTCATAGATGAAAATTTAAAGACAATAAAAAAAACCTAAAGTCAAAATCGAATTTATTTGCATCTACATGATAGAATCACATTTGCCCTATTTAGTATGCAAATTGACTTATGTTTATGCAAGCAAACCATGCCCTTAATTCTCAAATTTTATACCCATTATTTTTTGTCAATATCGTATCATAGGTTAAAATTCAAAGCAATCAAAGTACTTTTAAAGATTGAACCAAAATTTGTTTGCAACATTATGATGGAGAACATTAAACAACATGCTAACCGACTTTATCCAAATCATGCTAAGACATTAAATTTGATATTATTAAAGAATCAGATAAAAAATTCTTGGAAAACTACTTTTTTTTTAATCTCATGCAACACAATTGGTACATTGTAATAAAAATAATTTTGATATTAAGAACAAGTAATTGGTTTGTTAAATTAAACAAATCATTTGAGGCTTTGATACTACTGTTAGAAATTGATCATGCATTTAACATGTAAACACAGTGGCATCTAAAATTTTTCAATTCCTGAAATAAAGGACCACATGTTGATAACATAGTATAAAACAAAAAATTATTTACTTTGATTCTTAACTTGTGCCAGGCACAAATTAATCTTCCAAAATCATTATGTTAGATTGTCGTAATTCTTTAACTATCTAAGTGCCTAACCTCTAATGAAAATCCACATAAATAAAGAGTGAAAGAGCCTTTCTGAAAGATAAGATGTTGAAAGATGAGAAGAATTTTGCTTGAATACTAAGCTAATAGTATTTGTTTGCTTCTTTTAATTTTCTTAGGGTTTTTCAACACATTAAGATGAATAATTTGTATAATAAGAAAGGTGTCCAGGCCTTCTTTAAATAGAAAAGCTGTCAATCTAAGCTTATTCCAAAGAGGTTTTGTTTTTTTTTACTATTTTCCTAAGACTTTTAATTTATATAATTTAATCTTTAAAGTTCTTAATTTTTTTTAAATTAAGTCTAGTTTAATTTTACCTATTTTAATGTTTTATAAGCCACACTTCTTGTGTTTGTGATCCATTAGATCTTAACATGTAGACAATAAATATAAAAATTAGGGTTAACTTCAAAAATATATCGAGTGGTTAAGGCCGAAATGAAAGTATCCCTTGAGGTTTAGAACATGACATTTAACTACCTTATGATTTGTTATATTATTCTTTTACCCGAATCTATTACTTTTTTCATTTTTTTAAGTTTTTTAATTTATTTTCTTTTTTTTTTCATCTGAATCATATTCTCTTTCTAAATATTCATACTCTCTCTCTAAAATTTTTTTTTTATAAAATCAAACCAATTCTCTCCTTAAACTTAAACAAACCCATAAATAGCAATCTTCAAATCACCAAAATCTTCACACCACCACCACAATTACAAGTTCACATTACTATCAAACTTAATTGAATTCATACTCTTTCTCTAAATATTCATACTTTCTCTCTCTAAAAATTCTTTATCTCTCTCTAAAAATTCATACTCTCTGTCTTAACCACCCATAACCATTGCCCTAGTTGCTTAATGCCACCACTAATTCGACCTAAATTACATAGGAATCAACAACATATGTCTTTACTAAGCCTCTACATCCAAAATCTAATCACCATTATTGTCCAACCAAAACACAGACTCAATTTCCAAACTCTACCCAGCCATGAAATCCATATTCCTCTAGTAACCAAAGCGTAAAACTGCCTAGCAACCAAAGCAAACATATTTTGTTTAGGCAAACAACTTCATAGGCAGACATAATCAGAAATTTAAAAACCCATTTGGCTGAAAATTGAGGAGATCAAACCGTTTTTAGAAATAACTTTTGGGCAGACATTAGAATTGGTGGATGATTGACGATGGTGATTGGTGGTGGCTGATAGCGATTGTGACGATGAAGGTATGCCAAGTTTTGAAAATGCATTGAATGAGTTAAGGATAAAGTCTGGTAGTGATGTGAACTTGTAATGGTGGTGGTGATGTAAAGATTTTGATAGTTTGAAGATTGTTGTTTATGAATTAGTCTGAGCTTAGAGAGAGAATTGATTTAGTTTTAGAGAGACAGTATGCATTTTTTAAAGTAAGACTATGAATTTAGATGAAAAAGAAGGAAAAAATTACAAAAAAAAAAAAGAAAAAAGTAATAGTTTTGGGTAAAAAAATAATAAAACAATCATAAGATAGTTAAGTGTCACATTCTAAATCTTAAGAGATACTTTAATTTTGGTTCACATCGTATATATTTGAAGTTAATTCTAAAAGTTATAATCCTTATTTAATTTGGATAAGATGAATCAACCCTTTTAAATTTGTCAATAATTCTCTAATTAATTAATTTTATATTCATAAATGATAGTTGCCATTTATAAATGAGTCATGACCAACTAATCATAAAAAAAGTCAATGAGATTTGATTAACTTATATATGCTTAATTTTGTGGTACAATTATTATGCTTTCATAACTTAAAATATCATGTTAACATTGATATAGATTAGTATATCTATTTTTTATTTATTAATACTTTTCTTACTTTTTGACTTTTTCTTTTAATTTTCTTGATTTTTTTTTGTCTACGTTCAATTTATAGATTTTTTTGATAATTTGAGGATCTTACTATAATATAAATTATTAATAAATAATTAATATAATTTTTGTGATTTTTTATTTTACTACCAATTATCCATTTTTGCATTTTCATTCATGTCGATTCACAATTAGGAATAAAATCCAAACTCGATTTCACAATCAATTAAAATATTTAACTCTAAAATAATCAAATCCTAAATAAATTATAAAGATAATAAATCAAAATTTCTTTTTCTTACTCCCAAAACAATATCGTTTCTACCTAATATTTAAACAAAAAACATCATTTTCATCATTTTTTTTAAATCTTTTCTCCCTTAACCCTTTCCTTTGTGGTTGCAAATATCCAATTTTCAATCATTAGGATCATTATCGATAATCATCCGCCATCATCGTTTGAGCCTAACTGGTGTCAAATTTCATCCGAGAAGCACCTAATTGATCTTCTCAACCTCCCTTGCAATTCTATAGTTTAAAATTAAAAAAAAAAAAAAAAGAAAAAGAAAGAAAAAGCCCTTCTTTCTCATGAGAAACTTGAACAACTCAAAAAAAAAAATAAAATCTAAATCTACTATTGTTGCTGAGCGACTTTTTGTCCTTTCCTTTTACCATTTACTCACTTTTCCACCTAAATGTCCATATACCTCTTGGAAAACTGAAAACTTAAAATGGTAAAATCAAAATCCACAAATTAAAATTTTAATTATTTGGATAAAAGTTTAAAAATAAAAAATTACAATTATCTCAAAATATAAAAAAGAAATAAATAAATGAATATCATGCAAAAACAAAAAAAAAAAAGTAAATAAAAATCAGTTTCAAAATTCATTTTCTCATTCTACTTAAAAAAACTAATTTTTAATTATAATTTTATTAATATGTATATATACTTTTTACTGTATGAATTAACATTTAATTAATAATATCACCTTATGACATGACACCAACTCGATGGAGGATTTAGTTATTAGTATAAATGAGTGACAGAAATAACCAGAGTAAACAATCAATTTTTAAACCTTTTACCCAAAATTAGATTCAATAATTTAGAATATGACACAAAAATAATATGAAAAAAATACATGAATATAATATGATTTAAAATTTTAACAAAAATTATATATGTATTTAACAAAAATAAAAAATTATATTTTATATTTTTTGTGTGTACATGATTTATAACATGTAATTTTTATATAAAACACAATATGAATATACGAATTATTTGTATTACACGATATAAATACACGAATTATCAGATCTACTAAAAAAAAAGGTATAATATAAAAAACATAACAAGCTTGGTAGTCTAAAGATCTATTTGGATAGACGTTGATATTAACACTGATGAAACTAAAATTAATGATAGATGTGAAATTAATTATTATAATAATTAAATTTCTTACTATAACTGTGAGATTAAAATTAAATCAAAGATAAAATATATGTTTAAATGTAAAAGTAATGATGATGTGATGAATTGCAGTGAAAAGAAAAAATAATTATTAAAGACATTAAATTAAAAATTATATATAAAAAATTTAAATTATTTGATATTTATAAAATTAATAAATTATTAAAGAAATTATTAAACTATTTTCTATGAAAAATAACAATTTTATTAATAAAAATTAAATATTTAATTTTACAAAATAAATCATTTAAAAATTTAAGTAAAAAATTTTAAAAAAAAAGAAAAAAATTGTTGAAAAAAATAAAAAAAAGGATAATAATAGAAAATGCGCCGTGATTGTCTTCACTTGACCCATAATGGTACAATCTTTAGCTTAAGATTTATTTAAATGAACGGTTAAATTAGTTTCTATAAAGTTAAAAATATCGGTGACCGTAAAATTAATTATTGTAATAATAAAATTGAGTATTATAATAATAAAATTAAATCAATAATAAGATATATATATATTTTAATACAAACACAGGTAATTATAATAAAAACAAAAAATAACTATTAAATATATTAAATTAAAATTTGTGTATAAATGAACTTATATTATATATTTAATATTTGTAAAATTAATAAATAATTAGAAATTATTAATTAATTATATATATATATATATATAATCAAAGTAAAAAAAAAAAGGAACAAAAATGAAATGTAAATTTTAGATGTAATAAGAATATTAGTCATGTAAGAATAAAAGCAAGGGCAAAATAAGAAGTAAAATGTAAACAATGAGTGCAACATTATCCATGAGCATCACGGTGAGTCACTGGATATGTTATGCTCCAGTGTCGATCGAAGGAAATGGTGCGATTAAAATGTTCATCGTACAATTGGCATGTTTACCAAACATCTTTTTGTGGTGCATTTAGCCCAACAAATAACCAAATGTCACAGTACAGAGCCTGTGTTTATATCCAAATGAAGCCTTAAGATGCAACATGCTCAGAATGTTTACACAGCGCTATCTTCGGTTATCCAAACATGTCTACGAAGCGATTACTCCATCACGCCGCACCAAGGGAGCTTTTAAATCGAAACGAGTACAGATAACACTTGATATAATTTTCAAAATTATCATGATAATTTAATTATTATAGTGATCAAATAATCAAAGTGATTTGATTATCAATAATATTAAATTATTATATTTGATACAATATTATAAATCACTAATATTTTTAAATCACTTTTTTAGTATTATATGAAAAAATAAATTATATAATACAAAATATTTTTAAAGAATATTTAATATTTATTGAATCAACAATTTATAAAATAATTAAATATTATTTTTTAAAAATTTATAAAATATTAATAAATTTTGATAAAAATAATTTTTTGAAAATTATTAAATAGATTCATTATCTTTTTCAAATCAATATAAATTTATAACATAAAACTTATTTTAGAATAAGTGATTAAAAAATCAAATTTTTACAATTTTTAGTGACTAATTTCTTAGGATAATGCTAATTATTTTTTTAAGATAAATTAGTCAAAAAAATAATATTAAAAATGACTTTCCTACGGTGATACAATTTTCCATCTTTTAGTTTGGTAATCAAATCAATCCCCAAAGCAATGATTTTATAACCCAGTAATTTAAGATCAATCACTTACAAAGAGAAAAACCAGTTTCACTTCACAATTATAACCAAGCATCATAATAAGATATTCGTAGGAACATCCTCATCTTGCTTAATGCTTACGCTGTTTGTAAATCTGTTAAAACAAATCCACAATACGATACCATCAAGGTAAAGAAAATTTCATCTTTTCCAAGATGACCTTATAAACAATTCATGATGAAAATAAAACAAGATTGTAACAAACAATAAAATGGAACCCAATTCCGGAAGAACAAGAAAATAATCCAAGGGAAGAAGCTGAAGTTGAGGAAAAACTACAAGTAGATTTGACAAATTTAAACTAGATATGGTGATACAAAATGAAAACAATATGGAAAAAAAAAAAAGAAGCAACACTATTTAAAATTTTAGCAAAATTCGAATAAGGGTTTATAAGAACAAAAAATGTAATTAGTGTTTGATGTATCAACACGAATTGTGACAATAATTTTCATGTTTTACATGCATTAAACACAAAATCGACAGACATGAAAATAGGAATTTTCAGATCTACCTAGAAGAGAAGAAGAAAACAAGGATCATGAATCTAAATGGTAAATCTAAGATGGATCACATTAAAAAAGGACATTAGTCTAAAGTTTATTTGCTAAAGATTTCATTAATGCATCTTATAACATCTTACCGTCTAACAAGAATAATCAAATTTGGCTAGTGGTCGTTACCCTGAAATGGAGTGCCATGGTCTAAAGTTGAAGTTCTACTTTCCCTCACCTTATCTATGAACCAAGAGTCGAAGCCCAGGATAAAAGCACAATATGAAACAACACATACACAGAGAGAGATCTTATGCCAACTACACTATATTTTAGAGAATAAGACAACAACTAAATGAAACAAACACAATAAAAGTTGATGCGTCTCAAGAGAATAATCTAAAAAAAGATAAGAAAATCAATGTAGTATTCAAGTGGCTTTTTCTCAAAATAAAAAAAAGGACGCCTATGCCATATCATTTCATATAAGAAATCAGACTAATAAAATAAAGCTTACAAAAATTATAGGACCAAATAGAGCAATTTGACTAATATATGACAGTACAAAGAAGTAAAAAAAGACTTATCCCTAAAATTGCAAACACCAAAAGAAAAAAGAAGACACCATCTCATCTTAAGCTTTGATTAACTATTTAAGTTATGCACATTTGCATGCATAATGTCATGAAGCTGAACATGAGTAAAGGAATCAAATTGAATAACTCCATCTCAATCCTTGGGATAAAAATAAGATTCAAAATTTCCTCAAATGAACCGTTCATAATTATTAATCCATAGGCTTATAAAAATAAAACAAAGTGAACATCATATAAAACACAATGCCTCTAAGCATGATACCTTGTAGTTTCGACAGATAGGCACCAATCCCTTACATAAAGTGCGAAAATAAGATCTGGGTTGTTACAAAAGAACCAACTGAATTAGACTGGGCTTAGGAGTTGATAAAGTTGGGGCTTTGGATCAGAGTTCATGCCGATGATGATCACCAGAGGAATGAAGCCATAGTGAGTTACCACTTTGGCCTTCTTCACAGCCCATGTGCTCCACTCTTTCAAGCACTGCACAGTTGATTTCTCATCAGAGCCTTTAGATCCCTTCCCTCCTTTGCCCTTGCTCTTTAGTGAAACCTTAGTTGCCATAAAAAAATTTGTTTGTTTTTCCTCAGCTGTTTTCAGATTTGTTAGGATAAACCTATTACATTATACAAAGAAACAAGCAATTAGTTCAATAATTTTAGAAACTTTTCAGTACACAAATGCTGTGGAAAAAGTAAATATTATCTAAAACTTTTGACAAACAAGAAAACCAATTATTAGGTACTTCTTGTAAAGTTATTCTCCATCTATTCTACTCAGACTTGTTTAAAACCAATTATTCAAAAGTCAGCACACGTTTTCTTAGTATCAGTGAGGAATGGCAGCGGGTAAGGCACTGACTACTTTTTTTGAGGTTGCCTACCCCAACCTAATAAATACTTCATGTCATATTTTATTTTGCTAACAAACCCTTCCGGTAATAGATAGAAAAATACCCAAAACCCATTAAATACTCGATAATTAAGTGAAAGTTATTTCAAACAAAAATTGAAATTGAAGTTCACTCATTATAACAATAAGCAAGTTTCACCATAAAAACCTGAAAAGGAACATCAAACAATAAGTTTTAGATCAACCTGAAGCATCCAAAATTTCAAATAATATTCAGACTCCCGGAGAGTGAATAACCGATAAATTTTATATCAGGCCCATTGTCAAAATCCAACAAAACCAAAAAACAAAAAGATGTAAATACCCAATTCATAGCCTCTACCAAATGACTTTACCAGATTCGCAGTTTGTTATTTACAACTTTAATTCATAGCTGATTTCATCTAAAATAAGATTAGTTTCCAGAGAGACAACAACACTTGAAGCAATTGCATGTTAGCAAAAAGGACATAAACTACTAATCTCAGATGATAATATAGAGTACTATAGCATCAAAAAATTGGAACATCCCAATCCTTAAAACCAACGGCTAATCTCAATCCTTAAAAAGGACATGAACTACTAATCTCAGATGATAATATGGAGTACTAAACTCAGACGTGTTCAAAGCTTACCTCTAACACTGAAGAATTCAACTGAAAAACTCTACTAAAATCTTACCTCTAACGAAGAAGTAGAGTCGTTAGGGAAGCGGTGGGTGAGACGAATAAGAAGGTTTTATTAGGGTTTGGTTGCATAATTACTTTATTATCCTCAAGTGAACTACAAATCACTTGAAAAGTACCATGCGTATTGTTATATTCAAGGGGATAAAACGGATTATAATTGTGGGTAACATGATTGACTATGCTGTGGTAAATTGAATAAATTCAATATTGAAATTAAGTACTAAAATTTTGGTTTTGAAAAATTTAAGTATTGAATTTATAATATAAAATTGTTTGGTATGTTGTTGAAAATTAAATTTTAAATAAAATTTTTATTGATCTTTATTAAAAATGACATATAAATTTATAATTATTTGTAATTGGGAAAAATTACAAAGAAAAGAATAAATTGTTAAAAGAAAAAATTGTGATGCACTTAACTAGCATTTTTTTCTTTAAATAAAATTAACTTAATGCATTAAATAATTAAAAGCTACTTAGCATTTTCAACACTTTTTCATTGAAAATCTTCAATTAAATAATTTTTGAAAATAATTTATCAAACACATTGAAAATATAAAACCTTTGAAAATTTTAATTTTCAATGATTTGAAATTTTTTAATGGTTTATTAAACACACCCTAAGTTAAACTTGTTTAAGATTACAAATTATTATTTAATAAATAATTTGTTTTAAACATTTTATTGTTCATTATATTAATATATTTAAATCAATATGTTATAATAAGTGGACCTTAATATGTAATTTTAATAAATTATACATGTTATTATGATTATCCTTTTGTACATTTTTATGTTTGTTGTTGGTAATGTTGGATTACGATGAATGTTAGGCATTACTTGCTTATAAGTGCACATTGTCCATCATTTTTTTTTTTTTTTGTTTCTATTTTTATAGTCATAAAAAATGTTATTTAGTTTTGTAAGCACAAAATTTACTCACAGATCAACAAATAATTGGAATAAAATTAAGCAAGAAATGATCTATCGTTGATTAGCTATCATATTTGTCAATCTATAGGCTCATCTAACCTCAATAACGGTTGGATTTGGACCAATGGGCTCAAAAAGAGACCACCGATCAGTACAACTATCTATTGATTGGTTGGAAAAAGTTTAATTTAAGATTTTTTTTGGTAAGAAAAATTTAAGGTAGATAAGTTGCTCAATTCCTTAGGTCAGGATAAGATATATTGTATCCGACAGCCTAAAACAAGTAGTTACAAGTCGTGCATTTAAAATGACCCTAACAAACGGTTATTGACAGGACTCAAACCTAAAACCTTTTCGTCGAGGAAAATGAGTCTTAATCAATTGAGCCAACTACTTGTAAGTAAAGTTTAATTTAAGATAGACATAAACTTGGACGGAATTTGAGACCTTTCAAATAGGAAAAAAAGACTCAAGTCAATTGGCAATACTTTTTGCCAATTAGTTGTCACATGTTAAATAATTATCCAAGTGAGAGTTTTGATGAATTATCTCCCAAATACATCTTAGGATAATTATCTTAGAGGTTTACCATACGGGATATAATCATCTGACTATTCCCAAAATGCTCACGACTAGCTATAAATAGCCCATTTCATTCTCTCATTCAACACACCTCAAGCTATATTCTCTTCTCCCTATTTGAGAAACTCTTTTCCAAGCTTTCCTAAAACATCCTTTCTAATACCCAGAGAAAATCTTTTCATTTCTCCATTTTCAACTTCTAAACAAACTTATTTTAGCTGTCCATAACCATCAGAGTACCCAAAGCCTTGGTCTAAATCTCCAATATGTCTTAAATCGTTGCCTGATGATCTATTGATACCATTAAAAACCCGAAACACAACCCTTAGTTGATCAACACACATTTTAACCTATCAATATTAGGCTATTTGAATCTTTTTTGCCTTTATTTCATCAATTATTTTCACTTAAACACTAGATTGAAAACCATTAAAAACTCGAAATATAACCCTTAGCTAATCAACACACTTTTTAGCCAATCGGTATTAGGCTACTTGAATCTCTTTTGCCTTTATTTCACCAATTATTTTCACTCAAACACTAGGCCCTTTCCTCACCCTTTTAGTACACCACTCATATTTTAGACACCAAATCAGAGCCTATCAACCACTGCAACCCCATGACATCAAGACTATATCATCTATCAAATAACCTAAAGTTGTTTTTTGGCCTTCAGCATTATCATTCGTTCACAACACTCTAAATGACCCATTTCTATTCAAACACTACGCAAACACCTTCTAACCCCCAAACCCTTCCATCAATAGCCCAAAATATCCATAAATTTCTTCTAAACCACTTATCAAATTTTTAAGAATGCATTTGGATGAAAATTTTTGAAATATTGAAGAAATTCAAAATGAAGACATTTAAAATACATCATTTTAGAATATTAACATTTTTGATTATTTTTTTGGATAAATATTTCTTGAAAAGAAATTTAGTCTATTAGAGTTTAATGAGAAAAAAATAATTATAAAAGAAGAATAATGATATTAGAGATAAAATATATATGTATAAATAAAATATGCAATAAGGGTATCATTAGATTTGTAAAAATATATAGATATTATTAACAATATAAAAATAAAAATATATAATAAAGTATAATAAAATGATATTTAATTTTTGAATTTTGTATTTTATGTTGGGTTATGTTTAGTAAAAAGAGAGAATTTGAAATAATTTTGAAAAACCACTTATTTAGGTAGAATTTCAAGCTTAAATTCCCTTTTGAAATTCTACAAAAATTTTGAAATTTTCTCTTATTTTACTTCAATAAGTAAATTTGTTTTTAGACCTTTAAAAGCCTTTATTGAAATGAAATTCTTCCTCTAAATACCTCATCCAAATAGACACTAAAAGTTTGAAATTCCATCTCGTCCTTAAACTAAGCTCAACAATCAAATTGATCCGTGATAATTAATTTACATATCATCTAATTGATTAGTCTAGAAGCCAAGAGTTGTTGTTTTCAACCAGTCAACATTCCTACCAACCAATTGGTCCGTTGTTACCCTCGTTATAAATCACTACTCAATGTTATCGATCAGCCCATAGTACAAATTGCTACTATTGGTCTATTTATTCCACCATGCTACTTTGAAATGTCCCAAATCTTATACAAGGAAATCTACTTAGGTATCCTTCTTAAAACTTAGGCATTTTAGATCTCTCTTACTAATTTATAAGTATGTGACATTTCATCGATCATCTCCATCATTTAGTATTAGGAATGCATGTTGATATGTTATATAGTTAAAATTAAGGTTTTATTTTATTATCAAAATGCAGTGGATATTTTCTATGTAAATCCATGCTTAGTATGTTATTCACTACCATGTTATTTACTTTAGGTATGAACAATGGATTGTGTTAAATATACCCTTGAGGCATCCTTTATAAAATGTGATTGTAATATGTTATAAAAACTAGGTTGCATTTCAAGTTTGTTTGGTTAACTTCTTTACTTTTATAATATAGTATGAACTATTTTATCTAATACAATTCTTTGACAATACATAATGTTTGCATCATTAATATGGATAAACCATCTGGGTTGGCCATATGTATCTTTTTATATACATGTGTGACAACTTGAAACATATGAATTATTCATACAAATTGCTTGTTACCAAGAACAAAGAGAGAGGCATGCTTTTTAATCTATAAGCCAATTAAGGTGTTGGTTTAAAGTGGATAAATAAAGGCATGGTTTATCCCAAACATATTTTAGAGCTTTAATTCCTTCAATATCCTTTTACTATCTCTAAACCAAGTTCTTTGATTAAGATTTGGTTTTGACCTTCAAACCAACATCAAGTCCTAAAATATAAATAAATCGATTGGTGAGTCCTAATTAAACCATGAATCTCAACACTAAGATAAACATTGTGGTGAAACTCACGTACCGTTCACAAATTTATTTAAAGGAGATAAAGATAACAATATATATATCAATATGTCAAGATTTATATATTATAAGTATTTTTTTTATGGCTTTATATATTATAAGTATTTTTTTTATGGCTTTATATGGGCTCAAGTATAATTCAACTTGACCCAACTCCATTCAAAAGACACTTTAAAAGATAAATTAAACATTATCTATATATTTATATTTATCTATATAATCTATATCTACATCTATATATATATATATAAATACAGATGTAGAGAAATTTTTTAAATGATGAAATCATATATATGTGTTTTATCTTTAATATTTTACCTTGGATATTTAAGCTCTGCCTTTGCCTTAATAGAAGTTGCTAACATACGTACCCACCCCTCACCATCTCGTTATTAATATTTTTTCATAATAATCATTTTAATTAAATTGTTAACAAAAAAATTATATGTAATGTATTTTTATTTAATATTAATAATTATAATTTTCTTTTCTAAATCTTACTAGTTAATTTACACAATAATATATAACAACCATTGTTTTTAGAAATATAAGTACCATATTTTTTAATGAAATAATAGTGCCTAATACAAATTATGATATATCAAACTTAATTTAAGTTAAAAAAATACAAAAATAAAATAATAATCTCAACTAAGTTTTGACTTTTTCAAATTTAACATAAAATTTGAATTTAACTAATTGAAATCTCTAAATAAATGTTGTTACACTTGATTGTCAAGTCAACATGATTGATTGCCATACATGCCAAATTAGCACACATTTAATCGCCATGTCACCTACTTGAATTGCCTCACTTGCCTACACAAACCAATAGCCTACCAAAGATAGCTGACCTCACTACTTCTATTAATGCCTCATCAACGATCATCTCACTATAAACAACTAGTCTAAGATTATTAAATGCCAACAACTCATAACCTATGTGAAATTCTTGAGCTCCGTACTGGCTTCTCATCAACTGTCAACTGCTCACATCACATCATCAAATATATCACATATATAATGTAAAAAGAAGACTTAGGTATACGATTTTGAACTTATTTCACTAAGCTTCCTCCATTACTCTTTATAACTTTGATCTCTTACCTTAACATCATCCTCTTACGCCTTGCTAACTTGAACGTCAGAATGTACCATGAAGACTAAACTCTGGTGTCCCTTGAGCATTTTTTCCTTGCAATAGGTCCAAATCCCTTCTGTCTCACCATCCAGCTAAGGCTAGTTTACCATTACCCAAATACCCTCAACAATTAGTGTCGTGTGTAGGAAACAACAGTCATATCTCTATTTTATTCCTTTAAAATTATAATTCCCACCATGCAAGCATTTTTTCAACCTACAACTGCTTCTAATACTACTGTTATATTACTTATATTGTCATCTTTTACATATTTTCAATCACTTAACTTACTCTCCGGACACTAAGTTATGATAGTGCTTCCCCTTATATCAATAGCCCATGTCATTGAACATTTAGACAACTCATCTCGTTAACTATTTCCAATGTTTGTTAGGAGTTTTTACTTCTGATGTTATTTATACCTCTTTTCTTCGTACATGCTACTGTTGAAACTTCAAACCTAGCTTCCACTCATTTATTACCACATGCACCAACCTTATATCCTTAACATAGCAAGCATAATTCTCCATTTAGTAAATGTTGTTGGTCCCTAAAATATATCCTATGCAATCTCGATTGTGGAAGTAACACTTTTACCTTCACAAATGCCCCTATTAGCAATAAACTTTCAACAACCACCTATTAAACTTTGCCAGACCTTGTTGGCATAGATATAGCTTAAATGCCTAAATACATTCCTAACGGCAATTAATATAATACTACCAGTATGCTCTCAAACAACTATAACCAAATAAACCTTACCTTAAAAAAAGCTCTATCTCATCCTTCAGAGAGCCCCATCAGACACTTTCATATGTCTAAAGAAGCCATCACCCTCTTTAATGAGGATATCTCTAACCCATGAAACATTACAGGAAATTTGGCCATGACCTATTTTAATCTAAACCTTAAGTTGGCAAGGCAGGTCATTACCTTTTGTAAAAAATTAATTGACTTAAAAAAGCTCAAGAACAAAAACTTATAGTGGCTTAAGGATTACCATAATTGATAATTCTATAATTTAAGTTACTAGATCTTAATACTCTACATTGTTACTAACATGTATGTACAAAATTACTAAGATGAATGTAATTACTACCTAATAAAAATGATAAAAAAAAACAAAAGATTAAACATTTTTCTACCAAAATAAATTTAAAGACAATAAATTAAAATGCATAAAAAATAAATTGGCAAAAAAAGAAAATTAAAGATTGGCAAAAAAGAAAATTAAAGAACACCTAAGCCTATTTTGCATTGTAAGTAAAAGGTAACAAACAAAATGAACACAGTAGTAAATAGGGGCTAAAAATCAAACCTAAAATAGCAAAAAAATACAGTAAGTAAACCTAGCTAAATGACCAAGAAGCAAAAAGGCAAACGTTTAGTAAACTATATGAAAATGAGCTTAAACATTAAGCTAACATGTAGAACATTAACTAATACTATTTAAAATGCAAATAATGTTTGAAATCTAGCATCAAGAAATTTAAAATTAGAATTTAGACATACTCTAAATAGCCACTAAAATAAAAATGTAAATTAGCAAAACATAAACACTTAAGAAGCTATATGATCCTTACCTAAAGCATGCTTACTTGACCTTAATCTAACATCATTTTAAAAGTAAAATGAAACTTAAAAATGCATGGAATAAAGGTTGGAAATAGATAAATAGGATTAAGATCAGATTTAAAAAATTAAGAGTAAATAAGCTAATATTATGGACCTACTTACAAAAATTAAATGGCATGTAAAGAACATTTAAAACTAATAACAAGACATCAAAATAAGATAAAATAGCAAGCAAATAAACTAGGAAAATCAAGCTCAATAAATCAAAATAGCAAGATGAAACAAAATTGAAAATGATAGCAAGTATAAACTAAATAACTTGAAAATTAAAAAAAAAAAAGAATCAAGTTACATGAAACCTCATATAGATGATTTCTCATACTAGTAGCATTAATGTAATATCCTTATCTTGCTTAAAACTAACATAAACATAAGGAATGGAAAGTAAAATAAAAATTTAAAATGAAGCTGAAAATAGAGTAAAGAAAAACTGTTATTAATTGAAATTTAAAGGAAACAAAGCTTAAAATATAAATTTAGGTGCTAGTACAAATAAGGTAAAAGAAGGTAAGTAAAAGCTATGTAACTACAAGAAAATAATGTAAAAATGGAGCCTAAAGGGCCATCAACAAGGTTAGCAGGTATGTTGCTTGTTAATAACATGATGGAGACTAGAAAAGAAAAAATGTAAAAAGAGGATTTCTTATTCTTTACACTTAAAGTACTGTTTATAGAATGATTTTAGGTATTTTAAAACCAATCAAAGGGCAGCAAAAAGCCAACTCAACCCTTAAAATCTCAACTTCAAATTGAAAAAGTATGGCCCCATCCAAAATTGTGATTGTTTTTAGCTGTTTTTCACTATAATACAACATTTATGTGAGCTTGTACCGATGGACTAATAGGAGAATTTGATGCTGCCACCTAATGGATATGTTGATAGCCTTATAAACCCTTCAAATAAGAAAATTTTAGGTGTGACAAAGGTGAACATCATGGCTAGTATTAAGTTTGGCAGCATGCAAGCTGACTTGGATATCATGCAACCTATTTTCTTTTTTATAGCCTAAATGAGTTTTCCTAGTTAAACCAATGAATTTCCTTTAATGAGGCAAGCAAACATCTATATCATATCTAATATTTTAGCCTAAATTACTTTCAAAAACCATGAAATATAGTAGTCAAGAAGTGGTAATGCTATCACTTTCATTATGGTCTAATTTTATCTTTTTATGTCATTGGTCCCTCTTTCCATGTGTCATGTATTCTCCATTGCATGTGCACTTATAAATGGCTTGATGACTCATTTTGCATCTCATTTAAGCTCTGAAACTCAGCTTCAAGGTTTCTAAATTAGCTCAACACTCTTGCAAGTTGTTTTATGCACTAAAAAAAGCACACTTAAGCAACATCAATGAGCTCTTGGCTCGGACACTTTATGAGCTTGGCTTGATAGCTTTTCAACCTTTCATGGCTTTCTTATGGTATAGAATTCAAATAGATTTTAACTCTTAATTAACTCATGCATCACTCTAGGTTCGACTAGCATCCATTTTGCATGTACTCCTTCTAATTCCTTACTATGGTATACTTTAGAAATTAAGAATATAATCACAAATCAATAGCAATAGAAGAAGAACAAGAAATAGTATTTTGAAGTGTCAACTTATTAATAAAATTGCAAGTCTAAGAGTGGTTAACTTTCATTTTGAAACAACCACATTTAAGGTTGTTTTAATGTGTTGCTAGTAGAGGCAATCGACTACTATGTGAAGGTAATTAGTTGTCTTTCAAGTCTGAATGCCATGCAAATCATATTTTCATAAAATGCACTAGAGTAGTTGATTGCTATGCATAAGCAATCGATTGTTTCTTAAGTTAGTATGCCTGCTATATAAAAAAATCAAGAAAATAATTAAAATATCTTATTCTAATGAGGTGGCAGTAGATTGCCATGAAGGGCAATTGATTGTTTCTTTATTTCTTATACTCAATTATGCTTTAATTGCCTCTAAACTTTTTCATCTTGTCCAATTACTTACACATGAAGGGACTGCACCAAATTATGAAGGTATTTCCATAAAAATTTCTAAAGAGTAAGTAAAACTAAGTATTAAAGCACTGTGATAACTCTCTAAATGAAGAGTTATCAAGAATTTACTTGAGGTGACTCTAAAGAAATATTTATTTAAGTTAAGTTTTATATTAAACTTTTGTAAGGTGTTGAAAATTTCTTTCAAATTATTTAGATGTTTATCCAAGTTCTTACTTTTGACTACATATACCTTCATGTTAATGTTAATTTGGTTATTTAATAATTTATTAATTAGTTTTTTATAGGTAACCCTTATATTTTTTAAGCCAAATGACATTATTCTGTAGTAATACAAGCATTTTTCAATCACAAATGCTATTTTTTTCTCATCTTTTTTTAACATTTTGATCTGATTATAGTTTAAGTAAGCATTCATGAAGCTCAGCAGGTCATGTTCGACCTTATCATCTATCAACCAATCTATGCATAGCAAACGAAAGTTATCTTTAAGACAAGCCTTACTTAGATCAATAAAATTTACACACATCTTTCATTTGCTGTTATGTTTCTTCACCATGACTACATTAGCTATCCATTTAGGGTTGTAAATTTTTTTGATAAATCTAGCTTTTAGCAATTTCTCAACTTTTTCTTTTATTACTTTTTGTCTCTTTGAGGTAAAATGCCTCTTTTTTTTTTGAACTAGTTTCATATTTGAATAAGTGTTCAATCTATGCACCATTACTAAAAGGTATATGCCTGACATGTTTGAGGTGGCCCATGCAAAGAGATCAGCATTGCGTCTAAGCAATTAAGCCAATTTATATTTTTAATCGAGCTTAGAGCTGACATGCATACATTTTTTTTTGTTATCTTTGAAAAAAAATGAACAAGTATATGATCTTCAACTAGCTCAAGTCGGGATAGGATTTTTCAAAAATAACATTTCTCAACATATATTTGCTTACTTTATTAATTTACCTATTAGCTTTGGATGAGCAGCATGCGAATAATGAAAAAATAAGCAAATGCATTGAGATGTTAAGTATGGACTATGCCTAATTAGAATTTTTTTTTAATTAACATATCATATTCACAATGTAATTTTCAGTTCGATGTTGGCTTAGTAGCTTAACCTTATTCCAAAATTTTTACTTAAAAGTCTTTAAGCTTTAAGATTATCCAGGTCCTTTGCTTTAAAAAAAGCTTTGTTTGCATTTTTTTTCCCTTTCTAGTTGGCTATTGTCTTATTACCATCAAATTGACTTCTTACTTGTAGTATTTTGACCTCAAGATCTACCTTGTCATGTATCTCTTCGGTGGCAGCTGAGCTTAGAGTTATAGAGTCCCAAATTTTTTTTTCATAATAGTCACATAGTATTGCTTGGTCATGGACTAGTCCCCTTATGATCTCTCATATTCCATAAGGAGTAAGAAATTTGATTTTGAGATAAGGTGTTGACTTTACAATTTTGATGACAGATTGGCTTGGTCAACCTATTATCATGTTGTAAATTGAAAGGACATCAACACCATAAATTCAATATTTAAAGTGATTGTTTTGGGCTTGATTCTCAAAGTGATCAATAATTTAATAGTCTTTTTCACATGGACTTGTTCATTTTTTAAACCGATTTAAATGGTGGTAAGAGGCCTTAACTTTCCTCAATAATCCTTAGTTTTTTCATTGTCAAGTAGTACAAGACATTAGTCTAGCTCCCATTAGAAAAAGTATTATTTTTACCACGTGACTATATATCATGGCTTTATAACTATGGCATCATCATAAGGAAACCAAATCCTTTTCAAGTTTTTCAAAATAAATAAGATTGACTCGTCCTTCCAACATTTTTGCTTCTTGATCGTGGATCCAATAAGCATTATTGTTCCCAAGTAAAAAAATTTCTTAGTTGATATTAAGGTCCAGCTAGTAATCTCATTGATTATTCCTATTATAAGTTAGTTGCCTGCATCATCTCCCTGCTCATCTTTCGGGCTGGACCTATGATTAATATAACCTTGATCATTGTATGATCTCGTATTCTTTTAGTTATTTTTAGTTATTCTCTTTCTTTTTCTTTTTTAAAATTCTTTTGGTGCTGCCTAGTTTCATGTTATCCACAAACGTATTGAGCTAACTTTTTTTTATTAGATTTTTAATTTCATCCATTAAGTCAATAAAGTATTTGACATTAAGGCTGTGATTCTTGTGAAATGCATATCTATTGGTCAGGTCTCTTTTGTTATTTTGCCTTAGTGGCTTAGGCCATCTAAGTTGAGACTCATTTTTTATTTACTTCAAAATCTTTTCTTAAAAGGTATTCAATGTAATGTAGTTATTATATCTTTTTTTTGGGCTTCTTACCTTAAGGTACCCTTTATTAAATTTTTTTCGTCTTAGGAGATTCTTAATCTTTTTGCCTCTTTTCTTATCAAGGTGGAAGAAAGCCCTCACCTCAGCTATTCCTTATTGTAGTTTTAGCATTGATGTATTTTCTTGCTTTTAAGAGCAATTAACAAGTCGAGCAAAGTATTGAGGGGTTCCAGAGAAAGTTTGAAGTGATATTCTTTTTCATCAAGCTTATTGATGAGTAGAACCACAGTTGTGACCTATTCTAAGTCTTTGACTTGAAGAGTCTTAATGTTAAAACACATCACATATGCTTTTAAAGATTTTTTATGTTCTTGTTTGACTGACTTTAGGTTTAAGGTCATTTTTTATGTTTGGTGATTGCTTATAAAATGTATCAAGAATGAATGGTTTAGTTGTTAAAAGAAAGATATCGATCCGTGCTCAAGGTTGAAATACTAAGACTGAATTACCTCTTTGAGCATGGTAGCAAAACCTTCATTCAATGACATTGTGTATCAATATGTTTATCTTAAAAAGTTTAAGGAGATCAAAAGGATCAGTAATACCATCATAAGTTTCAATGGCTGGCATTTTAAAACCTTTAAGGGAAATAGCTCAGTTCATGTTCTCGATGAATGGTGAGGTATCTAGGAATTTGAGTTGGTCATCAAATACAAAAGTCTAATTCCTCAGCTCATTTTCCATTGTTTCTATTCGAGCTTCCAAGTTTCTATTAGCTAGGTGTTCTGAGGGGGCTTGTTTAGATGCTTTCGTGGTTTAGGTTTTGGAGTTATTGAGTAGTAACTTTTTAAGGTATCTTCATCGTCTAAAGCCAATTCACCATCTTCATATGACTATTGGTTTTTTAGAAGTTTGTGAAGGTGTTATGTTTTGGATAATTTTTTTGAGGGATTGTAATTGTTGGGTTAAAGCTTCAAATTATTCTAATGTAGGTGCAACTTGTTTAGGTCAATCTGGCTTGGGTTGGCTAAGTTGAGTATCTACTCTAGCCACAATGGGATGATCTCCCTCTTTGGTGGTTTTTTCCTTAGAGGCATTATGAACTTTGTTGAGTGATGTCCCCTTACCTGGCATGCCAAAATGTTGTTGCCTAGTTCAACTTGAAGGATAAAGACCTGGAACCAAATAAGACTAGAGATCGGAGATTGATCATGCATAAAGATTGGAGGCATCTCCAGCATTTTTACTCCATCGCTTAAGTTAATACTAAAAAAAAAAAGAAAAAAAGAAATCTGGAGAGAGTGTAAAGAATTTGTTGTTCATATCTAGATTTGGGATACTTATACTTGAGACAGAAGGTGCCTGGACCTTAATAATTCGAGCTTTTAAATTTAGGTTTGGGGGTGACGGGGCTAATTTGACTTCACATGGCAAGAGAATGTCTAATAGGAAAATGACAAGTCTGCATGTTTACATGTTGTCATGTGAGATACAAAACTAGCAAAACTGATATGGACTCCAAGAAATAATGTTGGCCTATCATGTTAGTTCGGACCTAATGACCAAAATGTTTTCGGATCGATAGTGAATCGTTCTCTTGTTGCAAAAGACTATTATATCATTTTGACCATAAAATATTCCTAACAAATGTATATAGTATTTTAATTGAATGCATATGTGATTTAGCATATTACATATAAGATATATTAAATAATTTTGTACATATTTTAATCATCATAATTTTAGAACTAAAAAAAAAAAAATCATCATAAGTTTAGGATGCTTGCATTGCGAAATAATAGCTCCATCCTCAATCTAGTTTTTTTGAAGCAAATTGGGTTCAACTAAATGTGTAATCCGAAAGTGAAAGAGAAAAGAATAAGATCAACGGTGGATAGAGGTTGATCTTACACTCATTCTAGATTTTGGGAGATAAATTAGTTTCAATGAAATGTATGATTAAAACTGGAAGAGAAAAGGAAAAATCAACAAGAGATTCACGTATTATTTTTTTAAGCTAATATTTATTGATTAAGTTATATTTATAATTAAGTATTATATTTATGTAATAAATTGAATAATTAATTATTGCATCATAATCAAATTAAATAATTAAATAATTGATTAATATATTATTCATTTTTTTTGAAGTTAGTATATGTGTTATTTATTTTTTAAAACTTATAATTAAGTATAGATTCATATAATAAACTAAATAATTAACTATTACATCATAATTAAATTTTGTTTTTTTAAAATTAATATATGTGTTATTTTTTAAAGTTTCACTAATAATCAAGGATTACATCTATATAATTGATTAAATAATTAATTATTACATCATAATTAAATTACATCATTAAATAATTAATTAAAAAATTATATTTTAATTAATTAATTAAACTCATATACGATGAAATTTGAATTTAAAATTTTAAAATTTTAAGGATTCTTCTTTGCCACTAAGCTTAAATTGCATTGACAATATATGTGTTAGTTAATTGTTAATTATTCCATAAAATCATTTTTATCTAAATTTATTTTTTTTCATACACAAAATCAAGAGCTTTGATTTTTTTTCCTAGATTGAATCGAGGAGCCAGTATTAGCTTTTTTTTTTGTCTCCAAAAAAATTTTTGTATTACATTTAAAATATATATAAGTTGCCCATATGGCACAAATAGTACTTATAATCAATAAAACCGTTGACCATTAATTTGTTTACATTCCTCGACGCTAAACGAAATTTTCCCAAAGAAAAATCCTTCTTTTTTAAAAAAGCCAACCCCTTTTTTCTCTTTCACAAACCTTTTTATGGAAAAAAAGCGATAAAAAGGAAAAATCTCAAGGATTGTACAACACTGCTGCAGCTACGGGTAGGCGGAGGGACGAGGGAAAGAAAAGCCGCCCAGAAACAAAGAAAATAAAAAATCGGTTGGTAAACATAATAATAAGCAAATGAACATAATAGCATTACCAATGAGGCTGCCTTTGCCTTTAGCCACTCCCACCAGAACTCCCTCTTCTTCTTATTGTTATTGCTCTTCTTTTCTCTCTTCTCCCAACCCTAATTTCACTTTCTTCTCTCATTCTCGTCTCCCATGTCCTGCCAGAAGAAACCCACATTCTTTCTCCAAGCACAAGGTATTCTCAATAAAGTTTTTATCATCTCAATCTCTTCTTTCTGTTTTTTTTTTTTTTTAATTGGAAAATTAACTTGTTTCTGAAGGTGGGGCTTTCAGTTTCTGCTTGTGTCTTTCTTAAAATTATTAGATATTGAAGCTTGTGTTATTTGTTTAATCATAATTCTGTAGCCTTGCTCTGAGTTAAGCCTATAGTTTTTTTTTTCTTTTAATAAGGGGATGAAAGTTTATTGTTTTTTTTTTTAATTGTATAAGGAGAATGTTAATCATTTATTTCTTTAAATAGTAAGGGGTAAAAGTTTTTAATTTTTTTATACGTTTACTTCTTCATTTTTGTAGTGTTTATAGTATTGACTGTTGCCTTATAATGGACTAAAACTAGCTGAATTATGAATATATGGAGTCAAATATGTAACGACTGATGCTTAGAGAAAAGAAGCAAAACATGTCATTTGGATCAATTATATTCGTAAGGTTCCATTGAAAAATATTTTGAAAATGGGGAGACAAGTATCTGCATATGAGCCTATTGTAGCAGTAATTGTCTAGCAATATGTTGTCGAAAAACAAGTTATGAACACTTAGGTTATTAGTAGCTGTAACTCCAACTAGATTATCGCCTAGGTAAGTTGATTGTCAATGAATGTGATTTTACTTAGATCCCTGTAGTCATATCATTGGATAGGAAACGGTAAGGGTGATAATGGTGTTCAATGACTGGTAGGCACCTTTGCATATGCATCTATATATCGTTTATCACTACCTAGATAGTAAGATGGTAAATCGTATCAATGGAATTGGGTAGGTTTGGGACATGTTAAAATTATAATATGTAAAATATGTTAATAAAAAAATACTTTTTTTTTTGGAAATATCGGGGATGGAATCCTTTGCATTCCTGGTGATAAATGATAATCTGCAGCCCCACCAAATTCCCTTGAGAACCATCCTTGAACTGAACAAGGTGGGGATGGCAGTTTACCATTGGGAACAGGAGAAATTGCACCCCTAATAAGTTAGATACTAAGTTAAAGAGAGGGAGATGTTAGGCATGATCTTCTATGATTCTATGGGCTTATGACATCTTTATCAAGGACTGTGACATAGGTTCCATTTTACTCCAAATATTTTAGTTGCTATTGGAAGGTAATGACATAATTATGTTTGTAATGCGGTGTGCCTAAGTGACAAGCAAGATAAATATTAAAATAGAAAACAGGGAAGTGCTTTTTTTTTTTTTTTTTGTGAAAAATAAGAAAAAATGATTTTTGTTAGCAATTCTGTGGTTGATTAACAGCAAGAAAAATCTTTTTGTTGGTGCTCCTTGCTTGCCTGTTTATTGCTGTTGAATTTGCATTTTCTCCGAATTAATAGAAAAGAGCATGTAAAATCCTAGGTCTATATTATGAGGATTCTTTTCCTTTTCTTGAAAAAGCAAAATTTCAAGGCATCAGATCTTGCATATTGTATTTAATTAAGGTCCTGTGATAAGTTTTATTGAACATTAAAATGATACCCTAATTTTTAGTGCAAATGCTCCACGGGGCTGCTTGCTTTTTAAAATTGAATTAATAAGTTGCTTGGGCAAGAAAGTTGAATTGTTTGTCCAATTCATTCGATTGGTTCTCTAACTTTGAAAGTTTGTGTCTCATTACTCATTCTTCTTGTATCCAGTAAGTATTGTAGTATTACCTGGCAACACCAATCTAATCTGCATCACATTATTTCTTTTCACAAAATTTCATATTAAGTTAACAAGAACAATTTTCCATCCAAGTTGTTGAATTTATGTCTAAATTGAATGTTTTGCATATCTAGATACCTCTTTCATATGCAATTATATTGATTGAAGGATACTTGACTTTCAACATGTCTGAAAATTAATCTGAGGAGCTCTTGGCTGATTACCACTCTTTGTGGGCAGTTGGTTTTCACTAATGATTTACTGTCAGGGAATGTTTTTATGTACTGGTATAGTGGCTTTTTGGACATAGAAGAGGGGATCAAGAGATTGATGGCTATAGATATGACGAGGAGAGTAACATGTGCTTATTCAGTTCTGATGAAGATACAGGGACACAGATTCCAACACAAGCCCAATCTATTGCTGAAGGATCTGGGGCAGTTACTGTTTCAGAGTTGAAACCTGTTCCTGATGTGGATTATTTGCAGGTATGTAAGTTGTCTATGGGACAGTATCACTTAAGTTGAAAGTTGTGTCTGTTTTGATTTATGGGGATGGCAGTAAAGAACTGAGCCCGTCCTATGGATGCCACTACCATGCCTGTAATTTGTTGGTTATAATGGATTTTGCAAATGTCTTTACCTTTGTCTCTTTGTGAGAACCTTGTTTCATGATATACAGCTCTGCAAGAAAATTAGGTTGCTTGTGAAATGAAAGTTTCAGAACACATCTATTTTCTTTAACTTAAATGTATCTGGTTTAATTATAACTAGATGATCAGAGGACCTTTGGCTATTTGATTTTAACCTTTAATCATAAATGGTATGCAATTCATGTCTTAGCCAATGTCTTTGTTGCAGCTAGCAACCATTTGCTGATTTTAGTACTTTCGAATTTGTTTTGATTGCTAACTTCTATTTATGGTCATATATTTATGCAGGAATTATTAGCAATTCAGCAACAAGGGCCTAGATCCATTGGGTTTTTTGGGACACGGAATATGGGATTCATGCACCAAGAGCTTATTGAGATTCTTAGCTATGCATTAGTTATAACTGTAAGATGCCATGACTTCAAGTTTTCATTTATCATTTTCTATATGTGGCACCATGGATACTTATTGCTTGCTGAAATGCTTGGAGTCTCACTATCCTTGTTCTCCAAGAAAAATTATGTGTTTGCACCTAATATTGTTTTGTTCCTGACCTTGCTGCTAACATTGCTTGCAGAAAAACCATATTTATACATCAGGTGCATCAGGAACTAATGCAGCTGTTATCAGAGGTGCTTTAAGAGCAGAGAAACCAGAGTTGCTTACAGTAATATTGCCCCAGAGCTTGAAGAAACAACCACCTGAGAGTCAGGAATTATTAGAAAAGGTAAGTATGTCATAATAGCATTTAACTCATCCTTAGAAAACTTGTTGCCCGTGCCATTGGTAATTATTATGGCTTTGTCTGATGTTGCTAATTTCCTTACATTTGTTAGATTCGTTTGTTTAATGAGTAAACATGTTGCTTTTAATATCCATCGAATGAGATTCTAGTGAAAATTCATAATTAGGTCTTGAAACCTGAAAGGCTGTGCTGTTTTAAACTCAGTTTGCTCAAGCTATATCATGTTCATTTCTTATGTTGAAGCATTACTGATGCAACACCACAGGCCTGTCTATTGGAAGTTCTAACTTGAGTTGCTTTTGGTGTCCTTTGGAAACTATCATATACCAAGGATTTGCCTGTTGCACTATCAATGTGGAATGTGGCTTGTGGCCACAGATGATCTCTCAAGTATCTGTTCTAATCTTTTTTCACTAGTACTAGGCTTGCAGTAACTTAATGATGATATGGCTTTTGTATCAGGCACTAAGTAATAGATTATTATTTCATTTAGTAATGAGGAGAAAATTTAGTTCTTAAGGCTCATAGGCATTTGAAATTTTTATTGAAAATTTCATTTTTAGTCCTTAATGTTCTAGAAGACACATTTTGAGTGGATTACTTTATCACTAGTAAGGCAAATTCAATATTTTATTTTTCTTTTCTGCATTACATATGTAAGAATGTGATTTTTTTTGACAATTTTTGTTTCATATTCTCATTGTTGTAATTTTGCTATAAAACTTGATCAAAGAGATCCTTGGCTTAGGTGTTGGGGCATAAATGCAACACAAGTTATAAGGATGTGTTTGGTACACAAGATTATGATAGGATAGGATAAGATGATATTATGAATAGGATTAGATTAAATAATGTCATCCTATCTTGTGTTTGATGTGTGCAAGGATTAGTATAGGATAATTTATTTATTGGTCAAAATTATTCTTCCTCAAAGTTTATACAATTTAAATTATTGATATAATTTTTAAGGGTATAATAGGATTTGTCAGTTCAATCTCATAGATTAAAAATTATCCTCTCTACTTTGAGAGGATTGAAATATCCTATACCAAGAAGATGATTAATTGTCCTCGTAATCCTACCCCTTTCTTTAGATACAAATCAAACATAATATAGGATGATTATCATCTTATCCTATCCATCATCTTCTGCACCAAACATGACCTAAGTTTTTATGCTTGGATTTTATTGCTGTATAGAAGATTGTTGCCACCATGGTCCAAGCACAGGGAGCCAGTGGTATTAGTGAAGAGTTTCGATGCCTTCTGTGTTGTTAGATCATTAAGCACTGTAAATTAGATGTTTTAAACATGTTTTTACTAAAGATCTCAAATTAATTCTGTAGGCGAAATTGAAATTACATAGTGTTGTTTGGGGTGAATTTAATGTTCTATTCTCAATTTTTCAGGTGAAGACTGTGATAGAGAAGCCTTATAATGATCATCTACCTCTGATAGAAGCCAGCAGGTTTTTTATAACTTTGTTCATCCAGTTATCTTTTCAGTGCACCTGTAGAGTAGAATCATCTTAAGTTTTAGGTTTCAAGGTAAATATAATGAACCAGTGATAAGATCTAATGGGGGAAGCTGATTCTGGACATTCTATTAACTTATTGGCAGTGAATTCTTGAGCTGCTTATTTACATGGTTGAATGATAAGGCAGTTCTTTTATAGAACAAACTATTCTGTATTACACTGCCCTTGTTTTTTATATTTGTGAAACTTAGCAGTAGGGTTTATAGTTGGAGATTCTATATCTTGGATTTCACTTGTGAAACTTAGAAGTTGCGTGCAACCAATGTTCCTAATGTTCCTTCACTTAAGCTGAGCTTGTTAGCTTTGATAAGCTTGGGTGACAAGCAGAAACTCATCATTATCCCTAGTTTGTCACTATGCAATAGTTTCTTGCTACTGGATTCTTTATCTGACATGGTGTCTATGGTCAAATTTGCAGGCTGTGTAATAGGGACATCATTTCACATGTACAGCAAGTTATTTGCTTTGCCTTCCATGATAGCAAGTTGCTCATGGAAACATGCCAAGAAGCCAAGAGTCTCCGGAAAATTGTTACTCTCTTTTATCTGGACTGAAACGATGTCTTCAATTGTCCATACATTATTTAGGGATAGAGAGAGAGAGAGTGAGCTTTTGTTTGTAAATTATACAAATTGGTTTTAACAATGAGAATGGGGCCAATTTGCTCCTTTCATTGCAAGTCCAGTGGTGTTCTTATTGGTTCACTGAATACTGAAAGTAAAATAATTGTTATATGCATGTTGTTCCGCATTAATTGTAAAACAAAATTGGATCATTGGAAACTAGGCTTCATTTAAATGGGGCTACTGCGCGTCCATAGAGTTGGCAAATCTGATCTGTGACCTAACCCGATAAAAACTGAACTAAAAAAATTTGGAAATGCCGCTAAATGTCTGTATTCTCTCCCGAACTTGATAGAAACTGGATTAAAAAAGAAAAAAAAAATTGAACTCAAGGCGATCCAAATTTGAAAAAGTACAAAATCAATGCTCCAATACATAGAGATTTGAATTGAATTCGAGATTACTTTGATTTGAAATCTGAAAAAAATCAAATTTATAATAAAAATTCAATCTGTAATTATATGATTTTTTTATATATAAATAAATATTAAACTTTTTAATTAAAGTTTTTAAATTTTTAAAAATGTTTTATAAGTGTTATACAATAATGTATTATCAATAAAATTAATGTTGAGTTTTAAAATTAAATTATGAAATAAACTTAATTTGAAACACTTTAAATATGAATATCAAATCAAACTGAAATCTAAAAAATCCGAATTTATAATTCAAATAAACCTAAACTATAATTGTATGATTTTATTTGAAAATAAATAAATAATAAAAAAAATTTTAACCAAAAATTTTAAATTTTTAAAAATGTGTTATCAATAACATTAATGTTGAATCCTTAAATTAGATTATGAAATAAAATTAATTTAAAGCACTCCCTTTTTTTTTTTTTTTGAGAAAATTTTAATTTGAAACACTTTAAATATCAATATCAAATCATTTTTAACAAAAATCCTTGTTATATTTAAATAATTATCAATAAAAATTTAAAATAATATTGTTAATATAACATATGATTTTATTATAAAAATAAGCATTTACAATATATTATTGTAGTTACTCCATATTTAAATTTTAATTCTAATACAAAAATAATTCAAATATTGAAAAATTATATTATAATTTTAACATATGATTGAATTTGATGTTTTGTGCAAAACATTAATAACATTATTAACAAAATTAACTTTACATCATATTTTTCATCATATTTTTCTTAGTGTTTCAAACATATAAAAATATTAAATCTATTTGAAAATAAAAACATTACCTTGTAAATTAAAATATAAAGATTAAAAAAGTTGAAGAATTAAATTAAATAATAAAATATTCTAACAAAATATAATGAAATAAAGTGTTCTTCAATTCTTAAAATAAAATAATAAAAAATTTCAATTTCTAAAAACAATGCATCAAGTCATACCAACATCCAAAATTTAAACTTGCAAATCATAATTAAAAAATTGTCACCATGCATTAAGTTACCTTAACATACAAAATTTGAATATACAAATTGGTATACATGAAATTTTCACTTCAACGTTCTAATGACCACAGGAGATTAAGATCTAGTTCTCTCATGATGATGTAATAATAGTTACTACTGTAGTATACAACCACGTGGTAAAAAAAATCCTATTTGATAGTGAAAGTTCAACTAACGTATTGTACTATGTCACTATGTTAAAAATGGATATAAATGAAGAAATGTTGAAGCCATTTACTACCACTTTGAACGGTTTTGAGAATTAACAGGTGCTAGTGAAGAGGACAATCAAGTTGCCAATCATATTGGGCATTGAGTTGAAGAGCATCACCTTGGTTATTGAATTTATAATGGTGAATTTGCCCTTAGCCTTCAACATGATTCTAGGTTGACCTAGGTTGTCTGTTATACGACTAATAGGCTTAACTCCTCATTTAAAGATTAAGTTTTCAACATCGAACAAGATTGAAAAGGTTAGAGGAAACTAGTCCATAGTGCGGCAATGTTATGTTATGATGATGAAGGGTATGACTGAGAAGTAAATTGACAATTCAACCAAAGAAGAAAAGCCAACAAAGACAAAGGTGATGATGTAAAGATTAAGGAAGTGAAAGAAGCAAAGTAAAGCAACCTTGGTAAGAAGTGGCAAGAAATCGATGAAAAAGAAGCGCGTTTTTAAACTGCACTAAGCTCTTAAGCTATATACTTGTACAAGCCATAAACTTTTTCAATTTTTGAATAGATTTACAGAAGTCAAGCTCTCAAACTAGCATACACACTTGTCAACAGGATTGAGCTATTAATCCAACCATGAGAAAATTTGAAATACAAATGTACATTTTAATTTAGATATACTTTTCCATTACATGCCATTTTACTACCAATAAAAAATTAATTGTTACGTTAGGATCCATCCTTCTTGCAAAATATAGTCTCGACCTAACTAAATAGAAAGGAATAATTGACTAGAGACTTGAAGTCAATGATAACAGACCAAAACCGATAGAGGACCTTGTCTCTGTATCATTCTGGGTGAATAATCCTAAAAAATATATGCAAATTTGGGTCAAGCTTGACCATAAGGGATAATTAATTTAGCTATAAAGAACTAAAGCTGACTTGTTTGCAAGGACATCATTAGATATAGAAGGGATTGATCTCGAAGAGATGGTCCATAGGTTGCACACCAACCTAAACATTAAGCTAGTTCAACAAAATAAAAAGACCTTTGCCTTGTATAAGCAAAAGGCTATCGTGGAAGAGGTTGGTAAAGTGCTATAAGTAGTTTTCATTAGAGAAGTATGTTACCTCAATTAGATAGCCAAAACGATCATAATAAAAAAGTACAATAAAAAATGAAAAATATTCATCGATTTTACTAACCTCAATAGAGCTTGCCCAAAAGACAACTTTTCTTTCCCTAACATAGATCAGCTGATTGATGAAAACACCAAGCACAGCCTACTTAGTTTCATGGATGCTTATTCAAGCTATAATTAAATCAAAATACTAAATAAGGATAAGAAAAAAATAACCTTTATTACTAAAAAAAGGTTTGTATTATTATAAGGTCATGTTTTTTTGCCTAAATAATGTAGAAGCGACCTATCAGAGGTTAGTTTATAAGCTTTTCAAGGATCAAATTGATCGAAACATGGAAGTATATGTGAAAGACATGATAGTGAAGAGCAAAAGCTTGACCAAACACTAAAAAGATCTAGAAAAGCCCCTTTAATGCCTTGAGAAAATATAATATGAGACTAAACCCAAGCAAATGAGCTTTTGGCATTATGTTACGAAAACTCCATTGTTATATGATCAACAAGAGAGGTATAAAGGCAAATCTAGAAAAGGTTCAGGCCATCATTAACATTAAAGCATCGACCTTAGTGAAATAGGTGCAATGATTAATTGAAAGATTAACTGCCTTAAGCAAATTCATGTCCAGGTTAGTAAAATGATGCTTACTATTTTTCAAAATCTTTAGCAACATTTCACACTTTAGATGTACACCCCAGTGTCAAAAAACAATTGAAAAGCTCAAAGAGTTTATTTCCTCTTCTCTTAGTCTTTCCAATCTTAAACCCCATGAGATACTATATTTATACTTGGCTATAATCAACCAAGCTATCAGTTCAGTATTGGTTAGAAAAGAATAATGAAAGCAAAGGTCGATATATTTTGTAAGTAAAGTGTTGACATGATTGGAAATAAACTACGCCAAAATAAAAAAAATTATCCTATGTAGTAGTCATGTTGGCCAAAAAACTTAGATCGTATTTTCAAGCTCACACAATTTACATCCTCATTGACTAACCATTTAGGCAAGTTTTACAAAGACTAGAATTGTCAAGAAGGCTAATCAAATGGACAATAGAACTCAGTGAATACGACTTGCACATACTTCTCAAGTTAGCTCTAAAATCATAGGTGTTAGCAGATTTTGTTATGGAATGCACTTTGGTCAAAACTAATGAACAGCCTTATAAGGCTAAAAAAGTTAAAGAAGAAGAAACGTGGAAACTCTTTATTGACAAGTCAACTACCAACCATAAAAGTAAGGCCAACCTAATTTTGATTAGTCTAGAAGACTTACAACTTCAATACACCCTAAAGTTTAAGTTCAAAGCTTCCAACAATAAGGCCAAATATAAGGCCCTAATCAACAGCCTAAGATTGTTGACTGAGCCGAATGTGAAGAATATCATTATCAACAGTGACTTCTAACTAATGGTTGACAAAATAAATGAAGAATTTTGAGCCAAAGAAGAAGGAATAAAATACCTAAATAAAGCACTAATTTATCTAGCCATCTTCTTTAAGGCCAAAATTAGAAAGATACCAAGGTCAACAAATACACTGGTTGACTCATTGTATAAGCTAACCTCGAGAATGACGATGGAGAGCTTAGCTCATGTTTTGGTGGAAGAGCTAGTGCAGAGCAAATTAAAAAGAAAAAATAATGGATGATCTCGATTAAAACATACTTGACAATGAGAGAACTGCCCGAGGATATGGTTCAAGTTAAAGCTTTGATGAGAAAAGTTCCTTGGTATGTCATTATCAACGAAAAATTATATAGGAGATCTTTTAGTTTGCCTTACCTTAGATGTGTGGATGATGAAGAGGCAAATTATGTAAAAGAAATACATTAGTGAATTTATGGCAATCACCTCGAACCCTGGCCACTTGCTTACAAGGTACTCAGCTAAGGTTACTACTAGCCAATTATTAGAAAGAATGTGATCAACCTGGTAAAAAAATGTGACAAATGCTAGAATGTTGCCTATATACAACACCTTGCATTAATCGAGTTGGTCCTTATTATCAATCTTTAGCCTTTTATGCAATGGAGAAAGGATGTATTCAACCCATTCACCCCAGTCATAGAATAAAGAATATTTGTAATCATAATGGTTGATTATTTTACAAAATGCCTTCAAGTAGAGGCCCTAGCCACCATTATAAAAGTCAAAGTTAAAAAATTCATTTGGATGAACATAGTATGTAAATTTGGCTTACCTCGATCCATAATAACAGACAATGAAAAATAATTTGACAATTTGAGGTTTAAGGAATGGTGTGCAAATCTTCACATCGATATGAGGTTCACTTTAGTCACCCACCCTTAATCCAATAAGTAAGCTGAGGCGGTTAACAAAACTATATTGGAAGCCTTTAAAAAGAAGTTAAATGAAACTAAAGGTAAATGGGTAGACAAATTGCCTGGTGTATTATGGGCCCTTAAAACCACTACTAAAGTCCCTATTGGAATGATGCCATTCCATTTTTGCATTTGGGGTAGAGATCATAGTACCAGTAGAGATTGGGCTCCCGAGCCTGTAAGTTAAGCTTAGGTCAAAACAGGGAAATGAAAAAACCTTTAGGGCCAATTTGGATTTGATTGAGAAATAAAAAGATATAGCTCTAACTAGAATAACAGCCTATCAATAAAATGTAGCTAATTTTTACAATAAAATGGTTTGACGTAAAAATATAAATAAGGATGATTTAGTACTAAAAAAAATGGAAGCTTCAAGAGTCAATGACTAAGGTGGAAAATTAGCCTCGAATTATAAGGGTCCTTATATTATTAAAAAGGTTGTTCATGATACGACCTACAGATTACAAGACATAAATGGCAGTCCTATTCCAAAAACATGGAATGCGAACAACCTTAAAGTTTATTATCAGTAAAAGATGTAAAACTGAGCTCGCACTTGTAATTTTGAAATATACTTGTTGAATATAAGTTTCAACTATTAACTATAACTAGTATCAACGAAGTTAGGGGAATGCCCAGCCTGGTACTTGAATAATTAAATCTAGTTTAATAAATTCTAAACTGAGCTAGCACTTGAATAATTAAATTTAGTTTATCAAATTGAATGTTCAAATTAACCCAATACATCTTTAGGTTAATTTCATAGGTTGATTTCATAATCTTATTAGAGCTTAAACTTAAATAATTACTCTGATTATATCTTTAAAGTAAACCAAAAAGTGAAAAGGTAGATACAGATCTAAAGCTTTGAGCAAAAAATATATGTATTTATTCAGTTCATGAGAGAAATTTTGTTGAATGATTACAAATTATGATCTAACGAAAGTTTAATAGAATGATCTAATCCGAGGTTCTTTAAAAAAACTTAACCTTTCACTTAAACAAAAACAAGTAAAAAAAAGATAAAAACGAAAGTACTTTTTTCATTCTTTCCCCTTCTCAGTAGTAGCAGCAGCCTCTTTCTCGACCACAGGCTCAAGAGCAGCATTGAAATCAGTGTCCATGGTAGCATCCTCATCATCTTTCTCTTTCTTATAAGACAATGATGATGACCTAGTCTTGAGGTTGCCTAGGTTTGATATCACACATGTTGAGGTTTAGACTAGCAAATTTAAATTACACCTTATCTTTGCAAAGCTCAAAGGCACCGAAAATGTTCTCTCAAGAAAATTTGACTTGAAGATCAAAAAATCTCTAAGAAGTCGTGAACTCCTGAATGATTTTGTCTTTGATCTCCCATTTGGCTTCCTCTTTGGCTTTTTGCTCTACTTTAAGCTTTGACCTTAGCTTAGCAATTTTTTCCTGAGCCTCATTGAGTTTGAACTTGGATTTTTCCTTTTTGGACTCAGTTGAAACTTTTTAGACCTACATCTCTTTCAACTTGACCACAAAGTCATCAGCCCTTTTTTTCTATTCTTCTTCCTTTTTATGCAGGTTAGAGACATTGGTTCTAAGCTTGGTGATCACATCATTGTTCTTGTAATTTTCTTAAGCATACTTCTTAAGTTATACTCAGTCTTCTAATAACAAGTCGAAGCTTAGTAAACATAGAGTAGTCTTTCGTTAACTGTTTGGGAAGGATAAGTTAAAAACTTCTCTGAAATTACAAAAAGAAAATCAAGTTTAGATTTTAAAAAATAATGGAATTCATGAAACAATACAAAAATTGATTTAAAAGATAACTAACCTCTTTGGGGTATAACGACCTTTGTGAGTTTCATGGCCATATTAGTGTCCCCCAAAGGATTTTCATTAGAGTCATATTCCAAATTGATAGAGAAACGTTCTGAGGTGGGCTTCAAAATTTTGACCTCATGCATTATTGTGGAGAAGAAAGTTTCAATCTTTTGCCTTTTAGAGAGAGGGGCCTCTAACCCATTGTTCCATTCTGCTTACCTTTAGTAGTAGTAGAAACCTAAGTTGTGAAGCTCGATGGTTGAGGAACAAAAGGGTCCATTATTTTTATCTTTTTTTTATAAGGAAACCTGAGCTAGATAGGCTACTTTTGACCATTTTTTAGCCTTAGCTGATGGAAACACATGTGAAAATTGAATTTCTTAGAAGGCTTGATGTTGTCAGACATATCTACGAGATAAACTAAGTATTAGAAAAAGTTTACAAAGGTAAATACCTTGTGAAGTCACCTTAAACCTACCATAATACTTTGTCTCCTTCACTATTTCAAAAAAGGTCAACCCATATGCATCCATAACCAGTTTTCTCTTTTTGGTGAAATCCAAAATCTTGTCATAAACAGTGAGATCATTCATTGTTAGAGGAGTAAGCTTATCTTCAAAAATCTTAGGCTCATTCAATAGTTTCTATATCTTAAGCTCATTATTTTTATTCTTATTTTCCTTCTTAATGCAAAGGAAGAGTAGCTTTCAATTCTTTATTAATCTCGAACAATTTGTAAAAAATTTTTTAGCCAAATGAACTATGATGTAAAACTAGCTCTTATCATAGGGATTTTTTACTAAGAAGAACTCCCTGAATAAAGTGATAGAGGAAGAATGTATAAGTTTTTACAAAGAATTATAAAGGTTATTATGTACCAAAGAGAATTTGAGGTAAGCTAAGTGATTGTTAAATTATAAGAAAGAAAAAAATTCAATAATAAAATATGTAAAGAGAACCTCAGACCGGCCATTATGGAACCCCAATACACCTAGATTTGGTGAGCCTTTAAGGGAGATGTGCCTGATCCTTAATGGTCGATATTAACACATTGTACTCTTTTTTTGAAAGGCCAAAGCTAACCTTCAAAGATTAGACATAATGAGTAGAGCATATGTTAGGGCAATCCTTAAGATTAGCCCTGCCATTCAAGCTTTTCATCACATTCTTAGGTTTAGACTTACATAACAAAAAGTGAAAATGGAATCTAAGCCAAGGCCTCCAAATATGAAGAAGACTCTTACTTATTTTTTTTTTCTTAACTTAGCTAATCTCCCCTTCTTACTCATCATCAAAACCTTTTTCATTATCAGAGTCTTTATCGCTAGAAGACTTAGACTCTAGAGTAAAAGTAAGATTTTGAGTAAGAGTAGTAGTAGAGACCATCATGATGTCAGAAAAAGATGAAGAAAGGTAGTGAGACTCTTTGACAGTGAAAAAAATGAAAATCATCAACTGAGGTTAGCTCAACAGTAAAAAAGATGAAGGAAAAAAGAATAAAAAGTTAGACTTTAGAAACAGAAAGGGTAAAGAAAAAAAGGTTAGATAAAAAAGCCAAACTGACATTTGACATTGGGACAAAATGATTCTCGAAGTCAGAATCCACCATAGCTAAAAGCTTATCCATCTTATCATGAGGCTGCTCTCTTATTCTGTGGAAAACCCATTCTTTCTTGGCATGAGCACTTTCCTTAAGCCTTCTTTATTTTCTTTTAACATCTAGTTTAACTAAAATGTTGCTATGCTATAATCCCTTCCTACAATGATAGAATGGACTCTATTATCCTCATCCCTACTACTAAATTGACTTCCCCTTAGAACCATCTTGTAACTTACTAAGCCCCTATAACTTGCATTAAAAGACATTATAAAAAAAAAGACGCATATCGAGGTAAAAAAAAGAATAAAAGATTGGTTGAAAGAAAATAAAATCTTTAAGGTCGGTAAATGCAGATTAATTGAGAGCAAAAAGACAATAAAGTGAAAAATGAAGGCTCCGAAAGGCTCTTTATATAGTCAATGTTGAGATCAAATGAACGCTTAAAATTATGCCATGTGTTCTAAACGTTTAAAAAGGATGATGCTTCGCCTTCATAGCTTTGGGTTTTTACCACCCAAATACCTCTCTCATCATTAAATGTGATTTTCAAACAACAAAAAGGTAAATCAATCATTACACCTATTCAAACCAATTAAACTAGTCACAAAACCTAAGTCAAATTGGCCAAACAAACCAATTGCTAGGTTAATCCTATATTAAACCTGAAAATCAAACTTCAACACCAAGAAAAAACACAAGTCTCACATTAGTACACACTACGTCAAACACATAAGTCACGTCAGTAGTTATTCATAAACTTGCTTAACCCAACCTCAATTCGCCTCGACATAAGATCACTCGCCTTGGCAACCCTATAATGGACCAATTAAACGTATAATCTGAAACACACGCTCAAAATCAAGCTTGACACCTTTGATCACATATCATGTCGACACACTTTAGAATGGCAAAGTTCACACTCTACCATCTAATACTCAAACTGCTTGGTGAGAGATAGAGTGTTAGGGGTATTTTTGGGTTTAAAAAGTAAATTAATCGTTTCCCTTATTAAAGATTGTCAGCAGACGGTTAAGGATATTTTTTACTTTTGAGTTGATCTGACATGTATAGTACCACATTAATTTGAATATGTCACTATTCTATCTCACAAGCTTCTCAACTTCTACCTATAAATAGATTCAACTAGGTGCTATCTATCTATCTTATTTTTATTCTATTTTTCACATTTTTCACTCTTTTCCCAATCTCCAATAGCATATTTCTAATTTGAGTGTTGGAATGTAAATGTAGGGAACAATCCTTACTTTTACCTTTAATTGTTTTCTTTTTGTATTGTGATTTTAAGAATTTGACTCTCAATTTGAAATTCGATATCAACACTTTTGGATAAGATTTTTCAAATTCGAAATCAGTTTGATTTAACTCATGAAGTTATTTTAATGTTAAATATTATTTTTTAATTAATTTTAATTTTAAAATATATTTAAAATAGTCAAATATTTTAATAAAAATTTGTTTTTACAATTTAATACTAAATATAAACTAAATGGACTTTTACGAGCTAACAACCCGATTCATAGACACATCTTCTTTACTATTATATTTTTATTTGTAATTACTTATTTTGTTAACTTTTATCTAAAGATTTTTTAAAAAAATTATAGACCAAAAAGTGATATAATATTTGTGAGGAATGCTAATTTTTGTGTATAATATTTTAATTTAATTTAATAAAATTAATAGCATACGGGGTTATAAACTAATTAAAAAATATATAATGATAAAACTACAATCCGTAGTAAACTTATCCATGAACATTAATAAAGTAGTAAATTTGGAATTTATCCCAAAAATCGTGCTTTTTCGCATAGCGATTTTTTTTTTAATTTAAAAAATGCAAAAGAAGGAAAGTGCGACGTCGTATTCCTCATTGATTTTCACTTTTGCATTTTAATCGCTTCCCAAAGCTGCCAAACGTTACCATTTCTGACAGTTTGATAGGGAGCGAAATCAATAAGAGAAGGCGTCTTCTAATTTTCAGCACAGATAAGAGAAGAGGGTTAATTATTGAAATGGCGGCGGTGAGAGTAGCTTTGCTAAAGCATCTGAGGGTGAACGCAACGCCCCTGCCCCGTAACCCTAACCCTATCAGTAACGGGCTGTTCGCTCTTACCTTCAACGCCATACGCCGCCGTTTCTCCGACGAGGTCAAGGGCTCTTTCCTCGACAAATATGAGGTCAACGATCGTGTCATCTCCGTCGTCAAAAACTTCCAGAAAGTTGATCCTTCGAAGGTCTTTAATTTTTCACTTCACTGTTTTTCCATTTGTTTTTTTTATTTTCTTGAATTCTTTTGGGTGTAGATTATTTGTGTATCATATTGGGGTAATTAAACGTATTATTTGTTAATTCAATTAAATGAATGGTTATATTGCAAGTTCCAATGATATCGCTAAGCTAATGTTAAGTGGTTGTTTAATGTGTTATTGTTTTCCGATTGGTTTCCTCATATTTGCTTAAAAATTAGTAAGGATACAGCCAAGGGTGCCCTCATTAACAAACTTCTTAATATGATACTGGGTAAGTTGCCTTTCGTCAAATGTGAAATTAGCTTGGGTATAGCCCTGATAGGTTTATCTGGAAAACATGGGTTTAGGTTTTGGATTGTCTTGGCTTACTTTATGATTGTTCAAGGGTAAAGCTTTTTCATTTGTCCTAAATCAGTCGGATGACCTGCCTTTCAATTATTTGGCTATAAATTTCTCTATTTTGGTTAGTCTGATATGATAATTTCTACTACGCAAATGCTGATAACCAATAAAAAGAAGTCCTTGTTTCTCGCGATAGTTAAATGCCATGAAATTGATGTCTTTAAGTTGGAAAATCGATATGAACTTGAGGTAGATTCTGAATGGACAAACCTGCTCATAAGAAAATGGGAGTCATTTGTGTTGGGTCTATGATGTAATTTCAGTTTTTTGGAGCTGATTTCTTCCTGGTTCTTTTGACATTCATCTCAAGAGCAACCTTTTTTGTTTTCTTACTTGGGATATATGTGGGAAGGGGATGTAAAGATTCTGTAATTTGTAAATAAGCAATTTGAAGAGATAGTAATCATAATTTGCGGTGCTTGAGTGAATGATAAACAATCATTTAGGTTATTCAATTTCTTCCAGAGGAGCAGGAATAGGAAATAGGTCCTTTATAGGCTAGAGCTGATGCTGATTGCGGATATGATATAGAATTAAAATAGTAAATTAGCTTTGGCTGCATTGCTAGTCAAAGTTTTTGTAATATTAGTGTTGTTTAGTTGGTGATTGATATGCAAACAAGAATGACTTCTATACGCATTATATCAATTTAAATGGTAGTTGTAGTTGTAGAAGAAGTGTGATTTTAGATTTACTTAGAAAGAAGCTTTTGTCTAATACAAGTGGATCACTGCAAATGAGACGACTGTGTCTGGTGGGTATTCTACTACTCGGAAAGAAGATTGTAGATTTGGAAAATGCCAGCCCCTATCTTAGCTATGCAGCACAAATCTTGAAAATAGTTATCAAGTGTAAGAAGCAATGTAGTCCGGGTGCCTACACATTGGGGTTATTAACATTCTTGGCAAGCTCACTGGCACATATCTTTTTCTTGATGTGTCTTTTTGTGAGGAAACTGGAAAAGGCACACAAGGCACTCATGCTATCTTCCCAGTTTTTTTGCCCTCATTTCTTTTCCTCAATATATTTTGACATGAAAATAAGTATAATTTTTTAGGTTATTATGAGTGCAACTTCTAGCAAGTTCTTCTGGTTGCATATAGAATTTTGCTCTTGTAAGTGTTTCATTCTGTTTAATATCTCATTATTTTTTTCTTTCTAATTTGCAGGTTACACCCAGTGCCCATTTTCAAAATGATCTTGGATTAGATAGTTTGGACACTGTGGAGGTTGTTATGGCCCTTGAAGAAGAATTTGGGTTTGAGATACCTGATAATGAGGCAGACAAGATCACCACAATCAATCTTGCTGTTGAGTTCATTGCTTCTCATCCTCAGGCAAAGTAGAGGGGAAATTATGAAACTCTACTATTTTTTGCTTTGTTTTCGCTTTGTTCATGTGAGGCCTATAGCTTTATAGGATAATTCCCAAATCTTCCTGCCTGGACAAATGTCTGTAGTGCCCTTTGATTTTGAGTTCCTATTGAGGAGGATTGTTTGGATATTTACTGCTCATTTTCTTTTATTGCCTTAACAATATTTCATTTTAAGTAATAAAAGGTCATTGGGTTAAGAAAATGATTACTTGATCGCAGCTTTCATTTACTTGGCATTGCTTGACTTCTTTTTGGAGGAAAGTTGGGTTTGTATAATTGTCTTTTTGGTTGGCAGTTCTCAAATATAAAACCAAAAAATGGTTCGGGCTTTGCTATTGTTAAGCAAAATTTTAAAGACTGCTAAATGCTAATGAATAATGATGTTTTTTTTTTTTTTTTCCCTAAATACTGGAAAAGATGATCCCAATAGGATATAGTACGTTTACATGGGTTGTATTGTATCGGCATCATGGTAAGAGTAGGGGTTTAGTTGAACTTGTTTGAGTTAATATTAGAATTGGACATTGTGTATTCATGCCGTATAACATATTGAAATTTGTATATTTATATTATATTTTATATAAAAATTATGTGATAATTTATATTGACACGAAAATATAAAATATTTATTTATTTTATTAAATTTATATATAATTATTGTTAAAATCTTAAATTATATCACCTTCAAATTTATTTTTTGTAATTTATTTGTGTTGTGTTATTGTGTCATGTTTTAAATTGTGAGGTTTAGTTAATATTTTGCTAAGTTCGAGTTTTGACTTATTAGAAAACTCTAGGTTCGAAACTCATTTCGAACTTGATCAAAAACTCATTTTGAGTTTGACTAAGTTGCATTTTTCATGTTCAAATTTGATATGTAATTTATTTAGTCATTCAAGCTTATTTTGATAGATTCAATTAGTTAGATAAAATTGTAAATATACACATTAAACCTAAGATTTTTGTTATTTTTAGATTGAAATACTAAAAAATCCCTTAAACTATTTAACTTTATATAAATAAATCTTTATACTTTTTGTTATACTCAAATAAATTTTTATCATTTCATTTGTATTCATTAAACCTTCACTTCAAATAAAAGATTGATTTAAAGGATTTATTTAGATACAAATTAAAAATTAATAGCTTATTTAGATAATAATTAAAAATTAATAACTTATTTGGATACAAATTAAATGTGAAAGGTTTATTTAAATATAATAAAAGTATAAAAACTTATTTAAATAGAGTGATAAAATTTAGGGTTTTTTTTTATTAGTTTAGGCTTAGTTTTACTTGTATATGCATATTAAGTGTTGTGATGGATTTAGAATTTTTTTTGTATTATTATTTATATATATATATTTCGATGGATTTATTAATTTTTTTAATAAAAATTATATTTTTTCTTTAATTTTTTTTTAACCTCTGGGGTGTCCAAAAAAAATTTTAACGAGTTTTTAAAGAAATTTTTTTAATTTTTAATATTTAAGAATAGTCATGACAAAGGATGGATTCAATGTTCATTAAATATATTTGTCATAACGTCTAGATCTGAGGATCTATTGCTAAACATTGACTTAAGGAGTCGTCACAAATCTTTTTTGTTTACGTGCGATTGGCTACTTAAGGAATCTATCATTTCAAGGAACACCTAAGCTTGACTAAGAATCCTTAAAAGAATAGGTTCGGCTCTATCAACTAGAACAGGGTTTGAGAGTTCGATTATGAGTGAGGAAGGTTATAGTGTTATGGACCTAAGAAAGAGTCCTAAATCCCACATCGAACATAATAAGAGGGTCACTGGGGTATAAAAGGGTTCATATCACCTCTGCCTTGTGAGACGCCTTTTGTAGGATAAAATCGTGAGGTCAGGGGGGTCAAAGTGGACAATACCTCACAAGGGTGTGAACCGTGGCAGGAAGGCTGATCTGGGACGTCGGAAGGGTGAATGCCTGGGTCCCGGAGTCGCGTGGGTTCGGAGCTTAAGTCTCGACCCGTGACAAGTGGTATTAGAGCCAGCCCTAAACCGTTCGATCCACGCCAAGCGCCTCCAGGGAGGTAAGCAGGGTAGCTAGCCTCCGTGATAAGGGCGTCACAAGGTTGGGTGGAGGAGAATGTCACAGACCTAAGGAAGAGTCCTAAATCCCACATTGAACATAATAGGAGGGTCACTGAGGTATAAAAGGGTTCACACCATCTTTGTCTTGTGAGGCGCCTTTTGTAGGATAAAATCGTGAGACCAGGGGGGCCAGAACGGACGATACCTCACAAGGATGTGAACCGTGGCAGGAAGGTTGATCTGGGATGTCGGAAGGGTGAATGCCCGGATTTCGGAGCCGCACGAGTTCGGAGCTTAAGTCTCGACCCGTGACAATAGTACCCTCATAATGACCATCGAAAGATGATACCAGCTCAAATTTGCGTTATCGAATAAGCCTTAAAATTTACAAAGTAATTAATTATTAAAAATTATTATTAATTAACTCTAATACTTTTAGCAAAAAATTAAGAAAAACCCTTTACCTCAAGAGTATGCAAGAAAACTATTGTTTCACTTGTAGAGACTTCATCGTCGAATTATTTAACATAAAAAAAATTTTCAAGAAAGAAAAAAAAAATAAAATAAAATAAAACAAAAAAAAAATAATGATTCAACTTTTTGATACAAATCCTTTTCTTTTCATTTTATAAAAAACTCATTGCTTTTATACAAGAAAAATTGATACTTTTAACTTTTTCTTAAAACAATTAAAAATTTTTATTTTAAACATTTTATTTTTAAGAAAAATTGATACTTTCAACTTTTCCTTAAAAATATTTTTTTTGAAAATTTTATTTTAGAAATTTCATTAAAAAGAAAATTAAAATAAAACAAAATTAAAATTAAAATTAAAATTAAAAAAATTTTAAGGAATACCAAATAATTCTAATTTAGAAATAATAATAATAATAATAAAAATAATAAAAATAAATAAATAACTAAATAAATAAATTAATAAAAATAAAACAAAAAATTAATAAATGGAAAAAAAAACCTTAACTCGTTCGGCTCAGTGGCTGGGATTCAGCTCGGCTATAGGCATAAACCACGGCTTGGATGATGCAGCTTGGCGGCTCAGCTCGGCTGAAAAGATTGACTGAGGCGTAGGTCAAACTCGGGTCAAAAGCAGGTTGTGCTACGGGTCGGGTCGCCTGAATGAAAAAAGCGCGGATCCTGGGTCTTAGTAAGGCCAAAACGACGTCGTTTTCAACAGGTATAAAAGACAAAAGTTTTTGATTTTCTTCAGATGCTTTCTTTCCCTCTGTCTGTCTTCCCCTCTTTTCTTTCCCCTCTTTCTAGCATAACCTAGTTTTCAATTGAATATTTAATCTGACTGGAATCTAAGTTTTTTCATCGAAAAAGTCACTGGAAAACTTAAATCTCGTTGGAAAATTTCGTCAGATTCTGAAAATTTTCTAGAAATTTTTCAAAAAAAAACTCTAAAAAATTCAAAAATTTAAAAAATTTTAAACTATCTCTAAACACTTTTTGCTTCTGTTTCACCTCTTTGTTGTGTTTTTTCTGTGTATTCTTTCCTGCATGTTTCAATATCTATTTATAGCAATTGATCAGAAGAGTTTTTGATCAATCTCAATTCTATTTGGGATTGAAATTCAAACTTTGAATCCAATCCCAACTCTGCCAGCCCTCAAATTCACGTTCAAATCCACTTTCATCATTTTTTATTATTATTTTTAATTAATCTAATCATTATCTCCTAATTAATCAAAAAAAGATAAAATCAATAAAAAAATAAAAATAAAAATAATAATATAATAGTATTAATAAAAATAAATAATAAATGAAAAAAAATAAAAATAAAATAATAAAAAAATAGATACATCTTATCTATTTAAATCAGACTCAATTGTTTCAAATCTAAATTAAATTAAATGTTTATAATATTAAAAAATTAAATATTCAATTAAATTAAAAAATTTTTCGAGTTAAATATTAAAACATTAAATTTGATTCGACATGTTACTCAAATAGTTTATAGCTAAATTCAATTTGATAATAAGCAAGTCAAATTTATTATATTGGAGTATTCATTGAACGAGATTACATTTTCCTTGCATATAGAGGAGAGACGATCCGAGCAATTAATCAAAGTAAATATGCTCAAGGTAAATTGTGCATTTTTTGCTTAATTTTGTTGGTTGAAACAACAAAAATGACTAAATTGGATATAAGAGAAGCCCAATATTTACTCCCGAGAATCTTGTATCAAACGTAACTCAGGTGTAATTGAGTTGACTATAAAAAAAAAAAAAAAAATGGAAGGCGTAATTGAGCTGAGTCCAGCTACCATAGCGTTTTTACCACGCTCAAGCTATAATTCAAGCTCGGCTGAACTCTATTTTTATACTTAAATTAGGAGTTGTTTGATAAATTAAACAAATTTAATTTTAAAAATTAAATTTTGAATTTTGAAAAATTTAAATACTAAATTTATAATATAGAAATTATTTGATATGCTACTGAAAATTAAAAAATTAAAAAATTAAAAGATTTTTTTATTAATCTTTTATAAAAGAATTAAAGATATGATTTGATAAATATTTTCAATTGAAAGAAGTTAAAAGAACAAAAAAAAATAGTTAAAATATAAAATTAATTTAATTCATTAATTTTTTTTAAAAAAAATTGAAGTAATAAATTAAATAGCTAAAAATTACTTAACATTTTAAATAATTTTCATTGAAAATCTGTTCTTAAGTGGTTTCTAAAAACGAATTATCATACATATTAACTAAAATCAAAGAAAATTAGTTTGATTAGTAGATTAGGTTGTTTTTTATTGTAAACATGATAATTTATGTTATACATTTATATTATATTTTATATGATAATTATATGTTAATATAAAAAAATATATTTTTTATTTTTATTAAGTATATATATAATTTTTATTAAAATTTTAAATAATATTATTTTTATATTTTTAAAAAAAATTTATGCTGTATGATATATTATATTTTAAATTATTAAATCCTCTTTTACATCATTATTTCTGTTCTAACAAATCAGGAAACGTAAAAGAAGGGAAAGGACCACACAGAGCAGACTTTGACTTAGAAAGAGTCAACAGTTCACACACCCAAATAAAAGCAAAAAATGAACCACTAGAAGCCTTTTGGAAATTTGAACGGTTTATCCCTACCAACCCTTCAAAAATCTGCCCAACTTAACTTAGGGGTTGGGCTCTTTAATATAAGTACATAAAATAAATAAATAATATTATTTAGTGTGCAAATGAAAATTACACATCTGTTCTTTTTCTAAAGCGTATTCATGGGGAACGAAGGATTCCTAGTTTCTGAGAAACGAGTGATTTTTTGTGCGATGTACCTCAACTATTTTTTCTCTTTCAACGCTTCAACCAATGTTTGCTGGTACGAATGTAAATGACGTGATAATTAACGAATATTTTTATATTTATAATTCGTTTGTTTAATTTTAAAATTATTCAAGTTTAATAAATAATTTTTACATTATGTTGAAACTTAATCATTTAGATATTAAAATATTTGAGTTCGATTTAAAATTAATTCATTTTAATGAAAAAAATTATTTGTAAATATTAAATAAATATATTTATAAATATATAAATTAATAGAAATTAATAACTAAAAAAATTAATTTTACAAATCAATAATTTAAGCTCTCAAGATTGAAGGAGACGTATCGATTTATAAAGAGTTTCTTTCTTTACATTAGTTTTTCAAGTTATGTAAGATAAAAAATAAAGTATTAACAAAAGTCTCGTTTATAACATATTTATTGGGTGATTAAAAATTATATTTAGAATAATATTTTAAAAATATTATGAAAGATTTTTAATATATGTTAAGTGTACTTTTTAATGTATAAATATTAAATTATGATTAAAATTTTAATAAAAAATATTTAATCATAAAGTAATCATCTTATAAGAAATAAATATTTATTGAATTTGTTTACAAATGTTAAAAGAATTTATTTGTGAATATAAATGAACGAAATTTATTTCTATTTGTATTTAGTTTGTTTATTAAATAAATATTAAAATATTATTTAAAATTATTTGTTAAGTTAAATAAATACACATAAAAAATATAAATTAAATATGTTCACAAATAATTTATCAAAAACTTTATTCTATTACATTTTTACTTGCTTTCTTTTGCTAATACTACTATTAATAGTGAGATAAAGGGAAAAAAATGGAAAATAACAAACATTTACTCCTTTTAAAGAGAAAAAAAAAAGGATAAAAACTAGATATATTTGAAATTTGTATTTTCTTTTTGAAGCATACTAAAATCTCGTTATTTTATATTTTTTGTTAAATCTCTTACTCCTTTTACTTTGTACTAATAACATAAAAATATTAAATCAATATTATATAGGATTTTACTATAAAATACTAAAATCATTTTACTTTTTCTCATAGTTGCAAAATATTAAATATAAAATATCAATTTTATTTAATTTAAATGATTCGTGTTTGTAAATGCGATATTTAATAGATTTATTGTTAGTAATTTAGAATGTGATATATCTAATATTACATAGAAAAAATTATTGGAGAATAAACTTGATTTTATATTAATTTTACTTATATTCTAAATAATTATATTTGAACAAAAATAATTATTACATGACAAATGATCATAATTATTTAAATATAAATATATGATTGTTTATATAAGTCATGATTATTTAAATGACCATAACCATTTGAATAAAAATTTATGTCAATTCATTAATTATAAATGAAAATTTTGGTATAACTAGAGAGTTTGAGGTTTTATTATATTCTAAAAGTATAATTGCTTTTAAAAAAATATTCTTTACGTCTCAAAACTAAAATTATTTTATATTATTTTTATTTCATTATTTATTTTTTTAATAATTTAAAGGCAATTATGAATTTCATATTGGTCATAAGGAAGATACAAGGAAAAAAAATTGGCAAAGTTGGCAAAATCAACTTTTGAAGCAAACATGCAAAGCTTCAATTATCCAAATGGTTTCTTGGTAAAATAAATACTAAATAGAAGATAGGTTTCTTGTTATCTTTCTAGTTTTTATGTTCTACTAAAAAAATTGATGATTAATAATTCATAAAAAACTTTGAGTCTCATAGTATTTTGCTTTCTTTATTAACTATTCTTTTAATCTTTTGATTCTAAATTAAATTATTTAATTTATGATTTATGATTCATGATTTTATGGTATGTTATAAGTGGATTTTTTTAATCATGACATTGAATGGTCATGAGCATAAAATGGATATGAAGTATGAAAAGAAGAAAATGATGAAAACCTTATTGTAATAACTTGTGTTTTACAATAAGGCTTAAAGCTATAGAGGTAAAATGTTACAAAATAAGAAATATAATAAATAGAAATAATGATTAAATCAATTCTTATAATCAGCTAAATCAATATCTAATATTTTTTAAATAAATATCAAATATTCTTTAAATTAATATCAAATTAATCCAAAATATTATTGGAATATTACTAGAATAATACCATCAATTTAGAATATTACCTAAATATTACTAGAATATCATTGACACCCTTCACAAACTCAAGATGGTAATGTAGAGTCTAACTTGAGTTTAGATACTTGGACAAGAGTTGGCCAGATGGATGTGATTTGGTGAAGATATCTATTTTTTGATCAACACTTGTAACAGGAACAAGTCGAAGAGTTTGAACAAGTAGATGGTGATGAATAAAGTGATAATTAATTTCAATATGTTTAGTATGCTTATGAAAAATATCATTGTGAGCTATCCGAATGGTAGTAGCCATCGTAACCATAGAAGTTCTGATATGGCATTTGTAAGAGCTCGACACTCAGTTTCAGTGTTAGAGTGGGACACCACAGTTTATTTTTTACTTCACCAAGAATTAAGAAAAGAACCAATAAAGAAATAGTAACTTATAGTAGAATGACGATCAGTAGGATCTCCTGCCCAATCACCATCACAATAACAATGCAAGTCCAAAGAGAAACTAGAGAAAAAATACAAACAATGAAACATAGTACCTTTAACATATCGTAGGTTTTGAAGGACAGTAGCAAAATAAGTAGATCGAGAAGTAGACGAAAATTGACTAACCAAATGAACAACATAGGTAATGTCTAGACGAGTAACTATTAAGCATATGAGACTACCCGCTATAGTTCAATACAAAGAAGGGTCTGAAAGTGGTGTACCATCAGAAAAAGAAAGTTTTAAATTTTGTTCAAGTGGTGATGATATAATCTTACTATCAGTTAAACCTACTCGAACAATAAGATCAAGCATACTTTATTTAAAACAAATGTAAATCAGTAGAATCACTAGTGACTTTAAAGCCTAAAAAATAACTCAAAGAACCAAGATTTTTTATCTCAAACTTAGAATGAAGAAAAATCTTTAGATTTTGAATACCATTTACGTCATTACCCGTAATGATCATGTCATCTACATAAAAAAAGATAAGGGTAGTACCATTTTCAGTAGTGTAAGTAAAATGAGTAAAATCATGATTACTAGATGTAAAATTAAGTTATGCAACAGTGGTACTAAACTTCAAAAATCAAGCTTTAAGGCTTGCTTAAGATCATATAGAGTACATTGAAGATGACAAATCATATTGAAAGGTATAGATGAATCAAGATATGATTTTTTTTTTTTTGGTAAGATCACTATTTAAGAAGGTATTTTTAACATTTATTTGAAAGTTTAACCACATTCTAGCTATGGCAACAACTAATAGTGAATGAACAGATGGAAGACATGTAACTGAGGTGAAAGTCTTTTGATAGTCAATGCCATATTCTTGTGTAAATCTTTGAGCAACAAAATGAGTTTTGTAATGTTTCACTGACCTATCAGATGAAGTTTTGATCTTGTAGATCTACTTATAATCAATTACTGACTTATCAAAAAATCATTTAACAATATCCCAAGTATAAGTTTTTTCAATAACCTGAAGCTCTTCTACCATTACTTGTTGCCCCATAGGATTAGATACAAATTCATGAAATTGTGAGGTTCATGTAATATGGCTAAAACATAATAATAATGAAAATCACAAAGTTGAATATTGAGTTCCTTTACGTAAGTAGAACGATGAAATAGAGGTGTTATGTATGGTAAAGGGATAATTGTATCAATAGAAGCCTTAGTCAAATTAGACATAATAGGAGTAAAAGAAAATAGATCATTGTTTGAGTAAAAAGTACCTATAATAGTCTCTTCATTTGAAGAAAAATCAAAATATGAATTTGTAAAAATACATAAAGAAAAATATGGTGAAAGTAATAAAAACACATTAGTAAACCTTTTATGTTTCTAAAAAACTATATGTTTTGAGATGTGAAGACATTTAGACACTAGATCATAATGCCTATACCCATTGTGTTTTATACTATAACCCAAAAAACTATAAATCTATCTTTAGGTTCAAGTTTAATCTTTTTATAAGTAAAAAGTAGAATAAAGCAAGCACATTTAAAAACTTTGAGAGAAAGGTAATAAGGTACCTTATTGTATAAACACTTATAGAGAGACTGTGTGCCTAATACTGATGTAAGAACATGATTAATAGTATAAACAACAGTGAGAGCAATTTTACCTAAAAAATATTCAAGAAGAAAAGAGGAAATGAGAAGGGCACGAACTGTGCCAAGTATATAATGATATTTTCTTTCAGCCCGATCATTTTATTGTGAAATATATGGGTAAGACTTATGAGGAAGAGTTTTATCATCCTTTAACAAGTTATGAAATTTAATTTTTGTATATTCAGTAGCATTATTAGACCTGAAAATTTTTATTTCCCTAGAAAATTAAGTTTGTATCATATTATTGAATTCACAAAAAATTGATAAAAGTTTAGTTTTTTATTTGAATAAATATATTCAAGTATAACGAGAGAAATCATCAATAAATATGACAGTGTAACGTGAACCTTCTAAGATTGGTGTGGGAGCTGGACCCCAAATATCATAATAGACTAAATCAAAAGGAGCAGATGAGAAAGAATCATTTTTATTAAATGGTAAAACACTTTCCTTTTTAAGTTGACAAGACAAACAATTAAAATTATTATGAAAAATATACCTAAGATAGAAGTAAATGACTTTATTTAACAAATAGATGCATGTCCTAGCTTAGAATGCCATAAATCTAAAGAAATTGAAGAGTTGGTTGTTTGATATGTAGCAACAGCAATCAAATTTTATGAAAATTTCAAAGTTTCAAGCTCAAATAGTGTTCCAACCTTATGCCCTATCTCAATTTTCTGATCTGTTTGAGGATCCTGCACAATATAGTCATATCGTTGTGAAAAAAAAAAAATCAAAGCCAAGGTCACAACGTTGGCTAACAGAGTAAATTTAAGGCAAAATTAGGAACAAGTTAAACGTTAGATATACACAATTTTGAGATTTCAATATTACTAATATGGCTAGCTTTTAAGATAAATCTGTTTGTTGTTTTAATAATTGGACCATTAGGTACATGTATCTTGCTTTTGAATAAAGAAGGATCAACAATCATATGATTTCCACAGGCAGTATTAAATAACCAAATATTATCGGACGTAGCAATAGACATGGCAGAAATATAAGATCGAAATAATACTTAATTGAACAAAAATTAAATATCAGTGGTGGAGATTGTAATGGTTTCAGCAGAAGACTCAAAAGTATTTGATTCAGTGGTTATTGCCACAATAGTTTTGTTAGTGTAAGGATTATGAATTAGACTACCATTATGATGATATTTAGCTCTACATTTTCTGAACAAGATGATTAGTCCTTCTATATTGTGAACAAGACTTGTGAAAAGTAGAGCTAGTATTTTTTTGAAAAATAGTAGCAACAATAATAATATCAGCATTATGAGTCTGACTCATACCCAATCGAGTTTCCTCATATATCAATTTCATAAAGGCATTATCTATAGTTGGTAAGGGATATTGATGCAAAAGTGAAGATCTAGTATTCTTAAATTCATCTCGAAATACCATTAGAAATTGAATAAGATGAATTTGATTTTAATAAGTAATAAAATTACTAGCATCACTTTCATCATTGAATTTTAGCTCAAAATTTTCAAGCATGTCCCATAAATGTTGTATTTTAGAATGAAAATCATCAATTGACTGACCTGGTTCTTGATGAAAGTGAGACAAAGTGTTAAAATATGATATTGATGAGCAAAGGTAGTAGAGCTATACCATGTGACAAAAAATTTCAAGCATCTTTAGCAAGTTCAAATCACCCAAAATATACATTAATAGAAGAAACAGTGGTGTTAGTGAACCATATAAGAATTTGATAATTCTCAAAATGTAAATTAATAAAAGAAACACTGGTGTTAGTGAACCATGTAAGAATTTGATGATTCTTACTTTCCATTTTTATAGTCGATCTGTTAATTTATCAACAGATTCTTCTTTTTTTTCTTTCTAGTGCTTTGCATTCTTCTGTAATAATAAGCCATAATTTCATTCCTTTTAGATAATTATGCATAATTGTAACCCATCGATTGTAGTTATTTTCATCAAAGATAATCGAAATTGGTTGTACATTTTCTCATTGAATACTACCATTAAGCTCTTAAAAAAATGAAATAGAGATGTGAGAAGTTATAAGTATTGACATAAAAGATGAATCTTGAAAATGGGAAGAGAAACCAAAAAAAAAAAAAAAATTGAAGCACAGAAGCAAAAATAAAGTTAGAAATGAAAATTAACCAAGGATGAGAATAAGCAAATATTGATTATTCAAAGGTGGTTCACCTTTAGAATGAATCATTAAATCGCTCTAACACCATGAAAAGGAAGAAAATGATAAAAATTTTATTGTAATGACTTATGTTTTACAATGAGGCTTAAAGCCTATTTATACAAAGGTACAATGTTACAAAATAAAAAATATAATAAATAAAAATAATGACTAAATCAATTTTTATAATTAGCTAAATCAATATATAATATTCTCTAAATCAATAAAGTACTTGCTACCTTTGGTTGTAAATCTTTTATAACCTAGTTATATTTTGGTAAAACCATGGTTATAAAATCAAAATGATTAAATTCTTGAGAATTATTTTAAGACATAAAAGAAATTGTGAATTTATAAATTTTTTCAAAAAAGAAACAAGCATATATGTTCTTATCATAAAATTATATTTTATGGTCCATATTCCATAATTGCATTTTATTGATAAGAGAATAATGCATAATTTTTATTATTTGATTTATATAATATTATTTTGACAAGGAATAAACATATTGTCTAAGATCACCTCAATTGAATTGGAGAAGTTATATAATTTCTTGTAATAAGATAAAATTGCTTTCTATTTATTGGGTAAAAAATTTCATGTATTTTATAATTTGGACACAAAATTTATAGTACTATTTGGTTATATATGCAATTATAATTGTTTTTAATGACATGGACCATGGTGAATATGGCTTTAGTGTCCATGATAAAATGATTTTTGACTATCTAAAGAGTTGGAATGAAAGTCTCAAAAGAAGACTATAACAACTATAAGTTTACTAGTTTTGATGGTGATTATATTTGACATCATACTTATTAATGCATATTCTCATATTAAGTTGAAATAAAAGTTTTAAAACTTTTATGAAAAGTAAATATTAAGATATAAAATATTTACTAGTTATCTTTCACTTAGGATGAATTTGGAGGCCTTTTACTTAAACGAAAACAACCATCAAATACTAAAAAGATAAATGAAATGGCAACTTAATTAAGTATGTATGATATCTTGATAATTAAATAGAATATTCTTTAATAAAAGAATGGAAATTTGCATATAATGGGGGTGATAAGAATCAAAAGAAATAAAAATTGCTATCATAGTGTTGTAAGATTTTAGTTTAATTTTATGAGTAAATTATACAAGCTAATAAGTTTAGTACAACTTATTAAAGTAAAATCATAAAATGTCCTTAAATATCTTAAAAAGACTAAAATGGCTTGGTTTATTCATTGAGTGTATCCAATTGCACTAGAAGTATAATTGTATTAAAGATGTATAAAAGTATAGATGTAGAATGGTTGAAATTTATAAGTATAGAGTTATAGCCACAACTAATACCAACTATTCTTAAAATGACAAGAATAAGAAAACAATGTTTAGAGCATATAAATGATATGCAAAATGAAAAGTTTAAATATATTAGCCTATAAAGTGATTATATTAGAGATTTAATCCTAAGTGGGGGTAATTACCATAAAAGAAATTTGAATTCCAGTATATTTAGTTAGTAGTACAAATAAAATGGGTTTAAGCCCCTACTATTAGGCACCAAAAATGGAAACTAAACTTTAAATTAGTAATATCTAATTACAAAATTTAATGGGTAAAAACAAGTTATTATTATGTGTATGTTAAATACTAGTAAAACCCATTCAAATTTAAAAACTGGTGTGGTCCATTACATAAGGAGAATACGTTTTTATACTCTTAATGGGGTTTATTATTTAAATGTCTAAAGTAATGAAGAGATTATGAACATTCTACCTACATAAATATAAAAGTGGTGCCGCTTCAAAAAGAAAAATTAAGGTTTCTCTTGTAAATGTTTATGAATAGGATAAACACATGATCATAATAGTACTGAAGTGATTATAAATTTTTGACAGAAGAATAAGTAAATATTATGTGTATTATATTTTCATTTCTAACACTAGGAGTTGGTGTTTAATATGCAGATACCATCAACTTTGTTAAAATTCTAAGGTATATATGCTACTTAAATGTTTAAATTGAGAGATACTTTCTTATGTTTATAATATTTATTATGTGAAAAGTTAAAGATTAAGTATCAACATTCCAAACTAGTGGGGGATTGTTGATGGTTTAGAATGTAGTGCATCCCACATTAGATAGAAAGAATTAATTATTGGTAAATAGACTTGGTTTTTGCATTCATTTTATTCATATTTTAAATAATTATATTTGAATAAAAATAATTATTATATAACAAATGGTTATAATTATCTAACATAAATATATTTTCATCCCTTGTTACTTAGAATTATGACATGTGGACTGCCACATATGCAACCTTCGTTTGCCATGTAGGACTATTAAGTTGCCATATATTCATTGTAAGTTGCCGAGTCATTCAACCTTAATTATCCATCTTTTATGTCTTTCATCTTTTAGTGTCTAGAGCCAAGAACGCTTCATCTTCCATTCTTGATCTACTACCTCTTTAGTATTTGTATTCTTCTTTCGATTATTTTTAAAAAAATTATTCGTTTTTCTTATTCAAAAGACAATGAATCTTCTTTACAACCTGAAAGGAGATGAATTGGTACTATTCAAATTCTTCATGTAAGTAACCGATTTATATCCCCTACTCATTATTATTTATTTATTGCTTTCAATTTTCATTCTAAAAAAAAAAAAGTCATTCATCTTACCTTTTATTGTAATTATAAATATTTTTTTCACTTAATTTTATAAAAAATTCATTCTTTATATTGAAAAGTTGAGTGAGTACATTCGTCCATAAAAGTATTCTCTTAAATAGACATTGATTGCCAAATTTTAGGTCATAACTCTTTCTCTTCTTCTTCCAAATTATTTTTTGTTTCTTGCTTTTATCTTTTTTTTTTTTTAAATAAAAATTTCCCCTTCTATTGAAATCTAGAAATAGAATAATCTTCTCATGATTTGAAGAATCCACTTGAACCAAAAAAAAAAAAATCATTGTCTTATAAGGAATTATCAAATTTAAAATTTGGATAATAATTATCTTATCACCTATTTTTAATTTAGGTTATTTGCAATCTCTTTTGCAATGCAAGTATTTTTTTTTAATTTTCTCAATTATAAAAATTATATTTTATTATATTATTATCATTGTGTTATTTTTTTATTTAATAATAAAGATTTTAATGAAATAATATGAAATAAATCACAACAATTGATTAGTAACTTTGGTTTTCTTTTAATTTCTTTTATTTTTTTGAAGATGAAATGAGTAAGAGATTTTATTTGGGATTGTGAGTTAATTCATAATTTAACTAAGATTCATTTACTTTTTTAATTGTGAAAAATATGACATTTTTTTTATTTCTACCCATTATGACTTTTTCATTTTTAAAATCTATGAGATATTTAAAATGTGTTAAAAAAAGTGTTCATAATTCTTTTATCTTTTGAAATATATATTTTTTTGTTATAGTATATATTAAATAATAAAATGATAAGCCGCAATAATGCACGAGTTGTTATCTTATTTAAATATAAATAGATAGTTATTCATATAAGTCTTGATTATATAAATTGTTATAATTATTTGAATAAAATTTATATCTATTCATTTATTATAAATAAATATTTTAGTATAATTATTTTTATTACTTCTTATTAGAGAATTTGATGCTTTATTATATCTTAAAAATATAATTACTTTTAAAAAAATATTTTTCACGTCGTAAAATCAACTCTATTGTTTGTTTTTTTTTTTTAACATTTAAAATTTAAATTTCACGACCTATCTCACACTATGATCTCTTTGTATATAAAAAAAGAAATATATATATATATATTTTCATTCCAAATTCCAAATGTCTAAGAGAATTGGACGTTGCAACGTCGACCTTACTTCTTATTGGCCAGAATACCCACAAGGTCCAAATTATTACAAATATGTGGGGTCATAACGTAATTAAGTGGAAAATACTGGATTAATTTTCTTGTCCCAACTTCATCTAACCTCCCACCAGAATGATGTCCCAGAGTCAAATTTGAAATAATAATGGCATTACCGTAAATACTTGGAGTACCTAGGTCAATGATTTATTAAACATTCTATAACTAGACCAATGGCGCTTCCCAGCAGGCAGTGGTGGTCACCCGTTCTCAGCTAATGGCGCAACATTCTTCAACTGTCACGCTTAAGCTGCTGCTTCTATTGTTTTTGTTTCGGTCTTCTATTTCGGAGATTATTTTTGAAGAGCGATTTGAAGGTACTGCTTTTTTTTGCTTGCTTTTCAATATTGCTACTTCTTTCATACTTTTCAGCTTTTTTATTACCGTTGGAAAAGGTGAAGGATATTATTACTATTATCCAACTTTCACTGGGATGCTTTGCTTTTTTTTTTTTTTTTTTTTTCTCTCTCCAAGGGATTGCTTCGTTTGGTTATTGAGACAAAAACGAAAACAAAAGAATTTTGAAATTTTGGTTTTGCAACGTCATCAACCGAAAAATCTTTGTCAGGCTGTTAACCAACTGCTTTGTATTGTCAGCTGTTCTCTGACTGTTTTTTTTTTTTTTCTTATTCTCTGTTTGGTTGTGGGAAAATTTTGGAAGGAAAGAAGCAAGAATTTTGAAGTAAAAATGTGGTTGGAACTGAAATGACACCCTTTGCCATGCTATTATTGCTAGCTGAGGGGAAGCAACACTGATTTTTTTTTTTCTTTTTCAGGCATTGACTAGTCTAGTGTCTAAGTCAATCAAATTTTGAACACTTACTTTTTCATTTTTTTTAGTTAATTTTAATTTCCGGGGTCTATTCTCTTATGGTATCGAAGATAAGCAGTCTTTTTTATTAAAAAAATAAGAATTTCATTGAATCTTGTAACAGCTCAGTGATTTTGCTTGAAAAACTTTGCTTTCGGTGGATCATAAGAACAGTGCTAGGAAAGGGAAAGGAAGAAGAAAAGAGAATAGCGAGACGATCCCTTTATCTTTATATCTTCCTCTTTTGTGTTTTTGGCACCTGAAGAACACTGAAAAAGATGACCAAAAATTTAAAGCCAACTTTATCTTTTTTACTTATTATTTTTTTTCTTTCTAACGGCATTAGGAAAATTTGTTGTTTTTTTTTATTATGTAGTTTAGTTCTGTTGCTTCATACAGTTATCTTAAGAGGAGGCATCAATCAGATTTAAAGTTCAAATTTCAGCACTTACAATCCATTTCTATATCCCCAAACTGCAACAATCCTTTGCACCAAAAAAATTGTGCTCTTTAGTCTCTCAGTCAAAATGATTTGTAGTTTAAGCATCATTTTTTATACAGGAGGATTTATCCGTAATTTGTGGCTGATTGGTTGACTAGAGTGTCTAAATAAAGTAAAGAGAGAAAAATAGAAGAGAGTGTTTATAGATGCAAATCATGTTGAAAAAAAGGTACTTTTCCTGGTTTACCACAGATACGAGGCAACCATTGTTTTCAAGGGAAGGGATTATTAGTTCTTTGATTTATAAGATAACAACTTCAACTTTGAACTTGCCTTCCTTTTTTAGTTTTAAGTTTGTTTTTGTCTTTCCCAAAAGAGTAAGACTTATCAATTTTGAATCATAGTTTCAAGTGACATTCTATTTGGCTGATGTTATGTTTAATGAGACAACCAACATTTTGCCCCCCTCCATTCTTGCATTTTGTCTCAGCAACAAAAAAATGGAGCTTTGAAATTGGTTAATTTATATTCACCATTTATTTGTTCATCATCGTTTGGCCTGACTTTTTGTCTTGTAAAAAACCTTGTGTCACCACAATTTCAGTCTTCTCAATGTTTGTTGTTTTTCCTGAATGAAATGCATAACAGCAATACTTTTGTGGTTAACTTTAGAGTACAATAGCTTGCAGTCTCTGAAACTCATATATATATATTTGATTGTATATGATACTTCTATACATTAGAACTTCGACTCTTAACATATTTTTTTGCTTGTTGTACCCTACATTGGTATCATCTGATGTTGTGAACAGATGGATGGCAAAAGCATTGGGTAAAATCGGATTGGAAAAGAATTGAAGGAAAAGCTGGAGCATTTAAGCATACACCTGGAAAGTGGTCTGGAGATCCTGACGATAAGGGTATGATCTCAACTTTTCTTGCTGGTTATATTCCAAAAGGACTGGTGTTCTTTCAAAACTAGAGAACATTGGGAAATAAATGAACAGCATAGCTATTTTGAATATCATTATAACTTCAGTCAATATTACACAAACAGGAACTCTCTTGTGGTTTTGATAGCTTTATACAGAATTAACCTCATAATTAGTTGCTCTTAACCATGCTGTCACCTTGGCTGTAAAACCTTGCTTTTGAAATAAGTAAACTACTTTAATCATTATTTTTCTCTCATTTTGATTAAAAGTGATAGCATACTTGGTCAGAAACATTCATAGTTTGCTTTTTTATGTAGATCTCTCTGTGAATGAAAATTGTGTTTTCTAATCTGGGAACTTACATTTACATAAGATTTCATTCTGAAAAATGGCAATTTCCAGAAAAATTTGCAAAATGTTATATTGTTCTGGTTATTATGTTTTGCGATTAGAGGTAACAAAATGAAATTGAACTGGAAAACCAGGATAAAACCCGAATCAGAATCACCCGAATTGATAAAAAAGTCAAAGATCCAACCCTGAAAAAATATGAACCTAGAACCATCCGAACTGGATAGTACCAGAAGTTTAGATTTATCTGATCAAAACCGGTAATAACCCAAATTTAATACTAAAAATGCAAGTTTTAATTATGAATTTTATTCTCAACCGAACTTGAAAGGACTGGAATCTGGAACGACCTAAGCACGAAATGATCTAAACCCAAAATTCAATCCAAACCTGAAATACCGGATTTGGACCAGCCTGAACTTGCCTGTTTTACACCTCTATTTGCCACGAATATTAACTTAAATGATTGATGTTTACTTTACCAAGCTGTTTTATGATAATCACTCGGCTCTCAATCAAATCCACGTGACTGCTAAATTGAACTTTTCCCCCTTTTCTATTGGTTTTCCTTTTGATAATCTGCACTTGATGGCTAAGGCAAGTGAGCTAGCTTGTTTGTTGACAATGCCTGTAATTCTGTAGGTATTCAGACGTCTGGTGATGCCAAACACTTTGCAATATCTGCAAAGATACCTGAGTTTACAAATAAGAACAGGACATTGGTCCTCCAGTATTCTATAAGGTTTGAGCAAGACATTGAATGTGGTGGCGGTTACATAAAGCTTCTCTCTGGATTTGTCAATCAAAAGAAATTTGGAGGGGACACCCCATATAGGTTTGTATCAAAATTAATCAATCAAAGATCTTTTAAATGCAAATTTCTAGCACTTGGATCTCTTTTTCTTATATTATATTATAAATATGCTGTATCACTCGTGCCATTTGGTATTCATGTGGTTGTCTTATCTGCATATCTTTTACATGATCTTATAGTAATGTAAACTTCCTATTCAGGATGAAAACTATGCAAGGTTATCCTTTTTTATTTTCTAATGCAGTATGGGTTGATGATGATAAAGCTGTTATTTGACTTGTAATCTTGAACTTGTAATTTAGGGTGATTGACCTGCATAAAACAACTTAGATAAGTTTTTTTTTTTTTTTTTTTTTGGGGGGGGGGGGGTAGTGTGGGGCTGAGGGGCAGAGAACTTATTTTAGTGGATGAGGTGAAGGAAAACTTGTGAGATAAAATAATGAAAAAAAATAGATTTGAGCGATGATTTTACTTCTGAGATTGGGAATTTTGAGGTTTGATTCCTAAAAAAGTTCTACCTAACAAATTGATCATCAAGGTTTCTCGGAGGTCCAAAACTCTGAATAAAGTAATTATGTGCAAATATTCATATTTTTTCATGTTTGCTCCAAGTTACTTAATGTATTTTTGACTTGTTCTATTTCTTAATAGATTCCTTTTACCCTTGAACATGAATATTTTAATTAATTGCTGGGATGCTTTTCTCACCAGCCATAGAGCGAACTTCTTGAGTGATGGCTTCTACAATTTTTTCAATTCTTTTCTATTTTTTTACTTGTTTGAGAATTTTTTTTTGACTAACCTCACTTTTTCTTTATTTCCTACAGCTTAATGTTTGGGCCAGATTTATGTGGTACTCAAACAAAAAAGCTTCATGTTATACTTTCTTACCAGGGCCAGAATTACCCTATCAAGAAGGAGTTGGAATGTGAAACAGACAAGTTAACTCATTTCTACACATTTATTCTTAGACCGGATGCAAGTTATAGTATCCTTATTGATAATCGCGAAAGGGATTCTGGAAGTATGTATACAGACTGGGATATTCTCCCCCCACGGAAAATCAAAGATGTCAAAGCTAAAAAGGTTACAGTTGAGCTTAGAAACCATCATAATTTAGTTTGGACTATTTAATTTAACACTTTAGTTAATTTTTTCCTATGGAAATCTTATTTCCAATATTGACTGTAAGTTCATCCTTTCTCCATGAGAGAGAACGGTACTTTCTTCAAACATATTAGTTAGGGCTGCTTTATGGTTGACCTTATTTACAATTGAATATGATTTTAGCCTTACTCCATGAAGTCTGTTTTTTTTTTAACTTCAAATTTTAAAAACTTCAAATTTCCATCTTTTGCAGCCTGCTGACTGGGATGATAGAGAATATATTGAAGATCCTAATGCCACGAAACCTGAGGTAATCATCTTTTATCTTAATGATTTTCCACTTGATATATAATTTCAATTCAATATATACCTAACCTCCTCTTGGTGTTGCAGGGGTATGATTCAATTCCAAAAGAAATTCCTGATCCTAAAGCTAAAGAGGTTAGTTTGTTACTTATGAAGCGACAATGTTAAGCCATTAGCCATGCACCTAGATATGTTTACCTGGCAACAGCTCCCTCTCTCATGCTGCTGGCATAATCATAGTGCTCCTATCTTTTCCATCTTTTCTCTTATTTCCATTTTTTACAATCAGTTATTTATTCGGCTATTTAAGGCATAGAATTAGAAGGGGGACGGATGGGGAGAAGGAAAGAAAACCATATTGTGACTCATTTTATTTTCACTGTTTAGCCTGATAATTGGGATGAAGAGGAAGATGGTATTTGGAAAGCACCAAAGATACCAAACCCAAAATACAAAGGACCGTGGAAACCCAAGGTATGCTTTAAAGCTAACAAGTAAACTTGAAGTCTAATTTTTTAACTGCAGCTTCTCATTAGTACAATCTTTCTGTACACTACAGAAAATCAAGAACCCTAATTATAAAGGGAAATGGAAGATTCCTTACATTGACAATCCAGGTATTCTGTAATACATCTTTATATTTCCTTGTGTCTTTTCAGGATAATAATCTTTTGAATTGAAGAATTTGCAACAAAGATTTTAATGATAACCTTGTCTCTCTCCAGAGTTTGAAGATGATCCTGATCTTTATGTGCTTAAGCCAATCAAATATGTGGGCATTGAAGTTTGGCAGGTAGCTCTGTCAAACATAACTATCAGTTTACTAGGTTGGGATAGCCTACATATATATGATGCAATCTTGAAAAACAACGTGCAGGTGAAGGCTGGTTCAGTTTTTGACAATGTTTTGATCTGTGACGATCCGGATTATGCAAAACAAGTGGTAGATGAAGTGTTTGCCAACCGGGAGGTGTGCCCTGCTCTTTCTCCTTATACTAGTAGATGATTCTCAATAGCGTGCCTAATTTTCATTTGTTTTGAGCTTTCAGGTGGAGAAAGAGGCATTTGAAGAAGCTGAGAAAGTAAGAAAAGCACAAGAGGAAGAGGTTATTGACGAAACTTTGCTCCCCATAGTTATCCATAAATTCTATGATGAACTTTGGTTTTCTTGAATAGCGTTTTTAAGTCATTCGAGTCCAACATCTACAGGAAGCTCAAAGAGCAAGAGAGGAAGGAGAGAAGAGAAGAAGAGAAAGGGGTTATGATCGACGATACCGGGATAGGAGGCACTATACAAGGGTTTGTATTTTACATACTATAACCTCTTTAATTCTTAGATGTAGCATCAGTGTTAAAATGACCAAGAAACTAAAAGAAACTTAGCAACAAATTCTCATTTCTGAATTTCTATTCTCAAGCTTGATTATCAATTTGCAAAATCTCAAGTATCCAGACAAGAAAGAGATGGAAACCATGTTGGACTGCCAACTAGGTATTTCAGGCATACACATCTTAGGTGAAAATTTGGAAAGTAGAACTTATACATGTGGGATTTATTTGGTTGTTTTTTAATTTTTGAATTTTGTTATGAGTAATTATTTGAAACATTAGCAGTGAAATTTTTTAACTCCACAAGCGCGGTTAAGATGATAACACATGTCCCACTTTTTTTTTAAATTAATTGTTTTAAATATATAAGGGACATGTATCATTATTTTAATCTCGCTTGTAGAGTAAAAAAAATTCAATTGTCAGTATATTTGATAATTTAAAGAAAAGAGGTCTGCTTTGAGGATGGAAAATTAAAAGTGGATATTTGATATAAATTCAACTGGATGTTGTAATTTGACATTGAATGTTTATCTTATCTAACTTTTCAATCAAACTGCCATGAAGAAGTACAACTTCTAACGGAGATGTTGTCTTTGCAGCATCCACGTGATTACATGGATGATTATCATGTAAGTATCAGCCTCTACTTTACCCATTTTTTCCTGACAAAATGCTATCTTATATGGAAATGCTTCCTAATTATTTTCACATAAGAGGTGTAAACGAATCGAAATGATTGAACATTGCTATGTTTGTGATCTGTTTGTTTGGTCAACGAATTTTGAAATATTATTCGTGATTGGTTGTTAGACTTAATAAACAAACATGAATGAATAGAAATTGAACTTGTTAATAAATTGTTCGTCGAACGCTCTGTTATCCAATAAGAACAAACTTTGCTATGTTCGTTATCTGTTCATTTAATTAACGTCATTTAATTAACGAATCCTGATGTTTATGAATGTTTATTAAGCTTAATAAATGAACATAACAAATAAACACCAAATTTATTCACAAACTGTTAAATTTTTTGTACATTTACACCCTTACATATAATTCACTTCCGTTCCTAACAATTCTTAACTCTACATATTTTATTGAAGAAGTAAATCAAACATCTTTTATTTGTTTATTTATTTATCTATTTATTCTATCGAAGGCAGCATAACATCCTTAAGAAGGTGCAGAAAACACCTTGATCATGCAATAACAAGTCCTTTTATTTGGTTTGCAGGATGAGCTTTGAAGGGTTTTTCTTGCTCCTGCCTCCCCCTTGTTTGGTGTTAACTTTGTCTTTCATGTCCACAATCGTGGCTACCAAAGCTGAACCAACAGAGTTTCCCTGAGAGTAGCATTTTGTGTCCTAAATTATTGTAAACTTTTTTGATCTCATTCTGCTTGGAAATTACATAAACGCGAGAAAGATATAATAATAATAAGGTTAAATTATGCAACAGATATCTTTACTTTAATTAAATAATAAAATTAATTTCTTTATCTTAATGTGTTTAAATTAGAAACTTATATTTTATTTAATAGTCGAATTTAGTAAAATTGTTAATGATTTAAAATTTTTTTGTTAAAATAATTGATGTGATATTTTAACTTTTTTTGACGTAAAAATTTACTTTGCTGACGTATAAAGTTTATGTGGTAAAAAATATAATATGATAAATATAAATGTAAAAAGATAAAACAAAAAAATTAAATTATTTTTTTTGTTTTAAATATTTTTACAAAAAAATTTATAAACTATAATAAGTTACAAAATTTACATTTGATCAAATGATTAATAAAAATACAACAATTAAAATATAGTATAAAAAATTAACAAAAAACTCTAATCGCAACATATGTAATACAATAATTTAATATTGTTATTTATTTTATTAATTATTATTTTTATATTAAAATAATTTAAAATATATTTAAAATAATAAAAAATTCATAAATAATAATAATAATAATAATTTTTGACATAAAAACGAGGAGGCTATTTCTAGTACAAAGAAAGCAAATCTCAAAGTCATATCATAGAGAACAAGTAGTGAAAACACCCATTGTTGTGTAACCATTATTGTTAGCTTAAAATATGCTTGAAATATGTTATCAAATCACTATCTTACACTTGCAAATTTAAAAATAAATAAATACTTTAATCAATATGCAAAAACTCAAAATAAGCAATAACATTTAAAAATGAAATTAAGCATATCCATAATAGAACACATATACGTTATAGAAGTGAGATAAAAAGATAAGTGACTGCAAAAGAATAACTCATTGTCAAACACATATATAAATTATCAGGTAAAAAAAGACATGAGAGTAATAGAAGCCTCATCACCATTAACCAATACATTTTCAACATGGTGATCATGAGTGTACTAATGCTATCAACATTATCAACAACTAATTATGGCTTTTTTCCTTTATAAATATAAAAACCTTCCCTTTCATTTATTGGTACATGCATAGGTACACTTGAAATAACTTTCAAAATCACTAATAGGATTATGTAGTGTAGCAGATTGATGTAAAAAGATCAAGCAAAAATTATGAGTTGATAAAAATGGCAATGCAGGTTAATCAAAAGAGAAATAAAATTAAAACCATATTTTTAAGACAGAAAAAAAGCTATAAAGAGGCGTGCTCACTTATTCAAGGAAACATTTTAAATAAATGAATTTCTTGCAATAAAAAAAATAAAATAAGATAAAGATATTTAAAATACCTAAAATTTTACTCTTTCAATTAAAGCCCATGTCTACACTTGGAAAATAATTACAAAAAAATAAAATTGAAGGCGTTAAGGGCATGTTGAGAATTCTGTTATGCCAAACTAAAACATCTTTAATCTTCTTTTGGGAGAGGTTGAGAACTTGAAGAACTTTTATTATTCCACCAACAATAAGATTTGCCAAAAAATTGTTGGATCGTCGTGCTTAGTATACCATAATAATTCGAAATTTTTAAAATGAGGCGTATTCTAACAAGAAGAAAAGTGGCCACAAAGTTAGAGGAGGTATAGTTTTTGTCATTTCAAGCTAAGTAATCATCACATTTATAAACCTCATATAAATTATTTAAACTTTATCTACAATATTTCAGCTTTTCAAAACTCAACATAAAATTTCAATTGAAAAAAAAAAAAGAAAAATTTTACTCACCAAAGCAAATTTCAACAAACTCAACCAACATAAATTCTCTTCCTACAATTAAAGAATCATATTATTGAACTTTAGGAAAAGGAAAATTACATAAAAAAATCGAATTTGTATTCTATGTAATTAAAATGTCAAACTTATGAAATTTACAGATTACAATAACTAAAAAAGAACAAAAAAGAAAAATAGATTGGGATTGGTTGAGGTTTACCTTTGGTGGAATTGGGAGGAGCAAAGACCAAGGCTTAATTTGGATATAAATACAGCTCTATATAGTGAGATTAGGCCACTTTTTGGCCAAATTGCACCATGGAAAGATGTTTGGCATGCGGTAGTTTATTGCAATTGGAACATTTTGAAAGCAATAGAGTTGAAAAATGGACTATAGCCTTATGGGTCTAGTGAAAATTTTGTATCTTTCCCATACCTTTATGCCCATGCATACCTGAGAATTAACATTTTTCTTCTATACATGCATATAATCAAGTAAGGATGTGTATATCATGACTTATGTATATGCATGCATGTTAGTTTGAGCTCGAGTATCTTATAAAATATTGACTCTGATAATGTCATCAACAAACTGATAAATCCGATAGTAAGGATCTCTAATCTTTCGGCTATTAGCATCTCTTGGTGGCTTAAAAATTAGAAGTCCTTATTATTGAAATTAAGTCATACTTCAAAGAAATCATTAGAGATGTTTGGAGATCCTAACACATCCTATTTATTTATTTTAGTATTATTTATTTTAAGATTAAATGTATTCATTTTATTTAAATTAAAATTAAATGTTATCAAGAGTTTATAATTAAATATATATTTAAACAAAAATTTATGTATTTTTAGAAATAGATTTTTAAGAATACAATATGACTCTCAAAAATTTATTTATAAAAACACAATATAATTCTTGAAAATCCATTTTTGAGAATCAAAGCTTAAACAAGATAACACATAATTAATTTGGTATCAATTTTGGGCGTAAATGGGTGCTAATACATTCTCTGTACATAACCGACTCATGAATCTTAGTTTGATGATATAGACCAAAACTTATTCTTTTTAGAGACCTTTAATTTAACCTTAGAACAACCTTAAAAAGGACAGATTCACATAGGTGGCCAATCACACCTAGCTAAAAAAGGTTGGTGGTGATTCTATGATTTTTGTGTCTAATAGGTAGATTTTTTCAACCTAAATGTTATGACAATTTAGCGATTCTACTGAAAATATTAGAGAGTCAAGTCGTTAGTTAGTTATGTGTTATCTTAAGCCTTACTTTGATAGTTTTTATTATGTAATTACTTATGATTATCATGTGGACTAACTTATTTGTTTGTTTGTTTGTTTTACAGATATTATTTTTTATTCAAACCTATTTATTTGATTACTTGGCATGTCCTTTTACATACATTACACTTGCATTCATACATAAACTCTATACCTAGGCTTTATCCTTTATTAGGAGGGGGCAAATACATACACTCTCATGAGATAATAACTTTCATGTGAGCTAGTGAAAACTCCTGCACAAATTGCTTTCCATTTGAGCCTATAATGGTGGGCGAGGATTGGTGCCCTACTAGTCTATAATGGATGGTGACGTAGGAGCAGTTTAGGAGCTTTTAGATTGTTAAGCCTTTGAACCCAACATGTACATGAACCCTAAGGATCCAAACCTAGGCATGAGCCTTGCCCTTCCTTTAATTAGAAAAAACCTAAATAGGACATATGATAAGATAGTTATTATTTTTGTAAATTTATGTTATTCCTTATATGTATTTTCCCACACTAACCTTTTATATTTTGTTATTCCTTGTATCTATTATATTATGTTAACCAACTTTTTTTTCTACTTTATTGTCCATGCATGTATCATTAGATTTACATAAGGAGTGATTGCCACAAAACAATTTTACCAAAAAGAATCTTAATTACATCTATGGAGAGCCTATCAAAGTTTCTTATGTGCCTGAGAATAAAGTTTGAGAAAGCTCAACTTAAAAAAGATGATTGTTTGCCAACCAATTATGTAACTACTCTACCTACCAAAATCTATCTCAATCTTAAACAAAATGATTTTAGGGATTTGGTTAGTATTTGGAACTGATGGAGTGTCACTGCTAAGGATACTTTATAAAAGAAGTTTAATGATCTTGCATTACTCTTTTCAATCCTTGTTGATGATCAACTTATTAGGGCCATGGTTCAATTTTGAGACCTTCATATTGCTGCTTAGTGTTCAATGAGGTTGACATGGTGTCAACTATTGAAGAACATTCAATTCTCTTTCACTTGGATCTCCCTAATTCTAATAAGATATATTAGAGAAATAAAAAGACTAGTTACCCAAAAAAGCTTGCTTAAATAATGAACATAAATGTCCAAACTGTCGATAATTGGGTAAACAAGAAAGTGAAAGTGTTGGTATTCCTTGGTCCATTGTTTTTGACTTTATATACTAATATTTTGGCATTTAAAAAGGAATGGATTTGATGGCATCGACTTTATATAGGATGATGGTATTTTCAAAAGTAATTGGTTATATTGATGTTACAGTGGTAGATTTCTTTGATCAACTTGGTTATCAAATCAATCCTATTCTTACAATTTTGGTTGAGACTATTAGATCTTTAAATCATTGTCACCGAAATGAAAATGATTGTTTTATTAGATGTGCTCAATTTTTAATCATTTGGATGAAAATCCCTGAAGAAATATTAAAACCCCTAAAGAAACAACTCCAAATGGCCCAATGAAATCACCACCTCTTGATCCCTTATTGGTAGTGAAAATTGCTAAAAGAAAGCTCCAAGTTGAAAAAGATGAATTGAAACTTGAAAATAAAAGGCTAAAAATGGAGTTAGATGGAAGAATGGACAAAAAAGTTCAAGCATTTGGATAAGAAATAGATGAATGGAAGAATTTCTTTTTTTTATCTCAATATCAGATAGTCATCTACCAATTGTGAGTTAGCATAACTTTTGAAAGAAAATGGACAATTGCCAGCAAATATGCAAGAAAAAGATGAAGCACTCACTGAAGAACAAAAGCACATCCAAATGCTCAATGGGGTAATGGTTGAAATTGGAACACAAATAGGTATTGTGAATGAAAAATATGAATAAGCTAAGGAAGCATATGTGAGAAAGCAAAACCAATTAGAATGATTGCTTGACCAAATCACTATGGCTACCTATAAAGCTAAAGAAATGGTAGAAAAAGTTGAGAAATGAAATATAAAGGTGCCACCAGTGGGAGCACATGGCCAAGAGCTACTAGCATTCCTCAATGAAGTGCAAAGATAATATTGATAAATTAGGGATTTCTTTCCACAATAAATTTTAGATCTTTCATGGATGTAATATTAGATTTGGTTAGAAATAACTTTCAATTCGATAAATATTTTCTTTGTTAACAATTGTTATATGGTAAATCTTTCTTATTGCATTTATACATAAATATCTTTTTAAAGTGCATGATAATAAGTCATCCTAATTTTTTTTTTAAATTGTAGTAAATCAAGGTTCAATGATACTTTAATATTCAAATAATTTGAGGGGTTACAATACTAGACATCAGGTAAGGATCATGGAAAAAAAAAAAACACACTTTGCCTCCAAAAGCTAGAAAAGTCACAACAAGAATTGAAAAGGCAGTTGGAAATTATTATAGAATTATTGAAAAACATGAGTAAGAAGAAGAAAGTGGTGAAAGAAGTGGTGATACATAATGAGATTGATCCATTATATCCCTCTGGTTTTGACCCATGTTCAGCACCTGCATCTTAAGGGGTCCAGCACTAAATACCATTCATTACAAACTAGCTTTATTTATAGATTGACATATCGATAACTATTGCTCTTGCTCCCCTTACCTTTGCTCTTGACATCAAAATACCTAATCCTAAATAAATTTTAGATCTTGTTGATCCTAAAAAGCAAAAAAAGCTAAAGATTGGCCCTATTAAAGCTAAATAAAAGTTGTGAAACCTAAAATATGGATATTATTGAAAAAAAGCATAGGGCCATTGAGGGGATAGATTTTTATAGGTAAGTGGATGATGTTGGACACTACTTAGTCCCTGATATGGTGATTCCATCAAAGTTTAAAGTGCTTGAGTTCAAAAAGTATGGTGGGACCAAATGCCCTATTATACATGTTACAATGTATTATCACAAAATGGTTGTATATGCTCACAATTAGGGGTGTAATCGAGTCGAGTCAAGTCGATACAGTGAGAAGCTCGAACTCGAACTTGACTTTCAACTCCTAACTCGCGACTCGATACTCGACTTGAACTTGATCGAGTTTTATTTTTTTAGCTCGAGCTTGATTCGTGATCGAATTCAAGCTACTCGAACTCGCTCGATTAAGCTAAAAAATATGTAAAAATAAGCTTGATCTTATACTCGACAAGAGCTCGATTATTTATGCTCGAGTTCGAGCTTGAATTCGAGATATTTTATTAATTAAAATAATAAAAAAATTTAAATATAAAAGCTCGATTAGGCTTGCGAGGTACTCAAGCTAAGTATAAGAATACTCGAACTCGGCTCGATTAATGAGTCGAGCTACTCGAGCTCGATTCGATAATAATCGAACCAAATTTGAGTTTTATTCGAATCAAATCCGAGTAACTTACAAGTACTAATATATCATTTACACCCCTACTCATAATCAGAAGTTATTCTACCATGTTTTTCAAGATAGTCTTACTAGTTTAATAGCTAGGTGGTATGTGTAACTAGATAGATATCACGTCTATGGATGGAGAAAACTTGCAAGGACTTTCATTACACAATATAAGCATATTATAGACATGTCACCATATCGTATGTCTATCCAAAACATGAAAAAAATGAGTAAAAGTTTTAAAAAATATGCTCAAAGGTAAATGGATATGGATGCTTAAGTTCAATCTTCATTGATTGAAAAAGAAATCATAATTTTATTTATCAATACTCTTAAGGTTTCTTACTATGAGAGAATGATGGACAATACCATTAAAAATTTTACTAATATGGTAATTTTTAAGGAAATCATTGAAAATGCTATCAAGAATGAAAAATTAGAAGAGGATGACACGTCTAATGCAAAGAAAAAAGCTGCACCCAAAAAGAAGGAGGCTGATGCTTAGGCTATATTTTGTGAAGGGCCACAATTTAAAAGGTACCATCAATATCCTCTATACCTTATGTACCAAGACCTTTACCATTCCACTCATAACATTTCACCAAATACATATCCTTACTATCTCGTACCACCTATTTATCAATCTAGTTTTTGATCCATAACCCCCATACATTTCCCTACCTCTTTTCCCACAGCCCAGCCAAATACACAAGCCAATTATTCAACTAGACCTTGAGCTACCCAAGAGAGGATCTAGATTAATCCTATCCCTATGACCTATACTGAATTATTCCTCTATTGATAAAAGGTCACCTTATAATACCTCTTCATTTAGCACCATTAAAGCCTTATACCCTAAATAGTATGATGCTACTACTAGATGCGACTATTATATTGAAAATATAGGTCACTTAACTAAAAATTTCGTTGTTTTAAAATACAAGGTGTAACATTTCATTGAGTAGGGTGTGATAAAATTTGATACCTTTGAGGGACCAAACATCAATGGGAATCATTTACCAAATTAGGCTAGAACAACTAATGCTATAAATGGTGATAAAACTTACCACATTAAGAGAAATGTTGATGATGTCAAAACTCTATTGGAACAAGTTTTTGAAACTTTAGTTAAGGTAGACATGATTGGTCCAATACCTTTAAGTCACAAAAACTATTGTGACAAGATAGATTTGAATTAGTCTTACAAATATCATAAAGGGGCTTTGGGGCATTCTATCTAGTATTGTGATACATTTTACCAATAGCTATAAAAAATGATAGATGCTTTTCAAATAGAGTTTTATGAGAAAGTTGAGAAAGATATGGTGAATGTAATAGGAAAAAAAAACTTTACAAGGTTTGGATCAAACCTCTCATAATCTACTGCAAGCCGATTCAGAATCAAGAGAAACCTACTCCAATACTTATTTTGACAATCAAAGTCCCAAGTCTTTTTCCATATCAAAGTAACAAAGCAGTGCTATGAAAATACAATTGTGATGTGGTGACTCAAGGATTGAATAATAATCAAACTGTAACTAACTTTACAAATATAACTAAAGTAGGAGGTATGACTAGAACAATGTTATTTACCTGAAATGGTGATAAGGTTAGAAAACAAAAAATCAAAGAGAGCGAAGGTGGCCAAAATAACCCTGTTGAAATTCCCAATAGGGGATACAAAAAATAAGTCTTTGAAAAAGAGGCATGCAAATTCTTAAAATTAATCAAGCACAATGAATATAGCGTGATGGAACAATTGAACAAGATGCTTGTAAGGATTTCACTTTTTTTCATTACTTCTTTCATCAGAATCCTTAGAAATACTTTGTTAAAAGTGCTAAACCAAGCTTATGTCTTTCATAACATATATGTGGAAAAAGTTAGCAGCATTACTAAAAATCTAGTAGTCTCAAATTACATAGCTTTCAAGTATGATGAAATACCTTCTGAAGGATGAAAAAGTATAAATACCCTTCTTACAAAATGCAAAAGTCATACCATTGCCAAGGTCTTGATTAATAATGGCTCTTCAATAAATATAATGCCTACTAGTACTTTGGTTAAACTCCCAATCAACATATCTTATATGAAAGCTAGCCACATGGTAGTAAGGGCTTTTGATGGTTCACGAAAAGAAGTGTTAGGAAACATAAAGATACCATTATTAATTGATTTTTGTACCTTTAATATCAAATTTCAAGTGATGAACATCTCTCCAACCTATAGCTACCTCTTGGAAAGACCATGGATTCACATGGCAGGTGCTATTTCTTTTTCTCTACACCAAAAAGTCAAATTCATTGTTAATGGATATTTGGTTTATATTTCTAAGAAAAGAGATTTGCTTGTAACATAATTTATATCCACTTCATATATAGAAGTAGTAGATGAAGCATTGAAGTGCTCATTTAGATATTTTAAAATAATTAATACAACATATATGAAGGAAAGATCTAAATTTTATGCCTTTCAATTGTTTACAAGCATTAACATGATGATCAAACAAGTGATTAAAAAAGATTGGCATCCTAGAAAAAAATTGGAAAAGAATATGCAATGGATAAAATAACCTCTATTGATACCAAATAAAAAAGATAAAAGTGGTCTGGGATACAAGCCAACAAAGACAGACAAGATAAAAATAGCAAATGCTAAAAAAGAAAAAAGAATAGCTGATCTCAAGAGATGTGAACCTGAAGATGAAAAGTTAGTCATTCCCTACCTTTATGATATCTTTCATTTTGGAGGATACATGTATTCTGAATCCTCTTAAATTACCAATAGGGATACGGCATAGAATCCAAAAAAGATCTTTTCATAACTCTTTATTATAATAATGAATGATGAAGCTATTGAAGAGTAAAAAAAAAATCTATTTTTGTATCTTACCTTGCCAAATAATGATGTGAAAAATTAGAAGATGACAAAATTACCTACTATCCTTAAACCTCTGAAAAAATAATGCAGTCAAACTCTAACTGATTAAGCCCAAGCATTAGAGGTATCTTTTATGTATGGGCTAATTTACTCATTATTGTTATGATAAAATGATTTGCATAATACATTATCATTACTTTCCTCTTTTAATTCTTTCATCCTTTCACATATACACTTGCCCAAATTTTTTCATTGCACTCATTTTTTAGGTTTCTAAATAATGAATGTGAAGATAGTCATGACAATGATTCATGATTTAATTTCAAAAATTCTATTAATATTGATGGACTTGATAATGAAGAAGTTTTAGATGACTATACTTTGTCTTATGAATTAATAAGATTAATGAAACAAGAGAAAAAACCAATTGAATCATATCAAAAAGCTCTAGAAATGGTTAATTTAGGGAAAAAAATTAGAAAGAAGTTAAAATTAGTATAACCTTGTCACCAAAAATATAAAAAAGGTTAATAGATCTACTTTATAAGTATATGAATATGTTCGTATGGTCCTATGAAGATATACCATAGCTTAGCACTAACATAATAGAGCACAAACTGCCCTTGAAGTATAAATGCAAGCTAATACAATAAAAGTTAAGACATATGAAGCCTGAAATATTGCTAAAAATAAATAAAGAGGTCAAAAAGCAATATGATGTTAGATTTCTTGAAGTACCAAATATCCTGAATGGATAGCTAATATAGTCCCAATCTTAAAAAAATAAGGTAACGTCAAAATGTGTATGAATTATTGAGATCTAAATAGAGCAAGCCCCAAAGATAGCTTTTCACTGCCCTATATCAATATACTTATGGATAACACTACCAAGCATTTTATGTTCTCATTCATGGATGATTTTTTAGGCTACAATCAAATTAAGATAGCCCCTAAAAATATGAAAAAAGCTATGTTTATAACGATGTGGGAAACTTTTTGCTACAAAGTAATGCCCTTTGGATTGAAAAATGCTAAAGCCATATATTAAAGGGTAATGGTAACTCTCTTCCATGATATGATGCATAAAGAGATCGAAGTATATGTTGATGATATGATTACCAAATCTCATGAATGAGAGGATCATGTTATCAATCTTAGAAAACTACTTGAAATATTAAAAAAGTTTTAACTCAAGCTCAACCCAGCTAAATGTACATTTAGAGTAAGATATTGAAAATTGTTAAGATTCATAGGTAGTGAAAAAGAGATAGAGGTGGATTCAGATAAAGTACAAGTTATTCAAAATCTATCTCTTCTTCGAACACAAAAGAAAAGTTAAACAACATTGCTCATTTTATCTTTCATCTTATCTTGAAATTTGATCCCATTTTTAAATTGCTCCATAAAAACAATCCAAGTGAATGGAATGATAAATGTTAAATGGCTTTCAAAATAGTCTAAAAATACTTATCAAGCCCACCAATATTGTTACCACTGGTCCTTAAAAAACCTTTGATATTGTATCTAACAGTGAATGAAAATTTCATGGGAAATGTATTGGGGTAACAAGATGAATTATGCAAGAAAGAATAAGCTATCTACTATTTAAGCAAAAAATTCACTAATTATGAGTCAAGATACTCACAATTGGATAAAATATGCTACGCACTAGCCTAGATGACTAAAAGACTCAGGCAATATATGTTATACCATACAACATGGCTTATTGCAAAATTAGATCCTCTCAAATATATTTTTGAGAAGCCTTCACTATATGGGAAACTAGCTAGATGACAAGTTATGCTTTTAAAATATGATATTATTTATGTGACTTAGAAATTGATCAAAGAAATTACAATAGCTAAGTTCTTGGTAGGCTGAGCTTCTGATGATTATAAATTGATGAAACTTAATTTTCCTGATGAAGACTTGATGACTATTGAAAAATAGATATCCATAAAAGAACTATGAAAGATGTTTTTTAATAAGGCTTCATATGTTTTCAGATGTGAGATTTGACCAATTTTGGTATCTCTAGATGACCATTATTACCCAATTACTACTAGACTAAATTTCAATTGCACTAATAAGTAGCTGACTATGAAGTATTTGTAATGGGCCTATAAGCCATAATTGAAAAAAAAAATTAAAGACCTAGAAGCATATAAGGATTTAGCCTTGGTGATTTAGCTTTGATGATTTATTAGTTGTGAGAAGAATGGAAAACAAGAGATGCCAATCTAGTTCACTACCAAAAATGCATTTCTAAGTTGATCAAGCAATTTGAAAATATCCAATTTGAGTATTTGCCTAGAAAAAAAATCAAATTACTGATGCTCTAGCTACTTAGGCTATTATGAAAGTAAATGAAAATTCTAAAATCTAACCCATCAAGCTAGGAATAAAAGACTTACTAGCACATTGTTCAAATGTTGAAAAAAAAGTTTATTGATAACCTTGGTATCATGACATCATTTAGTATTCAAAATGTCAATAGTATTTGGAGCATGAAATAGAAAATGACAAAAAAATCATTCAAAGAATGGCAATGGGATTCTTTTTTGATGGAGAAGTACTTTACAAAAAAAAATTCAAAAGTATGTACTTTTAAGATGTGTGAATGCCATTGAAGCTAAAAGAATATTAGAAGAAATACGTGATGGAGTTTGTAAGGCCCATGCTAATAGTCATATGATGGCCAAACAAATAATGAGGGTAGGATATTATTGCCTATCGATAAAGAATGATTGCATCAATTATGTAAGGATATGTCATAAATGTCAGATTTATGCAAACAAAATTAATGCTTCACCAACAAACTTGCATGTTCTGGCACCATCATGGCCATTTTCATTGTGGGGCATGGATGTGATTGGACCTATTACTCCAAAGGCTTTAAATAGTCATAGATTTATTTTTTATGATGATAGATAATTTCACCAAGTGGGTCGAAGTAGCTTTATATGTAAGTGTCACAAAGACAGTAGTGTACAAGTTCTTGAAGAAAGAGATAATATATCGATATGGGCTTTCAAAAAATATTATCCCTAACAATCTAAAAATTTGAATAGCAAGATGATAAAAGAAGTGTGTGCTCAATTCAAAATCAAGCATCATAATTCTGCACCTTATTGACCAAAGATGAATGGGGTAGTAGAAGCTACTAATAAAAACATTAAAAGAATCTTAAAAAAAATGATTGATACTTACAAGGATTGGCATGATAAGCTATTTTTTGCTCTACATGCTTATAAGACCTCAATGCGAATGTCCACTAAAGTTATTCCATTCTCTCTAGTTTATTGTATAAAAGCAGTATTGCTAATTGAAGTAGAGATTCATTCCTTAAGAGTTCTAATAGAGGCAAAATTAGAAGAAGCAGAATGGATTAAGAATTGTTACGACCAATTAAACCTTATTAAAAAGAAAAGAATGACAGCCTTATGGCATAGTCAATTGTATCAAAAGAGGATGATGTAAGCACATAACAAAAAGGTTCACCCTCAATAATTTTAAGAAAGAGAATTGGTTTTAAAAAAGATCCTCCTAAACTAGCTTAACAATCAATGAAAGTAGACACCAAATTGGGATGGGCCATATGTGATGAAAAAAGCCTGTTTTGGTGATGCATTAATTTTATCTAAAATGGATGAGGATGAATTACCAAACCCAACCAATTCTAATACTATGTAAAAATATTTTACTTAAAAAAATAATAAAAAAAGAAAAAAAAAAAAAAAAAAAAAACTCAAGTGAAAACCTAACAAGGCCAATTTGAGTCAAAATGGGGCCTAAGTTGAAAACCTAAAAAAATAGCTTAAATGTAAGGATAAAACAACATCATGAAAGTCTCATCACACAAGGGCAAAGTTGGTTTGATAAAAGAGAAAAAAGAGAGATAAAAAAGAAAAAAAGATAAAGAAAACAAAAAAAGAACTCAAGGTGAAAACCTAACAAGGCTAATTTGGGTGAAAATGGGGCATCTAAGTTGAAAACCTAAAAAAACAGCTTAGATGTAAGGATAAAACAACATCATGAAAGTTTCACCACACAAAGGCAAAGTTGGTTTGATAAAGCACGCTATGATAAAGAGCGTTGATGAAATAGGCTTTGAAAGAAGAATTTTGGATTATTTACTCATGATTGTTGAAATATTCATTGCTTGAATATTTTATTACCCATTAATTATTGATTAACCATTATCCTTTTTTTTTTGGATATTTTGATACACATTCAATTATTGATTTACCAAATCTATGCCTTCAATAAATATCCTTTTGACTTTTCACATAGCTTTATTTATCTCCATTTTGATTAAGGAAATACATAATTGTATTATATTTGTTATGATATTGTAGTAATGATGAGTAAATGAAAAATTCATGAAAGATCTTTATATTGCTTTAGAAAATGGAAGGGAGTAATAAGGGTAATAATAAGGCTTGAAATAATGTTAATCCCCAATAATTCAGAATAAAATCCTAGGAGTGGATGAGATTATTTAGGAGTGCATGATATCCCATCTTTGAATTTGGGTGATAAAATGGATGAGATTACTTGATAGGGTATGATAGCTCATGTTGAAAACCACAAGTATTGAAGAGTTAAAGAATGTAAGAAAACAAATCAAGAGTTTTGAGAATCCTCTAATTTACCACAATTGAAAAGATAAACGAATTGCATGGCATGCATTGTATTTTTTCACATGCATTACATTGAAAACATTGCATTCATTTTATGCATCATGCATGTTTATAAAGATAAGATAGTTAAAGATTGAATCATAAAATTGAAATGAATTTTGATAGATCTTTTCATTCATTGTCTGCATTCATTGCATACATTGAGAAAGTATAAAGGAAAGCAGATGTTGAAATACTTTTAAAGAGACATTAGAAAGTAATCAATGATGGTTCGATGAAATGTAGAAACTCAACCTAAGGTAAGATTTTTTTTAAGTTTCAATTCCTTTATCAAGGAGAGTTTTTTTGAAGGTAAGAATGATCTCATTTTATTTTTTCAAAGTTTCAAAGCCTCAGTTATGGGAGAGCATGTTATTTTTCAAAAAGTTTCAAAGCTTTAGTTTTGGGAGAGTATTTTATTTTTCAAAAATTTCAAAGCTACAGTAGTGGGGGAGTATTTTTCCCAAAAAAAAAGTTTCAAACTTCTGTCAAGGATGAGCCTTTGTAATTTTTTTTGGCCTTTTCTTGACTCGAATAAAATGGATGTCTTTTATTTTTATACAATTCTTGTTTTACAGAAAATGCACATAGATGGATAACTGTAGACATTCCATTTTATCCGAAAAATTTTTCAGTAATAAAATGAGCTTCATTCATGAAATTAGGACTTAATAGGAAATTATGGACCCAACAATTAAAAGCCTAAACACAAAAATTCTTGAACCTTGATGTTAATTTCTAATTTTAATTGAGACTTTAACTTTTAATTTTGATTGTTAATTGAGATTTTGATTCTTAATTTTAATTTTAATTTTTAAGTGGAATTTTGATTTTGATTTTGATTTTTAATCTTGATTTTGTTTTTGTTTTTAATTTTTAGGAAAAAAGAAAAAGAAAAAAAGGAAGTCCAAAATAAAAAAGAAGACAAAATAAAAAACGTGTGATTTGTTTTCTAGAAGATTTTGGGATTCTAATTTGCCTTGGATTCAGTTTGAATTTGTGAAATTTAATGATGAATTAATTTTGGAAAAACATAATTCTTAATTCAATGAAAAAAAGGAAAGATTACAAAAATTGAATCTTAGGAAAATTTCCTAGATTCGGTAGAATTTCCAAGTTAAAAAGGGATTAAATCCCTATAAAAGAGGACCTGGTTTGTGAATTAAGGGAAGAAACAATAGGAAAGCAATCGAAGAAGCATCAAACAAGCCAAAAGGAAGAATCAACATAGAAGAAGCAGTTAGTAATTTCTAACAATTTCTTCCCATAAACAGTTTCATTCGGCAAATACAAAGGTCAACAATCAAGAATTGAATAAAGTATCTGAAAGCAGAGGAGTTTAAGTTGCTATGAAAAGAGCTAGCGGGGCAGCAGGCTTTTGTCTATGTAGTAAAAGCAAATTAATAAAGGTGGTTTTGTTCTTGGTTTAATGAAAAGTAAAGTATTAAAAAAAATAATAATAAGGAAGAAGGCAAGCAACTCCCAGTAGCAAATCCATAAACCGTGAAACCCAACACAAATTTGGGCCAAACTTGATTGGATCCATTCACCTTAGCTTGGGTCATTAGTTGTGCAAAAGTCATTCAATCTTTGGATTAGTGGTACGTTTGCTCCTTTATGGTTGATTTTATATGTTATTTTTGTATATTATACATATATATATTTTTATGATATATTATTTGCTTGATTAATTTATTATTGTATGATTATATATTTATTATTTGTATGGTATATTATTTACATGATTATATTTTAATATTATTGCATGTTAATTCATGTCAATAGTATGATTATATTATTGTTGTATGATTATATTATTTTTGTATGATAATATATATTTATTTACATGATTAATATATTTATTTGTGTGATTTATTAATATATTTTCATGATTAATATATTTGTTTGTGTGATTCATTAATATAGTCGCATGATTAATATATTTATTTGTGTGATTTATTAATATATTTAATTACATAATTATTAATATATTTATTTGTATGATTATATTTAATTTGGTTGCATGATTATTAACATATTCAATTACTTGATTATTATCTATTTATTGGCATGATTTATTTAATTGCATGATTATTAATATGTTTAGTTATATGATTATATTTTTTTGCATGATTATTGATATATGATTATTAATATGTTTATTTGTGCGATTTGATTGCATGGTTATATATATTTGCATAAATAATTTTTATGGTAATATATTATTGCATGATTTTTACTTGGTATTATTTTATATTATTGCATGATTTTATTTCATGGAATGATTTAATATTTATTGCATGATTGTTTGATATTTTGATAAAATTTTTGCACTATCATGTTTTGTAAATAAATAAAAGAATTGAAATTGATTTATTTCCATAATAAAACTATTTTTGATTAAGGTTTAAGTAAAATAACATTTAATTAATTAATTACTAATTTTGAGCAATGAGTGCTAATACCTTCCTTGCACGTAACCAACTCCCAAACTTTTAATTCTGATGATGTAGACTATAACTTATTCTTTTTAAAAATTCTTAGTTTACACTTAGAATAAACTTAAAGAAAAAATATTCATATAAATGATTTATTACACCTAACTAAAAAAAATTAGTGGTAATTCTATAATTTTTGTATCTAATAGAAAAGTTCTCACAACCTCAACGTTATTACAAATGGAATTCATAGATGTATTCAATATATTAATGAATTAAAGTAATCTTAATTGAATTAATCGATTTGATTTATCAATTTTTTTAAACATTATAAATTTGTAATTTGTAATTTTTTATATTTTTAAGTTTATTTGTATAAATTTAAAAATAAAATATTAAATTTCTTTACATATAAATTATAAATCATAAAAATACACTTAAATTCAATTTTTATCTCATGAATAAAAACAGAACCGAATAGAAATATTTACTACCCTAACTAAATATAATAAAAATCGATTCGTGCTTGTTCGTATCAAACACTACAGTTCAAATCTACTTTCTATCTCCTCAATTTTTTTTAGCTTGGCCCTTGTGAGAGAGTTGAATGATACTCTTAATCTCTTTTGTTTACAAAATGTTATTGTTAAAATAAAAAGAATTGGTGTAAAATGATGTTTTAGAACTGAATTGAGAGGGCTTTAAAATGTTGAGACTAAACAACGTAAAATTTTTTAGTTGTTGAGAGTGCACAAAAATACAACTTGGAAGAAAAACACTTGAGAGTTTGAAGGAAGCTCTGTTTCAATTACAGGCCTTATAGGAAGAGGAATATGTAATATTTGAAGGAAGCTCCCTTTCAATTTTCTTTGAACATCAGAAACTTGAAAGCGATGACAACGATCACAACGCCTAAGAGATAAAAACTAAAGGAATTGATGTTGCCACTTGCATGCACATTCTCCACAAATTCAGGCACATATTTTGACGAGCTCTCCATGCTTTCATCTCCATGCCCAGTACCCTGAGTGCGGCTGTCCTCCACTTCCCATTTCATTGGAACAACCAAATTCCTGTGCAACCAAATTCATTTGTCACAGAAAATGTTAAATGGGATGCGTTTGATCATTCATTAATGAAAATTTATTAAGGTGTTAATAACTTAAATTGTGTGAAAAATCAAATGGCAACACAAAATACATTGACAAAAGTATCATGCTGTACTCATATTGTTAACACATGCTTAAAACAATCCACTTTCCAATGAGTTAAAAGAAGAATATGTCTTACCCTTCCAGACACTGATATTTGCAGCGACTAATCTTATTTTCTGTGTATTCTCCAAATAAGATCCGTAGATTCCTTTCAGCTTTTGGTATATCCATCAATGGCAAAATATCCCAAACCTTCAAAACTTGGATGAAGTTTGAATTTTCCTTAATGATGTCTACACTCCAAAGGAGATTCAAGGAATCATCGACTGGATACACTTCCAGCAGGCCAAAACAACCCCCAACCACAATGTGGTTTTTCTGCTGATCGGGAGTTTGACGCCAACCACTTGAAAGCTTTTCTAACAGGTTAAGCATTTGCTTATATGACTCTATGTTGTTGATGCTCGCCAAAGATTTCCAAAAGTCATTGCTGAAGCAAACCTGTTTTAATAAGATGACAGGACTCAGTTTTTTTTTTTTTGGTTCTTAAGAAGACAATAAGTGCTTGGTTATCAAAGAACTCTTTTTTGTTCTTGAAAAGACAGCAAGTGCTTAGTTATTAAAGAACTCAAAAGGGCAACTGTAATTACAATCTAGGTATTCATATAATATTTTACATAAAAATTTATTGATATAATTTTTGTTTATACGAAAATATGAAATACATTTTTTTATTTTTTTAAATTTAAATATGAATTTTATTAAAATTTTAAACCATATCACCTACATATTTTTTTGTATTATATTATCTTTTCATGTTTTAAATTGTCATATCTTATTGTCCTTTAGCCTAAAACACAAATAATTAAAACAAATGAGAAACAAAATAAACCACCATACCCTCCATCTAGCCTTCTTAAACAGTGGAGAATCCATGCTAAGCAGGGTATCAAATTGTTCAAGCTCAATCAAGGTAGTAACAATAGCTTCAGCCAAATGTTTGTCTTCATCAGCATTAAAGAAACAACCCCTTCTCTTTGCATCAGTAACTAGTTTCTTCCATACAGAATTACTTTTAACAAAAGTAGCTTCATTCCCCAATACCCAAAGGCAATGCCTACAGAACAGATAGATCAGGCAGCAAAGTTACTAAAAGGTCTCAACAAATAGGAATAATTTTCATGGTTGACCGATATATAATTACCTCGCACGTGTCAATGCAACATTTGCCCGTTGGCGATTGGACAGAAAACCGACTGATCCATTTATGTTACACCTGACAGTAGAGACGATAACCACATCCTTCTCATTCCCTTGAAATCCATCAACAGTGGCAATGCTAACAGCGAAGCCACTGTCAGCATAACCGGTGTATTTCTTTTCAAGCTTCTCTTGAATTGCAAGAACTTGAGCCTTGTAGGGCGATATAACACCAATACAAATTCTTTGTTTTGTGCCAGTGAACTCTGTTAAGGAAAGAAGATATATTAGCCCCAACACAATTATAGAAGAGTAAACTGAAATAATTCCACAAAGTATGTTCCATCTTGGTGTAAACTTTTTCAATGTCTTTTTCTTTCACTTCTTTAATGAATATGAAAACTATTGCTAGTTCATTAAACAATACCATTGAAGAGGCTAGCAACTATCTTACAAACCACAGCAACCTCAACCATATTTTTTCGACCAGGCAGATGATCTAGTTGCTCCTTTCCACTGGCTACATTGATAAACGAGTAGGCACCATACATGTTTCCATGAAGAAAACGCTTCTCATGGCTTCTGTGTTTTACTATTGCGGCATCCAAAATTTTCCCATCATAGAATTCGTTATTTGGAAATGAGCTTATAGCTGGATGCATCCTATACTGGACATTGAGTAATTGTTTCTTTTGTCCTAGTAAGACAAGCCTTTCAAACAAACTTCTTCCAAATTTAGCCTTACCAGAAATCTGTTGAAGGTACGAATTGATAACATCAGCATGTGAAAGACTTAACAAGTCGAAAGCAAGAGCAAGAAGGAAAGAATCCGAAACCTTGCTGTGGATCACTGCAGGAAGTTGGCGCTCATCTCCTATAAGAACAGCATGGCGGAGACCTGGAAGTTGAAAGGGAATTGTTGATTCACATTCTTTAAGTTGAGCAGCTTCATCGATAACCAACAAATCCAGTGGTCGTGTTCTTTCTGTACTTAATTTAGAAGAGCTTGATGCGGTACAGAAAAGCAGGCACGCATTATCCAAACAAAAATTATTTATGAGGAATTTTTGAGTAAACTCTGGAACTGAAAATGACAGAGGAAGCGATTTGAGTATCTGCAGGCAGTTTTGTCTTATGACTCCTAACTTTGCCATGTCACTAACTTCACTTCCTTTTTCAGTATCTGCAAGTGCCTCCCTAAAACCTTCATCACCAAAATTAAAACAATTAAACAAAGTTTCAAGGGATCTGAGCATATCCAGAGCCATCATCATGCTCTTCACCAGTTCTAATGAAATAAATTGAGTTGGTAAGTGAGTGTACAAGTTTACAGTACAAAACTTCAACCGCTCATTGAAGACCGAAAATCTCTCCTTGACAAATTCCTCTAAAGTTATAGAATCGTCCATACATGTTTCTGCTTCCTGTGCATTGGTTTTCTCCAGGGAAGCTCCATATCTATCCTCTTCTTTTTCAGGCTTTGAATGATTTTCATTTTCATGAGTTACCTGTTTTTTATTGGTTTCTTTCTGTTTCGAGGACTCCATGATAACTTTTTTCCAAGGATTCCTGCTCGTGTCTTTGAGGTTCTCATCACAGTTTTCATTTTCCATTTCATTGTTCGCATCACTGTTTCCCAGCCCTCTATTTGCTAAGTATCGACCGTACTGCTCTTGAGGATCTTCAAGCAAATTTATCATTGACACTAAACTTATTTTCCATCCAGAGAGTGGTGAAAAACACTTATCCAATATCTCAACACGATAATCGAGAAAAACATCAAGGAGATCCTCATGATCATTAATCCTCATCCTCTCTATATTCCCAAATAAAACTATATCTCCAAATCCGTAAGTGTCATATTCAAGTGTCCCTGCAACTAATCTCATAAGCCGAGATGTCACTTCCAACGCCGCAATGTTAGTTGGAGCACACGTAATTGTCCTGCATTTCATTCTAAGAAGAGACAACAACAACAAACCTGCTATTTTAGTTTTCCCTGTCCCTGGAGGACCCCATACGAGTTTAACAGTATTTTGATGATTGCAACACCAACTATTAATGCAACTTATAATTACAGCTTCTTGGGAGTCATTTAACCCGTAAGATTTAAATGAAGGAACTGTGACACAGTTCTTTTGATATAAGCACATGGCACAATCTTCTTCATCCTGCAAAGAAAGATAATGAAAGAGAGATTAGCCAAATAAAAAAGACTATAAGCATAATCACAGGATTCACAGCTAGAAATAATACACATCACCTTACAGAAATCAAATTACTTACAGCTCCATTCATTTCAATAACTTTGTTTATCATCTTCAGGTTCCCTCCTTTAAGGTCCGGATGCAAAGCCTTCCATATACGAATATTGGTAGTCATATTAATTAAAAAGACAAAAAAGAGAGTATGCTTCTGTTGAGATATATTTTGAGATCTTTGTCCCAACAGCGTCTTTTGTTCAGTCATGACTGGCTTTGATGATAATATGGATACATTATCACTGTCTACAGCTTGGACATATGCAAGAAGATAAGAAAATTTAGGCCCGTTCAAATCGCTGATGCAGTCTGGTCTTACATTTGTTAAAGCAACAAGATCTCCCGTCTGTGGCTGATATGTTACTAAATGATCACTCCCATTAGAGTCTCTCCTCAAAACAATCTTATAAAACAAGTCTCTGGGCGCTTTGTAATCCTTATCCCTTTCAACAGAAAACACTTCACGTGATGGTGCCCGAGCCAGCCTTGTCATGCTTGAGAACAAGTCTGCATGCGTTTCCTCAATAAGAGGAGCAAGAAAGGAGTTCAAGTACTCTGCAGTAGACTTGAATGTCTCAGGGATCTTCTTCACCTGCTCATTTCAATTATCACAAAAATGAAAAATCCAACAATGTCTCAGGAATACTTAATTAATAACAATTTAATTACCAAATCTATTGAACACAGCATTGCATATAACATACATAGTTTTAGGCAAAAGAAAAGAGGAAGTTCCGAGAGGAAATGAAGCACAACAAAAATAAAGAGAAAAAAAAAAAGAAAATGTTACTGTTTGTGTATCCTACAAAGATTAAACAAAATGATGAATTAGTTGGCAAGTGTATATGAATACCAGGGCTTTGTAAAGATTTGTATTGAGGACATCTTGAATGGACCATGAAAACACCAAATCTATCAAACTAATTGAGCTGCTACTGCCACCATCACTTCTTTCTTTCTTCTCCATCACTTTTAAGTTTCTGATGTTGTATGAAAACTGAAGCAGGGCTTCCTTCGATAATCTTTGAATTTGTTACCATAGGCTAAAGACTTTTCTGGTTTTCTCAATTGGCCGTCGTAGTCGTGGGGGAAGTATTCAGCAGCGAAGGAAGCAAAGCATATGGCATCAACTTTCCTTGCATCTATTGGCAAGTCGATATATTTGCATGGGGAGTTTTGAGTTTTCGGTCATTGCTGGCCTTTTTCTATATACTTGAAAGAGGAATATCCAATATTTGAAGGAATGATAATATTCGGTCATTGCTGGCAAGTCGAAGCTATATGCTTTGCTTGATTCAATGCTTACATTCTTAATCTTCCAACGACCACGACTGCCATCTTTCTTTTTCATTTATCATTAACTGATACTTGGAGTGATGATTGTGAGTTGTATTATAGGGGGAACGGAGGGACACTAAAGATTTGATTGGTAAGAAAGATGTAACAGGAGAGAATGAAAATTTTATTAATCTAATTAATTATTAGGTCTTTTAATCACCTTCTTGTTTTGTAATTTAATTATTGGATTAATAAATTTTTTATCTTTATTTTTTTTCATCTTTCCTATCAAGCAAAACTATAAGATGTCATTTCAATTCCTTTCTTTTTACTTGCATACGCTTCTTTAGTATATCTCTGCCATTTACAAATTACATTTCCATATTCCAAAAGTTGGAATTTCATTTCTTTTTAATTTTCAGTGCAAAATCACTATGTACAATGTACAAGTCAAGTTAGAGCATAGGTGACTATACGACACAACACTTTTCTTTAACTAGGGTTCAAATTTTGATTTTAACGGAATAAACTACTCAAATTGATATAATTTGATTAATTAGTTGATTATCGAATTAATTTTATTTTATTATTAAAAATAATTAAAATATTTTTTTGATTAATTTGATTCAAAAATTAAATTAATTGAAATTTTAACTAAGATCTAATAAAACTCAAATGTAAAAGTAAAACTATATAAAATAAATAAGTTTATTTTATAAGTTATTAGAGTTTTTAATTTAATACTTTTGTATTTAAATATTTTGTTAAATGATTTTATTTAATTTATTTTAAATATGATAAATTAAAATTTTAAAATATAATGTAACTTAAATATAATTTATTATTTGATTATTGAAAATATTAATTGAATCGATCAAGTTAAATTCGATCCGTTAATTTTTTAAATTAATAAATTTAATTTAATTAATAAAAATAAAATAAAATAATTTAATTTTTAATAATTTAATTTAAAATAAACCGAATGGAGCTAATTAACATTCTATTCTTAACTCTCAGCCCTTTCTCTTTTTACGAATAATATTTCATCCAATGTGAGCATTGGCCTACTGTTGGCTAATGTAATCTGCAAGCCGTGAAAATATTTAAATAAGAAAATCAAACTATTAAAAAAAGACACTGTTAAAAAACAACTATTATTAAAAAAAAATAAAAACACGTCATACTCATAGCCCTTGCGGGCTGGTATATAGATGTCTTTCAAAAAATAAAAATCTCAAAATGAGGAGAAAAGTTTCAAAAAAATTTTGTAATTTGATTATATAGAAGATTGTTTTGGAAGGCGTACCTCATCTTTTTGGGTCATATTTTATTTTCATTATCCAACTATCAGCAATAATTTAAAAGTTAAGAAAGGGCAAATATAAAATATCAGTAATAATTTAAGAGCTCAAAATAAAAGACGAATATAATTGTAGGGAAAGATCGCACTTTGACCGTAATGAAATGGGTCGCATTATAGTCATCACTGACAAACTGTTTCGTAAAATACTTGCACGATATCCAAGTATCTAAGCTTACTTAAATAGAAATTTGTCACGGATCATAATGGACACGGTAGCCTAACTGAATGATCATTGATGCTATTTGCCAGCGATTTATCACCTTTTCCATGAGGAGTCTATGATGATGTTATCCTGTGCAAAGGTTCTTTTTTTTTTTTATCTTTTTCTTTTCTGAGAAAATTATATAACGTCTGCTTTAAAGTTTTGGATTTTCTTTAAAATTCAGTTCTTCGTTTGGCATTTTCGGGAAGCCTTAGAACGCTCGCTGGAAAATGAAAAATGCGAATCAAAATCCACAAAATCACTCGAATAGACTCTGAGATTCATGAAAACTAAAGGTTTATAATGTTCACACGACAAAAGACCAACGACCAATCTGCAATCTTGCAAATATGCAAGTACCAAAGAAGAATACATAACCCAACAATGGGAAGCGACCAAAAAATATATATATATATATATATATTTATATATATTTGCTGATCTCTCACGAATCAAAAGATAATGACCATTGCATACATTCAAGCACGTGGGGAATTGGGTACCTAGATCAAGAGGTTACAACAATATATTTATTCTTGCAGAGGGCCAGAGCAGCCTATCTTCCGCAAGCAGTTTTGTTGCAATCCACCTAAAACCTCAACCTTGCTACAAATCTTTTTTCTTTTTATGGGTAAATTATAACCGTAGAAATTACTTATGAATACAATGGAAAGACGGCTACCACTTGGAACAAGTCAAGTTGAAGGGTTGGACCTAGAGACAAGTACTATATACAGCTCACACGTGGCAACAACAACATAAACATACAGTGAACTCTCTTTCCCCCTTCTCCCACCATCCGTTTCTCAATTCTGCAGCGCTGTATCATGGCAAATTTGATTTAAGAGATGGAAAGAGCAATGGAAAACATTTTTTCTCCCTTTGGCAATGCTCTAAAGGCCTATGCCTTGGCAACCAGACATCAAGAGGCAAAGCCGATGCCCGTTCATCCAGGCAGATAAATCTGGTGTAGGTCATGAAAATTTATCTACGCTGCTGGCACATTTGGCAAATGGTGGCTGACTTGACATTTGCAAAGGTGCAATATTCACAGGACCAATGGCCAGAATCGTCAATATTTCTGCTAGAGCCACTGGATTTGGAGGTTGAACCTTTGCCCTTCCCACTTCTTCCCCTACTGCTACCACCTCCCAAGTTCTTTGCGCTCCCCATCCTGCTGCAGGCTCCACGAGAATCGACATCTGATAGACCATTTTCTAGAGCTCGAACTAAATTCTCAAAGTAATTTCGTGTCACACTGTTGTCATGAAGTTCATATAATAATTAATTAGATAAAAAATGGCATGCCAAGTCTCCGAAAAAGCAAAGGATAGGATAAAACACTTATCTGAAAGGTTTAGTTAAAAGATAATCATCTCTTTCCAACACCATAGATTCTTTCCACAACAAACCAAGCTTTTGAACCGACAATCTCTTTAATAAAACTTCATAGATTATCAAGAGGATAGGATAAAACACTTTTCTAAAAGGTTTAATTAAAAGATAACCATCTCTTTCCTACACCATAGATTCTTTCCACAACAAACCAAGCTTTTGAACGGACAATCTCTTTAATAAAACTTCAGAGATTATCAAATTCTACTTCATATTGAGTTTCATAAAGAATTTAGATGGAAAATATATTTTAAATGAAAATTACCTTGTCAATCCAGCAAGTTTTGTGCGAAACTCATTAAAATCTTTTGAAGGGCCCTCTGCATTGAGATAAACCTGCAGCTCCTTCTCTGCACATTGATGAAGTCGTTCTAACCCAGACTCAGCCTCACCTGCAAGACATACAGGGCATTAGCGTAAAGTGAACAGCAATATAAAGCCATAGCTTATAGATGGAGAGATATTACCTTGCAAGTATTCAAAGAACTGTCTTTTAGCATGTTCGTGTTCTGGTAAATAATATCCATAAGCATATGTCCATTTCAAAACTCTCCTACATTCTACTATCTACACAAGTAGAGCAGCAACAATGAGCTAAAGCTGTATGTAGCTATCAACCCAAGCAAATTATGAAATTACCTGTAGCCATGCCTCAGTGATGAACTTCAGCTGTGACTCAGGTTGGCACTGTATGTCACTCAGCTTCTCAAGCTACATTGACACGTAATCATAAGCACTACCCATAAACTAAAAAACAAATGATAGTCTAAAGCAAGATAAAACACTATCAAGTTGGAGGGAACAAAAATATTCACCTTACTTCCTCTCCCTTCATCTTTCGCTCTTGTCTTCTCTATCTTGTAATTTTTTATATTATTAATATTATTTGGTATTTTTAATATTTGTGGCAGGGGGAATTGGTGATTTTGAGTCATTTTTCACCTTAAACCATGAAATGCTTCAATAATATCAGATTATCACCAAAATACAAAAATACTGTGCAACATAGTAACATCATGTTTACATGGAAGGCATTTAAAAATCCCAATAAATTTTCAACCAGGTACACTCGTCTTGAAAGTTTGAACTTGATGAGTGTTATTGCCACATTTCGCAGATTCGATAGATTTAGATATACTAACATGAAGGTTACTCTTTGAAGCAGATAAATTACTTTAGAAACATAATCATACAAGTAGGGTTCCTCATTCACTGCCATTAGTTATTTTCTTTTAATCTACATATCTTTTCTGGTATCATGTCCTTGGATGGTCTGCAACCAGCCCCTAGGGAATAGAAGTGCATAGCTGCTATATCATGAAAAAAGTTTGGAAGAAACATACTAACTCAGATGAAAAGAATATGTAAATGTCATGAACCAGCAGTAATAGATTATAAACTTATCCACAGTTTTTGATAGCCTTCAAACTCTATCTTCATGACATCCATGATAAATGGTGGAAAAATAATGGACTAGAACAGCATCATTAAATAGGAAGTCAGTAATTTTAATAAGTTTGGCTTACATGCACCGACTGCATTTGCTGTAGATCTGCCAGTGTCTTTTGCCTAGACTGCATGAAGTCAGGAAAAGTTTTAAGAAGTACGGACAAAATTTTTCTCATTTAAGCATACAGTGGCTATACATCTAGAAAATAGTTCCCGAAATAAATTTAAGCAGGTCAAAAGAAAGAGGGCGATAATGCATTACATGCATTCAAGCTTATATATGGTTGTTTGCTTCATGTCAGTTTCACTACAAATTCCTCAAACTAATACATACCGATTGGTTGGTTGCCCATCGCTCATAATAATGAGTATATCTCTCTAGAGAATTTTTAGCCATCTCTCTTCGTTTCTCAGCCTCATCATACTGTAAATAAACAGTACAGATTAGAAACACATAAATGGGCAGTTAAATCATGAAGCAAAATGACTTATGACAAGCATTGAGAAATGCTGACTGCCAGACTAAAGAATTATTTTCATACCACACCCTCTTGCTTTGCTGTCTCGTAACGGTTGCAAGCATAAAAACCACCAGTTCTCTCACCATGCTCTGACCATGCACCAAGGCAAAGCCTGAATGCATCTCCGGTCAACTGACAAATTTTTATAAAAGGAGCAAAACAAAACAGTACGCATACAGAAAGAGTAAAAAATGAATTTGTTTTTGGTACTAAAAAAAGTACAAAAATGAAATTGTTTTTCGTACAAAATCTTTTTAGTAAAGCCTTCATTTAGGAAAAATATCTCTCTTGTTGAGTAGACAATATAACTAAAGAAACTATAGGAAAACTTGAATTCATACAAATGAGTAGGAGAATTATTTATATATTTTTTCAATTAAAAAAAATAGAGAAACCCAAATAAGGCAGTAAGGTTAGAGTTTCGTCAAAATACAAGCAATGCATATGTAAGCAGAAGTATAAGCTCACCAGCAAAATTCAAATTTACAAGGTGGCGTGCATGTAATATGCATACACCCCTGGTTCTTCTCAATTGGGCGTTTGCATTTTGGACAAGGCTTGGAATTAGCCAATATCCTGAAGATTAAAACAGGCATAATGATTGCGAAACAGAATGTGATGAAAATATAGCATGATGGAATAATGTATAATGCTGAACAACTATTTAGTAATTGGACATTCCCTATATATAGTCACTTATAGACCCATTGGAAGAAGGGGAAAGAGAAAAGGAAACTTCATTTTAAAAACGAAAATTTCGAAGGAGACCCCCTTTTGTTCACTTTAAATGTTTACACATTTTGAAAAACGTCAAATGATTTGTAATTTAGAATATAAAATTGACATATTAGTATAGATGTATAAACAAAGGAATACTTTTTTCATTTCATGTTGTAGCAAAAATAGATCAATGCATTGAGCAAAAATGAGAATCTATAACCTCTAATGTATCATCTGACCCCCCATAACCCCACTTCACAACGCCCCAAGAATTCCTTTCTCCCTTTTTCTGATGTTCAGAACTATGATTTTTGGTTGGAAGGACCGAATCTGGACAAGCTACCAAATGCCCCAGTGGCAATACCCAAAATAATTGATACTCAGATAACAAAGCATCCAACACACGTACTGTTTAATTTTCAGGATGCAACCTTTGCACTCAAGCTAGCACAAAATGGTAAGGAAGCATAAGAAAATTGCTTCCTTTAGGTGAGCCATTCTGCACCAATTTAACCTCACTTTTTTGTACGAACTAAACAACCTCATGCATTGGAAAAAATCTAATTACTATAATCCTGTTCCCTACCAATTCATATTTTCAGACTCTGCACTGTTTTTTAGTATCCACTTGGCTACAGTGCCACAATCAACAGGACGGTGAGCTTCCTCAGTGCACTGCAAGGTCAAATCCACATTATGGGTCACAATTCATGTTTGCAATTTTAAAAGTAAAAAAGAATGAAGCAAAAAGCCACATGCATGAATTGTTAGGTACTACAACCAGAAAAGACGCCAAAGGGTCTTACATTCCAACAAAAGCTATATGAGCAGCGACAGGTAACATCATAACTTCCACTGCCCAAAATAAAGTCCACAGCATAATCACACCCTGGTGCAGGACACCATTTGGTCTACAAAATAACACATAAAAGAATAGAAGTTGTGTTATAATACCAAAGAGGTGAATAAGAAATAATGAAAAAGTTATGCCTCTATTCCTTTTAGTGATTCTGGTGCTGAATATATAAACTGCAGCAACTAAAACAAGGAACATATTGAAACAATAAATTAATGGGTCAGATACATGAAAAACTTAAGAATATCCCATTTATGAAGCTACAGTTGAGAAAGAAATATGACAAGTTTTTCATACACAAAAACACATCAAAAGTAAGATATACTTGGTTATTACACAAAATTCCATCTTTTGATCAAAAAGTAAATTTCAAACTTCAAAAACCCTTTGTAGAAAAGAAGAATTTTAAAATCCGTAAGCCAGGCGACAAATATGTTTTTTTTTTTAATATATATATATATATATATATATATATATAAATAAGCCATAGCACAAATAAGATATAAATGTGATTAATATCTTAGTTATGCAAAACTGCCGAAGCGTAGAACCAATTTTCAATTCATCGCCAATTAAATACTAACCATAAGGCACTGAAAAACACAATCAACAACCTCACAACACCAATACCTATGCAGTGGCACACCCATCCTTCAACCCAAATAAAGACATTAAAAAGAATATAATATATAATATAAGGATGCAATTCTGAGAAATCTTTTTGCAGTTCAACAAGTGAAGTAAAAATAAATGCACACGTCAAATGTTGCTCATGTACAATTAACCAATTAGTCAAAATGTTTTAAATGTTTTAAGTATTATCACCTTCCTATTGTCTTCAACATAAGATCTAACGAAATAACGAAAGTACTTTTCTCTGTCTTCATCAGAAGCCAATGCATTTATCATATCTTGATCAACAGCAGCAGCACAGGATGGATCAGGACATCGCAACATCAAGCATCCAGGACCATCATTGATGGCTGTGCTAATATAGCCTAATTAAGGACAAATAAGATTATGAGTGTATAAGAAAATTTCACAACAAAACATGGAAAGCTTGGTAAACACACAAAACCTCAAATATTTGCATATAAACTCAAAAGCATTTCTGTTGCCATTTTAAAAAAATACAGCTAGAATAGCTGAAGTATAACCAGGTCTACAATTGAGCTTAAAAACAGATGAAAATAAAGTACAATGTTGATAATCATGTAAAAAAGAACTTTTACACGTACAAAGCCAATATTTAACAGCTTGGAGTGTTCCACAATGTGGACTATTCATCATAATCAGATTAAATAGGACAAACAAAGAATTATCCTCAAACAATAAGCCCTTTACTTATTGCCAGCCAGCTTAAACATGTGAACCCAATGCTTTCACACAAAAACTTCCCGAATCTCACCCATAGCTTTTGAAACAACTCTGAAACTAAAAAAAAATGAAAAGTGGAGGGGCTAGTGGAGAACAAATCTAAATAACACATACTTTCCACATAGTGAAAACACATTGTTGATCTTTCTTATGAAGTTTCTAAAAAGTTCATTGGCCATGTATAAATTCTACATAATAGAAGAGCCACTGAAACCAGAAGTGTAATTATATCTGTGGATGCCAAATTTCCAAAAAGGTTGTAGATTCATGCACATTCCAAAATCAGTAAGGCACAAATATCTACTGTTACAATATTGACAATGGGCCTCTTTAAAGTCTTTTAATAATCTCTTGCAAGATTTTTCTTATCTTCCTTCTTCAAAATATTTTTAAAAGCTCCTCATGCCAATTATCAAATAGCCATGCCCATGTTACAAAGCCTGAATACAAGACAACCATCACATTCCTGGAAATGATTCCAATACCAAGCAAAGAGAATGAGCAGTAAAGGAGAAAAAAAAAATCATCGCACTTGCAGAAAACACCAAAGGAACCATGTCCACTTGTTTGGAACATGTTACCAACTTCCACTATCATAATAAGAACCAGGTTATCTGACAAGAAAATTTCCCAATTATCCAACTGACAACTTTCTAAGCATTTGAACACATGGGTTCTGGACCGCACATGACACCATTTAGCTCTGCAAACATCCTAGATCCAAAATCCTGAAATCGTTGGGAGGCTCAAAACAATAGTATCAACAGCTTCAACCAAAAAGTTTACCTATTTTATCAGCCAAATACCTAAAGTAGCATCTCTGATAGAAACAAAACCTGTTGACAAAGTCCCCCCCCCCTCTCTCTCTCTCTCTCTCTCTCTATCTCACATACACACACACACACACACACACACACACAAACTCAACAAAAAAAAAAGATAAAGGGACAAAGAAATTAGCTTTGAAATGGATAGAACAGCTGGACAATTTTCATCAACACCCAGATCTTAGAGATGCTAACAATAGAACTTAGAATTACATCCAACAAGAAAACTTCCAGACCTTACTTTTGCTAATTTAGCAGTCCATAGGGAGCTAAAAAAAAAAAGACAAAACCTAGAGTTACATTCAACTAGAAAAAATAAAAAAAATAAAAAAGGGAGATAAAACCATGAGGAACTTTTCCACCATCAACAAATCACCCAAACAATGAGCAGAATCAAAACATATGAAGTGAACTGAACCACCCAATTCAAGAAGATCAAATAGAGCCTTCTTTTCTCCCAGAATCTTGAAGTAGCTTCCTTGCCTTAACTTACTGATCTTTCCCCAATTTCATGCTTCTAATTTTAGAACAGCAAACTTTGTAAAAAAAAGGGGGGGTGGGGGAGGAGCCGGTGAACAGTAGAAGTGCATGGTCCATAGATAGTTAAACCTTTTACTTACCAAGAAATAATCCTTTCCTTTATCTACTTAGCAGAATATTCATGACAATACCAGTACCATCTGGTAATTTAGCTCTGGCCTTAAGTAGCCTGACAGGAAGAAACAATCATGCCACTGGTTTTGAAACCAATACTACTAAAAGTGCAGATTATTCACAGCAAAGGCATGTTGTTGGTTGCCATAAAACGAAATTAAACAACAGAAAAAATATTGAAACTCTAAGGATAACAGACATTAAAACCAAACAAACAGTAAACTTTACAAAAACATAAAAGTGTGGCTGCATCACAACAGACCTGCCCAACAAGAGTTACAAAAAGGATGACCACATGCAGCAGCGTGCGGCCGATCATAAAGATAGGTTTCAAAACATATCCCACAAGTCATCTGCCAAAATATGAGGTGTGAAGAAAAATGAAAGGAATAAGCTGTCAAAGATTGTGTAGCAAACAAGCACCGGAACTCCTAGCTCATAAAAATTTAAAAAAATAAAAGAAAAAGGTCAAAACTTTCAATTTAGTATAGCAAAACTTACTTCTCTACCATCCGGAAATGGGACTACGGGCTTCTCCAACAAGCCAACAGACCTGCGAACCTTTTCCTCATCTGCAAACCATTCATCATGTATTTTACTGACACTCCTGGAGTCCAAAATAAACATAAAATCATTTACAACATCAAGGCACAAAAATTCTGTCATTGCCAAGAGATCGCAAAATAGATGCATATTGACCAAAACAGTGAAAGACAAAATGCTAATTTTCACTCTGCATTTACATAGCTGCAGTTAAGGTCCATTAAAAATAAACTTTCAATAAGTGAAAATCTGTACGAAATATGGAACAAACAGAAGATAAGAGATAATTAAATAACAGAAATTCTACCAATAATAATCACTCACCAACTATAATAGCGTAGCAGGATACCTGCTTCAACATTTGAGATGGAAAGCACAGTAGATATCCTCATGATATCATCTTCTTGACGCTGACGAATATCTACTTCACTCAAAATGGTATAATTTTGCTAAGAAAAAAGAGACAAAGACTTAGGACAAACTGCTTTAAAAAATTCTGATTAATTAATAAAACAAGGGCTCAAAAACACAAACTTTTATTTACAGAAGGATGGGAAATGTTATAAGCTTGTAGGGTAAACCATGGTCTTAATAACCAGCCCTATAGCAAAAGGACTGAATGGATGCAGTGCAAGTGAAAAGAAGAAATTATGGCTTGTAAAACACGCTAACTACAAAATCCACAGAGAAAAGGTGTTTCAGTTTCAGACATTCAATTTGCACAAGTCATAACCATATAGCATTAGCAAAAGGCAAGGTTTTTCAGACATTCACTGTCGTATTACCATTGGTGCTAACGATAGAGCAGCATAAATAAAGTTAAAGAAAAAGGTCAGAGAGTTAACCAGCCAGTTTAACAAACAAATCAGGTAATGCGCAGCAGATTAAAAAAAGAAATTATGTCTTGTAAAACATGCCAATTATAAAATCCACAGAGAAAACGTGCCTCAGTTGTCATTCAAATTGCACAAGTAGTAACTATGTAGCATTAGCAAAAGGTACGGGCTTTCAGACATCACTCTGGTCTGTTAAGTATGTTACCATTGGTGCTAATGATAAAACAGCATAAATACAGTTAAAGAAAAAGGTCAGAGATTTAACCAGCCAGTTTAACAAACAAAGCAGGTGATGAGCAGCTGATAAATATTAGCAAAGGTGCAATGAATTGTGTGGGGAAAAAACAAATAAAGTTCCCTTTTCTTCTATCCGAAAAAGCATCTAATACCCATAAGCTAAAAGTACCCAAAAAAAAAAAAAATCATGTCATATAAGTTCATCCAAAAGAAAACTGATTTTGATGTAGAGCCTCAGCAGCATGGCTTTCACTTAGAACTTTGATATATTCATTCAATACCTAAAGAAACCAAAATTCAATAGGCTCATTAAAAAGGAAAAATAACACAGTATATTTTAGTGAACCAACCACTTAATCCAAATTCAAAAAAAAAAAAAGGAACCTAATATCCTCCTAACCTAATAATGGATCTAATGGAACAGTTATCGGATAGAGACTGCATTTCAGGTGAATATTTATCCAGGTGATACTTAAGATGTTTACTTGCTCCATCCATTGCAGGTCATGTTAATATTTTGTTGTTCTAAGTTAATTTCCTTTCCATAGAGTAACCCATATATACAATTTAATTATCCATTCCATCCACTAAGTCTCAATCTTAGTGCTGCACATAATCCGATGGTTCAATATCTAGTAAAAGCTTCGATTCACAAAAACAAAGCTTAAGTGAATTTCTTTTACAGGTAAGGTCTTCTTTCTAGTTTTTAGGGTACAGTGACACCACTTACATCAAACCAAATCCACCAAATGAACCAAAATACTTCAAAATCTAGTGTACATTGTTAAAATTTGAAAAACAAAGTAAAACCAAAATCAAGCATATTAATGGTAATCATAGCTTTGCAAGCACTATCCCATAAAGATATTACAATTTGTCCAAAAAAGGCAAGCGCAATTCACTTAATCACACACCAAAAAACAATTTTATTGAAATTAGAAAGCTTCAAATTTGTATGAAATAATTATACATTTGACAATCATGCTTAACCAAAAGTAACCCACATCATCATATAACAAATCCGCAAAATCAATACTGAAAAAGACATGGTAACAAGAGATTTAAATTCTAAAAAATTCAAAGCAAATAAAGCAAAATCCAAAGAAAAAAAGGAGAAAAAGAACAAATACCAGGGGTCGATGAGTGACAGGATCATCGGAATCATCAGAATCGTGGTCGATGAACTCGCAATCAGCGACATCGGCATCTGAATCATCGCAAGCAGCCATGGTTCCAGCATCATCGTCGCCGCCGCTGTAGAAATGGTCTTCCCCCGATTCGTTGTTAGCGTCGTGCATATCAATATCATCCTCCGATTCCATTTTCCTGCTGCTTTTTTCTTTTTTTCAATATATATAGCAATAACAAATTTAGTCAATAAATTTGAAGTTCAAAATATGGGAGGAAGCAAAGCATACCCTGGAAAGAATAATCGGATGGAATGAAATCAATGAACGATGAAATTGGGGAATGCGTGGCAGCGATGTAAATAAGGGGAGAGAAGAAGGGTGAAAATGGGGATGGGAGGTGCATTGTGGTGAAAAAAGATAGTTTCCATTTGCACGAATTGTAAATATTCCTTCCTTATAACCGTATGTACCCACTATTAAATATACCCTAGGAGTACTTCTATTTTCACCTTAGCTTCTTCCAAATACACGTCAACTTTTTAAGTTTTAATAAAATTATTTAAATATTCATTAATTAATTTTTTTTGTCTTTCATTTTTTTTTTTTTGAAAATCCATTTCAAATCACTTTTAAAGGTTTCTAAATATAAATATCTTTAAAAACTTCTAAAAAGCTTCCGCAGATCTATTTTTGAAAGTTTTTAAAAGCGAATATTTTCGAAAGCTTTTAAAAGTTTCAAAAAATTTATTTTCAGAAGTTTTGAATCACACATAATTATTTCAACATGAAATTTTACAAAACTAAACATGAAATTAAACAAAAAAATAGAAAAAATAAATGATTTGCCTTTGATTTTATGCCTTTTAACTTTAAAATTGATAAAAGTTTCCTTTGAATTTAGCTTGATTATGGCTTAAAATCCTTTAAGTTTTTAGTTAGGAAGAGAAAGAGAGGAGTTGGGATGCAAGAGAAAGAGGATGTAATGTTTGGGTTTTTGATAAATTTGTGTTTTGAGTATAAGGTGTGTTAAGTAAAAAATAAGGTGTTAAAAGTAGGGGATGTATTGAGTAATTGTCATAGTGCAAATAGCAACACTCTTTTACTAAATATACCATATCCCTCAACTTTTTAATTTTCCTTCCTACCCTTTTAAAGCTTCATTCTCTTTTTTCCTTTCTTCACTTTCAATCAAACCTAAACCCTAGATCTATCTAACTAACTTTAAAACCACTATTTTTTTTTTTAGTTTTCTACCATTTATGAGTAAGATTTCTAGTTTTTTTTATTGATTTGGTTGAAATGCATTTGGAAATAAGTTAGGGATTACGGTATGATTTTGTAAAATTCGAGCTTCTTAAAAATCCATTTTTGAGAAACCTTGAAGCCTTTCAAAAATTAAGGTTTTTCAAAAATGGATTTCTAAGAAACTTAAAAGCTTCTTTGTAATCCATTTCTGATAAACCTTTAAACTTCTCAAAATTCCATTTTTGAAAAGCCTTCAAGCTCTATATAAAGAGGCAAATCCATTTGCTTGTTTTATGTATAAAGAGGATCAATCCCTTATTCAAGGAATGTTAATCTCTTGTACAATGAGTTATTGTTTGTTAAATATATTATGTAAGCTTAATGGGTTTTTTTTTTTATAGATATTACACATATACGAGGTAGAGGTATTCCCAAGAGAGGTAGAGGCATTTGAGTTGATTTCGGTTCGAGTCGGAGACATCCAACTAACATCGAAAAAAGTCATCGAGTGAAAAAGAGTAAGCCAGATGACCGTACAATAAATGATTGTTAACTAGTGTTGTCATTTACTATTTATATTTATCGTTCCTATTTTATGCAGGTATTAAAGACATTATATAAATAATGTTCCTATTTTATGCAGGTGTTATTGAAGCCATTTTCATCAATACCGCCTATTGTATGCAACTGGCGTAAGATTTGATAGAATTATGCTCGAGGGTGAGAGATTCCATATGTACCCTATATTGAAGATTTCAAGTTCTTGTTTAGTTCAAATTCTAATATGGCCACTTAAGAAACATTTCGCATTAATTGATTTTTTTTTGTAATAATTGTTAACGGTTTATATTAATGTTTAAGGTTTATATAGTTATTTATGCTTTATATATTGAACATGTTATCCAATGGAAGATTGTTACCATAAACATGTTATTTAATGGGATGTGTCATATTGAACAAGTAATAATCTAACGAATATTTTATAAATACAAACTAAATATAAACATAACTAACTAAATATAGATCAGTATCTATATAAAGTATCAGTATATAGTAATAAATACATCAAGCCTTATCCCTTGGCCTTTTGACTCAAAGATATACAGATGGTAGACGAGTGGGTTCTGCTATTTGTTTGAAACTCTCTGTTACGGTGGATGCTATCATTTTCATGGAGGAAAAGAGCTAGACAAGGAGGATGCTATAGTCACTACTGGTGGTGGTGAAAATGGCACTAATGGTGAAGATGGCATGGGCACAAACAAGTTAGGAGGTACTTATATTGATGGGACTAGGGATGGAATGAGTATAAGAGAGTTCAGAGGTAAAAGTGTTGATCGGACTACAAATGAAGCGACCACAGGCGACCTAGCTGGTCTAGGTGGTCTAAATGCATGACTAATGGTGCAAGAGTTTATGCTGGTATAAACTGATTACTACTGCTAGCAACTTTAATGGTCAGACCCATATAATATGGCTTGTACTATGATAAATGCATCTTTACAATAATAAATACTATGGCCAAATCAGTCAGCCAATACATGATCAACAAAAGATAAAGCAGTTGAGCTCTGTAACAAAATATTAATAAAGTTATCAATATTGATATCATATAATTAAATTTAACAAATTAATAAAAAAATCATAAAATGATAAAATTTATAACTTACTGAATCATTGATATGTGTAGTATCTATTGGTTGAGGTTAGAATTCAAATTTATGCTTTCGATTTTGAATTTGACGATATTAAATAGCTGCGATTCAAGCATAATAGTCGGATAAACACTATCAGTATTTGACATCTTTAACCTCAATGCTCAGCCTACATAATATGCATATGCCATCTATCCCAGTACTAGTGTAGGAAATTATATGTAACATTGTATTGGTTAGACGATGCTCTTTGATCAATATGAAACATGGCCAGAAGGCTCAGAAGAATAGTTTGTACAAGTTGAACTATCATAGAACCCTTTTTGAATGATACAGTTCTATAATTGTCCTGCACTAGTGAAAAAGGCAATGTTGTGCAATGGATATGTCTCATGTCCATCGACATATAGATCCCAACACACGTCAAATACTATCAGCCTATAAGGCCTGCAACATATTAGCATAAGTACAAGCCTTTCATTGTTGAGCAGACAATAGATCGTTTGATTATATCAATATGACGATTGGGCCCAACGATGGAAAATGCTCGTAAATTCAAGCTTACATGAAATGTATAAGTAATATCTAATTAGATAATCACATATATGAGTAATAATAAATAAATCAAATAATTATAACATTTTTAACTAATTATAAATATATACCTAAAAAAGTGTTAGATATCCAATGATCTTATGCACATTTGCCTTGCTTGCAATGCCAAACTACCTATACAAATAAGTGAGGCAAGATGTCCCCTAATTATAGCTACTTATGGTAATAAGGTTGGTTAGTAAAGGTAAGCACATCACCAATACTCTTGAGGTGATCTTGTCAATGAATAACATACACCCTAACATATAGAGTAAAAAAGCTTAGGATGCACAAACAATTGCCTCATTATCAGATGTATCAGTGACATGCTTAAAGGTATCCGATAGCTAATGGAATCGAATAATAGATCTCTTAACTTGTTCAATCTCTACTCTAGCCTCCTCATAAAAGCTCCAAGTAACCTCATCAATACTGTGTTTACCTCAGTAATCGTTAAATAATTCACTGAAACCATGGTTCTAGTGATTGATATGTGTAGAAAGGCAAACACATCGTTCAACGTGATCATCATCTCTCCAAATGACATATAAAAGATGTTCGTCTTCGATTGCTATCTCTCAATAAATGCTAACACTATCGTGTTAATGATGATACAATAGGTGTAGTCGATGAGTGACAACAACCATGATTGGACAACATAATCTTAGATTCTTTTGTGTGCATCGTCTAAATACTATTACTATAACTTTGGCCCATGGTCAATCGATTTCAATATCTCTCAGTCCTGTAACAATAACAACAACAACAATAAAAATAAGATCAATAACAATATCATCAATATCAACAACATAAATAATAATATCAACAATAACAATCAACCAAGGCACTCTAAAAACTTAAAGTAACTTAATTTGTATAATATTATTCAAGTAATTACCTAACTATTCCGAATTTGAAATGTAACGTGAGATAGAAACTCAAAAGAATCGATGTATCAATCAAACCTTTGAGAAATGATTCCACTTGATGCTTGTGTGTGGCAGATGTAACATGCTTTTCATAATGCATGCTAAAAGCTCAACCTAAGGGAACTACACCACATGACAATCATTAACAAATCAAATCGTAATCAATTTGTGCTTTAATGGTATAGGTGGTACAAATCAATAGGGAGATATGTTAGGTATTATCTCAAACTAATGTGAACTATTACAATGTTATATTGGGAAGCAATCAAATAACTCATATCAGGTAAGGTCATCTACTTATCATATGAGGCAGAAATGTCAAAACATAATAAGGTTTGTAACAATTCCTCAACACACCCCATAGATCTATACAAAGTGACATAATTGCTTCGAAACCAATTAAGCTCTTCAATTAAAGTTTATCTCACATGTACCTAACCATCTAATCCCAATCTAAGTAACTTAGCAATAGAATGAAAACCACAATGCCTATCTACCTCAACATTAATGATGCTCTATATATATGAATGTAACCTTATTGGCAAACTATCCAAATATCACATTTTCTATTTACCATAAGACTATTGAATAGGAAGCTTAGCGATCTATGTCGTTGGTTTTACTGAGTTTGTAATAGTTGGTGGTGATGCACTATCCTAAGCTAATAACGTAATCTCTCAATGTGATGGGTCACATTTTGTAGAGGTATATGCTTTTATAACTTTGAGATTTTTTAGCTTAGCCATCTCTAACAGTGGTATCAAGGCAGTTGTGGACGAATCATCAAGTTATCATAACTTTATTTTCATGGCCAACTTACCAAACTTATCACATTTTTTAAAGCATTTTATGATTTGGTCAACCTTGAACTAAATGGTTAACTCTTTAAATATTTTATTATCTTTACTCTTTAATAAATCCAACTTCTTTTAATGTGGATGCACTTTAGATAAAAAAAATTAGGCTTCCCACCTTTATATGCTCTGCAACTTCATGAGCACAAGATAATCCATACACGCTTCTGATCATGCAACCATAAGCATTTGCATTAATCTTAACATAATTAGTTTACTTGACCTTTATCAATATCATATTCAATGTGATTTTAAGTATCAAACCTTGTAACTTTTTAAACAATGAAAGCTTAAAATTATGCTCGATAACGGTAACATTTGGCTCAAATAAAGCCTTAATCTCTGTAAGTTGGAGCTCAATATATGCATTGATTATCTTTCATGATAAGTCAAAATCCCCCTGAGATGATCTAATGTGCCTATTTAATTTTGAATGTACTTTTTAGCCCTAAATGAAATAATAAAGGTATATTAATGATTTACTATGAAACACTAAAAATCATAAATAATCTTAACAATGCAACATAAATCATACATTTTTGTTATAGCATTGTCAAAGTGTATTACTTTATCCATCCAAGCAATAATAAATATGTTCTTATACTTTACCAACCATTGAACTTTCACATGCTTTAATGTTTGTGGGTAAGTTTGGTAATCAATTTTTACTAAGCTTCGATGCCTTTCGTACTCATCAAAGGTAGATGAATACATTAGTATACTCCAACCAGGCATAAACGCCTCTTATTTCTCTTTTCGTTCAAAAAAATTCTTATAATTCACAAGCACATTACTATTAATATGCAATCTATGAAGAAGATTCTTTCGTTCTTGAAATCACTACCTCTACGACATTATCAATACCAACTCTCTATTAGTAACAATGACAGTAGGAAATTTACCATAAAGTGATTTGAATAATTCTGTAAGCACACAGATCATTCAAGTAATGATGGTGACCAAAGGTCAAGATATCCCCACACTCCCTCTAAAGTTGATTTAATTGAAAGGTGTATACAAGGCTAAGCTAACAAGAACAAATGAATAAAACCATAAGCAGTACATGTTTCTAATAAAAAGTAATTTTATAACATGTAAACTAGAAAAATTAACCATAACAATAGTTAAAGTAAATTGAATTGAATCTAACATGCTTTAAATATAATTCTAAAATAAAATACTAAAATTAGAAAGCTTAGATATTAACTAAATAGCAACTAACAACTAATAAACAAAATTAACTAACATGTAATCGAAAATAAATAACTACTAACTTTCAAAGGAAATGTGATCTAAAAACTTCCTAAAATTAATTCAAACAACTTCTAAATTGATAAAATAGTAAGTAAAGAAAGATCAAAATGCAATTGAAAGGAAATTAAAGAAGAAAAACAACAAGAACAATAAGAAAAACACAAACCGAAAATGAAATTTCAAATCTAGAAACTAGCCAAACTTGGAGAAAAAAAATTAGATCTATAATTTTATAGATCAAATGAACTGAAACTGAGCTAAAGTAACCTAGATCTACAAGTTTACTATCTAAATCAACAAAGAAATCATAAGAAAGAATGAAAAATCTAGTTCAATGAGCTAAATAAAAAATTGAGAACAATAAAGAACAAAATAGAGCATGTAATAGAAATTCATCCAAACGGAATTGAAAAAATGAAATTAAAGGCAAGGAATTGAATCTAAACAAGTAAACACATGTATTAACAAAAGCAAAGTGAGAAAAGAGTAAACCAATTGCCTAGTTATGAGGGAAGAGTCTTGAAATGCTACCACTCACTTAAGCTTCAACTTTACCACTATATCTAATTGAAAATTTGATATTTTTGGAATTTTGTAGAATGAATTTGAATGTGAATTTTTTTTTTTTTTTTAGATTTATAGATATATGAATGTAGAATTCATAGAAAAAATTTTGGCTCAAAACTTCCAAAAATTGATGGAGATTTGATGTAAAAAATGTAACTAGGTCAGATGCAGATTAGCCAAATAGATTTGAAATTCAAATGAAATTGCATGAAATTGAACAAAAAATCTTAAAGAACATGAACTTTTATTGATTGAATTTTAAATACATGTAAAATAAAGGCAAAAACAGTAAATTTTGTAGAAAATAAATGCAATTTTCTCTCAAATAACCTTATAAAAGAACAAAGAGAAAATTGTTTAGAGAGAAAAAAAAATGCAAGAAACTAAAAATTGAGAAAAATCTGAAAAAGTCTCTCCAAATGGCTGACCACTCACTCCCATTTATAGGAAAATATAAACTGGTTCAACCAATCAAAATGCAAAAAAAATTTTGCTCAACTACCACCTCTTTTAGATCTTTCTATCTCAACTAACTTGCATTCTTAGCTTAATTGTTTGCTTCTTCTTTCTTCTCTTCATTTGAAGCTTTCTTCTCTTGATCTTTTAAGCTCTAAAAAGTTAACATTATGTTCAATCAGAAGCCTTCAAATTACCAACTAAGCAACTCTAATTGGTTTTTCTTTGAATCTCTAAAATGGTGCCACAATCTTTTAATCACCTACCAAGTGCATCCAACGGCCTTGATTGAATTTTGCTTTCAATATTTGGTGCCAATTGTAACCAATTTATGCATGAAAAATTTGAAAAAATTCACAAGTCCAAAGATGGCTTCAAACTACATGAGTGCAATAGTCATCTTTCTACCACTTACAAAAATAATATAAAGGTAACAATGCTCTAATAAACTAAAAAGGATATTTTCAAATGAAAAATATGAGAATTAAGGCTTGAAATAAAGTTCAATTAAGTTTAAATAAGCTAAGAAAATCATAAAAGAAAATGGTGAGAAAAACTCTCATAAGTGGCATTATAACCCAAGCACACTAGTTTTGGCTTTTCATGGCTTTTTGCACCAAATTTCCTCCAAAATGAGTCCAAAAGCTTCTAATTTCCTCATTTTTCATATTTTCACCTACATATTGAATATTTATGCATTTGGGAGTATTTTTACCAATTTTCTCAAGGAACAAGCCAATATTTAAGAGAAATTACACAAAAAACATATGATAAAATGCTAGAATGTTAGTGCAATCAAACCCCTAAACTTAAGCTTTTACTTGTCTTCAAGTAAAATAAGATTAAGCAAGAATTATTACTAACTTCCAATGCTTCAATCAACATGAATGCCTAATAGATTGATTAATGGATATAACTTAAGTAAAATCATAAAAATGCGCTAATTTATAAAAATTAACCTAAGCTAGGTTCTTTCCTAACTATGGTTCCAAGTGCAAACAATACATCCCTTACATGAAATTTAATGATGTCATGTAAAACATGAAAATTTCAAAACAAAGATCAATAAAATATGATCAAGTTTCATATGTTTTGCCAATCATATCTCTCTCAATTAATGTAGATAAACACATGACTAAAGATAATTTAAGACTTTATAAGCTTGTAATATAAGTTAAGGTCAAAGTATAATAAAAATCATTTTAGGCTTAAGTATCTAACAATGTATTACTTTTATAGGATCATTCAATGAAGAGCTCTTAAGGAAAAAAAGTTAAAACTTATCCTAAAGAATCACCCACAAACTTAGTTTTTGCATACTTTTCTTTCTTTAATTTTTACCACTTTATTATTTTTCTTTTTTTCTTTCTTTTTCTTTTCCTTTTGCATGGTTTTTTTTTCTTTTTTTCTTTTACAAGCTAACTTGTTTTTTGTTTTATTTCTTTTCAATTTTTTTTTCTTTTTTTTTTCATGCTCCATCATTCCTCCTTAATAATGCATAGCTCAAAAATGATAGTAAGAGGCCAAAAAATAGGAAATATCAAATCAAGGCTTGGGTTTGTAATGTAGTTTCAAAACAAAAAAAAGATATCATTAGGCTCAAATGGGGTAACTATTGAAGAATTATATCAAGGTTGGCTTGAAAAGGTTCAAACGATCCAAAGATAGCTATATCATTTCTTTAATTATGTGTCCTCTAATATTTTACCTCAAGCAATGATCAAAATAAATTCTAGAATATGAAACACAACTTCAAAGACTAATAAAGAAAATATCTCATGCTTACATAATCAATCACTAAATAAAAAATGTAATTCAATAATCAAAATACTAATTCACAAATAAAAACTCATACTCAAGAAATCACTAAACCTAAGCATCATTTCATATTTCATATAGTATTCAATTTTTTTTTAAAATTATATTTATTCCCAATCTCTACCTATCATTGGCTTCATGAAGAACTAATCAAAGAAAGTATATTAATGATTCAAGCTATAACAAGTCATACTCAATTTCTTGGCCAAACTCAAAGAAAATTCAAAAAATTTTGTAAAAATTTTTAAAACAATTTTCTCATACCTCTAAACTTAAACAACACATTGTCATTAATGTGTAAGTAAAAAAAATAAATAAAAAAATAAGAACAAAGGAACCCTCTATCATCTTAAAAACATGGTGGCCAAATCTCTTATGTATGCTTTGGCTGAAACTAGTGCATTTTTTATTCAAGTTTTTATTCATCTTGCAAAATAAAAAAATAATATCAATATGTACAAGAAAATATAAGTAATAGCAAATGTGAACAAAAAGAAATAACATGAAAAGTAAAACTTGGGTTACCTTTCAAGAAACGCTTGTTTAAAGTCAAAAGCTTGCTTTTCATTAGTGTTAGAAAATCACACCATATTTCATTCCCAAATCTACCCATTTCATTCCCTTCTTAGCACCAAATATGTAATGGTAAACTTTGAATGACCCTAGTGCTTAAAAGTAAAATTATAGTATACTTTTATGATTACTTTAACAAATTACAATATGATCTAATAAAGGTGATCATTGGTTTCAATATCAATAAATTAAGTACCACCATGGAGAATATGGGTTTTAGCTTTAAAAGAAAGAATCTTTCATAGATGGTAGAAGTCAAATGAGCATAAAAGATAAGAAGTCAAAAGTATCAAGTTGAGAAATATAGATTGAAAAAAATTTTAAGCTAATAAAGAATCCCTCTATATCATCACCATCCAAATCATTTTTATTTTCAACTTTTAACATTTTTTTTAAAGTTTCCTCTATTGTATCCTTATTCTTTTCACTAGGCTCATCAAAGTTGTCAAAAAGTAAGTTTTCAACCATATGTATTTTCAAATTATCATATAGTGATTTTCAAAGCATAAAGAAAAATGCATGGGTATACTACGATGTTTTCTTGTTGATTAAGACCATGGCTAAAACCTTATTACAAATCAATGTAGGAAATTGAGCCATCCACTCTAAAATCTATATCATTTACTTTTTTCTCCATGGATGATATTTCTTAAGAATACATTAAGAATAAGGTATTTATAGCCTCGAGCACAATATCATGGAATGAAAAAGCTACTAAATAAGTAAGTTCTTTGTTAACAAATTCCTTATTATCCTTAAACTCAATACTAGATTTAAAAAAAAAAAAGGGCTTAGGTGATTTAGCTAATAAGCTTGTCTTATCAACACATCTATCTACCTTATGCCTTTTCATACAATCAGGTAAGTGTTTTTTAAGGAACTCGAGAAAAGGCATGAATGAAATAACAAGCTCAACTTCTTCTTGAATGCTATCTTATTTATTAACTTTCTTAAATAATCTATCATTATCAATTTTCCTATCCATATGCTTATCATCTACCTCTACATTTTTTCTTTCATAACTTATACAAATTTTGACAAATTTATCACAACAAACTCTTAATCATCATCAATCCACATCGGACCTTTTCTTCTCAAGGATTAATGTACGCTCATCTTTATTTACCTAATGAAGTATTGACTCAATAGTACTAGGCATGAACTATTGAGGACAAATAATTAAGGTACATGCATCATGGCCACATAGCCTAAAATTCTTATTAAATACCTATTGTTCATCTTGCTAGATTTTTACATAAGTTTAGAGCAATTTAACGATCATTTTATTAAGGGACGGTATCTTTTATCGTATAGGAGGTGGTGGTAAATATTGTGTGGATGAAAAGTATTGTGAAGATGAATGGTACTCTGATGAAAAAAAATGTTGTGGTCGAACATAATGTGGCACTAGAGATACTTGTACTGATGATGGAGAATATTGAAGTGATGAAAGATATTGTAGAAGTGAATACTTGGTAGGATAAGTTGGAGTGTACTTAGGTGGTGAACTAAAAAAAATCTTGAACTATTATCTCACATGGTTTTAGGATGACCCTCCTAAGTTTGAGTAGTGTTGGTGTTTCAGCAAGATTGGAATTATTGATTGTATGAACATTCAGCACTATGGTAATCTTCACCATGCACTTGATCATTCTCATATTGACTTGGAAAGTTATGGACTAGGTTAGGCTTAGAATCAATCTTACCTTTAAAAGCATTTATTTGATTTTTTAGAAAATCTATTTTTTCAAAGAAATCTTTAAGTGTCAACTCTCTTTTAGCTCTGTTTTCATCACTAGGCCATTGTACTATATAGCTATCGAAAGAATAGGCTCAAGTATGATCCACTTAATGCTTGACTACCTCCTAAAGATTAGGATCCCATATGAAAAGTAAACTAAAACCTAAACAAAAATATAATAATCATGTATGCTAAAACTATGTATCCTAACCTATTTATACCAAAGTTATGGAAACTAAAGGATTATAAATGTATTCTAAGTTAAGTATGCTTAAGCTATGTAAGCTAAGGGGTGAATCAATCTATAGATGAGCATGGTGAAGCACAATATTAGCCTAAGACTCTTTACACCTAATCTCCAGCAATGGCAGTAAAAAGTTGATTTGACAATTTTACAAACGCATAGATCGTTCAAGTAATAATAGTAACCAGAGGTTAAAATATTATCTCATAGGGATTAGCTAAAGAAGACTTAGTCTAAATACCTATTATCCCTACACTCCTTCTAAAGTTGATTCAATCGAAAGGTGTATACAAGGCTAAGCTAACAAGAACAAATGAATAAAATCATAAGCAGTACATGTTTTTAACAAAAGGTAAATCTATAACATGTAAATTAGAAAAATTAACCAAAACAATAGCTAAAGTAAATTGAATTGAACCTAAAATGTTTTGAATGTAATTTTAAACTGAAATACTGAAATTAGAAATCCCAAATATAAACTAAACAGCAACTAACAAGTAGTAACCAAAATTAACTAACATGTGACCAAAAATAACTAACTACTAACTTTCAAAGGAAATGTGATCTAAAAACTTCATAAAATTAATTCAACAAATTCTAAATTGATAGAATAGTAAGTAAACAAAGATCAAAACACAATTAAAAGGCAATTAAAGAAGAAAAATCACAAGAACAACAAGAAAAATACAAACTAAAAATGAAATTTTAAATTTGGAAACTAGCCAAACTTGGAGAAAAAATATATATCTATAATTCTATAGATCAAATAAATTGAAATTGAACTAATGTAACATAGATCTATAAGTTTACTATCTAAATCAATAAAGAAATAGCAAGAAGCAATGAAAAATTCAGCTCAAGGAACTAAATTAAAAATTAAGCACAATAAAGAACAAAATAGAGCATGTAATAGAAAATCTTCCAAACAAAATTGAAAACATGGAATTAAAGGCAAGGGATTGAATATAAACAAATAAACACATGGATAAGCAAGAAAAAAGTGAGAAAAGCGTAAACTAATTGCCCAGCTAGGAGAGAAGAATCTTGAAGTGTTGTCACTCACTCAAGCTTCAACTCTGCCACTAGATCTAACTGAAAGTTTGAAGAATTTTTGAATTTTGTAATAATTTGAATGTGAAAATTTCCAGATTTGTAGATATATGAAATCAAAATTCATCCAAAAACAACTGGCTCAAAACTCACAAAAATTGATGGAGATTTGATGTAAAAACTGTAACTAGGTTAGATGCATAATTAGCCAAACAAATTTGAGATTCAAATGAAATCGCATGAAATTGAATGAGAAATCTTAATGAACATGAACTTTTATTAATTGAATCTTAAAATGCATGTAAAATAAAGGCAAGAAAAGTAAATTTTGTTGAAAAATAAATGCAATTTTCTCCCAAACAGCCCTCTAAAAGAATAAGAAGGAAACTATTTGGAGAAAAAAAAAATAAAAATGCAAGAAACTGAAAATTAAAAAAACATGGAAAAGTCTTTCCAAATGGCTGGCCATTCCTTCCTATTTATAGGAAAGTTTTAGGTGGTTCAACCAATCAAATTACAAAAAAAATCCATCTCAATTACCACTTTTTCTAGATCATTCCATCTAAAATAACTTGAATCTGTAGCTCACTTATTTGCTTCTTCTTACTTCTCTTCACTTCAAGTTTTTTTCCTTGATCTTTTAAGCTCCAAAAAGTCAAAATTTTGTACAATTAGAACCCTTCAAATTTTCAACTAACCAGCTCCAATTGGTCCTTATTTGAATCTTGAAAATGGCGTCATAATCCTTTGATCAACTAGCAAGTGCATCCAACAACCTTAATTAAATTTTGCTTCCAATATTTGGTGCCAATTATAGCCAATTCTTTTTTCAATTTGCTATCAATATAGACCTATCAATATAGACCATTTAGTGGACAATTTATGCATGAAAAATTTTGGAAACTTTTGAAAAATTTACAAGTCCAAAGATGGCTTCAAACTACTTTAGTGTAATAATCATCTTTCTAACACTTGCAAAAATACTACAAAGGTAACAATGCACTAATGAACTAAAAAAGATATTTTCAAATGAAAGATATGACAATTAAAGATTGAAATAAAGTTCAATTAAGCTCAAATAAGTAAAGGAAATCATAATGGAAAAGGTTAAGAAAAACTCTTATAAGTGGCATTATAACACAAGCATACTAGTTTTCACTTTTCATGGCTTTTTGCAACAAATTTCCACCAAAATGAGTCCAAAAGCTTCCAATTTCCTCATTTTCGATATTTTCACCTACATATTGAATATTTATGTATTTAGAAGAACTTTGCCAATTTTTTCAAGAAACAAGCCAATATTCAAGAGAAATTGCATAAAAAAAATGATAAAACACTAAAATTTTAGTGCAATTAGCAAGTATTAAATCTTTTAACTTATCTAGTACCTAAATGTAATTCATAGAACTCTTGGCCTCCATGTATACAAATACAACAGAATCAATAAAAATTACACTAACAACTTCAAGTAACGACATACGGTACTTGTTCATTTTATAAGTGTAATCCAAAATCAAGACATTTAGGAAAGCTTGCAATAACTCTACACCAATTGGATGAGCCCAAAACATGTCTTTCACATAGTGTTTGACTCATCAGTCCTATACCACTCTAGGTATTTTCAATCAATCAATATCTTCATCAGTTATTGCATTTGTGATCAACCAGCTTTCTCAACATATTTGTGTCTTTGATATTTATTGGATATTGTCTTTATAGTATTGACATTCTTCTCATTATGTTGTTTTATGGTGAACAATATGTTTTTGGGTATGACTATATTGTTTGATATATCAGCTATTAATCTTTTTTCTTTTTTAGTTAATCGACTTACAAATAAATGTCCCTCTAATTGCTTTGTTGGTAGATAATTGTAAAATTCATAAAGTACTTTCACATCCCATTCATCATCCATTGCCAACTTAATCCCATGTAACTCAAATAGACAACCATACTTTTTCGTTCTTGTTCTCTTACATTGCATGCCTTTTACATTGCCTTTATTCTTTAGTTATATGTATTTTTCACTTCAATCACATGCCAATTTTTTAAATAAATTTTTTAGAATACAATATAATTCTAAAAAATTCATTTCTAAACTTTATAATGTATTTTGAAAATACATCATAAATTTTGAAAATGATTTTCTGAAATTATTTTATAAATTTCATAAATCCATTTTTGAAAATTATTTTATACTCTCGAAAATAAATTTTTGAAAACATAAAAAATCAAACTTGACTGGGTGAGATTTCATTACCTTGTCAAGTTCGTCTCCCATATTATTGTTTATTATTTTTGAAGTCATTTTTACATGGTTTGCAAAATTTAACAAAGGTTTCAAAATTTTTGTTTTAGTTTTAAAGATTTAGGGTTTAGTGTATGAAAAAGAAGGATGAAAGAGCAAAAAAAAAAGAAATGAGAAAAGGGAAAGACAAAAAAAAAGAAGAATAAGGTGAATAGGTGTATGAGAGTATGAAAGTATGAGGGTAGTTTTGTAATTTACTAAAACATAAAATTGGTATTTGCTATATGACTATTTTTGGAAGAAAATTTATAATGTGTAAAAAAAAAATTTGTAATGTATTTGGAACACTCTTTCATTTGCACCCATTTTTTAAAATCATTTTTAAATAAAATTACTTAATTAATTTTTTCTTAACACCCAATCTATTTCTAATGGGCATTTGCTTTAGGAAAATAATTTTTCCTCTCAGACTCTTACCTTTTTGTAATTTCATTTCTTAGTTTGGTTCATAGGATTGTGATTGTTGGGGTGTTTTACGATTTTTAACAATATCAAAACATAAGAAAGTAAAAAGAAACAAAAACTCTCATTTTTAAGACTTTTTAAGATTCTAGAGAAAAAGTAAAAATTTTTTCCATATAAACAATGCTATCTACCTTTAAAAAGTAGTATTTTTTGTATAAAATATTATGAAAATAATTTTTTTAAACAAAGATAACATTTTTAACATAGTGTATAGAAATCCCCAAAAAAATTATGATTAAAAACATAATTTTTTTAAAAAAAAATGAAAGAAATTTATTTTTTTATAATTCAACAAAAAGGCATTTTCTAAGATAAAAATGTGGTATTTGCTAAAAATATGGAAAAATTTTATTTTTTAAAATTTCACATAGACGATGTTTTTAGATTAAAAAACATAATTTTTATTGAAAAGAGATTATTTCTAAGATAAAAATGCAATTTTTATTGAAAACATAAAAAAAAATATTTTTTGAAATTCAATAAAAACAACGTTTCTAAGATAGAAAATGTAATATTTGTTAAAAAAATGACACTTCTTGGATAAAAACATAATTTTTATTGAAAATATGAAGAAATATATTGTTAGAATTCAATAAAGACAAATGTTCTAAGATAAAAGTGCAATTTTTATTAAAAAATGACTATTCTAAGATAAGAAATTCACTCTTTGTTAAAAATATATTAAAAAATATCTTTACTTAATACTATTATATATAAAATCTAAAATACATTTACTTAATATTATCGCACTAAATTTGTTTTGCTTATTTTTTCTACGTAAGGCTAATCAACGTTAGGATAGTAACTAGAATTGTAAGATTATATTTGTTGGAAATGTAAAAAATTATTTTCAAAATTATTTAGTTTCAACAAAGACAATATATTATTCACGTGTCACATGATATTTACATGTTAGTATTATGAATATCATGTGTTATTCACATGTTATCAAGGATAATATAGTAAAAAAATTTATTACATAATCTTATATTCTTATGAACCAAACACATAAATCTTATATTTCTAAGTCAACAAAATCCAAGAATCACTAATTCCCTTTCAATATAACTTTTCTCTAAATCACTTTTCTTCTTGAAATCTAAATGACTCCTTAAGTTTTCAGATTTGTAAATCCAAAAACTCTTAAAAGTTTTCAAATTTGTATATTCAGAAGTTAGAAATTTGCATAGGATATTTTTTCTCAACTTACTTGTTTTCTCAAACCTAAATGTAAGTTTTTTAAAGTTTCTAGATATGCATTTTTCGTAAGTTATACCTTACCAAAAATGTATATCTAGAAATTTTAAAATTGAGATAAGAAGGGTAATTAAGTAATAGACATAAAGATGTGTTCAGCCTCAATGATAAAATCTATGGTTGTAGCTTATTTAAAAATTTTCAACCAATTACTCCACCATTGAATGGAATACATATCTATTTTAAGATTTGATTTCATCCTTGTCAAATTAAAAGAAAGCAACACAAAAACCCTCAATAGACCATAAAAAGGATGTTGAAATTTCTCTTCCAATAACCTTTATTTCCATAATAGTGATTGCACCTTTGGCTTTGTCCATTTTGATGTCACCAATTGGTTTTGTAGCTTTAATGAATTAGCTTTATTTACACTCTTATTTTTTTTCTTTTTCTTGACTTTTTTTCTTAGTTTTAGCAGAATAAACTAGAAGTGTAATAAATTTATAAATTTATCTTTTATTTTGGATTTTTGTACGATATCAAAGATATTCATCGATGATGGAAAATAACATTTCTAATTAATTCATGTTGAATTTTATCACAAACTAAGAAAAGCTATTATGTAGAGATGAAATGATCAAATCAACACATAATTCATGATTCTTTGCAAACCCAATTACTCAAGTTTCTCAATCCAATTGATACTTTTGACATAATACACTCTAAAAGAAAAACCTTCAAACATCTAACTATTAAACAATTGTTTTAAGGTGTCAAATCTCTCAATTCAACTATGCTTGTTAAACAACTCTTTTAGATGTAAAATTATAATTGGTGGATCCATATTTTCATGTTGTCTTTGCAACATAGGAGTCATAGTTGCTACCATGATACATATTGCTTAAGTTGCATTATTTCGTGGGTCTCATATGCTTTCTAAACCTCTTCCCTAACATCAGCAATAGGTTTTTCAGGAATTGGTTCATAAAGAATGTAAAACATTTTTCTTGCTTAAGGACAAGCTTAAGATTGCAATATCAATCATTGATGTTTGGCCTAATGAGTTTATTAGAATTAAGTATGCTACAAAGTGATAAGTTATTACTTATTTTTCTAACAACCTGTGTGAATGAGTATAAGTCATATTGTTTGAAACCAATAAGGCTACATTTAAAATTGGTTACTACCACTAATATTTTGGAAAAAAAATTAATTTTTTTAGTGAACTAGGATCCCATTTAGTTTACCATAACCTTGAGTTTATCAACAAGTTATGATATGTAAATTAGGTAGATAACTTTTTTTATCAATCATATTCTTATGTAGTTCTAGGCCAATTAGGTGACAACTTTTTATCCAATTACATCATACGTATTTCACACATTATTGCCTTTAACATTATATGATCAAGTGTATACACATCTAAATTATAGAAGTTAGTTAAGTAAGACCTTTTGATTATAACAAATACACATTTCAGTTATAAGACCTTGAGTTTACTTAATAAATTTTAAAATAAAAAATCCCATTTGTTATATCACATAAAGGGCAACTTAATCATATTTAATATTGATGAATTTACTCATTAAATTTATTTAGTTTTAACCATATGCATAGTATTATGAGCTAACTTAATATAAGGTTAGAACCGAACATAAAATGTTATGAGCCACACTTGTATAGTATCATGATTGGGTAAAGTGCCATGAAAAGGGTAAATCTTATGTAGTAGAAAAAAATGATCCCATTTCAAACAATATAATGCTTCTTGGTAGCATACTGTTAAAAACTCTGTAGCTCTTTAAAGGGGGTGAACAGTCGACAGATTGTTAAACCACCTCAAAGGTTAAAATTAGTGTTAGACCACCCATCTAAGACTATCCCTTTAACCTCGACGATAGTAAGAAACTCAATACTCCTTTTATAATTGTTGTAAACCTATTGATATTAATAAAATATTTTTTCTTTTAGAGGTACTAGGAGTCAAGATGGTGTGCACCCATTATGCTCTAATATATCATTATATATCATTTTTATTAACTTGTGGCTTGCTTGTTGCTTACTTAAACTTCAAGCTATCTTGGCTGACTTGTGTGAAAAGTATATATTCAAGTGTCGTACAGGCTATTACTTCATCAAGAGAAAATTTTTATTGACATGTAGTATCATAGCATAATTAAGAAGTGTTATAGTGAAAGTAAATATGGTTACAACAAGTAGTGGATTAAAGGATCAACAAAAAATTGAAGAGCTTGAGGTTACAGTGATTTTCTTAAAAGCTCATGTGGTAACTTACAATCAATTGAACGAGATTGAGGTAAGCCAATAAAAGCTACTCGATACTTTGAATGGCTTTGATGAGAAAACAAGATAGGCTCTAAACATCTTTCAAAGAGAGTTTGAAGAGTTTAAAACTCAAGTTAGTGTGCTATAATTGGTTGTAATAAAATTCGATTCTAGTTCAATGAAGAAAGAAAAGAGGGCCAAAGTGTCAAAACATTGACAATATGAAGGGATAAAAGTTACCAAAGAGTTTGAAAATTTCTTGTTTGACATGGAACAATACCTTCAAGCCATACACATAGAATCAAAGAAAGATAATATCTCAATGACCATAATGTATCTTACTAGGTATGCCAAGTTACGGTGGCATTTAAAATTTATGAATGAATAAGTGCCCTACAGAACTTGGGTGGACATTAAACAAGAGCTAAAAAATCAATTCTTTCTTGAGAATGTAGAGTACATGGCTCGACAAAAGTTTCAAAAATTATTGCAAATAGGATCGGTTCGTGAGTTTGTCAAGAGCTTTTCTACCTTTGATGTTGGATATTGGGGACATGTTTGAAAATGATAAGTTGTTTTATTTCTTTGAATGCCTCAAGCTGTGGGCTAGGATGGAGCTTCAAAGATAAAAAGGTGCAAAATGTAGCCATTGCCATGGCCATTACCAAAATTTTTAATGATTATGACGATGGCCCATCGAAGTGAAAAAACCTTCCATTAGGTGGCTGTAACTCCATTTTGGAAATGAATACACTTTTTTCTACTACACAAAATCTATTTCCCATGGCACCTCTACTTAGTCATGGTCCTATATAAGGGTGGCTTATGACATCTTATACTCAATCATGGCTTTATATAAGATTGACTCATAAAATATATCATTTATCATATATCACATATGTAAAATTCCTATCATGGTTGTTATATAGATATGTTTGACATTTATCAATCACACTCACACACACACACACATATATATCCTACCATGCATACTATATAGGTATGCTAAAAATTATCTTATGTTACATATATAAATCCTAGCATGCATGCTATATTTAGATAATTATGACTTTTACTAAGCTAGTTTCCTTTGGCCCATTAGAATGAGCTTGATGATTAAACATAAGGTGTATTAATCTTTTAAAGTTTATTATGTCAAATCACTTTAATGTCTTTATGACATCATAAATCTTTATTCTAGGGTTTGCTACTTGTATTCACTTCTAACCTATGTGACTATTACATCATTTCAAAAAAAAGATAAAATGATTTCAAAATAATAACTATTAGGCTAAGCATGCATGATTTATTTCATAAATATCATAAAGCAAATAACTAGAATCGGATCCACATTCAAAAGTAAGGTGTCAATGACATTCCCAAAAATTGAAAACCAATAAATTTTAAAGGAAAATTTTTCATTGAACACCCCTAAAATTTTTCTTTAGATACCCTTTCCATCAACAAAATTGTAAATCTGATGATAGTTTATGTATGTGTGTGTGTGTGTATATATGTATATATTATATAAATAAACACCTCGAATAAAAAATCTTTTTCCATTTATTCAAGATGGGCATTATAGTCTATACTTAACTAATCATAAACCCATGGTCAAAACATGAAAGTAAACATGTTCAATTCTAGTTCATGATTTTAAAAGCCTTTTGAATTAATATCAATATCATATACTAATCATACTACTGGTCTTCAGCCCAAAAAAAATAAAGAGGGTAGTGATAAGTTGACAGCCAATATAAAATATAGTCAAATCATGATAAAATAGTAAAATAAGAATTTTTGTTTGGCTCATTGCCTCCCAGCAGCATGCTACATTAGAGCCTAGGTGTAGTGTTAAATGGTCAAGGATTGTTAGGTTGTCACCTATAAGCGACATGCCATATTTTCACCTAGGTGTGGTGTCAAATAGGCAAGGGTTCTTGTGTTTTAATGGACAAGCACAATTAAAAAAGCTAGTACATAACAATAAGTTACGCTTAGTTGTTTAGAGTATAAGATTGTTAACTGGTAAGCTAGTTGAGATAGGAAAGCTAATGACAAGGAGAAAAATTAATATTATATGTCTTCAAGAAACTAAATTGGTAAGGGAAAAGGCTAAAGAGATAGAAACATGAGGCTCTAAACTTTGGAACATAGGTAAAGAAAATTGTAAAAACGGAGTGGAGATAATAATAGAAAATAATTTAAAGGATGATGTGGTTGAGGTTAAAAAAAAGAAAAATAGAATTTTACATGTTAAACTTATATCAGAAAGGAAACTATTAATGTCATTAGTGTTTACACCCCACAAATAGGTTTAGATTAAACAAGTAAGCAAAATTTTGAGAAAATTTAGACAAGGTGGTGCAAGCCATATCAAACAAAGAAAAGTTGTTTATTGGATGAGTCATGAAAGGGCACGTAGGTAAGGATTGTAGTGACTTTGAGAAAGTGTATAGAGGATAAGGCTTTGAAGAAAGAAATGATAGTGGAAATAATATTTTAGAGTTTGTTACTGCATTTGACCTAACTATATTAAATATGTGTTTTAGGAAAAGAGAATCACATTTGGTGACTTTTAGGGGGTGTTAGGTTCAGAGAAAAGTTAGATTATCCTTTGAAATCTTGCTTTTCAAAATATGACTTCAGATTTGGTTCATTGTATCTGATTCTTGGGGATATTTTAAGATTTTCAACAGTGCATAAATAGCACGAAATAAAAAACACACCTCTACCTAAGGTTTTTTATGATTCCTAGAGAAAAGTTAATTTTCACTTTTAACCTCAATAATAAATTTTTTGATATATTTTATTCTTGAAAATCAATGTAATTGCATGATAAATTGAAGTCTGTTATGACAAGGAAAGCTATATTCATAGCTACAGAATTGGGCAAAACTACACAATTAGGCACCTAGCAACAATTGGACATGTAGTAGAATAAAAACAACATTTTTAAAAGAAAAAAAAATAGGTTACTACAAATTTAAGATTTTGAATTTTTTAATTTCCAAAAGCAGTACTTTTTTTTTACATATAAAACATAGTTGGTTAATTAAAATAATAACATAATAAATTAGATATTTTCAATATGAACGACATTTTTTAATATTGAAACTTAGTAATAGATATAATATTTATGATAGAATATTTAAGAAATTTTTAATTATAGACACCCATTTGTGTCCAAGGTCAATTAGGTTGATTTTATTTGTATTTTTAGTATTATTGTTGTCATTATGGTTACTAGTATTATAATATTATAGTATAGTTTAATGTATTGTTATAGCATAGTATAACATATTACATTATAGTATTATTATTATATTATAGTAGGGTATATTATTACTTTATTGTAGTAAATTGTTGTTTCTATTATTATTATTATTATTATTATTATTATTATTATTATTATTATTATATAACATATTACATTATAGTATTATTATTATATTATAGTAGGGTATATTATTACTTTATTGTAGTAAATTGTTGTTTCTATTATTATTATTATTATTATTATTATTATTATTATTATTATTATTATTATTTATTATTTTTTTTATTTTTTTTTCTTAACTGCCAATTGAATGGAAAAATTGAAATCTAGGATTCAATGTAGTCAAAAAGAGGATTTTTGAGATCAATCCAAAAAATCAGCAAAGAATTTAGATCTAATTAAAGTTTGGGCAAAATCCAATCCTAGGATTTTAGCTTGGGATTAATTCTATCTGTTTCCTAAAGATCCTCTTAAGAATGCCTGTAAATCAAACATTTCTCAAAGGACACAGGACACGATTAATCTGGGGAAGAGGAAAATTGGTGAAAAGTTCGGCGGTTACAACTCTAGCAAAATTTTTTGGGCAATACTGGGTTTCTAGGATTTTTGGTTTTGGGATTCTATGATTGATTTGAAGTTTCTGGGTGTGATTTAAAGATTCTGGGTTTAAATTTAGGTTTTTAGGATTAAGTTTATACTTCAGAGAGGTTTCTGAAGGGATCTGGGCAAAATTTTGGAAAGTTTGAAAAAAACTTGGTTTCTGTATGAATTTTTGAAATTTTCTGGCGAAGGTTGAATTTTTCAATATGATTCTAGTGGCTTTTTTAGAAATTGATGGGTTTTCTAGTTTTTGGTTGAATATTCTAGCTACTTTTCCAAAAACTGATGGATTTTTTTAGTTTTTGGTTGAAGTTTTGACGGTACTCTTAGGTTTTTTAGAGGGAAGAGAGAGTGTTTTCAGGGTAGAGAGAGAGAGAGAGCAGAAGCTTTTGAGGCCTAAAACGTAGAAAATGACTTTTATAGGGTCCTAAAATGGTATTGTTTTGGAGAACCCAGATCCACAGTAACTCGACCAGGATTCGCGTGCTGACTAGACCTGAATTGCAAGTTTTTCTTTTTTCATTTTCATTTTATTTTTCAATTTTATTATTTGATTATTTTAAGCTTTTATTTTATTTTATTTCTCTAGTTTTTATTTATTTATTTGCATTTAGTAATTCAATATCTATTAAAAAAAGGAATCTTTTCTTTCTAAAAAAATATAATAATAATAAAAACTATAAAAAAAAAAAACCTTTTCAAATAAGTTTAAAAGACAAAAAAAATCTTTTTCAAATAAATTTATGGAATTCACCAAACTATTAAGAAATCTCATAAATCAGTTTTAGAAAAAAGCAAAAAAAATGTTTTTATCCTCCAAACAATTGGAGAATCGCTTTTTAAATTAAGTCTTACCAAACTATTAAGAGACTTAATTAAATTCTAAAAAATCTTTACAAATCTATTTGCAATAAAATCTCACAAAACTATTGTGAGATTTACATCAAAGTAAGTCTTACCAAACTATTGAAAAACTTTACTAATTTTTTTGAATAAAAAACCTTAATATATTTGATGACGAAGCCTCTTTAAGGTAGAACACTAGTCCCATGAATACTCTTGAAGTAAAAGAATTATCTTAAATTGCTACCAAATTATTAGGATAATTTTAAGACTGATTTTTAATATTTAATATTTTGGTAAAAGCATAAACATATTTTTAAGGCTTGAATAATTTGACATCAAACTGGTACCATTTTTGGATGGGTGCTGTGGAGGTGCTATAACCTTTTTCACGTGTAATTGTACTCCTGAATCTAAATCTGATTTCATGGATTAGATTTAATCAAGTGCTCAATCACACCTTAACAAGAAAAATTGGTGGCAACTCCTCTAATCTATGTCTAACCATAGGTCCATGGATCTATACGTTAAGATAGTTTAGCGACTCCACTAGAGACATAAAAAGTCAAGCCAGTAAATGATTTCTTATTATCCAAGCCTTGCCTAATAAATTTGAAATTTATTTTCTTTTTATTTTTTTTCATTACTTATGATTGTTTTAGTTATTTATTTATTTATTGTATATATTTGTCATTCATTTGCATGTGCATAACATTAAGCTCTTAACCTGAGTTATACCCTTAAGAGGGAGTGAAGTACCTATCCCTTATGAGATTTCATATCTCCGTATGGGCTTGCAAAACACTCCTACTCAAAATTGAATCATTTTCGCTTAAAGCCTATGATGGGCGAGGATTGGCATGCTTTACTAGTCTGTGATACACAATGATGTAAGAAACAATTTGAAAACCTTCAAAAAGTAATCCAAGCCACATATAATTAATGTAAGGGTCTGAAACTAGATAAAGTGATGCCTTTCTCTTGTGTTAGAAAATCTTAAATAAGACACATGATTGGATGTTTATTTTACTTGTAAGACTCTGTATTGTGTATATTTGTATACTAAATCTGTATGTTGGTCTTTGTATATTATTTTTTTTCTAACCCTTTTCCTTTATCTTGCATTCACATAATTAGATTTATCATAAGAAAAATTTACCATGAAAATTTTTTAACAAGGAAAATGTTAGTTATGTCCATAAAAAGCCTAATTAAGTCCTCTACTGGCCTAAAAAGGGAGTTTGAAGAGTTAAAGCTTGCACATGAAATGCTAAAAAAGGAAGTCTAAACACTGGAACAAAAGAAAAATCAATGGAGAAGTTTGTGCATTGACCTTAATGCTATGTTTGGATAAATATTAATAAAGGAAAGGAAAGGAAAGGAAATGAATGGAAATGAAAGTTTTTTAAAGGAAAATGATACATGTAACCTTTGTTTGGATAATTAAAATTAATAAAGGAAAGGAAAGAAAAGAAACTCTAACAACCATTGTTTGGATAAATAGTAAAAAAGAAAGGAAATGATTCATTATAATAATTTTTTTCAATTATAACCTTTCATTGCCTGTGATGTTAAAGCACTACTAAACCATGATATATTTGCTATATTGTTTGGCCTCACAATTGCTGCTATATCAATGATTTTTAATCAAGTGAAATAAGAAGATACTTTACAAATATGCATTGATGGATTTTGAGCTAGTCTATCATCTCATAAACCTAAAAAATATATCTATTTATATTCAACCATTCATCAAAATCAAATCATCAAAAAATTATAAAAAATTTTTATATTGGAAGAGATATGTGAAACTTACTAGAAAAAAAGATGGCTTTGAAAAAATTAAAGGATGATTATGATCTGCTTAGGTTTTTTTATTAGGTTTTTAGTATTAATAAAAAGATAGACATAATAGTCTTTTATAAAAAAAAATATTTTTCAACTTTTCTTTCCCTAGCTTTTCCTCCAAATTAAAGTATTAAAAAAATTAGGTTTACAAAGGAAATCAAAGGTTATTTAGTTTTCACCTCTTTCCCTTTTTTTAAATTAAAAATTTATCCAAATAAAGGAATGGGGGTTTTGTTTCCTTTACTTTCCTTTACTTTACTTTACTTTCCTTTCCTTCCTCTCCCCTCAATCCAAACACACTATAATGTAACATGATCATTCACTAATCAAGAATTGACCCAACTTTTGCAATAAAATAGACAATTGCAAGCAAAACTACAAAAAAGGGACGCAATACTCTTTGAAGTACAAAAGCACATCCAGATGCTAAATGAAGTGGTGGTGGGAACTAAAGCACAAATAAAGGCTGTGACTGAAGAATGTGAGCAAATGAAAGAAGCATATGTGAAGAAACATAACAAGTTGAAGTCTTTGCTTGACCAAATCATTATAGCTGTATATAAAGCCAAGGTCATAGTAGAAAAGATTGAAAAATGAAAGGCAAATGTGCTACTAGTTGGAGCACATGGTTAGAAATTAATAGATTTCCTTAATGAAGTGCAAAACCAATATAGACTAGCCATGGGTTTATTTTCCCAATAGTCCTAGACTTTTCATGGATGCAATGTTCAGTTTGGTTAAAAATGACTTTTTAATTCAATAAAGATTTTCTTTGATAACAATTGTTATGTGGTAAATTCTCCTTATTGCATTCTTGTATTATATTTTTACATTCATTCTCATACCTAATTTAAGGGTTTTATAAGCATTATTTTAAATTTACACATTGTGAAAATCAAGGTTTAAGAATAGCTCAACATCAGTATTACACTTGCGCTAGAGCTAAGAAGATGGATCAAGATAATGCAAGCCATTTTGAAAGGCTAAAAAAAGCTCAAGAGATAATAGAGAAAAAGTTAAGTAAGATCCTTAAAGCTCTACAAAAGATGAACAAAAAAAAAAGTAGAAGAAGATACCTTACATGAAAATATCAAATCACTATACCCTCTAGGCTTTAGTCCACAGTAGACCCAAACTGCTCCAAATATTTAGCCACAGTAGACCACGTTCTCGAATTACAAAATGCCTTATGCACCCGATCAAGGGAATGTTCAGAGTTATACTAATATTGTCTTCATTGAAAAAATAGATGAGCCCATCAAAATTTCTAAAATAAATCAGACAAAAAAAGAAGTGAAGTTACAAACAGATGTATCTTTAAAAGACTCCGAGACTGATCGAGTTATAAGCATGATTAAGGAAAGATTATGAGCTATAGAAGGCATTAATTTTTATGGATCCATGAATGTTGCCAGCCTTTGTTTGGTGCTAGATGTTGTAATTTCTCCAAAATTTAAAGTACTAGAATTTGATAAGTACGATGGTATCAAGTGTCCCATTACACACATTACAATGTATTGTCATAAGATGACAACACACACTAGTAACGAAAAACTACTTATGCTTATATTCCAAGATAACTTGATCGAGTCTGCTGCGAGATGATATGTTCAGTTGGATAGGACTCGCATTAAATCATTGAAGGATTTAACACGATCTTTCATTAACCAATATTGTTATATCATAGATATGACTTATAATCACCTTTCATTGTAAGAAATGGAGAAAAAAGTATATAAATCTTTCAAGGAGTATGCCCAAAGGTGGCGAGTTGTCACTGCTCAGGTATAACCTCTCATAATAGAGAAAAAATAATAATGCTATTTGTAAACACTTTAAAATCTCTGTATTATGAGAAAATGATAGGGAATGTGACTAAAAATTTTACCGATATGGTGATTTCAAAAGAGATCATTGAAAATGTAATCAAGTGCAATAAATTGGAATAATGAGAGTCATCAGCTACTAAAAAGATGTATAAAAAAAATGAGACTCAAGTTATGAATTTTGAAAGGCAGTAATTTAGAAATTACCCTTAGTCAATATATCCCACATATCATCCTATTATGAGTCATGCTTTTATTACACTCTACAATCAACCACATGACCTTCTTATCCATTCATAGCTAGGCCCTTTATTCGTCTAACTACCCCAACAAGTGGTGTGCGAGAATCACAAAATAGGGAAAAGCCCACATTTGACCCTATTTCCATAAGCTATACAAAATTGTATGAACAGCTTTACAAAAACCATTTGATTGCTTTCGTTCTTGCAAAATAACTTGAACCTTTCTATCCCAAATGGTATGATCCCGCTGCTCATTATGACTATCATTATGGAATGGCTAGCCACTCTACTAAAAATTGTATCCCTTTAAAACATATGGTACAAAGTTTGATTAAAGAAGGGCTAATAAATTTTAACACCGATAGAAACACTGCATCTAATGTTAGTAGTAACCCATTACCTAATCATCCAAGGGCATGATTTTAAAGAGGCTGATTGGAACTTCTTATCCTCTTAAGATTTCTTGATAATAAGGGTTTCTTTTATGTAGTTGGATTTCATCTTATTTTTCATCATTTTAATAAAGTAATATGTTTGATACATTTTCATTAATTACTTTTACTTTCTCATACCTTTTTTCTATATCCATTCTATGATTCCAAATAATGAATGTTCAGATAGTCATTATGATAATTCAAGATTCGATTTTGAAAATATCATTAGATGATTTGATTGATAGATATAAATTATTAATTCATTGAGACTACTAAATAAAAGGATAAATCTAGGAAAGAATTTGAAAAGTGATACAACACATGATATTAGCAATTATTCATAAGTCTGCTCTTAGTTAATGAATGTTTTTCATTGAGAGCATTTATGTTCGAGATAAAAAATTATCATCATTCTTCTATCCTAAAAAAAAGAAGTAAATTAATCTTTTACTACTTTATTTGAGCTAGTTGAAAATTTTTTTCGAAGAATTCTAACTAAGGATCACCCTTACACGTGGGTCAAGTCAAAAAGTTTATAATTTCAAGGGCAAAGCCCTTTTGTGTTCAAATTTTCATGAAAAATGATTAAAAAAATAAAGGAGAAATTGATGAAACAAAACACCAATATGCTCCACATGAAGAAATGATCCTTGATTTAATTACCTTTCAAATACAATTTGGGCCTATTTCATCCATTTCTTTCATAACCCTTTACCCTAACCTATGTTACATCCCGTAAAACTTTGTTTTGATTGAATGTGAATACTTGAATTGAAAAATTATGAATTGAATTAAGGTAAATTTGCTACTGGATTAGTTGAAACTTTGATCAAAGTGTCACTGATGGACCACAAAAAAAAGAATAATAAGAAGAAAAGACAAGCAAAAGGTGTCAAAAAAAGAGAAAAAAGCCAAAAAAAAAAAAAAGCAAAAATGGGGAAAGAAAGAAAGAAAGAGAAAAAGAAAAAAAAAGAAAGAAGATAAAAGAAAATGAGAAAAAAGGAAGACTTAAACTGAAAACGTAAAAGGATAGTTTAAGTAAAAATGAAAACTCAAAAAAATAACTTCATGTGAGGGTCTCAAGAGTGAGATAATTGGCTTAAAGATCAAGGATATTCATAAAATGTGTTTTTAAAAGAGAATTTTAGGTTAAAGTTCAAAATTATCTGAACAATCATTATTTTGGATATTGATATCCCATTTGAACAGTCAAGATATTTTGCCTTGGTTCACTTTTAACCACATTTCTTTTTATAAAGACCCATTTTTCTTATACTTTACCAAATGAATATCCTTTGAATGAATCAAAAAAATATATCATGTCTATCACTAATTTGAATGATGATAAATAAATGAATGATAATGTTCGTAAAGAGTTTTTCATTGTTTTGAAGCAAATCCAAGATGAAATAAACAAAAAAAACTTGAGAAAATACTTTTAAAAGGGGTAAATAAAGTGATACAAATGACCCAATGATGAATCCAGTGATAGATTGATTGACACGACCTGTAAGTCATGACTAGATGAAAAGAAAGACATAGATCAATTGATAGAATTTATCTTAAGATTATTAATACTGAGAAGCTAAGAAAGATGGGTGGAGTCTTGAAAACTTTGTCACCACAATCGAAATTTCAAGACATGGCATTACCTATATTGTATTTACATTTATATCCTAGATAAGACATGCATTTGCATCATTGCATTGTCACTTATCACTCATTCGATCTTAACTTAGTCTAGATTATTTTTTTGACTTGTGGTTTCATCTTGATCATTCATCTTCGACCTCGACTAGGTCTTGGTCACTTTATCTCTTAAACTTATGGTTTCATCCCAATCATCTGATCTCGACTTAGTCCAAATCATTTTTTGACTCGTGGTTTCATCTCGATCATTCATCTTTAACCTTAACTCGATCCTGATCACTTTATCTCTTAAACTCATGATTTTATCCCAATCATTCGATTTCAACTTAGTTTAAATCATTTTTTTAACTCGTGATTTCATCTTGGTCATTCAACTTTGACCTCGACTCAGTCTTAATCGCTTTATCTCTTAGACTCATGATTTCATCTCGATCATCCGATCTACACGTATTCTAGATCATTTTTTTTTACTTATGATTTCATCCTGATCATTTATCTTCGATCTTGACTCGGTCCTGATCGTTTTATCTCTTAGACTCACCATTTCATCTTGGTTATTCGATTTTAACTTAGTCTGATCATTTTTCTGACTCATGGTTTTGTCTTGGTAATTCATCTTTGACCACTACTCGATCCTGGTCACTTTATCTTTTAGACTTATGATTTTATCCTGATCATCCAATCTTGGCTCAGTTCGGATTATTTTTTTGACTTGTGTCTTGGTCCCTGTCATTTCTACTTACTGATTTAACTCTGGTTTTTGGAGTGAAACAGAGTGAGTGTCTATGTTTTTGCATCATCTCTGTCTAACAGGAATATGAAAAGAGAGGCAGCCGTAGACACCCATTTGTGTTCAGGGTTAATTAGGTTGATTTTATTTATGTTTTTAGTATTATTGTTATCATTATGGTTACTAGTATTATAATATTATAATATAGTATAATGTATTGTTATAGTATAGTATAAAATATCACATTATAGTATTATTATTGTTATATTATAGTTAAGTATATTATTACTTTATTGTAGTATACTATATTTTTATTTTTATTTTATTTTATTATTATTATTTTATTTTTTATTTTTTATTTTCTTTCTTAACTACCGATTGAATAAAGAAACTAAAATCTAGGATTCAATGCAATCAAAGAGAGGATTTTCAAGATCAATTCAAAAAATCAACAAAAAACCTAGACCTAATTGAGGTTTGGGCAAAATTCAATCTCAGGATTCTAGCTTGGGATTGATTCTATCCATTTCTAAAGATCCTCCTAAGAATGCCTATAAATTGAACATTTCTCAAAGGACACAAGACACAATTAATCTATGGAAGAGAAATTTTGGTAAAAAGTTTGGCAATTGTAACTCTAGCCAAATTTTTAAGCAATACTGGGTTTATGGAATTTTTTATCTTGGGATTCTAGGATTGATTTGAAGTTTCTAGGTGTGATTTAAAGATTCTAGGTTTAGATTTAGGTTTTTGGGATTATGTTTAAGCTTCAAAAAGGTTTTTGAATGGATATGGGCAAAATTTTGGAAAATCTAAAAAAAACTAGGTTTTTGCGTGAATTTTTAAATTTTTTAGTGAAATTTTTTAGTAAAGGTTAAATTTTTCGATACGGTTCTGATGACTTTTTAAAAAATCGATGGATTTTTTAGTTTTTGGTTGAATATTTTGGCTACTTTTCCAAAAATCAATAGGTTTTTCCAATTTTCGATTGAAGTTTCAATGGTGTTCTTAGATTTTTTAGAAAGAAAGAAGAGTGTTTTCGAGGTAGAGAAAGAGAGCAAGAGCTTTTAAGGCTTAAAACGTAAAAAGTGACTTTTATAAGGTCTTAAAATGGCATCATTTTGGAGAATCTAGATCTGTGATAACTTGACCAGAATCCATGTGTTGACTTGTATGCTGACCCGACCCGAATCGTAGGTTTTCCTTTTTTCATTGTCATTTTAATTTTTTGATTTCATTATTTCAAGCTTTCTATTTTATTTTATTTCTCTGGTTTTTATTTATTTATTTACATTTAGTAATTCAATATCTATTTAAAAAAGAATCTTTTCTTTCTAGAAAAAATATAATAATAATAAAAACAATAAAAAAAAACCTTTTCAAATAAGTTTAAAACACAAAAAAAATATATCTTTTTCAAATAAATTTATGGAATTCACCAAACTATTGAAAATTTTCATAAATCAGTTTTTAAAAAAATAAAAACAAAAAAAATATTTTTATCCTCCAAATGATTGGAAGATCGCTTTCTAAATTAAGTCTTACTAAACTATTGAAAGACTTAATGAAATTTTTAAAAATTTTTACAAATCTATTTGCAATACAATCTTACAAAACTATTAGGAGATCTGCATCAAAGTAAGTTCTACCAAATTATTGAAAAACTTTACTGATTTTTTCAAATAAAAAACCTTAATAAATTTGATGACGGAGCTTCTTTAAAGTAAGACACTAGTCCTCATGAATACTCTTGATGTGAGAGAATTATCTTAAATTGCTACCAAATTATTGAGACAATTTTAAGACTAATTTTCAATATTTAATATTTTGGTAAAAGCATAAACATATTTTTAATGCTTAGATAATTTGAAATCAAACTAGTACCATCTTTAGGTGGACACTATAAGAGTGCTATAACCTTTCTCACGCGTAATCATACTCTCAAACCTAAATCTGATTTCATGAATCAGATTCAATCAAGTGACCAATCACGTCTTAACAAAAAAGATTGATGGTAACTCCTCTAATTCATATGTAGCGGTAGATCTATGGATTTATACATTAAGACATTAAATACATTTTTTTATGCAAAAGAAACATAGTATTTGATAAATATAAAATTTCCTCTATATTAAAAACAATGTTTCTTGTTATAAAAAGCACTATGTTTTCTATTATATAAAATTTTTAACTATGTTTTTTATGTAAAAAACGTAATGTTTGATACCAAGCATTACATTTCCTTTTTTTTCAATGGCCAATATAACTTTTAACCTTGCTAAACTAGCTAGTTAATTTTATAATGCTTGCCTATCTATAACTACATTTGTACATGGATTGCGTTTATAGCTTCAAAATGTTGTACTTGATTAATTGTCAAACACTGCATTTATAACTCCACAAACATCATGTTTGATCAAAAGACTACATTTATAAAACCTAAAAATGATGCTTATGTGCTTATTTATAAACTAAAATGTATTGCTTGATTCTTTATCAAAATTGCATTTATAGTGATAGAAACATCGTGTTTGTTATTTATTACGACATTTATGTAACAAGAACGTTGTTCTTGTTTATAATGAATTTTTTTATTTGTTAAAGACTACATTTATAATAAAAAAAATTCATTGTCTTTGAACTTTATCATATATATATTTTTGTTCGTAATATACCACATTATTTTTAACTTAATGAAAATGAAAACTTTCTTTATTTTTGTTATTTATAGTTGTCACATGTTTAATTTTGATAACATAATTGGCAGTTGAAATGTTTGTCATATGTTATTCACATATAATGAAGGATATTATAATAAAAAGCATTTATTATGTAATCTGAGATTTCGCAAACCAAACACTAGAATTTAACATTCTTATGATAAGAAGAATCACCCTTTTCAAAGAATTTACACTTTTCCAAGGATCACTTTCCCTCTTAGAATCTAAGATTTCACGAACCAAACACCCCTTTAAGAATGGGTTAAATGCTAGTCAAATTGATTTCTTTTTTACGAGGAAAGAGGATAGAAGTAGCTATAAAGATTGTAATATTATATCGAGTAAAAGTGTGACAACACAATATAAACTAGTAATTCTAGATTTTTTTTTTACCTTTGAGGATCAAAGAGGATATATTAGAGTCATGAACCATGTATTAAGTAGTGAAATTTGAAAAAGACCAAATGTTAGCTTTTAGGGATAGACTGGTAAAATTGGTTGATTAAAAGCCTGATGAGGATATAGAAGTAATGTGAGAAAATATCTCTACAAGAATTCAAAGGGTTGTTAAAGAGACACTTAGCAAATTTAAAGATCGTGTATCACTAGGAAAAGAATCTTGGTGGTAGAATGAAGATGTGAAAATGGTAATTAAAGCTAAGTGAGAGTGTTATATAAATTTAAGGAATAATAAAGATGAGATGAGTTATTTGAAGTATAAAACAGCAAAAAAAGAAGCCAAAAAGGCTATTTAAGATTCAAATATTAGGATATATGATAAATTATATAAAAAATTTAGAGACAAGAGATGAAGAAAAAGAGTTATTCAAAATTTCTAAAATGAGGGATAAGAAGAGTATGGATCTTAATGGCATAAAATGCATAAAAAACTATGAAAAAAGAGTTTTAATGAAGGATAAAGAGATTAAGAAGAGATGATGAGATTAGTTTAATAATCTCTTTGATGGCAATTTGTAGCATGATATAGGTAGGGTTATCACACCTTTTAAAGATATAAATAGTATGTTTAAACTAATTATTGAAAGGTATGAGGTTAAACAAGCTTTGAGAATGATGAAAGCAAAGAAAACTGTAGGACTAGACGGAATCCTAATTAAAGTTTGAAAATGCTTAGGTTAAATAAGGATATGATGGTTGACAGATTTTTTCAACAAAATTTGGCGTGCTTAAAAGATGCTAAAAGAATTAAGGAAGAGTATTCTAGTACATTTTTACAAGAATAAACATGAAATACAAAATTGTTCAAACTATCGAGGAATAAAGCTTATAAGTCATACTGTGAAATTTTGAGAGAGAGTAACTGAATATAAGTTACAACATGAGGTTGCTATTTTCGAAAACCAATTTGGGTTTATGCGAGGACGCTCCACAACAGAGGCAATTCAATTATTAAGGCTTTATTGGATGATTTTTAGGCGAGAAAAAAGTATCTACATATGATATTTATCGGTTTGGAGAAAGCATACCCCAAAAAATGCTTTGATGGGCTTGAATGAAGAAAAAAGTTCCTTTAAAGTACGTTAACATAGTTAAAGATATGTATGAATGAGTTGTTACGAATGTGAAAATGTTTGGGGTTGTGATTGATAGCTTTCCATTACCTCAAGATCACATCAAGACTCAACACTTAAGTCTATTTCTTTTTACATTAGTTATGGACGAGCTCACTGGACATATCCAATACAAGAAGTCATGCGTATGTTATTTATCGATGATATAGTCTTCGTTACTTAAACTAGTGATAATTTTAATGTGAAATTATAATTATAGAGGCATACACTAGAGTCTCTAGGCTTTAAATTGAGTAAATCTAAAATTGAATATATAAAATATAAGTTTAGTAGTTATAGGGAAACAAGTACTGGTGTAATTAAGTTGGATGGTGAAGCAATACCAAAGAATAATCTTTTCAATATTTGAGATCAATTATTCAAAATGATACTAAGATAGAAAGGGATGTATATCATATGATTTAAGTAGGATGAATGTGATGGCAAAGTGCATCAGTTTTGTTGTATGATCGCTACATACCTTAAAGTTAAAGCCAAAATTGTATAAAACAATTGTAAGGCCTATATTATTATATGAAATTGAGTGTTGGGCCATTAAGAAACAATATGAGAAGAAAATGAGTGTAACTAAAATGATGATACTTAGATGGATGTGTTGTAAGACTAGAAGAGATAAAATCATAAATGAAAAAATTTTAAAAAAATTAGAAGTAGTCCAAATTAAAGAAAGGATGAGGAATGGTTGTTTAAGATTGTTTGGACATGTGAAACGTAAACCTATCTGTATACTAGTTAAGAGAAATGAGTTTCTAGATTTATAAAAGACCAAAACTTTTAAAGATAGACCATGAAATATGAGAATACAAATAATAAAAAATGATACGAAAGTTAAGGAGGTAAATGATTTTTTTTTTATAAAATTGAGTGGCGCAAGAAAATTCAAAACCGTGAGTTGATATAATTTATTTTTTGGCTTTTCATACAATCGATCTCAGAATTATGAGATATAAAATCTAATTTAATGTTGTTGTTGTACCATATATTAACCATATTAAATCAAAATTGTTATGTTAGACTCTATTTGATCTAAATAACTCGTTACTATTTTCCAAACTAATCTTACGATTCATAACCAGTTATGTCACCTTGGATTACTTGTTTATGCAATTAGTAATCCCAGACCCTTTTAATTATTAATTCAATTTGAATTCATTATTTAATTTGGGGTATTCTATATCTTAGTGTTGGCTTGGAAAAAAATTGATAGAAAAACAATAATCAACAAATCTAATATGAGAAAGAGAGTATTGTATATCTTGCCCTCGTTTACAAATAATAAAAGAAAAAGCTAGCACAAGGGAACATTATCGCTCTCTGCAGTTGTTACCTCTGTGGTAGTATGGGCAATTTCTAGTATAGAATTAAGCAATGATGTAATAGTCTAACCCAAACATCATTGACCTAACAATATTGAAGGATGAGAAAATTTGGGCTGCTCATGCTCGTGCAAAGTGCAGATATTATAAAATGAAATTGATTGATCATGTGGGTGTGCAATAGAAAAATATACTCATGAAGTCGGAATTTCAACAAAGGTGGATGAAAAGATACGGTTAGCCAACAGCAGCTTATCATTTGCTCATGTTTGGGAGTGGAAATTGTACTCGTCATTTTGGGAAAACAACAAAATTAGAGCCGCAATTTTTTGGGGAAAAGCGCAAAAGGGGAAGAGACTCTGTCTTTTCTCCCCTTTACCACTCAACAAATCTAAACTCAATTCCTTGCGTATATGCAAGGTTTTCATTGGATGTCAAAAATTTCGAGGTAAAACTGCATAAAATTCATTCCATGTTCATAAATGATCACTGAGTTTAAAGCGAAATGATTAAGCTCAGCATGTAGTACACATGAAGAAAATAATAATTATCCATTTACTCGATGAAGAAGGAAGAAAAAGAAGAATTCTGTAATCCAGTATATCTAACTTTTCTTCTATAGCAGATCTTCATACATGTCGATGAGCTAGCCCACTCGTTTCATAGACCATGCTGTGGTATAGTGGGTAACTGATCCAACCATGAGATGAAGTAATGAATTGTGAATCATTAGATGCCATTTATTCTGTTCAGTTACTAAAAGAATGTATACTCCAAAACTGTTCCTGAAATCAAACCATTTACAAGAATTATATACGTCAGGAGGAAATAAAAAACAAAATCACTTAAATGATCATATCCTCTAATAAAACTTGGCCCGACCAATAAAAACCACCCAACCTACTCAAACCCTGGTGCAGTCTAAAAGCCAATTTCACACTCAAAGATATCAACCAAACCTGACCTAACCCAAACCTGACTCAACTTGAACTCAAAGTGACCAGAACTTGAAACTTAAATTAAGCATAAGTTAAATTCTTTTCTCATTTAGCATCTTAATTTAATTAAAAATGACATAGATGATATAAATTATTGTAAAAGATGGCCTGAACTCAACAATCAACTCAACTTGAATTTATTGAAAAAGTCGATGACCCGAGCAATGGTAATTGGAAAACCAAAGTGAGTTGAATCTGAGCACAAAACAACTCGAACCTGAAGTCAAACCAAAATTTTATGAACCTAACTAACCCATGCACAGAATAACCCAACCTGAATCCTACACGCCCAATTGCTACCTCTATCTTATAATATTAGTGAAATCCTGAGTTTTGAATATCTTCAAGTTCCGTGGAGGTACAAACAGAATTTATATTATGAGCGCCGGTTTCTTTTATTTGAAACCTCATGTTAGTTTTCAAAAGCCAAAAACGAATGATAAGCTCTAGACAGTGAAAAAAGAACAGAAAATTAAGACATTCTACTTATCAGCGAAGCCAATATTGCGCATCCATTATCCATACCCGATACATGTGAACCTAAACTGGAAGAAGTGGTCTTTTTCCCTCTTCATTAACATGATAACTAGCCTGGAAAAAAATTTTTAAAAAAATGCATTAGGAAACATCATTGTCAATCAAAATTCAAGAGGAACAAAAGAAAGTCAGCATATTTCAATAGAAAACAGCTGGTGAAAGCTCTCACATCTTCATTTGCTCCAGCAATCGTATTTAGGAAGGATGCATCCCTAGACCTGATAAGATATGGGCAAGTTAGTATCTTTAGTTTGCAGTGAATCAAACAGCCACAATATTGGGAGAAGTTAAGGTCACACAAAATGCCATGGTGCACTGACAGATACATAACCTGCTTGCATTAGAAAAGAATGCAATGAGCTTAAACTGGAGGCCTCTCTTTACTCTTTTTTTTGTTTTTCCTTGCACCTATTCCACATAAATATGCCAATACAAATGCCAACAAATGAACTGCATGAGATTTTTTGAGAAAATAGGGCAGTATATAGTCAGAGATTTGGCCAACTCGGCACAGCCCAGTGTTTGGCACAACATTATAGCTGGCCGTGCCAGCCAACCACAAAAATAAATATGGGTCTTGCCAGGCACAGTCCTCACTGAAAAATCCTTGGCCCATCCATTGGCCACAAAATATATATATATTCCTTTTTGTAAAAAATATAATTGATTTGCAATTTGCATACCAATTTTAATAAGTGGAGATGCTTATTTATATAGTCTTCCTTCCTTGCATTGGTTTTCTAAACAATGTGGGATACAAAGACCATGAACAAAAACTCTCCTCTATAACTTATTTATTGTCCATTTTTTAGGCAATTAAAATTATATATAATATTTTTTAAAATATTATAAAAGATTTTAATATATGTTAAGTATAATTTTCAATGTATTAATATTAAATTATGATTAAAATCTTATTAAAAAGATATTTAATCATAAAATAGTTTTCTTAGAAGGAATAAAGACAAAATACAAACAAGTATTTATTGAACATAGTTTGGCTTAAAATGGCTACTTCCATGGAAAAAGATGAAGCATTTCACTATGAATAAATAAATTTTACAAAGACTAATTAACTAAAAAACAATAAATTTTACAAGTTTAAATAAATTATTATTTTCTTCTAAAGATACAATTTCTTATGAGCGATATTCAACAATCAACCAATTTTTAAGGATACCACATGTTGTATGTATTCCAAAGAATAATGTTTTCCTAAACTTAACAAAGTGAGAACATTGTTTTTGAATCATATGGCATGCATGAGTGTGTAAAAATCATATTTTGGAAGTATGGAGAAGATGTTAATGAATGAAGTAAAGAAGGAGCAGTTGACTGCCTCATCAACCAATAAGCAGGCACAGCTAACTGCCCTAGCAACTGCCCATGTACAAATTGTCACAAACTCTCGGATGACATTTTGATAGAAAATTAGGCATGGGAAGTCGACTACTCTTGAGGGGCAATCGACTTCCCTATCCTAGAATGATAAAAATTGAAAGTTGGAAAGCAAGCATTCTAATGCCTTATATTGGGCATCCTATCAAAATCAAAATCAGTTTGCCTCTCCCTCAGTCTATTTTCTGATTTATGATTTGTGTTCAAGAAGTGAAGTGCCTTGTAATGCATATAAGTTCCTTAGTAAAACTATCTTCTTGTTCTTCTTAAAATTCATTTAAATTCTTACAATCATACAAAGTATACATAGAATAGAGATAAATTTTCTTTAATAAATTCTTTTACCTTGTTCGTATCAATATCAATTTACATATTAGAATAATAAGATTCAAGTTGAAATTTAACTACATTTCCCACTATGTGGCCAATTAGTTCTTTTAAAACTTATCATTTTTATAAATTTCATGTTATTATCAATTAAATATCTCGTCACACATAAATATCCATCTCCTTGATTAATGATATTTTATATTGTAATTTGTAAGTGATATTTTATAAAATTATTAGGCAATTTGATACACAAACCATTATATAAAATCTATATCATAAAAAATTACACATTACATAGATTTAAATAACTTTTTTAAATTATTTTTATAAAATAATTCTTTTACGTGCTTAAAAATTGATACTTAATAACTTTGAATATAAAAGTTTGAAAGAATAGATAACTTGTTTATATCAATCCCACTTTGGCTAAACAAGCCAAGAGAGGGGTGGTAAAGTCTAAATAAGAAATCCCACATTGGCTAGACAAGCCAAGAGATGGGGTGGTAAAATCTATAAATAAGTAATCCCACATTGGCTAAATAAGTCAAGAGAGGGGCGACAGTCTATAAATAAGCCCTCCCTTCCAAGCACTTAAGAATAAATTTTGATGTAAAAAATTTAGAAACCAATAAGTCAATGGTTTTTGAAAAATATGGGCAAAACATGGGGTGGGCTAAGTTGGGCTATGGGTCCTACATTGATAGGCTGTGCCATGGGCCAGCCCATGGCCCATCTATATGACCCATGCTGTATTGGCCCATGATCCACAAAATGCTCAGCCCAATACAGCACAAATATAAGGACCGTGCCTGGCCCAGCATGGGCACTGAAGCAAAATGGGCTGTGTCAGCACAGACCATAATGGTTTGAGCTGTGCCATGCCATGGGCCACCTGCCCATTTGGCTCTTCTAATATAGTGTCTATCGATCATCATAATCATTGGCACTTCAAAATAGTTGTTCCTTAAATGACCATCCAACCAACACTCTGAATAAGTTCCTCACAATTGTGCTGAACCACAGGACATACTTTTTAACTTAAGAAATGATAGTAAAAGCTTGATGCACCCCATAAAGCAGGAACAAAACTCAGTAACAAACGTTTTTATGCTTGATACCTTAGCTCCACTCTAAATACTAGACTAAAATCTGTTGTTTCAGACAGTAGGCATGCATTATAATCAAACAAATTTGACAATGTTTTTAGTCAGAATATGATCATTGACTCAAAGTAGGTATACCACTTATACGGTAATGTAAGACAGAGATGAAGCGCCATACAGTTCACCTCATCACAACAACATGGCTAGTTATGGTTATCTTAATGGTTTATATATCACAAATTGAAAATCCAAGAATAGGAAAAGATTATAGGACCCAAAAAGAAGAATGCTGAAAAAAATCTAACATTGTCAGCCAGGGTATTGGCATCTTATGATAACTATTGCACAAGATATTAAAATGATGCTTAGAATAAAGAAGGAAAATAAAGAAATAAAAGCATAACCATTTAACAAAGAAGGGGGGGGGGGGGAGAAAGACACAATTTCGTGATAAGCCCTTTGTTGACCCAGTGGTTGTTTGTATATGGAAAATTTATTTTTAGATGCAAGACAGAAGTCAATCTGATATGTGCACATCAGCAAGGTATAACAAGGCAACAAAGTCAGATGTTTGAGTCGCTTTGAGACAAGTCTTAACTCTTAAGAGCACTCATTATTCCAAGGTATCTTAGACCCAAAATTATCTGTTCATATTAACCCTCCTTTTCAAATTGCTCAAGATCAGAAATAGAAATAAACCACAGTTTTATCTCACTTGTGAACAATAAAAGAAAAAAAACGAACCTCTTGAAATCATAGATCCAGTTAATGCCATAATCAATATGAGTATAGAACAGTTTACTCATGGTCCACAAAGCATAAAGGAAAAATTGCATACCTCTGGCTGTTTTGGCTATCAACCATTTCCAAACTACTACTCTGTTGTTCATCTTTAACCTTTGAAAGTACTGAAAAAAACTGAAGGGAAGAAAATATATAACACAATTATATGCAGTCTCTCCCTATCGTCAAAGTGGCAGACAAAGAAAGCATAATAGTGTAGGAAATATAGACAATATATAGGTCAAGGTTACTGTGTGTACGTCACTGGACACAAACAGAAATGGTAAACAAAAGGAAAACCGCGTCAACAAGAGCATATATGAGCACCTATATAAGCTAAAATTACCTGATGCATGGAGATAATCACAACTGAGATTCCTAAAACAAAGTTCATAGTCAGGGTGTGACCAAACAAAATAGCAGATGCTATGCCAGTAAAAATTGTGGCAATAGTTGAGGAGTACTTTTTCAAGATTGTATCTGCAAGAACAAGATACCATTTTTAGAGAAGACAAAATACAAAAAATATGAGAAGCCTATTAGACAGTAAAAGAAAATAATAAATCACAATGCCACTAAGAATGCAAAGGTCAATGAGAAAAGAAGAAGCCTTTAAGCCAAACAAAAAAAAAAAGAGAAATTTAGTGAAAAATACTAAAATATGGGAAACTGGTTTGACAAAATTTCAGCAAGATAATCAACGGATAATGGTGTATGATAAAGTTATGGGTCTTAATTATTTAGCATAGCATCGTTCTCACATGAATTGCCCAATAGGGGGACTGTGAGTGTAGTCATAAAAAGTGGTCCAGATGTTATGCTTGACTAAAGAAAAAACTTTTATTCCTTTTCCTTTAACCTGAAAATAAAAAGAAAATGATTCACCGAGTATTCTCTGAAGTTCGTTTTCATATACCAATGATTCTTGACAATCGTGATCATCATCAGCTAAAACTTAATCAAGCCATCATGTAAAAGGCAAGGACATCATGCCTAATTTGCAGAATAGCTTAAAAGTTAGTCAAACGAGATATTAGCTACAGAACAGTTTAACATTTTACCAAAAAGGTTTTTTTCTTCCTGAAAATAACTTGCATACTAGTAATTTCCAGGTGTTTTCTTTAACTAAGGGCAGTAAGTGCTAAAAGGTTTAGATGCCTTACGGGAACTCTTTCCTTTTTCTTCTTTTAATCCATTGGCCAGTTCAGAGAGGTACCCTTTCCTATCCCTCTACTCCCTGACTATAACCTTGAATCTCTAACTTCCTCAAGGAAATGTTTTTTTTTTTTTTTGGTAAAAGCTTCCTTAAGGAGACTACCACCTGATGCCCATATCTCTTTACACATTTCCATGGCATCTACAACAGACACAATTGATGGTTGTGAAGTTTCCCATAAAATTTTCCATCAATGATGGCATATATTTAGGGGGTATGATACCAGCAGGACTTACTCTCTCTACAAACAACCTGGGAACCAAAAGCAGTTCAAATTAGAGTATGATTTAGTTTGTGGCACATGATCATGAAGGCATGAATGTAACCACGCCTTAAACTTAATGTTGTGTCCTTTTCATTGCTTTCGAACCAATGCAACCAATATAGATATGCACTAACTCAGGTATTTTTGCAAGGTCTTATTAAATTCAGTCCAGCAATCCCTTCATCTTCTTTGCCTCTTTTTCTATCACCTTACGGTCACAAAAATAACATATGCAGTGAAATTTACCTGCATATTTGAAGAAGAAAGATGATAGGATCCCTTGGGCTGCATTGTTGCATATTAAAAGCACGGTAGCCTTTGAATGTCCCTGCAGGATATCCAAGCTACTGGGACCTAAAAGCAAGATCAAGGAATTACAGCAGCTAGTCAACAAAAGGATTATGAGTGTGCTTAGAGCAATTTATATTGCCTTTAAATGGAATAATATCAGTACAAATATATAAAAATATAAAGGAATTTGTGAGATAATCAAGAAATAGCAACCAAACGAGAACAATCAAGCTCTGTTGATAATCATATCATAATTTCCACCAAATATTCAGAACTTATCATCAGCTTCATGCCACCGGCACCAACAGTAAATTCCATGCTTAGAGTCTAAGTCCTACCTTTAAAAATTGCAGTTCCAAGAATGGCTAGGAAATTGAACATGGCACCATATCCATAAAGAAATAAGTTCTGTGAAACACATAAAGCAACCACAAATAAATGGATGATTTAAACTAAAGGTCAAAGGCCAGAATTGTTAAACCGTTTAGCTATCCTTCAGCAAATTATTTTAATTCTCCCACAATCTATGCTATGTAAGACTACTTCAGAAATTTTCTTTTCCCTTTCCCCTAGTTGTTATTAAGAATCAATGCTAAGCCCATGACATATGTGCCATCCATTGCCCCACCAGACTAGTTCATCATTTGTACAACAAATAACACCATTATAAACTCACCTGATGGTAAATGCTTGTCTCAAACTGGCTCTTTAAAGCATACTCGTTAAAGACTGATGCCAGGGATGGAACAGTAACCTGCATTAATGTCTTGGAGTTAGGTTTCATTGTTTCACATTCTCCAGCATATTAGATACATTCTCTTATACATATAGCTAAAGATTATTAACACTGTTGTAGATACATTCTATTATACATATAGCTAAAGATTATTAACACTGTTGTGACAACAGTGTCTTTGTAAGAAGGCACAATTACCACAATAGTGCACACTTTATGATTAGTTTTCCCAGTTTGCATTTTCTAAATCTTTAGGATCATATGCAGGTTTCCTTCACCAGGTTTTTTTGGCGTGCTCTAGCAATTCCTGTAGCACTTGTATATTAACAGATGTCTTTAATAGTTAGTAACTTTTTTCCCTGAACTCCTAAACTATCTCTTGACTCCAGAATCCCAACCCTCAATAATTTTATTAGTCATTTATCAATTTATTCTTTTTTTTATTTTTTATTGATATATTAACATACTAGGGAGTAGGGATAATTATGACACCATCATAGTATTTGAACATGCTTAATAACTTGATTTGATTGTATTTGCTTCAAGTGTTTTACAAGACATGTATTTGAAAGTTTGCATTATATATTATAAGAATTTATTTGTAAATTTAGTTGAGTTCACACCTTATTAACTGGATTAATTATCTAATAATTTCTAAAAGATTGTCATTGATTTGTAAATTTCAGAGTGTTTTTAATGATTTATAAATTTGATCAAACAAACACCTTAATGAGTGCAATGGTTAACAAATAGTTTAAAAGCTGTAAACTTAAAAATTGCTTTTATCAATTTATTTGTATGTTTATATTATAGCTAAAGTTACAACAACAACAACAACAAACTAAGTCTTATATCTCATAACTCTAGGGTTGGCTATATGAAAGGCCAAAAAAAAGGAATCATGTTAGGTTGTAGTTTTGAATCTTCTTGCGCCACTCATTTCTATTAAAAATAACCTTTTCATGTACTTCCTTAACCCTCGTATCATATTTTATTACTTGCATCCACATAGAGGTGTAAATGAACAGAGCTTTCAATGAACCGTTCGTGAACATGTTCAATTTCTGTTCATTTATATTCGTTCATTAAGCTTAACAAACGTTCATGAATACCATTTTTATGTTCGTTTATTAAACAAACTGAACATGAACAAAAGTCTATTTGGTTTGTTTATATTCATGAACAAGTTCATTTAATGTTCATGAACAAATTTGATTATAATTTGTTTAAAACATTAAAAGTTGATTATCTTAAGATTTAATTTTTTTTTTATCAATCTACAAATTATCACATAAAATTTATATCATTAAAAAATTACATATGACAAATTAAAAATAACTTTTTAACTTTTTAAAAATATTATTACAAAATAACTCTTTTTATATGCTTAAAAACTAGATAATAACTTTGAATATAAAAGTTTGAAAGCATTGAAACCTATTGTTATCAATCCCACAAAAGCGTAAGAGCCAAAACAAAGTATGGGTAAAGTCTATAAATTCCCATCCTTTGCTGCTCATCTGTGCATATATCAATGGTAAAATTTGGAAGCCCGCAAGCCAATCCATCAATTGGTTGTGGGCTACACTTACAGGTTATAGTTGTGGGCTACAGTAAGCATTAAGTCTATTTATTGGGATTTAAAACAAGAGCTCGTTTGTGTTCGGTTAAAGTTCATAAAAAATAATTGAATCGTGTGCGAACACATGTTGTCAAATTCATTAAGAGCTCGTTCATTTATAAGCTTGTTTATTTTTAACCAAACTGAGCCTGAACAAGGGAGAACTCAGCTTGGCTTGGTTCATTTACAGCTCTAAATCCACCTTTTTCGTAGTCTACCTCTAGAAGCTTTGGTCTCTCCCAAATCTAAGAGCTCAATTCTCCCAACTGGTGCACAAATAGGCCTACGTTTCACATGTCCAAACCATCTCAAATGGCCTTTTCTCATCTTTTCCTCAATTCAAACTACCTCTAATTTTCCTCAAATCTCTTTATTTTTATTTTGTCTCTTCTAGTCTTACCACCCATTCATCTAAGCATCCTCATCCCGCTACGCTCATTTTCTTCTCAGCTAAAGTTAATTTTGTTAATTCACTTTTAATTTCTTCGAAAGACCAAAGGTTCAAGACAACCATTTTATATATAGTTTTATCTCAACAAATCATAAACATTCCTTAGTTATCCTCCATTTCATTACTATATTAATTTTTTAATTTTGATAAATATTCAAAAATCCCTCTCCCAAACATACTATTACCTGCTGCAACATGCAGGCACCCCTGCCGGCTAATTGCTAAAAAGCTGCTTAAGATATGTTTAGCTAAACTACAATCAGTAAAAAGCAATTTCTAGCTTTCTATGTAAGATCAAGGTGGGAAAAACATGCATCTTTGCAGTCCTACTGTACGAATAAGATCATTGCAGATATAATCCTTTGTGATAGAGACAGATCAAAGAGTTGCCATATCAATCGAGTGATGCAACTGTTTTAACAACTTACAAAAATTAGTGTGTACAAGTATGCGTCTGTTGCAATCGGAAGACCAAATGAAGTAGTGCCCTCCGGTAAAGACTGCAATTGGTTTATACTAATTCCGATAAGCAACAAAGCAAGAGCCTCCCACTGTTACAAATATGGACCAACACCACACGTGGATCAATTATAACCAAATAGTCATCACAAAAGCCCACATATTCTCCTTCAGTTTTTGGAGAATTGACTGTGATACAGTGCAATGAGAAAAATCTTTTTGTTCAAACTAACCTGAATAATAGAAAACCGCCGTTTCATGATCATCTTTAACAAGATAGCTATTACTAAAACCTGCATATGTTGGACAGCAGTGAAACAGACTCACCAACAATTCTCCCAGAAAAACCAAAAGAAACAGCAGGATTGTGTGCATGATACTTAATCTTTCCATGGAGGACAGCAGCATAAACTTTGTTTTCACCAATGTGTTTAACTTTTAGATAGAATGATAGTCATAAACTAATGGTAATCAGGATTCATCATACTCATTGATTGTTGTGGTAACAACTGTGATGAATACCCAAAAAAAGGAAATGAAGTTTTAAAGCATAAAACTCACCAAAAAATGCATTTTTTAGAGCATAAAGGAGATTGATTAGAACCTATTATATTTAAATAATCATTAAACATAATGTGATATGCTACCTTCAGGTTGCTAAGCATCTTCACTGTTGCAGGATTGAAATAAAGCTGCAATGGAATAACAGCATAATTGTTAGTAAGCAACTACCATTAAGAAACAACAAGCCAAAGAATATTAATAAGAAATTTTAACTGTGGATAAATTTTTAACAGACATACATCACATAGTTAAATGGTGTTTCTCAAAATTCTATAGAATTAGGTAATGCTTAAGTAATTCAAAATTTAGGTGACATGAAGAAAGCAGAAAGATCAGTAAGAAAACACCACCTGCATTACAAACTTTAGGTAATTATTAATAGCATAAAGTAGAGCTGGAACTGCAAGAAGCACATTACTTCGAGCAGCCTGTAAAAGTTGAGAACAAAGACAAAAGCACCTGAAGGTCAGAAAAATGATGTGGATGAATTACTACGGCTCGTATCATTTCAGAGAAGTGGAATCTAAGCAAAAACAATAAATTATCGATACAAAGGAGAATAACAAGCTTAAAAGGTTCAAAAGGACTTAATGTCACATGAAGACAGCTGCCTAGACCAAAATGACACTGCATTAATAGTAGTACAAATATTTTAGTTCATAGAATGCAATCCAAAGACACTTTAATCAAAAAATAAGATGACATAAACGGCAACATATTTTTCAGAAAACCCATAATAAAAATAAAGAGGTAAAAACATATCACCTATTTAGAAACCAAAGGAAGAAAATTTTGATGGTTCAAAGGAGCACAAAGACACCCACATGCCAGAAGATGCAAAAGTAAAGCATAAAGAAAACTGCCACTCAAAAACAAAGGAATGTCAACAACGTATCATTCACTCTAAAGAAAAATAAAACAGAATCCATGGCTCATCTACCATTACTCTCAATAAAACAAAATTCATGGCTCATCTACCATTAGTCTCATTAAAGACGCACGTTGCGTAACACTGTCTCACCAATTTTACCGCACAAAACCAAGAAAATTGATAAAACAAAAAAAGGCAAAATCCATGTGGGCAACTAAAAACATTTGGCTGACTTGCCGCATCTCTAGTTTCAGCATGGCCTCTTAACAACTGAAATTCTTCTAATGTCTTCTCCACCTTGACTGCCCAAAAATCTTAAAAGTGTCAACTAAGATCACAGTGAACAATCATGTTGGTATCTTAATTGCCTTTGTTATCAACCAGAAGGCATATATGGTTAAGGCAATTTCTTAATCAGTTTCACAGTTCTAGCCCTCAATACAATAGCATCCCATATCATTAGAACGAACTTCAAGAATTAACATTTAAACGACCAAAAAGGCCAACAGTTGGTCCTTAGTGTAAAACCATTGAGATTATTAATGTTACTAAAAATCAGTAGTGAAATTAGTGACACAGAAACTAATGATACAATTGCAATCAGAATCACAGATTTGAAGAAGTAAATTTCTTACCTGCACTAATGTAGAAATTGAGAGAAGAGATTTCTCCCCAACTTTCTTATGCTGAGCCTTTAAACAGAGAGAGAGAGTTAAATAGGAACAATAATTAAATCCAATGGATGTAATGAAAGAATTTAACAAAAAGAATCCCCAATAACATGTAGTAAAAAATAATTTATGGACTTGGAGTTCCATTAATCATTTGAAACGCAACTGTCCCTATTCCTATTGGATACTAATAGCAAGCCCGTTGAGCTCATACAGGCTAGGTTTAGTAACTTTTCCTAACACTGTAGGTCACTGAGCACAGCCACTTTTATTTTAGCAATCCCTCTAAGTTCCAGAGAGCGATCTCTTTCCATCCCTGCCACCTCTAGATTATCAGATAATAATTGGAAATGAACATAATCTATTTGTTCCTGCATGTCAGACAGTTTCTAGAAAAAGAAACAATAGTCAAGATGACATCTCCACTAAAAATAATTTCTATTCGTTTGTAGGCTATGAGAATTTCTGAATCAGATATAAAACAGCTTATAAAAATAATTGATAAATTTTGTAACTCCCCCCCCCCCCCTCTTTAGGACTTCTCAAGTTTCATGCACAGAACAGAGCTATTTTAAACACAGATTTCATGCATTAAGCAACTTTGATTGAACTGTTAAATGGTGGACCTCAAATTTAGTGGGATATGTTCATCATCTTATGGTGCTTCTGATACCTTTACATCATATGTGCATTTTCCTTTGTTCATGCCAACCAAGTTCAACTATTGCCCTATAAAAGGGCAAGTTATATTGAACGCACTCAGCTCTGTTTTCCCAAATTATTTCGATAAGTTGTAATAGAAAGACCTTTAAGTTTTCTTCGGCTTATTTAACCTAGTATAGAAAACAAATATAAATGAACCTTAAAATTCAACAGTTGCAACTAAGATTCAATTGAGAATACAATTCCATAAGGACAAGAGAGTTCATGCGGTGGATACTGAACTTGATTTAATGGAAAATACGGCTTTGCTAGGAAAAAATGGTACATGCCTCACAAAATTTATGATAATTAAAGCAGGAAAAGAAAGAATAAATGGCAGTAATACTCAGTAAAAAAGATTAAAAACTTCACAAGCGGGTTTACATGAATGCCACGAGTCCAATTAACTGCATATGTTAATTCAATCATTCAATGTTGACTTATTTATTTATAGTTCAATGAACACCTGACTAGCGTATAAAACAGTTTGTGGAGTTCTTAAACTCCACTGCCAGTATGTACAATAAAAGTCCCTCCTTATATTCTAGAGTTGCTGATTGAGAAAAAGCTAAAAGTACCTGGAACAAGAGCATAATAATGGCGAAAATAACTTTGGTCACCTCAGTGAGAAAGTTAACGCTAATGGGACTAAACTTGAAACCCCCATCCACCTTTGACATATAAACCAATATAGGCTGCAATAATTATATATATATATATATATATATATATAGTGTTAGAATGCATAGAAACCATCTACCCATATTGGTGGTTTAGGCAAAGTATGGTTTGTTTGATGGTTAAAAGAAAAGAACTGACCTGAAAACCAACTAAAATGCAGTCCCCACCGACCAAAAGAACATTGAGGAAACGAGTTTTGGAGGAGACATGGCTGCGGTGCCTGTCGTAAGCCCTCGAAATGGTTTTGCTATTCGTTGATGCTATTTTTGAATGGCAAACACTGCACTCTATCATCCCCACCTACACCTGCCCAACCAAAACAATAATAGATCAACTGCATTTTATATAAACCTATAAAATCAAATTTCATTTTTCAAAAGAAAAAAAAAAACCTAGAAAAGATAATTTGAAGCGGGAATTTCAGAATTTGGAGTGAAATTGGGAGGAAAGCAAAAGGAGAAAAAAATTACCTGAGTAGAATTAAGGGAATCGAAAGGCGAGAATGGCAGCAGATCTTGAGAGAAATGAAGCCCCCGATCAGAATTTGATAAAACAAAGAAAAAAAAGGAAACCTGAAAATTAAAAGGACAACAGAAACTTTGGATGTATGAAAATAAAGAGTTGGGAGGTACGATGTAACGTCACTCGCTGACTGCTTTTTTTCTTTTAGGACACGTAGGTTGGGAGAAAGTTAGATTATTATTTGTCATAATCTAATTTTTTGTAATTTAACTTTTTATTTTGATTTATAAATTTGATTTTTGAGATATTTTAAAATTTTAAATAATATAAAAAAATAAAGATGATAGTCCTAATCATAAATTTATCTCTCTCTAAAGCTTTTTAATATAATAAAAGAATATAAATTTATATCTCAATAATAATTTTTTATAATGTATTTTACCTTTAAAAATTAACATAATTACATGACAAATTAATATTAATTCTGACATGTAAAATTATATTTCAAATTACACGATTAGGTAAAACTATATTCTTAATCACACGATTGCATTTCTAATAATGATTTTGTGTATTTAAAATTTTATAAATTTAAGTATTTGTTTTCGATTGATAAAATTTTAGAAAAATAATATTTTTTTAATTATAAACGTAGTTGATTTTGTATAAAATAAAATCTTAATAAATTAAATTTTTTTCATTTACACAATATTATTATGTTAGACATGTAATCATATATTATATAATATGTTATAAAAAATTAATTATAATAAAAATAATATTTTTAAAAGAAAAACATAATAAATTATTTCAAAATTAAAATTTTAAGTTTTTTTTTAGTTTCATAAATGTTATGTTTTTAACATATAAAACATAATTGATCATAAAAACAATAATAAAAACATATAAAATGCAATTTATTATAAAAAATAATAATAAAATAAAATTTATATTTTTAATGTCAACAATGTTTCTTAGTATGAAAATATAATGATCGATAAAACATAATGTTTTTATATAAAAATATAGTTGTTGTTAGTAGAGTCAATATAATATAATATTTATTTTACTTTTAACTGTGTTTTGTATGTAAAAAAACATAGTAATTAATAAAACTAAATTTTGATTTATATTTCTCTAGATTAATGACTACGTTTCTTGTTATGAAAATGTAGTCATTGATAAACCATAATAATTGATCACTTGAAACTGATTACGTTTCTAAGATAAAAAAATATAGCTTTTGATGAAAATGTGAAAACAAAATATTTTTTAGAATTCAATAAAGACAAATTTTTAAAATAGAAAATACAATTTTTGTTGAAAAAATGAAAAAAAAATATTTTTTAAAATTCAAGAAAAACAACATTTTCAAGATAGAAAAATACAATATTTGTGGGTTGGGAATTTACACATCTAAATATTCCCATATTATTTCTCATATTTTCGTCTATTATAGACTAATAAGACATCCTAGTCCTCACTCATTATAGGCTACAAATGAAAATGATTCAATCTGAGTGAAAATGTTTCGCTAGCAAATACGGAAGTTATCACCTTATGAGAGCGTAACTACTTAACTTCCTCCTAATAAGGATAGAGCTCGGGTCTAGAGCTTATGCATTTGTATGTGCCTATGCAAAATGTGTAAGAAAATATACATGGCAAAATGAAAGTATGGATGTAACTAACATGCACTATTTTTTAAAACAATTAAAATTAAATATAAATTAAACCATTAAATCCAAAACAAGGGATAATACATGATTAATTTTTTGCCTAACTCTCAAAATTTTTTTTAGCTAAGTCACTAAGCTATTATAATTGTTTTTGGACCGTTAGATGAAAAGAATATAAAAACGAGAAAAACAGGAAGTCACTACTAATCTTTTTTGTTAAGTGTAATTGGCTACTTAAAAAGTTTATATTTTTAATAAAATAATAAAATGGGTTTAAAATTCATCAAAAAGCTAATTTTTGGTTTATGAAAACAAAATTGGGTTCAAGAGTACGGTTATGCATGGTGAAAGATTAACACCTTTATAGTACCCGTTTAAAAACAGTATCAATTAATTAGACATTATTTTTTATTTTGATAAAAAAATATTTTAATTTGAAATTTAATAATAAGTTCCTTCATTTTTTACAGAAGAAAATCAATTTTAATATAAGTTTTTGTTTAGGAATATTGTGAAAATTTTTAAGTTAAAGAATTACCATATAATCTTCAAACATTTAGATAGAATTTTAAAGAAAAATTTGTTCACCTAAGATTCACCATGACATTCCTTGAAAATGAAAATAACATTCTTTGCAAATAATAATTGTTGGTATCTCTCAAACATCTAAGTAGAATACCAAAAATTATTTCACTCAGAATGCTATTTTAGTTTTATTTCAAAATTCATATTTTCGAATAAGATTTTTCATAACAAATTTTATGTAGAAAAGTAATGGTATTGCAATTAACAAACAATCGACAGTGATAATCAAAAGATATAAATATGTAAAAATGAATACAAACAATTGTTTAAAGATAAATAGATGCGAATGGATGCTATGCTTGATAATGAGATGCGATTTCAGGATAATGAGACCACTCGGACTCCCTAACCTTTATGCAGAGTTTAGGTATGATTGTTTATATTTAAAATCATGTTTTTTATTTCTATTACGTTGTTTAATCTTATTATTATTGGATTATGGAATTGTACGAAAAGCTTGATGAAATAAGATTTCCTAAATACCCCATACTTTATGTGATATTCAAAAACAGATTACTTCATATGAGATTTTCATATGAGTCTTTTGATTTTTTGGGATGGTTTCAAGTGTTTTAGTTGGATTTAGGATTTGGATTAAATTTAAGGTTTCATGGTTAGGGTTTTAAGGTTTTAAGATTTTGGGGTTTTAAGATTTTAAGGTTTTAGGATTTTAGAGTTTTAAGGTTTTAGGATTTTGGGGTTTTAAGGTTTAAGATTTTATGGTTTTAGGATTTAAAGCTTCAGAATTTAGGGTTTCATCATTTTAGCATTTTAGGAAAAAATAGGAATTATTGATAATCTGAATATCTTTAATCATCCCCAAAAAATAGGCAGACTTTCAAAATAGATTTGGTTTTCAATTTTTTTTTTCCTTAAAAATATTTTTATGCATTATGAGACAATAAATGATGCAAATGTAAACTAAAAACAATTGGAACAACCAATTTAATCTATCTTATGCATATTTAATCCTATACTTTTTTTTATCATTTCCTTTTCAAAATAAAAATCAAGAATGAAAGAAAATTTATTTATTAGTTATTTTGTGAAAGAAATTTTTTTCTAATTTCTCAACATCTAGGCGAAATTCATGAAAATTAATCTTTCAAAACATTATTTAAATTCCTTCCAACATCTAGGTAGGGTTTTCAAGATCATTTTTTTTTCATATAAATATTGTTCTATTTTTTCCTAAAATTTCTTTTCCAAAATATATTTTGAAATTACAAAATTGGTTCAATTTATTTCTATTTAAGAATTTATACAAATTTTTTATCAATCTTAACAAGTTTATTTGTAAAAGTTTACAACATTATATATATGCATGCAATAATATAATAAAATAAAATGCGAGAAGAAAATATATCAAATAGAGTCTCTTGGACTTAAACCCAAAATGATCCAAGAGAGAAGCCTAATTTAGGAGATATCTAATTAGGCTTAGATTGGATCAGGCGGGTTGGATCAGGTGAGAAGACCAAGTCTAGAAAAGCTGAGTCATGAGTCAGGTTAAATTGACTCATTTTTTTTTTACATTATAAGAATTAAAAACCATTTTTTATTTCATTTCTTCTTCTCCTATTTAAAAAAAAAAATTATTTTCTTCAAAAAGAAAATCCAATAACCTACCTAAGCCTAATTCCTGACCAAACACCATCGTTATCACAACCACTTCCCATTATTGCCGTCGGTTAACACCTCTTGACCTCCAAAAAATGCCTGATGCTCTTTTTTTTTCTTTTCTTTTCTTTTTTTCTTTCTTTTTTCTTTTTTTTCTTTCATTTTTTTCTTCATTCTTCATTTTTTTTCTATTTTTTTGGTTTGACACTTCTAGCCAAGAACTTCTTCAACCATTAATCTCTATTCTTTTTTTTTTCTTTTTTTTCCCAAACCGAAATAAACATTTTTTCCTTACTATGGTAATAGGTTCTTAACATGAAGACTGTGGTGATTTTTTATTCCTTGATGTGTTTTTTTTTTGTGATTTTTCACTTTTGATTTGGACTTTCAGTTAGAGGTTTTTTGGGTGAAATTTCTTATGTTTTTTTTTTTTGGTTACTAGATAGGTTTGGATTTGGCTAGGTATAAAGTGAAGCTTGTTGTGTTTAGAGCTGGGGATGATTTTTTCTTTGTCTTTTTGTTTTGGTAAGGGATGGTATTTCAGTTGTTATTTTCTTTTTTGGTAGGCTCATAATGGTTTTTGGTAAGATGTTGGATAGTTTGTGGGTTTTATGATGGAATATGGGTTTCGATGATAGAAGATGAATACTAGCAGTGAATGGTGATGGAGATGTTATTTCTTATTGATGTTAGTGGTTTCGAGTTGGTTAGCTATTGGTGATAATGGTTAGTTTGGGTAGTGAAACTGGCAATAATAATGATTCAAAAGTTTTCGATAGTCGATGGAATTGAGAATTTTTTTGTTCTTCCCATTGTGAAAATTGGCTTCCTTTTGTGTATTATTTTCTTTTTTTTTATCGGGGATGACCAAGCAAAAATCTTCTTGTAAAATGATTTTTTTTTCTAAAAAGTAATTGTAAATTTTGATTTATTGGTACAATAGTTTAGAGTTTAAAGCCTTTGATAAATTTTTGTTGCAATTAGATGGTAAAATGTAAAGGGAAAACCAATTAGCCAAAAATGAGGCAACCATCCAGAATCACCGGCTTGAAAGAAGAGCAAGCTACTGATTTTTATTATTTTGTTTCCTTTATTTTATTTATTTAGTTATTTATTTTAATTAAATTAAATTTGGGCATTAAATTATATTTCGACTTTAAGACTAAACTTAGACTCACATTAACTTGTTAGCTTTTAAATTCATATGATTAAATTTTGAAATGACCTAAATTTAAAATTAGGTTGGACTTTAGTCCATGCAAAATAAAACAAAAAATCACTAATCTGAAACAAGCCCAAACAAATTCAATTCAATTTGAACATTTTAATTGACCCAAATCCAAACATTCAAATCAAACATAAAATCAAATACATTTGAATCAATCCGGATAAAATTAAGTGTCTACAGCTAATAGTTTTATGACCGTTAGATAAAAAAAATTTAAAATCCTCATTTAATTTTAAGACTCTCATCATTTCTCAAAGGCATTTTTTATTTTTTGCATTTCAATTTTATGTCATCGAGCATGCCTACTTTTTTGTCCTTTTATTGGCATTAGCTTTGATGATTGAATGTTTTGTGAAGAAGTAATAGCTTAGGATGATTAAATGTTTGGGGTCAGATAATTTGTACAAAAAACACCTAAATCTCTGCAAGTAATTAATCAACACATTTACAACCTTGTCGCAAGTACAATAAAATAATAAATTGCATTGTTTAAAAAATATTTCATGGAATTTAGTTATTAAATTACATATTTTTCCTGTATGTAGGTAATGATAATCCGCTTATGAACAAAACCCTAAATCCATCTTATCTAGATGATAGGTAGTAGCCCTTTAAAGACTTTCAAACAATTCTGATGAATTCAACAACTTCAGTAGTTGCTTAGGTTGGTGAAGCAGAAGGAGCCTATAACAGTGGATAAAATCTTGTCAACAATTCATTGTTTATAGTTTCTGATATGCTTAACTTGACCTTGGGAACATTTCCTATGTTAATTGACTTGTAAAAGCTTAATTTGATATGAAATTCTTTGTTAGATTTTACTAATTAAACAAGTATTTTGACCAACTTGGGATGGCATCATCTTACTTTAGGGAGTTATTTATTTATTTCGAGCACCATGTTTATAGGCATTCAATCATAGATATTAATTTTTTTTTAAGATTTGGTACAATGATGATAGTTTTTGACTTATTTTAAACTTGAGGATTATAAAATAATTTGGTTGTTGTTCTATTTCAAATGTTATTAAATATTTTTACTTTTTTATGTATTTTTACTTTATATGAAACCATATCATATTATGATTATAAATAAATTAATATTAAAAATTAAAAATATAATTAAAAAAAAGTTTTTACCAATGCTTTAAAATTTATACCGATGTATTTTACTATTGAAATATTTCAAGCTATACTGACAGTCATCATAGACTATCGATAAAAGTTAAAACATGTAAGGTTATATTGATGGGCATTGACTGTTGGTAAAAGATATATTGATGAATACATCATCGGTATAAGTTGAAAAAAATTAAAACATAAAAGTCTATACTAACAGGAATAACCGTCGATAAAAGTTATAATACGAAAAATACAATAGTTCTATACTAACAACTATATATATAGTGACGGACTAAAATCGTCAGTATATCTCTGTAACATATTTCGACAGCTTAAAATCGTCAGTATAGCTCTATACTAACAAGGGATATATTGATGGTTATAAATTAATTGGAATAGATATTTTGATTGTTAGTATAAGGTTTATTATGCTATACCAATAGATTTTTAAGTTTTACTGATGATTTTTTTAGCGTTAGTATAGAGTAATTTTTTTGTAGTGAATAGATCTCGGGATCGGGTCTTTAAATATAATAAGACCACCCAAACTCCCTAATCTTTAGATAGACTTTAGGTATGACTATTTATATTTAAGATCCTATTTTTTATTTATATTCTTTTATTTAATCTTATTATTATTGGATTAAAGAATTGTACGAAAAGCTTGATGAAATAAGATTTCCTAAATACCTCATACTTTTGGCAGCATTTGGGAACATATTATTTTATATGAGGTCTTCATGCAAGTCCTTTGATTTTTTTGGATAGTTTCAGGCATTTTAGGTGCATTTAAGGTTTGGATCAAATTTAGGGTTTCATGGTAAGGGTTTTAAGGTTTTAAGATTTTAGTGTTTTAGGATTTTGGGGTTTAAAGGTTTTAGGATTTTAAGGTTTTGAGATTTTAGGGTTTTAGGATTTTAAGGTTTTAAGGTTTCAAAATTTTAAGGTTCCAGGGTTTTAGGTTTTATGGTTTTAGGATTTAAAGTTTCAGAGTTTAAGGTTTCATCATTTTAATGTTTTCAGGAAAAAATGAGAATTATTGATGACTCAAACATCTTCAATCATCCCTAACATTTAGGCAAATTTTCAAAGTAGATTCAGTTTCTAATTTTTTTTTTCCTTAAAAGTTTTTTTATGCATAATGAGACAAAATAAATGATGCAAATGTAAACTAAAAAAATTTGAAACAACCAATTTAATCCATTTTATAAATATTTAATCTTATACTTTTTTTATCATTTTCTTTCCAAAATAAAAATCGTGGATGAAAGAAAATTTATTTATTATTTATTTGTGAAAGAAATTTTTCTCTAATTTCCTAACATCTAGGCAAATTTTGAGAAAATTAATCTTTTAAAACATTATTTGAATTCCTTCAACATCTAGGTGGGGTTTTCAAGGTCATTTTTTTCATATAAATATTGATCTATTTTATTTCTAAAATTTCCTTTTCCAAAATACATTTTGAAATTACAAAACTGGTCCAATTTATTTTTATTTAAGAATTTATACAAAATTTTTTATTTATCTTAATCATCCACAAACAAGTTTATTTTTAAAGGTGTACAACAATAAATAAATGCATGCAATAACATAATAAAATAAAATGAAAGAAAAAAATATACCAAATAGAGTATCTTGGATTTAAACACAATATGATCTAAGAGAATAGTCCAATTTGGTGGCTGTCTAATTAGGCTTGGATTAGACCAAGTAAACCAGATTAGGTGAGCTGATCGAGTATGGAGAAGCTGGGTCATAATCGGGCCAATAGGTCCTAGGTCAGGTTAAATTGACCCATTTCTTCTTCTCACTTTTTTTTTTTACATTATAAGAACCAAAAATCATTTTTTATTTTATTTATTCTTCCCTTATTTAAAAAAAAATTCTTTTCTTTAAACAAAAATCTATTAGCCCACTTAAACCTAATTCCTAGCCAAATACCATTACTATCATTGTCGACGCCACTCCCTATCATCGACCACCAATGGCAAGCACCTTTTGGCTCTAAAAAATGCCCGTATGTTCCTCTTATTTTTTTTCTTTTTTTCGTATTTTTTTTCTTCTCACTTTCTGGTTTGACACTCTCGATTAAAAGTTCCTTCAACCGTTAATCCCTCATTTCTTTTATTTTCTTTCCTTTCTTTTTTCTTTCCTTTTCCCTTCTCCCTTCTTCAACCAAAGCAAGTAACCTCTTTTTTCTTACTAAAGCACTGGGTTCCGGATTGTCATGATTTTTTATTGCTTGATGTATTTTTTTTTTATTTTTGGCTTTTGATTTGGATTTTTTGTTAGGGTTTTTTAGGTGAAATTTCCTGAGTTTTTTTTTTTTTTTTTAGGTTGTTGGATAGGTTTGGATTTTGCTAGGTATGGAAGAAGAGCTTGTTGTGTTGAGAGCTAGGGATTGTTTTTTTTTTTTTTCGTAGGGGATGGTGTTTCGGTTGTTGTTTTTTTTTTTTGGTAGGCTTGTGGTGGTTTTTGGTATGATGTTGGGTGGTTTGTGGGTCTTGTGATAGAAGATGGGCTTTTGTGATAAAAGATGAATATTGGTAGTGGGTGGTGATGGAGTTGTTGTTTCTTATTGATGTTTGTGGTTTCAGGTATGCTAGCTACTGGCGATGGTGGCTAGTTTGGGTAGTGAAATTGGCAATGATGATGGTTTAGGAGTTTTAGGTAGCCAATGGAATTAGGAAATTTTTTTGTTCTTCCTCTTGTGAAAATTGGCTTCCCGCTGTGTATTGTTTTCTTCTTTTTTTTTATTAGGGATGACTAAGCAAAAATCTTTCTATAAAGTAATTTTTTTAAAAAAGTAACTATAAATTTTGATTTGTCGGCACAACAGTTTGGGTTTGAAGCCTTTGATAAATTTGTGTTGGAATCAAAGGATAAAATGTAAAAGGGAAAACCAATTAGCCAAAAATGAGGCAACCATTCGGAATCAATAGCTTAAAAGAGGAAAAAGCTATTGATTTTTATTATTTTGTTTCCTTTATTTTATTATTTTATTAATTTATTTTAATTAATCAATTAAATTTGAATTTGGGCATTAAATTAAATTTAGGCTTTTAAGACTAAACTTGGATTCACATTAACTTTTGGGCTTTTAAATTCATATGACCAAATTTTGAAATGACCCAAATTTAAAATTGGATTCAGCTTTAGTCAATGCAAAATAAAACAAAGAATGATTAATCCGAAACAAGCCCAAACAAACTCAATTCAATTTGAACTTTTTAACCGACCCAAATCAAAGCATTCAAATCAAGCATAAAATTAAACACATTCGAATCAATATGAACAAAATTAAGTGCCTGCAATTACTCAATAGTTGCTATATGTGTGTCTAAATGAAGGTGGGGGAACCCTCTATTTATAGTTGAGGCCCTCTTACACGAATGGTTGAGATTAGGCCAATCTAATAGCTCTTCTAAAGTCTAAAGATTACATTAATTCCCTAGAGTATAATAAATCCCTTGATTCTATGAGTGATCCTTTGATCCTAGCAATACAATCCCTAATTCTAAGGGATATGATCCTACAACATAATTCCCAACATCTTTGACCTTCTAAAATGATGCTAAGCACTAGGCCTTCTAAAAACTTCCAAATCTGATATGAGAGAGTTTGAACCAATTAGGAGTCCTTCTTGGACAGTTCCAGGTATGTGTTCACCAGTGCTAGGCTTAACTAATGTTCAATAAACCATACACAAATAAAGAAAGAAAGATAATGTGTGTGTGTATGTGTGTGTGTATGTGTGTGTGTGTGTGTATATATATATATATATATATAACATCTATATGGTGTATAAAATAACTAGAGGTGATATTATCGATGAAAGCACATATACCCTAAGGCATGTGATTGTAAACAAAACTAATATCATAAATCTATACAAAATTTCAGCAAAGTAAAATAAGCTTTTAAATGTATATCATTTTTTACTCTTTGTACTACTTTTTTTTAAAAATTTATGTATGAAATTACTTAATTATCATTCTCATAATTTTTTGAATATTCATATCCAATAAATTTTATAACTTACCATAAATAGATTTCTAATAAGTTTTATAACTTATTGAAAATAGATTTTTGGAAAGTTTTATAACTTTTCATAAATCAATTTTCGTAAAGAAAATTTATAAAATTTTTAAGGGAAATTATCAAAAAGAAATTTTATTAAAGATTTTTATTAATTGGTGCAATAAAAAATAATTATTGAAAAAAATAAATTTTAAAATTAATAAAAAAGAAATTGATTTTACTATTTTAACCTTAGAGAAAAAATAAAATCTTATTAGATTTTAATTAAATATTTCATCTCATGATGTTACAAGAAAACTACTAGGTCTAATTAACATCTAAGAGCTAAAACTCTTTAAAATTGTACAAGTAATACTATTAAATGTTACACAATTTTATCAAAATTTAATATGCTAACTAGAGAAATCTATCGTGATAAATAAGTAAAGAGACTTATCTTAAAAATTCATTTTAGTTAGAATTATTATGAAATTTTAATAATCGATACCCAAAAATAATATTTATTAAAAAACAAATAATGAATTTTAAATTTATAAAAAAAAATTACATTTACTATTTTATTTTTAATTTATTTAAGATCTCATAAGATTTTATTTTTTCTAATGTCAAAACGATAAAATTAACTTTTTTTATTAATTTTAAAGTTTATGATTTTTTTCTAATAATAACTTTTTTCATTACATCAATAAATAAAACTTTCTAATAAAATTCCTTTTTTATAATTTTTTCTAAAATTTTACTTTCCTAATCTGATCAAATATTTATGTAAAAAAATTTATGAAAATAATAATTAAATAATTTCACTTAAAAATTAAAAAAAATTAAAGTGTAAAAAGTAAAATATAAGGTGCATAAAATATTTTAAAAATTACAAATAAAATCGATGAAAACACTCAAAAAATAAATAAAATTAATTTTAAGATTATGTTAAGCATAAAAGAGGTTCTATGAATGAAAATCTTTGAAATTTATTTATATATAAATCACCCAAACGCTACGTATATTTTATAATTTATATTATATATTCTTTATAATTATTTAAATATATGTTACTATGTGATTTTATACTTTTATTTAGATTCTTATAAGATCACATACTTGTAACATCTTTTGATTGCATGAAATTTGTATTTAAAATGATTTTTTATATGATACACAAAAATAGGGTTTTCCAATATGTTAAACATAATGATAAGAAAAGGCTCTATACCATAGTCAAGTTTTATTTGTTTCAATTCGTTAATTATAACACAATCCCTACCATTAATTTTTTGTTTGCACAAAGAACCATCACTCGCTTTACACTTTATAGACATGTGGCCTAAACATTTTTATAAGATCATTACGTAAAATCTTAAATAAATCATTTGAAGAAGAATAAAGTAGATAAACTCCAAATTTAGTTTTTTAAGCCATGTTTGCTAAAAAATCAACACAAAAATTTACTTTTCTACATGCATGCTGTAAAGAACACCCTCAATCCTTCTTCATCAAACTTTTATACTCATGAACACTTGATAAAGTGGGTCATTATCACTTGATGATTGTAAAATCTTCTTCACAACTGACATTAGAATCTGATTCAATGATGATATTTCCACAACCAAAATCTTCAGCCACTAACATACTTGTATATATTGCAAAAATCTCAACTTCAATAATGGAGTCTTGATCCAATTTCCTGGCGAAACAAAATAGCCAACCCCTACTACTATCCCTACAAAACTACTTGCAGATAGTAGACCACTATTTGATTAAGCTACAACATTTACATTAGTTTAACAACACTAGCCAGAGATCACTACTATATAATATAACGAATTGTCTATAAGGAGAACAAAGATTAACAACCCTATAACTCATGAATCCCCTAATAGAAGCCAAAACCATGTGATATACATTAGAAGGCCTAGAAAATCCATGGTAAAAATAACCTTATTTCTCTAATTTCGTATGTTCCAACATGCAAAACCAAATAGAAGGGTCCAAGGTATATTATCCTCCACTAAAACTCCTTGTTTGCAAAAATTAAAACTCTTCGAATCTCTGAGAGATAAAGTATTAAAATGATTTAAGCTTGCACCTTACATTCAATGAGCCTAGATGGGTTAAGATTCAAAATAATCTTTAGAGCATGCAATGTATTTTCCATCTTTGTGCCACACCTTGGAAACCTGGTTGAATTCGATATTTGTCTTTTAACACAAGCCTCCTCTATTAACAATATATTATGCAACACTAACCAAAGGAAATGTCGAATTTTATGAGGTAAATCCAACTTCCAATGCCTCTTTCAACAGGACTTAGAAATCAAGTCATCCTTAATGAGATGATATGCGATTTAACAGAAAAATCTCCAGTTGAAAAGATTGACCAAATTATCTTATCAACCTTTAAAGGTAATAAAAGAATCAAAGAAATCTAATTAGAAATTTCCACTTGTAGAAAATTCAATTTTCACCAGTCTCAATTACCGTTGTCATCAAAGTAGTCACAAACTCTATCATATATCCTTTCTGAAAGTATAGAATCCCCAATACACTATGCTAAAGTTTTATCACCATTCCATTTATCTTACCAAAATGTAATGCTCTAACAATTACCAATCAAACTAAACAAATTCTCTTACCTATCAAATGAGAACAAATTCTCTACTTGAACAAATACTACCCCTTGCGAAAGAAGCTACACCCTTTAGTGTACACTGTAGGGAAAAAAATGCCCTTTAAATACTTTGGATTGTAACACTCAAGCCTAGAACTAAGTCACACTTCAATTTCCACCGAAGCTTTGCTAATAAGGCATTATTCATATCAATAGTTTTCCTAATGCCTAATCTATCCACATCTTTGGTTGACATACTAACCCCTATTTCAACAAAGGAACCTTTTTACCATCTTCAATAGACCCCGAAAAAAATTCCTCCTACAAGCATCAATATCATTTTGCCACTGAAGCTGGCAATCTAACTGTATATAATGTATGGGTGGGTGGCTATCGTGCTAGTCATTGATTGCACCAATATAGCCTTATTTGCTAAAGAAAGCTGATTAGCTTTCCATGAAAACAACCTTTTTTCAATTTTCTCCAACAAATTAATACTAATAATTATTCCTTACCATCCTTTGAATGTGAATTAGCCCCCTCCAAATAAGTACCAAAATTAGTATATTGTTGTATCCTAGAATTTAGATTAAGAGAAGTAAAGAATACTATCCATTAACTCCACTGACACATTAGGAAAAATAAAAAATTTAGATTTATCAAAATTTACCTTCTGACCAGAAATAAAACAAAAAAAGCATTCAAGCAATCAATAGTTACTTGCTAATGCATCACTGAAGCCTTACCAAATAAAATTAAATCATCAACAAAGAATATATGGGATAATAAATACCCTCTACGAGAAAGAGAAATAGGTCAGATGGAAGTTATACTAGCTAATAATGATTAAAGTTGTATTAGAAAGTAATGAACTAAAAAATAATGGAGTGGAATTGTACCCCATTATTATCAAATCACACTATATTTCTATATAAGATAGCCGATGGGAGCTTATTATGTAAAATCTCTCTTATTTAATTGGATAATATTATATGTGCATATGAAATATTCACTTATATACACATAATAGTTTTGTAATTGTACTTTTGAAAAATAAAAAATAAGATGATATTAAATTCGTACAAGGTTACAAAAGCCTTCCAACAAAAATTGATAATCATTTAAGCTCTTGATATTTTATTACAATTAAATTAAATTATGAATTTTTTTATTTTAAATCAATTAAACCCTTAAAAATCGATTTTCATTTAATTAAATCCTTAAATATCTATTTTCATTTCAATTGAGCCTTTAACTAGACAAAAAATAATGATGATGATTAAACAATTTTTGTCTAATAATAACCCAATTGTTGAAAATAAATATTTGAGAACTTAATTGATTGTAATAAAATAATAAGAGCTTGAATGATTAATGAATTTTTGTTCGAAGATATTTTTAATCCTTTAACTTATTAAATTAAAAAATAATATAAAAAATTAATTAAAATAATTATATTTGATGTACTATTAATATATAGATTTTATACTCTAAAATATGCATATTAGAGTGGCGCATATTCAGATAGGTGTAGCAACCCTTTTTGTGAATAATAATCCCCCGATAGTTCACTAGAGGTGGTTATGGAATATTTTTCGATGTCATGGCAAGGCGCTTGATGTGTTTTTACTTTAAAAGAAAAGCTGGAATGGAACACAATTCGGGTTTTGTCGGCTTTGATGATATTTTTTGAGGCAGAATAGGGACTGATAGATTAAATGGCATATGGCTACAGGGCTGTAGAATGAGGGTGAACTTTGCAAAATACAGAGGAAGAGTGGATATTGGAGAAAGATTAAGACACAAAAGAATCAGGGGATGAAAAGAACATAAATGTCTAACATAGAAGACACTAAGGGGAAGCAGATTTGCGAAGAAGCTCATGGGGGAAAAACCAGGAAATAGATCAAGGAAATGTGGCGCATAAGACACAAAAGACGTATCTCCAAGCTCTATTATGTAACAAAGATAAGGATATGGAGAGAGTACCTAACTCTGCACGACCAAGTACTTCGGGTGATTGTTCTGACAAACACAAAATGTGCGAAGGATTAGTAAAGGATGAGGTACTTCACAGATTAGAAAACTGTCTGGTGGGAACGACAAGGGGGTATTACGAAACATACAGACTATGAAAAACTTTAAAATACAAGAGTTTTTGAGATTTCAGTCCAAAAAATATCTAGAAGACAATTTCTCAAAAACTCTTGCATTTTAAAGCTTTTCATTAGTTTGTATGTTTCGTAATACCCCCTTGCCGTTCCCACCAAAAAATATCTATATGTTTTATATTTTCACTCTCAACTAATGAACATACAAAATTCTACTCTAACTAAAACTAAAGCTAATCAACAACTAGAGAGACAATTAGAGAAATCTCATCAAATAAGTGACTAAATAAATACACCTTAAATTTGTTCCTAGAGAGCTTCAAACCCGATATTCATCATTTAGAATGTAGAACTTTAAATCATAAATCTACTAATAAAATTTTATCTCAATTGGACCACGGATCAACTTCTATTCAACTAACTCTCCCTTCTCCTTTTTCTCTCTTTTTTTTTGGTTTTTTTTCTTTTGATTTCGGCGCCACCACACTTTCTCTCTTAAAACATAGCCCCCTTTTTCTTTTTTATTAAGTAGGGCTCTTTTTCTTGGTCAAAGACTAAAGGCTTTGGGCCTTTTAATTAGCCAAAATTAATAAGGCTAGACCCCATACTTTCTAACAATCTCTCTCCCCAGTCCTATTAGGAGGAGATTCATCACCATAACAGTTTCAATTAGAACTTACCTTGGTTAAGGAATCCATTTCAGCGAAGTTATTACATAACTCAAGCTTTTTTTTGAAAAGTATCTTAGTCAACATATCTATCACATTATCATTAGTATAAATTTTCTTCAACTGCATCTACTATTCCTTAATTACTGAACATAACTAGTGATATTTAACATCAATGTGCTTTGTTTTAGCATGGTACATGACATTCTTACTCAAATCTAAAACATTCTAGTTATCACAAAATATCACATACTCTTTCTGATTCAACCCCAATTTAAGAAAAAAATATTTCATCTAAAACATTTATTTACCTATTTTGATTGCTGCAATATACTTAGCCTCTATAGTTGACAAGGCAACACACTTTTGTAACTTAGATTGCCAAGACATAGCTCTTCCTACAAAAGTGAACAAATATCATAAAGTCAATTTTTTACCATCAAGATCACCTGTAATGTCAACATTAGTAAACTTTTTTAAAACTGGTTTTGAAACTCTATAACTCAAGCACATTTTTAAAGTGCCTTTCAAATATCTAAAAATTTATTTCACTGATTTTCAGTGAATTTTTTCTAGATTAGAAAAAAATTTACTCATTGCACTAACTTTTTGAGCAATGTCAGGCTATGTGTAAATCATAAAATACATCAAAAAATTGACTACAGAAGAATAAAGAATACTAGACATAGCTAGTTGTTTTTCTTGAGTCACCGATAAAATTTCTTACTCAAATAAAAATGGTTGACCAATGGACTACCAAATAATTTAGCATGTTGCATGTTGAATCTACTAAACACCCGTTTAACATACTTTTCTTATGATAACCATAGCTTTTTAGCTTTCTTATCTCAATTAATATCCATATCTAGAATCTGCTTTGCTGGATTTAAATTTTTCATGTCAAAGGACTTAAAAAATTATTCTTTTAACCTGTAAACTATACCAACATCTTATCCTTCAATCAATATATCATTAACATATAATATAAGAATAATGAAGTTACTATCAAAAAATTTTTTGACATATACACAAGAATTCGCTATCGTTCTTTTATAATTGTGGTTCACCATAAAAGAATCAAATTTTTTATACCACTATCACGGAGCATGTTTCAAGTCATACAAGTTTTTTTTTCAATTTACAAACTAAGTGCTCTTTCCCTTTTATTTCAAAACCCTCAGGTTGATCTATATAAATGTCTTCCTATAAGTTACCATGCAAGAATACAGTTTTAACATCAAGTTACTTAAGTTTCAGATTCAAACTTGCTACTAATCTCAGTACCATTTGAATGAAACTCATTTTGACAAGTGAAGAAAAGATCTTATCAAAATCATTGTCAAATTTCTAAGAATAACATTTCATCATCAATTACGTTTTGTACCTCTGTAGCTTGTCACCATTTTTTTTCAACTTCAACACCCATTTATTCTTTAATGGCCTCTTCTCTTTCGAAAGTTTAACAAAATCATATGTACTATTTTTTTGGAATGACTTTATTTTTTTTCATTGCTTTTAACCAATGTTCTTCATCTGGAGTAGTCTGTACATCTTAAAAGCTCTTTGGCTCTTTCTCACTGATAACTAAAATAAAATCTAAACTTGGATACATGATAGATGGCCTATGCTCTCTAATAGATTTCTTAAGCTAAGACTTTACACTACTTAATTTTGAAAGTAGCTCATAATACTCAACACTCTTTGGTAGAAAAGACTGCTCACCCTGCTCAATACTCTTAGGTGAAGAAGATTGCCTCTCTTACTCAAAACTGATTACATTTGGCACATTACTAATTGTGACTGACTCATTCGTATCCTCAAGTTTTATCTCTTGCTCATTTCTACCATTATGGCTCTTTTTAGTGGAACCTCTGTTGGTGTTGAAACATCACACTTAATAATAATCTGTATACTCTTATTAATTTTTTTAAAGTCTGCTATGATTTTTTTCATAGAAATCGCATCTCTACTTTTGATTGTTTTTTTTCATTGAATCTCGTACCTTATAGTTAAATTTCTCATCACCATATCCTATAAACACATACTGTATGACTTTACTATTAAGTTTTGACATTTGCTCTTTCGAAACATGCATAAATGCTTTACATTCAAAAAATTTTAAGTGAAAGTATGAAGCATCTTTCTCTATCCACACTCTTTCTAGAATGTCAAAGCCCAAAAGAACTGATAGTGATCTATTAAGTAAATAACAAGCTATGTTAACTGCTTCACCCCATAATGTTTTGATAATTTTGTCATCCTCAATATACATTTTAACTTTTTTAAGAATTGTGTGGTTTATCCTTTCAGCTACACCATTATGCTGTGGTGTTTCAAGTTCTGTTATCTCATGTCTAATCCCATGCTTCGAACAATATTCTTTAAAATATTTGAATGTATATTCTTTACCATTATCAGTCCAAATACACTTCAAAGGTAATCCTGTCATCCCTTCCACCATGGTATAGAATTTTTAAAAATACTGTAGTACCTAACTTTATTTTTTAACATTACACCCAAGTCTTACTTGAAGCATCATAAATAAAAATAATAAAATACATGCTACCACCAAATGACTCAACTTCAATGGGACCACATATATCAGAATAAATCAATTTTAATTTATTTTTTTAAAAAAACTCTTACGAAAAGAAACTCTACAATGCTTGTCAAACGAACAATGATCACATCAATCAAGAGACATACATTATACATTATGCAGCATAGTTTTCTTTTTACAACTACCATAGATCCTTTGTTAAGCTTTCACTATTCATTCTTTTGTTGATTCTCATATCCTTTCTTATCAAGGTCATTAATAACAAATAGGTTCATTTTCATATCCGAAACGTGTCTAACATCCCTCAAAGTCAACATGTAACCCGTATAGTTTGTACAATAATATCATTAATCCCAATAATCTGTGACTCACTTTTATTTCTCATCTTGGTGTAACCAAAGTCTCATGTTTTGTAAGTTATAAACAATTCTCTCTTAGAAATACAATGATATACTGCTCCTATGTCTACTTTCATTAAATGCTAATATCAACAATATAACTACAATCACTATGTGTACAAATTAAAGTAACTGAATCATTATCTAAATTCACTATTATAACATTACCATCATCTGAACTATTACTTTTCTCATCTTTTCACTCTTACTTTAAGAGTTTACAATATTGCTTTATATGACCTGTTTTATCACAATGAAAGCACTTCACTTTATGTCTAAATTTAGATTTATGTTTAAACTTACCACAGCTTTTAAAATTCTAACATCTGTCGATATTTCACCTTTATTTTCTATTACTAGAGCTTGATCTAAATCTTTTTAAATTGCTTCTTTATTAAACATACTGTTATTTATCATCTCTAATATCACTTTATAATTAGAAGTTGAATTAAAAACAGTCACAATTAAAATATTTTAATTGTCTAACAATAAATTCAAAAAAAAAAACATCTACACTTCATTATTCATCTTAAAATTTATAATAATCATTTAATTAAATATATCTTAAAAATTATTTAAATATTTTATAATCGATTCATTAATATTTATATTATAAAATTATAAACTTTTTAATAAATATAACTTTATTCGTCCATACCTTTTTTTTTCTTTAATTTCGACGCCAAACACACTTTCTCGCCTTAAAATACAACCCCTTCTTCTTTTTTATCGAGGACTCTTTTTTTGGGTTAAAGACTAAAAGCCTTAGACCTTTTACGTGACCAAAACCAACGAACCTGAATCCCACATTTTTTACCAAAAATCTCTTGGCTGGTCCTGACTGAAGGAATGGTTTGCGAGATTGTTGAATGGTCAGAACATATTCGGTCGGGGTTCAGGGTAACCTGGGTGGTGTGCTACGGAGTTCCCTTACGTGCTTGGAACTATTCAACTTTCAAAAATATTGCAATTTTCTTTTTTTTTTGGGGGGGGGGGGGGGCTTGTGAGCGTGGTGGATAGCAGGACACTGAAGTTTCAGGACTTCAGTCAGGGGACAATGATGATAATGACCGACCAGTTGGTAAAGATCGTTCAGGTTATATAGCTTAAATGTAATGGTAAATCATTTTATGTTAGCGTGATCGAAGAAGGGGAGGGGAGGAGATTGTATCATCAGTCCATTGTTGCTGTAAGAACGATATGGATAAAACAAGGGAATCAGGAAATTAATATAAAAAATTTGGAAGATGAACAGACGACGTCATGCATAGCATTGACAGGGAAGTTGAGCAGGAGACAACATGTGGTCACGATGGGGTGGAGCACGAGGAAATTTCCTTGGAATTGGGGAACGATAAGACAGGATGGAGGCTTGCTATTTTAAAGGCTACTGGCTTAGAGATAGACAAGGTAGGTGGTGACAGTCTAGAAGAAAGTGAAGGGTCAGTAGTTGGTGACAGTCTAACGAAAGCGGAGGGTCTAGATTACCTTTATTACGGGTGGTCCCATTAATAGAAGCACAGAAAGTGGCAGAATAAAACAATATTGTGGGATCTGACACGGACGAAAGGGATGCTGACGAAAATAATCACACAAGGCCCATGGTTAACAAAGTAAAAAGTCCAATTGAGGAGACCCAGCTTTTTTTGAACAGGATAAAAGACTCGATGAAGATGGGTTTGGGGTACGGGCCTGTATAGCTGATGATGAAGGGGACGATTTTAAGAACAAAAAAGGGCGCGAGAAAAACAGAGGCAGAAAAGGAGAAAAGCAAGGAGCTAACTGGAGATTGAGGAAACTCTTCTTCACAAAATAACTACAAGAAGAAAGAAAGGTGTCGAGAGGATTAAGAGGAGCCAAAAGCTGGCCATGATCTCGCAAAATAAAGCAGTTATAGCAAATGAGTTATTATTGGACGGGGATTTCCAGAACAGAGGAAAGGTGCTGGGGTTAGAAGAGGCCAAGTTGACTTGGGAAATAAGGAAGACTGTAGGTATGACAGCAAGGCATGGAGATGCAGATGTGATAGGCAAATTAGAAGAACTTGAGTTGACGGATCGCCGACGGGAATGAGTTTGCCAGGTATTGTATCGACAGCTGTAAAGTAGAATTCATTTTGGCTTGGAGGTGATTTGTGTTGTAATAAACTTAGGGCAGAGATGAGAATATTGTTGTGGAATACTCGTGGTTGGGTAGTTCAGCAAAGTGTGTAGTTTTGAAAAACATGGTAAGGTTCCAAAGTGTTAATTTGGTGTTATATACGGGAAACGAAAATAGGGGAAATTTCTGATCGAGTGTTACAGAACATTTGGCCTGATGCGAGTTATGGTTGGTGCTTCTCAGCGGCATCAGGTAGTTCGGGAGGCCTATTGATGATGTAGGATGGAGGTGAATTTAGGAAAACAAATTCAGTATGCATGGCCAAGGGGAATATGATGTTTGTTACGGAATTGTCTATAATAAGAGCATCTTATTTCAAGATTACGAGAGATTATGAAATTAAAAAAATTAAAAATTAAAAAACAATGAAAAATGACAGAATAAGTTAACAGGTCAATTAAAAAGTATAAAAATAATTTTATTTATTTGCAAATAAAAAAATTACAAATTACAAATTTTATATTTATTTTATCTACTCTTATAAAAAATAACATTATAACTTAAAAATTCAACTATAGTTATGTCATATATTATTTTAATAAATAATTTTTTTATATCTTCATTACTAACAAATAATAATATTACAATAATGATTAATACAAATTTTAGTTTTCATCTTAATAATTTTTTATTTTTTTGGTTTTAAAATATCAATTATTTTATGTTATTTTTTTTATCTTAAAATTACTTTTTATTATTTGTGTTATATATTTTACGATTTTATTTGTGTGATTTTTTTGCTAGTTTTAGAAATTTATTAACATAAATCATAAAAATGAAACTACTATTATACCATTTTTTTTGTATGATTTTTTTATAGATACTTTGATTGCAATTTTTGGTGTCTTTTTTACCAAAAAAAAAAATTTAGCACATTTGAAGCACCACTCGACTAATATGTGATATTTTTTTATAACTACACAAATATTTTTATTACGAAGTAGAAAGTAATTATTATACAAATATTTACGTTAATAAATTTTTAAGAATAAAAATGGTATAATGATAACTTTCAAATATGAGAAAAATTTTACTATTATTCTCACTTGTTTACGTTAATAAAATTTTTATTATTTATTACTTATTTTTTTATATATTTACAAAAAATTATAATTAATTAAAATTTTACGTTATTGACTTAATTATTTATATTATAATAATATTTTTTTTGCAATACGTTGTTTTTTTTTTCGTTACATTTAAAATTGTTATAATTTTTTTATTATGTTAAACACTTTTACATATTTTATGTCAATGATACGAATTTTACATTTTCTCTCTCATGTTTAAGTTGCAAATTTTTTTTATTATAATTGATTGGATTTTTTTATATATTTACATGAATAATAATTAATTAAATTTTTTATTACCGACTTAATTATTTATGTTATAATAATATTTTCGTATATTCCAATAAGTTTAGGATTGTCATAACTCTTTTTTAATATGTTATGATACTTTTTATCTATTTTATGTCAAATGATATGAATTTTATATTTCCTTTCACTTGTTCATGTTAGCTATTTGTTTTTTAAATTATATTTATTTTTCTTATATATTTACAAAAATAATAATTAATTAAAATTTTACATTTCTTACTTAATTATTTACGTTGCAATAATTTTTTTTTTACGATTGTTCTTACATTTCATTATATTTTAAATTATTATAACTCTTTTTTAGTATGTATTACGACATTTCTTATTCATTTTACATTAAATGATACAAATTTTGTAAGTCTTCTCACTTATTTATGTAACTTATTTTTTTAAAATTTTTAACTATTTTGCTTATATATTTTCAAAACAATAATTAATTAAAATTTTACAATACCTATATATTTATTTATGTTACAATGATTTTTTTTATAATTATTTTTACTTTTCATTGCGTTTAGAATTATAATAGCTTTTTTATAGTGTGTTATAACACTTCTTACACATCTAATGGCAAGTGATACAAATTTTATATTTTTCTCATTTGTTTACATTACTTATTTGTTTTTTTAAATTTTTTGTTATTTTTCTTATATATTTATAAAAACAACAATCAATTAAAAGTTGATGTTATCTACTTAATTATTTATGTTATAATAATTTTTTTTTACCGTTGTTCTTACCTTCTTAAAAATTGTCATAACTCTTTCTTACTCATCTTACGATAAATTATACAAATTTTTGGTTTTTTCTTATTTGTTTTGTTACCTATTTGCTTTTTAATTAAAATTTATTTTTCTTATATATTTGTAAACACCCAATTTGATCCAGACCCAGATCAATTGAGCCTGGCCCAAATGGGTAAAATAGGTTCATTTTTGCTTTTATTTTTATTATTTTTATTTTTTAAATATATTTATTATTTATCTACTAATATATTTATTTTTATCTATTAACATATTTTTTATTAATATATATGTTTTTTATTATAATTTATCTATTATTATTATTATTATTATTATTATTTTCTTTTAGTTATTAATATATATGTTTTTTATTATAATTTATCTATTATTATTATTATTATTATTATTTTCTTTTAGTTATCTATTAATATATTTTTCTTTTTTTTTTCTTCTTATTCGCCTAGGATTAAGATAAAAATTTAGAATTCTACCATGAATTTGAGATTCAATCAGAGTCCAGATTAGATTCAATGATTGAATCTCAATCCAAGAGGGAGTTGGGATTAATCAGAAACTCTTCTGATCAATCCTTATAAATAGATCCACAGAAAACGAACAGAAAAGACACACAGAGAGGAAACATAAGCTAAAAAAAGGTTTTGGTGCGTTAGAACAGCTTTAGGAATCGATGGAAATTTTTTTAAATTTTTGACCTTTTTTTTTAATTTTTCAGAATCTGACGAAATTTTTCGACGAACTTTGAATTTTTTGACGAGTTTTTTGGCCAGATTTAAAGATTCCGATGATTTTTTTCAGATTCTGATAAAAATTTAACCAAAATCTAGGATTGTTTTGAAAAAGATAGGAGGAAAGGAAGGGAAGAGAGAGAGAGGGAAGGAGCAGTTTACGAAAAAACTAAGGTTAGAGCCTTTTATACCCTGTTAAAACGATGTCGTTTTGCGCTTAAGAAAACCCTACGATCCGCGCGTTCCCATTCAGGCGACCCGACCCGTAGCGCACCCGATCCAACGACCCGCTTCTTTACCTGGGTTCGAACTAAGCCGAAGCCGAGTTGAGCCAAGTTGCGTACTCCTAAGCCGCGTTTTTGAGCCGTTTTCTTCCTCAAGTCGAGTCGAACCATTCCAATGCTTTTTTTATTATTTATTTATTTTTATATTTATATTTATATTTTTATTATTTATTTATTATTATTATTATTATTTTATTGAATATATTATAATTATTTAGTATTTATTATTTTATTTTATTTTTATTTTATTTTATTTATTTTCTTTAAATAAAATTTCAAAAAAATATATTTTTAAGGAGAAGTTGAAAGCGTCAATTTTCCTTGAAAATAAGTCATCAAAAAAAATATTTTTGAGAAAAAGTTAAAAGTATCAATTTTCCTTGGAAATAAGTTTTCTAAAAAACATTTTTGAAGGAAAAGTTAAAAGTATCAATTTTTTTTGAAAATAAGCTTTCTAAAAAATATTTTGAAGAAAAGTTGAAAGTATTAATTTTTCTTAAAAATAAGTTTTCTAAAAAATATTTTTGAGAAAAAGTTGAAAGTATCAATTTTTCATGAAAATAAGTCTTCAAAAAAAATATTTTCGAAGAAAAGTTGAAAGTATCAATTTTTCTCGAAATTAAACTTTTAAAAAAATATTTTGAAAGGAAAAATTAAAAGTATCAATTTTTCTTGTACAAAACCAATGAGTTCTTGAAGAGGAAATGATTTATATATAAAGTCGAATCATTATTCCTTTTTAATTTATTTTTCTTTTTGTTTCTTGAATTTTTTTTAATGTTAAATAATTCGATGATGGAGCCTCTACAAGTGAAAGAGTAGTTTCCTTGCATACTCTTGAGGTGAGAAAAGTTTCTCAATTTTCTGCTAAAAGTATTAGAGTCAATTGAGAATAATTTTCAATAGTTAATTATTTGATAAAATTTTAAGGCTTATTGGATAACACAAAATTAAGTTGGTACTATTTTTCGATGGGCGTTGTGAGGGTGCTATAACCTTTCTCATACGTAACTGAACTTTCGAACCTTGTTCTGGTTAGTAGACCTGAACCTATTCTTTTAGGGACCCTTAAGCTTAGGTGTTCTTTAAAATGATAGATTCCTTAGATAGCCAATCATACCTAAATAAAAAAAAGATTAGTGGCGACTCCTTCAAGTTAATGTATAGCGATAGGTTCCTAGATCTAAACGTTATGACAATATTTATAAAAATAATAATTAATTAAAATTTTATGTTGTCTACTCAAACATTTACGTTATAATAATATCTTTTTACGATTGTTATTATCTTCCATTATGTTTAGAATTATTAGTGTTACTATACTTTTTACCCATTTTACGTTAAATTATACTAATTTTACTTATCTTCTCACTTGTTTACATTACCATTTTTTTTAATTTTTAACTATTATATATATACACGATAACAATAATTAATTAAAATTTTACATTTTCATCATAATTAATTATGTTATAATAATATATTTTTGCTATTATTCTTACTTTTCATCATATTTGGAATTGTTATAGCTTTTTTTTAATGTGTTACAACACTTCTAACTCATTTTACTTCAAATGATACTAATTTTATGTTACTTCTCACTTATTTAGTTATTAATTTTTTTAAATTTTAACTATTTTTCTTATATATTTACAGAAATAATAAATAAATAAATAAATTTTACATTGTCAACATAATTATTATCTTTAAAATAATATCTTTATAAGGTTGTATTTACTTTTCATTATGTTTACAATTGGCACAATTCTTTCTTAACATTTTATGACATTTTTTGCCTATTTTACGTTAAATGGTACTAATTTATGTTTATTCTCACTTATTTACATTACCAATTTATTTTTTAATTTTTAGCTATTTTTCTCGAATATTTATAAAATAATAATTAATTAAAATTTTACATTATCGATATAATTATTTACGTTACATGAATATATTCTTATTATTGTTCTTAATTTTCATTACATTTAGAATTATCAAACTCTTTTGAGTATATTACGACAATTCATACAAAATTTTCATCAAATGATGCTAATTTTATGTTTATTCTCACTTGTTTAAGTTACCAATTTGTTTTTTAATTTTTAGCTATTTTTCTTATATATTTACAAAAAAATAAATAATTCAAATTTTATATTAATAATTTAATTATTTATGTTACAATAATTTCTTTTTAATTATTTTTCTTACCTTTGATTATATTTAGGATTATCATTATTTTTTCTTAGCCTATTACAACATTTTTTACTCATTTTATGTTAAATTATACTAATTTTACATTTTTTTTTACATTACCTATTTGCTTTTCAATTTTTAGCTATTTTTCTTATATATTTAAAAAAATTAATTAAAATTTTCTATTACCAACATAATTATTTATGTTACAATAATATATTCTTATAAATATTCTTACATTCAAATACGTTTAAAATTATCATAACATTTTCTTAGTATGTTACAACACTTCTTATTCACTTTACATCAAATAATACTAAATTTACATTTCTTCTCACTTGTTTACATTATCAATTTATTTTTTAATTTTTAGCTATTTTACTTTATATATATATATACAAAAAAAATAATTAATTAAAATTTTGTATTGCTATCATAATTATTTATAGTATAATAATATATTTTTATATTTGTTCTTGCTTTCCATTACGTTTAGAATTATGATAGCTCTTTCTTAGTATTTTACGATACTTTTTACCAATTTTATACCAAATGATATTAATTTTACAATTTTCACTTGTTTATATTATCAATTTGTTTTTTAATTTTTAGCTATTTTTCTTATATATTCATAGGAATAATAATTAATTAAAATTTTACATTATCAACATAATTATTTACTTTACAATAATATTTTCTTATAGTTGTTTTTATTTTTCATTACGTTTAGAACTATCATAATTTTTTTTTTAATGTGTTACAACACTTCTTACCTATTTTACTTCAAATAATACTAATTTTTCGTTTGTTCTCATTTGTTTACTTTATCAATTTATTTTTTTAATTCCTATATATTTTTCTTAAATATTTATAAAATAATGATTAATTAAAATTTTACATTGCCAATATAATTATTTACGTTACAATAATATATTATTATGACTGTTCTAAATTTCAATTATATTTAGAATTGTCATAATGCTTTTTAGTATATTATAACAATTCTTATCCATTTTACATTAAATGATATTAATTTTAGATTTCTTCTCACTTTTTTATGTTACCAATATATTTTTTAATTTTTAACTATTTTTTATTTGTTTAAAAACTAATTAATTAAAAATTTACAGTGCAACTTAATTATTTACATTAGAATAATTTGTTTTTATGATTGTTCTTATCTTTAATTATGTTTAGAATTATAATTGCTCTTTTTTAGTTATTAGATACGTTTCCTATTTTACACCAAATGATACTGATTTTACATTACTTACTTGTTTTTCAATTTTTAGTTTTTTTATATATTTTAAAAATAATAATTAGTTAAAATTTTATATTGCCAACATAATTATTTATGTTATAATGATATATTCTATTAGTTGTTCTTACTTTTTATTATGTTTAGAATTGTCATAACTCTTTCTTAGTATTTTATGACATTTTTTACTCATTTTACTTTAAATGATACTAATTTTACTTTTATTCACACTTATTTATGTTTTCAGTTTATTTTTTTTAATTTATAGCTATTTTCTTTATATATATATATACAAAAACAATAATTAATTAAAATTTCACATTATCATCATAATTATTTACATTATAATAATATATTTTTATGTTTCTTCTTACTTTCCAATATGTTTAGAATTATTATAGTTTTTTTTAGTGTGTTATGACTCTTCTTAACCATTTTATGCCAAATTATATGAATATTATGTTTCCTCTCACCTATTAATAAAATATTATCTATATTTTTTATTTATTTGATATTTTTTATATATTTATAAGAATAATAAGTAATTAAAATTTTACGTTATTATCTTAATTATTTACATTTGAATAATATCTTTTTACTATTGTTCTTATATTTCATCAAGTTTAAATTTATCATAATTTTTTCTTGGATGTTACAACACTTACAACATATTTTATGCTAAATTATACAAATTTTTTACGATTACTCTCACATACTTATGTTAATAAATTTTTTATTAATATTTTTCTAAAATATCATTTTTTATGTTAATTTTTATCCTAGAATGTATTTTTAATTTTTTATATATTTATAAGAAAAATAATTAATTTAAATGTTACATTGTTAACTCAATTATTTATGTTAAAATAATTCTTCTAACACTTTTCTTACATTCAATTATATTTAAAATTTTCATAACTTGTTTTTAGCATGTTACCACATTTTTATCCCATTTTACATAAATTGACATGAATTTTATTATTTCTCTTATTTGATTATGTTAATAAAATTTTTATTTTTATTTTAAAATATAAATTCTTTTAAGTTATTTTTTTTAAGAAATTTTTATGTTAATATTTTTTTAATTTCTTTTGAATTATTTTTATAATATTTTTAGCTATTTTCGAATATATCAATTACATTAAAATTTTTTAAAAAGAAGTATTTTTAATTATTATTTTTTATTTTTAAATAATTTCATAAACATGTAATAAAGTGAAAAATAAAAAACTATTACATAAAATGACAAATTATTTGAATTATATATAAGATTTTATAAATTTTGTTTTATAATCTTATTACTTGATAAACAGATTTTATTTTTTAATTTAAAATTTAATCAATAATTAAAATTTAATTTTATAAATCTAATGGTTATTATTTCTTAACCTTATTCTAAGCCTAAATAACTTTTAACTTACTATAAAAGCCCCTTGTTTGTTAGAGGCTGTTGGATCAAAAGAATGTATTATATGCAATGATACGCGCCATGTGGCAGTGAGGCAAAAGAATTTTTGATAATATGAACATGGTGAAGGGCAAGTGGTCTGTAACAGGAGATTTTAGTACGATGAGGTCTCCAGGGGAAAGGATGGGGTGTATATACAATGGGGTGGGAATTGATAAATTCGAACGAGTTTATCAATTTCAGTGAGCTCATGGATCTTCCTCTCAATGGGAAGAGTTTCACCGAGTTTGGTATGGGTAGCAAGAGAAGTGGGCTGGATAGGTTTTTGGATATGGCAGAATGGATTAATTGTTTCAGAGATCTATGCCAAGGGGTTTAAGGAGGTCCGTGTCTGATCATGTTCCATTATTACTCCAGTCCGAGTCTGTCAATTTGGGGCCTAGACCCTTCAAATTTATGGATTGCTGGATGTCGAAAGAAAGGTTATTTTTATAAGAAATAGAAAGGGAATGGAAGAGCATGGAAGTCGATGGAAGAGCTGGATACTATTTAATGAAAAAATTGAGCATCCCTGCTAATAGGAAACTGAGTAAGATGCCTATGGTGTGGGGAGACGTGGTTAGGTTGTGTTCGCTACAAGTGGTAAAGAACGATATTCGTCCAGATGCGTGTAGATGGATGGTGAGGAGTGGTAGTGATGTACCATTCTGGTTTGATCAATGGTGTTACGATATATCCGAGACTGTTTTTACTAGCATGTGATAAATTTGCAGAAGTGGTGGATTATTCTAGTCAAAACAAATTTCTTCATTTGAATTGGTCCAGCTTCTTTAGAAGAATTTTATTTTAGTGGGAGATGGAAATGCTTGAAGAATTATGCTCAAGGTGAGACATTTGGCTCCTGGTAAGAGAGATAAAATTATACGGGAATTGGATGCTTTTCTGTCAATTTTGAATTCTTTAATTTGTGGTTGATAAAAATACCCCCAAAGGTACAATGCTTTCTGTGGCTGCTGGTTTTGGATAGAATTCCTAGCATGTCTTTCTCGAGGAAGAGGGGTCTACCCACTTTTGATTCTCAAAGTCGTTCTCCCTGTTGTAAAATGGTGGAGGAATGCTCTAATCATGTATTGTTTTTGGAGTATGTTTTTACGTTGGTGGAACATGAGTTGGTGCCAGCCACAAACACTGAGAATTTTGGTGATGTGTTGTTTTGATTCTCTGTTCTTTAGCACACTTAAAATGTGATCGGTTTGTTTAGACGGAAATGAAATGGTTTTTTATAAGAAAAACTTCCCAGTGGATGAATTATTGTTCCTGGTGAAACTTAAGGTCAATGCATTGGATTAAGGCTACAAACGACGAGATGGCTATAAATGAGTTAGAGTGCTGGAATTACCCGTTAAATTGTTCTCCCAAGTGACATGACCTTACCGAAAGACATGGCATACAGTGGGGTTCTTAAAGTTCAATGTAAATGGAGCGGCCAAAGAAAAACCGGGCCTGACGGGTTTTGGTGGTGATCTCCGGAATAATGAAGGCTTGGTTATCGCCATGTTTTAAGGGCCTAGAGGGATTCAAGATTCTAATACAGCTGAACTCTTGCCTATCAAAACTGCTGCGGAGGTGTTTGCAAAGACTGAATGGAGAAATAAAGTATAATTGTTGATCGAAATTATAGGTGAAAATAGTTTGAATTGGATTGAATTTAATTTAATTTTTTTTAATAATATATAATATTATAAATTTTTAAAATTTGATATAAATTTGAATTGATTTTTTATTTGATCTAATCTAAAATGAATTTTATCGGTTTCATTTGATTCAGTTTATCAATTTTTATATTTTATAATTTATATTTTATTTTAATATAAAATTTTAATATATTCAAATAATTTTAGATATAAAATAATTATTTTTATTTTATCAAAATTTAAAATATATAAAAATTAATAAAAATATATAATTTAATTCGATTTTTTTTTCGATTTTCATTTCTTGATTTGAAATTCAATCTAAAATTAATATATAATTTTTATATTTAAATTTAATCTGAATCAAATTAAAAAAATCAATTCAAATACCGAATTAAATATTACAATTTTAAACTAAGTTTTTATTTTTTTTATTTTTTTCATCATTCCCAATAAAAATTAATTCAAAGGTAGTCGTGTGGTGCCCAAGAGAAGGAACTAAGACTGAAAGTTGTGGTACAGCTTTCTAGCAATTGACTTGCGATTGATGAGTTGGGTGATGTTAGGATGATCAATGTATTGCGTGAAGCTAATGTTATGACGGATGCCTCTAGTCAAGGAAGGGATTACTTGATGTGTAGAGTCGACAAATCAACTTGAAACCATCGAATTTCGACTCGATCCGATCATTTAAGGTTGTAATTTTTTTTTTGAAAAAATGGATTTCGGGTCAGGTTAGGTCGGTTTTATTTTTTGGAACGTCGGATTCGGGTTGGATCGGGTTTGCATGAAACTCGACCCGATCCAACCTAAAATATTTACCAAAATACCCTTAATATATATATGTAATTTTTTTTTAGGGTTTTTGAATTCTGATTTCTTTTGGCCTCTTTGTCTAAGTCTCCCGATCTATTCAAAATTTCTCATCCACCCATCCGACCATCCCACTTTCTCATTCACCTATTCAGCCATCCCACATTTCTTCTTCCATTTAACTTTCATCCGTTTCCATATTCTTTCCTCTATTTCAGCAAAGAAAGCCTTGAAGCCAGAAAGAAGAAAGTCAACAAGATAGGAAAGACAAGGAAGATGAGCTAACTATAAGTCCCCGAGAGCTGTCGTTTCTCCTTCTAAGAAAAAAAACTGCAACAGCCAAACCTTCCTTTGAGTAATCTCCATTAGTACCAGTAGATCTGAGGTATGCCAAAGCCATCTCTTTTACATATCTCATTTACAAGTATCAATCTTTTTTATTATGTATTTTTCTTAAATGCTTGCTAATAGCTTAGAGACAAGACAACAAGGGTTGAACGTACTGAAGCTTTAATGGCTTGGTTCTTAAATTGAATACTCAAAAGTATTTCTATTTTGAGTGGAAGAATGTATAGATAGAAAAATTTAGGTACCACTATTGCTCAGGCAATTCAATTGAGTTATCTAAAAGAAAAGACTAGTACATACCTAGAAAGTCCAGGAGCAGGTAAAGTTTATATGACAAGTCAACCAGTTACCAATTTAGAAAGACTGGTAGTTTTGTAGAGTAGTTGAGGGTCAAGTCAGATACAATATTGTTTGAGTCGATAAAGGTGTTTGATCTCAACTGCACATGTTCAATTCACTAGGTTATACTCTGCTAATAATACAAAAAAATTAAATTCTTGTTAATAGAAAATGCTAATAAAATATGTATACTTACTATTTATTAATTTGATTTGATTGGCTAACAAAATATTTATGCTCTAAAAAAAAAAGATTGCATAGCACTTGGGTTAGGTAGCTTGTTGTGAATAAGGTAGGAAAAGAATGAATGTAAACTCAAAACGGACAAGTGGCTTCTTGCCTTGCAAAACCCTAACTGTTAGTCTTGGGTGAGCCTTCATTTGGGGCTAAATAATCAAGCCTAATTAACTTGAAAACAGGCATAGAAAAACAAAGTGAAATCAAATTTTGTCTAATTGAAGTTTTCAATTATAGTGAAATCTAATAATAACTTGTTTCTCTGTCACGTTGCCTATGCCTATTCTGTGCTGCTTTCTAATTTACTTCCTCACTTGGAGATAGCATTTGAACCCCTTATTTTTCACTTGAAAACACACGCCTTTCTTTATTCTTATCTTATTATTCTTGGAGTTTACCTCACTCGACTCGAGATAGCCCATCACTTCACTCTCTAAGATATAATAAAAAGTGATTGAAAAGAAACTATGAGGCAATGCGCTAATGTCCTTCAGATAAGTTTACCGAGGAAGAAAGATCCAATCTACCATCATTGCAGTTGAATGAATCCCCTTCATTATAAAAAAAAGTAGTGGAAAATTCTCATTAGAGGAAAAGAGACTATAGCAAGGGCAATCTAGTAAGTGCTTAGGCAAGCTAGCAAGTTCGCTCTCCTATTGCTTTTCTCAAGTTATTTTTAATATCTAAATAATTTCTTTTTCAAGCTAGCATTCAAGTAGTATAAGCATGCTAGGGCTATATTTTTTTTCTGGAGGGGCTAGGCTTTTATAGTGCAGTCTACAGTGTTTTGATTGAAAGGGCTAGGCTAACGATCAATGTATTCTGTATTCCTATCAGTACACCTAGCTTACTCACCATCTTTTACTTGTCAAACAAATTATCCAATTACAAATTATAGTTTCATGCTGCCTTAACATGTGGCTGTTGATGAAATGGGTTTTACCATATAACATGACTTAGGTGGTTGTCAAATTTATAACTCTCTCTCTAAGAGATTTAAATAGAATTAATCTTTTCCAAGGATATAGATGTTAGCTTCCATACTCTAATGCTGTGAGCAAAATTTCTCTATAAAAAAAAGCTTTTGCAATTGTGCAAATAAAAAACCTATATTTACAATTAAAATTAGTCTCAATTTCTTCTAGCTTGGAATATTTATAGAGTTAATCAACTCACACATGAGAATTGTTACAATTAATGTAAGGAATTATTCATAATCTAGGAAGTCGATGAACTAGCTAGTTGTTATTATTATTATTATTATTATTATTATTATTGCTTTACATAGTTTCTTGGCTTTTTAAGTTTGATAAGACAAATGAAGACATTTTAACTTGTTTTATATGTTAATTAACCTCATTATTTGGCTAAAAGTGCATACTAAGTTGTACATGGTAGGATAATCTCCTACTTTTTTTTTTTATGGAATGAACTTTTCTAATTTTTTTTATACTTAGATTCTAAGTTTGTTTTTCAATTGTTTCAGTAGAATTATTTGTTAACAAACCTTTATATTTTGGTTTTATATAGTTAATTTATTCAGTTGCTTTATTTGTTAATATAAAAAATAATAACTCTAATTTTTTTTATGAATGAAGGTAAAATGGCTAATTTGGGAGATAATTCATGTTCTCCAACACCTCTTAGTTTTACCTCACATCAATCACTAATTCAACAAACTCCAATTCCAACATCTGATGAAAATACAACTCTATCATTAAGTGTGACTAACAAGGGTGCTGAAGTTGATGACAGTGGGTATAATAACTCAAGTAAGCTAAAATAAGAAGTATGGAAACATTTTAAAAAAGAGAAGATCAATAATGAATGGAAGGCAATATGCAATTATTGTAAGAAAAAACTTGGTGGCACTTCTAAGAATGGGACAAGTCATTTATGTGAGCATTCAAAAAGATGCAGTAAGCGATTTCAAATGGATATTTGTCAACAAGTGCTGCTAGCAAATCAAAGAAAGGTAGATGGAAAAGTAACACTAAAAAACTTTTCCTTTGATCAAAATGTCACAAAGAGGGAGCTTGCCAACATGATAATCATGCATGAATATCCCTTATCAATGGTTGATCATGCACAATTCAAAAAGTATTCTTATAATCTCCAACCTTTTGTTTGCTATGCCTTCTCGAAATAGTATAAAGAGTGATATTTTAAAGATTTTCAAAGAGAAAAAGGCAAAAATGATCCCCAAGTTGAAAGCTAATGAAGAGAGAATTGCTATCACAACTGATATGTGGACTGCTGATCACTAAAAAAAAGGATACATGGCTGTCACTGCTCATTACATCGATAATCAATGAAACTTACAAAAACGCATCATCAGGTATATTTTATTAAATTATCTTATTTTGATAATGTTCATTTTTTATTAAGTAATCATTATTATTGAATTAATTATTAAATTAGTGTAAATAATTGATTGTTTAATTAGGTTTGAATATGTGCCAACTCTACATATGAAAGAGGTCATTGCTTCAAGTTTAATGAAATGTTTCCTAGATTGAAATATTGATAAAAAAACTTTCATCTATTACAGTGGATAATTGTAGTGTGAATGATGGTGTTATTGAGTTGTTAATTGATAGAATTGGTTGTGATGCACTTTTGCTTAATGAGGCTTTTTTTCATATGCGTTGTTGTGCACACATCTTGCATTTGATTGTGAAAGATGGATTCAGTGCGATTGGAGATGGAATTGAAAGAATTCATGATAGTGTCTTTTTTTGGGATGTTATACCAAAAAGGTGAGAAAATTTTGAAGAGACAGCACGTCAATTGCGCATTCCAACTTTAAAAAAGTTATGTGTTGATGTCAAAACACGATGGAACTTTACTTATTTGATGCTTCGAACAGCTTTGTTTTATAAAGATGTTTTTTCTCGTTGTGTGTAATTATATGGTGATCCTTTGTATAAATATTTACCAACTAAAATGATTAGATCATTGCAACCGAGATTTGTGAGAAGTTGAAATTGTTTTATGATATCACTAAAGGATTTTCTGGCACAAAATATGCTACTACAAATCTTTATTTTTCTAATATTTGCAAAATTAGATTGGCATTGAATGAATGGATTATGCACACCAATAGAATTATTTCATGTATGATATGTATGGTATAATGGGTGTTGCTACAATTTTAGATCCAAGGTACAAAATAGAGTTGTTGGAGTATTACTTTAAAAAGATTTATGGAGAAAATATTGAATTTGAAATTGAAAGGATTGTGCAAATATGTTGGGATTTGCTTAAGGAGTATGAAGAGAAATTGGCTTTGAAAAAGGAAGAAGGACCTTCTAGTTCAAGCTTTCATCCTTAGATAGTGTTGGTGTTATTGAATTGAGAAATTTGAGAGATTATGATGATTTTGTTTCAAGGAAAAAAAAGAAAAAATCAAAAGTAAAATCAGAGTTAGATCGTTACTTGGATGAAGAAGTCATACCAAGAAAAGGAGATTTTGATATATTGAATTAGTCGAAACTAACTGGACCTCAATTTTCAACCTTACAGCTTATTGTTAGAGATATTTATGCCATACCAGTTTCTACCGTTGCTTTAGAGTCTACTTTTAGTATTAGAGGGAGGTTAGTGAGCTCGCAACATAATAAACTTCATCCATCAACTATAAAAGCTTTAACATGTTGTCAAAATTGGTTATGGGCTGAAGAAGAAGGTACAATAATGCATATTATGCAATTTTATTTTTTATTTTAGCATATTGTTAGTTATTATATTTTGTTGTTATATATTATTTGTTAATATTTTATTATTTCATTTGTAGGGTCAATTTCATTAGAAGAAAATTCTTTTTACGAAAATGTTGATGAAAGTGAGATTGAGGAAAAGATAACTAGTTTGGTAAATAATATTATCTTTTTTAACTAATTTATTTTTTATATTATTATTTTTAAATATATTATTTTATGATATTTATTTATTCATCTTATTGTTTTATTTTATAAGACTAGTGTGGTTAGAGGAGAATGATGATATGGAGCTTACTGATGATGAAATGATTTGTTGTGGTCTTGGAAGATTTTTACCATATTGGATGAAAGGATGTTCAAACAATTTAACTTTTTATTGTGGTAGTTGAAGCTTTTGATGTATATCTTATATTATGTACTATATTTAAAATTTAGCTATTAACTTATGCTTGTTTGATATATGAATTTTAGTTTACTAAGTTTTATATATTTCATAATTTCGTGAGAATTTATGAGTTTTAATTTACTATGTTTTATCTATTTTATAATTCTATTATTTATGGTAAGAATTTATGAGATTTTTACTAGATAAAAAAAGTTGTATGTACTAAGTTTGAATTTATTAGTGATTATGTTAAATTTATTAATGCTTGTAATATATTTAGACTATGATTTGTTACATTTTCAGTAAATTTAAATATGTAGTAGATTGAATTCGGGTCGGGTTGGGTTAAATTCAAGTAAATAGTCTTCTAGTGGGTTGGGGTCGGGTTTTTCAACTAAAACCTCCGAGTGGGGGCGGATCGGGTATCTGATAAAAGCATTATAGCATCGGGTTGAAGGCGGGGAAAGCAAAAAATTGACCCGCCCCACCCTGATGCCATCCCTATCGATGTGAGATGTTTATGGCGTCGAGGTTGACTAAAGGTGCTTATATTTTGTAATTGCGAAAGTTCTATAGACAGACAACGTGTACTTGGAGTTTTTCTAATAAAATCTTGATTGACTTAAAAAAATAGATTATATAAGTTGTCAATCAGATAATATTATTTAATTCATTAACAATGTCATAATGTCTAAGTTGAAAATTCTACTCATTAGGCACAAAAATCATAGAATCGACATCAATCTTTTTTAATTAAGTGTGATTGATTATCTATATAAATCTATTCCTTTTAAGGTTATTTTAAGTATAAACTACGAGTTCCTAACAAGAATAGGTTCTGATCAATATCATCAAAACTAAAATTCAAAAGTTAATTAGGTGTATGAAAGGTAGCACCCCTTTACGCTCAAAATTGATACCAAGTTAATTATGTGTTACCTTATTTAAGCCTTATCAAAGATAGTTTTATCATACAAATAAATTAACTCCAATTCTTTTATTTACATCACATAGTGATACAAAAATTCTATCAAAATATCAAGCAATCATGTAATAATATAATAAATATTAAAAATCATATCATGCAAAAATTATCATTTAAATATATCATAAATCATACCATATATCAAGTAATAATATCATGCCAAAGCATTCAAGCTAGAATGTTATACAAATATATTAATTATCATGTAATAATAATAATCATGTAAATATATAATATCATGCAAATATATTATCATGCAATAATATAAAATACCATGCAAATATATTAATAACCATCCATGCAAATATATAATTATGAAATCAAATATAATTATACAAATATATTAGTAATTATGTGCAATCATATAATTATGCGCACAATAAATATAAAAATATGCAATTAAATATCATTCAAATATAATATTAATTATACAATAATATATAATATCATATCATACAATAAATATAAAATCATGCAATAATAGTAAATAAATAAATATGTAAATAAATATATTAATAATTATACAATCACATTAAATATAATCATACAAATAAATATATTAATAATAATGCAAATATATTAACAAATTACACAAATAAATATATTAATCATGCAAACAAATATATTAGCCAAATAAATTATCATGCAAATATCATATTAGTCATACAAATTCATACAAAAAAATACTATGCAATAAATATAAAAATAAGAGTAAGCAATTAAATATTATAAAAGTTATGCAAAAATTATAAAAAAAGTAAACATTATCTTAATGGATCACGGATTCTAATATTTTTTTCATATTTCAAAAACCAATGTTTTCTATTATAAATATTAGCCTTTTTTTAAAAATTCTAATTGGATCTTATGGCAATTTTTTTTTTTTGCTTAATTGTTTCTTCATTGTTGATTTAAAATTTTGCTCAAATTTTCTCTCTTTTTAATGACTTTTGTTTGATCTTAAAGTCTATTATTGTGAGGTTCCTTTTGATCACAGATTCAATGTTTTTATATAAAGATTGAATTTTTTCGATTTAGAAAGAATTAATTCAATTGAATTTAAGATTTCTCTCCTAATTTTATTTTCTTAATAATCTTCTTTTTTTTCAATAGATTGAACTGAAAATCTTTTCAAAATTATTCAATAATTAAAATTCAAATCTGATATAAAATTTAAAAGTTGAATTGAATCTAAAATTTTTTATGCAAAATCTCATATATTTTATTTTTTACTATTTTTTTATAAATTGACTTTGACTCTTTTAATTAAAAAAATAAAAATTAAATGAAAAGTTAAACTAAAAAAATTAAAATACAAATAAAATTTAAGATTTACTTTTTTGATCCAAAATTTACTTTTTTAACTAAAATCTGATTATAAAATTAAAATTAAAATTCAAAACCTAATAAATTTTAAAAAATCTTTTAATAAAATAAGATATTTAAAAAATAAAATTTTTTTATAATATATTAAATATAAAATTATCATAATATTTATATATATTCTTTCACTGTTCGAGCTAAGATATTCAACTATGTTAATAGAGGTCATTCAGAGATGCTTTTTTTTTTTTTTAGTGCCCATTGAGATGTGCTGTTAAGATTTCTAGACATGACTACACTAACAGGCTGGTGGTACAGGCTATTAGCCTGTCACTAGCTACTTGCAGCTATAGCAATGAAATCATGGTTTCCTAAAACTTGAAGAATACTTTTCCCAAAGTAAAAAAAAAAAAAAGTTGGGAAAAAACTTGGCATGGGTGTCGATTCTCCTTGCTGAGTTAAGTTTGAAAAAATAATTAAAAGAATAAAAAAGATATATCTTTTTTAGGTATAAAAAGTTTTTTAAAGGTAATTATTTTTTTAGGATATAATAAAATTTTAAAATTTTTAATTAAAAATAATGAAAATAATTATGTTAAAAATTTTATTTATAATGAATGAATAGATATAAAATTTTATTTAAATAATTATAATTATTTATGTAATTATAACTTATATGAACAATCATCTATCTATAATTAATAATTATAATTTTTTGTTATATAATAATTATTTTTATTCAAATATAATTATTCAAAATATAAATAAAATTAATATAAATATTAAGTTTATTTATCAATAATTAACTCTTTGTATTTAATGTAAGATACACTACATTATAAATTATTAACCTCCCACTATTTTAAAATGTTGGTGCTTAATTTTTAATTTTTTATGTAAATAAATATTATAAATATAAGAATGTATCTCTTGATATAAATTTTTAATTAGCATATATATCTTAGAATTTTAACGAAATTGATGGTGTCTGTAGATTAAATCTTAACTCTTATTGTTAGAATTGAAGATATAACACAAATAATACTTACTTATTCTTTTCTCTAAGGTTTATAATTGCTTTAGCACTATTATGGTTATATACTTATTATATTCATAAACATTTACAAAAGAGACCTAAAATTTTCTTATTAAAACGATACTGCTTCTATGTTCATATAGGTAAAGTCTTTATAATATCTCCATTGTTTCAGACATGTAAATAATAAACTCCATTAAAAGTATAAAGACTCATTCTCTTCATTCAATGAATCACACTAATTTTTAAAATTTGAATGAATTTTATTAGTATTTAATAGACATATAACAATAACTTATTTTTACCCATTAAATTTTGTAATTAGAGATTACTAATTCAAAATTGGGTTCCATTATTGGTGTCAATAATAAACCTATTTTACTTATAGTACTACGAACAAAATATCTTAGAGTTCAATTTTCTTTTATGGTAATTGCCCTCAATTGAAATTGAATCTCTAATATAATCTCTTCAATATAATCTTTTCATAAGTTAACATGTTCAATTTTTTTTTTTAATTTTACATATCAATTATATGCTTTAAACATTATTGCCTAATTCTTATCATTTTAAAAATAGTTGATACTGATTGTGGCCATAAGTCTATACTCATAAATTTTAACCATTCTATTTTCATACTTTTATATATCTTTAATATAATTATACTTATAATACAATTGGATAAACTCAATGAATAAACCAAATTATTTTAATCTTTTTAAGATAAGTTATGTGTCTATTAAATACTAATAAAATTCATTATGTATGATATCTTTTTAATTAAATGAGACATTCTTTAATAAAAGAATCTATATTTGCACATGGTGGATGTGATAAGAATTAAAAGAATAAAAATTACTATCATAGTGCCATAAGATTTTAGTATAATTTTATGAGCAAATTATACAAGCTACTAAGTTTAATACACTTATGCAAGTAAAATCTTAAAAAAGTCCTTATATATGAAAGAAAATTAGTAAATATTCTAATGTATCTTAATATTTTCTTCTTATAAAAGTTTCATAACTTTTTTTTAAACTCAATACGAGAATATACATCAATAAAAATGATGTCAAACATAATCACTCTCAATTTTTTTTTTCTTTTAGTAAACTTATGATTCTATAATCTCCTTTTGAGACTTTTAAGACTAATATATCTTAATGCTTATATGAATTTATTTCATCATAAGCACTATTAATAACATTATTACAATGAAAAAATCATTTTCATCACCTAAATGAATCAAATAACATTCATTTTACTATTAAAAAAGCTTTCATATTAAAAAATCTTTAAATCACTTATGGCTTCTAAAGTAAATATGCTTTTAAATTTTCATTATATTTAAAACTTTTAATAAAATAATAAATGATAAATAATTTGTACAAGTCATGAATTAGACCATGTACATAACAAAAAATTAGTATAACATTATCAAGATTGTGACATCAATTTTGGCTTATGGCTATTCTAAGCCAACCATAATAATCCATATTATACCTTAAAACATGTAGATTTGACTATTGAGGCTATCTTGTTTATATTGATGACTTTTAGTGAAAATCAATTGTTTCAAATGTTATTCATTAGTTTCTAATGCACATAATAACTACCTAATTATCAATTCGAAGATCATGGCTATTGAAAACCTCCAATTTCAAATGCTTTTATAGTCATTTTGCGATCAATATATTCATATCTAGATCACCATAGGAAAGCAAGTCATGAAACATAATTCCAAAGAATCATTATGCATAAAATAGTATCGTTTAGTCTAAGCTTATGACCTTCATATAACACATTTCAATTGAAGATTTTATTTTCAAATAAGAATAATGCACTTAGTTATAAAAGTATATGCTTTTCCGTTCACACTATTTTGTCTTTGACTAAAAGTTAATCATAAAAATAGTATATAATTTTTTTCTGTCATTTCTAATCAAAATCACTTCTTTATTGATAATAATCATTTATAAAATACTCTAATTTCTTATTTCATAAAGCCAACATAAATTCATGTGTCTAATAATAAAATGGGTTAAATAATTCTAAAATCATAATTTTATTTAAGTTATAGACTTTATTTAGGAATGTGTTATCTTTTCATTCTTTTCTTGGTTAATATATAGTTTAACCTTTTCAAGTGCAATACCTTCACAATAATAATCCATAATCATCAAGTGATTTTATCATACCATGAATAAATTACAATTAATTCAATAGTAATCTTATGTTTCAATGGTCTCTTTTGAAAACTCAAAATCCATGATATGTGTAATTAATAAAAATAAATTTATGTTCACAATATTCATACCATAGTCATTACTCAAGTATGTAAGTATTTCAATTTTCATGCACATAAACATATATCTTAACAATTTAAAAAATTGGGTTTCATTAAAAATTTTCAATGTCTTTTATAGCAAACAGTGCCCATGATCTTGACATCATTACTAAATGGAATTAAACACACACATTTGTGCTAGATAATATATGTTATATATATATATATATATATATTCTTTATATGAATATTGTTTTCAATAGTTAATAGTAGGATCTGAATTCCATGGTAAACACAATTACACATAGCTCTTAGTCTAATTAAGATAGTAAGAATTTAAGCTAATAGGGATTTTTTTTCCCAAAAGACTATTTGATAATAATATATTTTAGTCGTACTTCACTTATAGCTTGGGGTCCATAAAATATATCAAAGTATTTATGGTAATTTCGTAGTTATAAAATATATATAGATAGATCAAATCATGTTGAGCACATAGTTGAATTTGCACTATAATGATTTTTTTAACACCTTGGCACAAGCTTAATTGAGACTATTATATGCATATTTAGGCATCAACAAGAATGCAATTCAAAAAATACTAAATTCAATGAATTTATAACATAAAATTTTGCTAATAGAAAACAAACCTTATGCTTGTTACGAAAATTTTGTGATCCTATAAGAGTTCAAGTGAATTGCTAATAAAATAAGTGAGGATATAATTTTTGTTGCAACCTGAAACATCTTTGTCCTTATCTACCGTTACTCCATTCAATCTCATAAACTAAAAACCAATGAGTTTGCAACACTCTTACAATTTTCTTTTGATGCAAAATGGAAACAAAAAATCATTTGGATATTTGAAACTTTCTGTGCATATTTCAAAAGTTTAATTTTGCCAAGTTATTTTCCTTCGATCTTTCTCATATGAAATATGAATATCAAATAATTGCCTTTAAACTATTAGAAAAAAATTAAGAGAATAGAAAAGATAAAAAAAAAATTTAGTTTTAAGACATGAAGAACACTTTTTTAAAGGCAATTATACCTTTAGGATACAACAAAACCTCAAACTCGTCAATTAGAATAGTGAAAATGGTTATACTGAAATATTTATTTATAATCAATGAACATGCATAAATTTTTATTCAAATAGTTATGACTATTTTTATAATTATGACTTATATGAACAATAATCTATTTATATTTAAATTATTATGATTATTTATTATATAATAATTGTTTTAGTTTAAATATAATTATTCAGAATATGAATAAAACTAATATAAAAATTAAGTTTACTCATTAATAATTAACTTTTTCTATTAAATGTGAGATGTACCATATTTTAAACAACTAACAAGTTACACAATTGAGAAAGATGGTTTTGGGGCTTATGAAAAGTCTACAACTGTTGCCTAATACTGGCCTTAGAACTTTTCCAACACCAAAATTCTTCGAAAAAATCTTTGACTACACTGACATTTTTCTTTTTAGACACATTACAGCAAAATGACGTATTAACGACAGTTTTGTAGTGACTTTCACTTACAAACATCGTTGACTTTCGTGTTTTTATAAAACTTCAGGCGTTTATTATTCAAATGGCATTAAATATTCAAATAGCGACGTTGTTATTTATAAACGTCACCCAAGACTTGATATTAGAGGCGTTTCTCGACTAAAATGCCTTGAATATTTTTTATTAAAAATTTTAGTGAATAATTAAGGCTTATTTTTTGCAGATAACTCCTTCAATAATCACGCCATTAAAAATTATATGAGATTAATGAGGGCTTTGTCTATAGGAAACACCTTTAATATTTGGACCACAAAATTTTGCAGGCTTATTGAATTTATTTTGTTAAAAAATACATTTAATATTAAGCTTATCAAATTGTTTGGATCGTATTTATGTTTACCATAACGTTGTTGGTTCCATCCATCCTTTAGCCTTTTTTTTAGGTTTTTGCATAGATTATTATTGATTATTCTAGGTGTTTTCTTGGCAAAAATGCCTTCACTAATTGCTTTAAAAATTTTTTAATAGAATATTGAAGGCATTTTTCATGAAGAGACAACCTTAATAATCCATAAGAAAAATATGAAGTTGATTCTTGAAGGCGTTTTTGGTCAAATTCGCCTTCTATAATTCAATCAGTAATTTTTTTTATGATTTTTAAAGGTGATTTTGTAAAAAACGCCTTCAATATTTTATAGACAAAACTTGGATGGGATGCTTGAAGGCGTTTTTGGCTCAAAACGCCTTTAATATTCCCAATGATAAATTTAAATGTTGGATTATTGAAGGCGGCTATATCCAAAAATGCCTTCATAAACATTTTGTTAGGGATTATTGAAGGCGTTATCCATAGGAAATGCCCTTCATAATCCATTCAATTAATTTTTAGTTGGTATTATTGAAGGCATTTTTTGCCTAAAATGCCTTTAATATTCCACATAATAATTTTTTAGGGGATTATTGAGGGCGATTTTGGTAAAAAATACTTTTAATGTTTTTTGTTAGGGGTGATTAAAGGTGTTTTCTTGCTAAAAATACCTTTATTAATCATATCAAAAAAACATATTTGATACTGTATATGTGACGTCAGTTGTAGGTTTATGTCCAAAAAAACGTTTGCAGTCAGTTGTATATTTATGCCTAGAAAATATTTGGTTTATATATCTGATACTATGAATTACATTTTGGAATTTACATAATGAACATTGTTGCATTTTAATAAATTAACCACACATCCAAAATTAAAGCTCATAACGTTGCCATATTAACATACTTTTATGAAATAATCGTACTCAGTAACTTATTAAGTACACATAGTGTATAATATTAAACCAATACCCCCAATGTACAAACTTAAAGTTTCCATTCAATATGGCATGTTAAAAACATTATAACAATTTGTTCCATATATATTTACATTCAACTAACAATGTCTAACCTGAAGGTTTATCAACATTGATAAATGACAATACATAATCACACCATTCTTTATGAACTTCATCCAGTTCCTCTTCCGTGAAGCTTTTTTTATCTTCCCACTAAAAAAAAAATCAAAAGTAAATGTTAAGAAGTGAGAACATAATGTACCATTTTATTATTTTGAATATATAACGAGTTTATGAAATTTATACTAACCTTGAATGGTATGGTCATAAATCATGTGACACTATCTCCTGTATAAAACGAATGACATAATATCTACATTCAGTATTACATTATTGATGAGGTACCTGAAAATTAAATTGAGTCGATTTAAAAAATATTTATCTACACAACCTCAGCATTAAAAGAATATATTTCACATTTATCGGTAATGACACCCATTTTGGTTTCTTTATCTTCTTATTGAATGTAGATATCCTAAATTGAAAAGAAAAAAATTAGTGAAAACATAAATAAAATTACTTATGAAGAAACAAAACATATATAATATAATAAAGTAATGTAATATCTCTTTATAAAAGTTTGAATATTGGGGTTAGGCTCGCTGTTGGATTAACTGAATTAAGAAGGTATGGTGTCAATCACAATAAGCATCCAATGATGACTGTAAAATAATAACAATGATATACTCAGAATACGCATCAGATCATAGAATGGAACAGGTTGGAGTAATTAAGGTTGGAATATAGCTTACTACATATTATACGAAAGCAAATAATAATCAGTTGATCTTTTCATACATAAGATCACATGATTAGCATGATACATGACTATGCCACTTTACTCACTAATGAAGTTGGGGTCAATGAATCTAAATCTGTTCGTCAACTGTCTCCTTTTCAGCTTTCTATATAGGAAGCTACATGATAACAATTAACACTGCTGGTTAGTATTACACCCTAATACTAATTTACTACATATTGAATGTGCATATTTGTATTTATAAGCTAACCTCATATAAACAACAATTTCAGTAGTTGATAATTTATCCATTTCATAAATTCTTTCACCTACTCCACACCAATGACAGAAAATGATTGTTTATCAAATAAGTCTTCCTCAGACTCAATGGATATGAAGTTTTTGTCGAATAAATGCTCCAGCAAATATTTTGTTAACTCATCCATGAAAGCCTGGGCAAGGGTTATACTTTGAGTCTAAACATCTTCCTATAATATTTAATGAAATATAAGTATTAAAACCAAATCAATCAATATAATAAACAAATTAATATTCAAATTATAAACAATATCATACTTCTTAGGTGATAGTGGATGATGTGATCACTTTCTTACTTACAACGGATGCTTCTCGTAGGGGACGATGCTATCAGGCCAAGCTACTGGCATAACCTACTGCATTGCTGCCAACATAGATTCCAAAACAGTGAGTCTTTGCTGTTGGTCATTGAGGTGTTGCTCCTGATCATTAATTTGTTGCTATTGTTGCTCAATTATTGCTTCATATTGTGCATTTCTCATTCATGGGTTTTTGGTTATTTACCAAAATACGTTGATGGCAAGACAAATTTACCAACCCCACGAACCCGGCCAAGCTTTTCTTTAGTGCCTAATGCTAAAGATAAAAGATCTTTGCTATACTGGGTTGCTAGTTTACCAGATTTTACTTTGGCAGCATAATATTCTGAAAGACAATAATAAGTGGCTATTAGAACAAATCTACACAAGCTAGTATACATTTATGCATACAGCCACAATGTAATCATACATTATATCAAAAAAGCAGTTACATATACAATCTTTTTTACCATTTCCTTGGTTGTTTCATTTGCAAAAGATCCATCCTTCCGTAGATATCTTTATTTTCAGACATCACATCTAGAAACTTCTGTTTTTGAGCTCATTGATTCTTATTAAATTACCGCAATAAAAGAATCAGAATGTATGAAATGAATATTCATAAATATTCATTAATGAGTATAAAATAAGTGTGCGAATACATGCAAGCTCATACTTCACATTTGTATATCCTTTCTTACTATCCAATGGTGATATTACTGTTTGGCTCGAATGTCTCGATGTTGTTCTTTGATTTTTTACAAAATCAAGAAATTATGTTAATCATATATGAAGATCAAAGGCTATATTGCATAAAGACTTATAAACTTGGACTATATTGGTAATGGGTTTGCGTATCAAAAAATCTTTTGAAAGTAGATATTGAACAAAATTTATCCAATCTTAACACTTATGACATCTGCAAATACCGTAGGTGAAACAACCAAAACATTACCTTCACCAGCTAGCGATAAAATATATAGGATTGTCAACCTACTTTTAAAGTCTCTGAAAGCTTTTTTAGTAGATTGTAACACAATCTTTTTACATTCGATTGGGACGTCGAACCGTTCCTAAATAAGTTAACACAATTAGTATCAACACATTGAATTTCAATTAAATGATCATTTAATAAATTTTACGAAATAGTTGAATAAACATACCACAACGGATTGTCATATCTCATCCTTTAGATCATCAAGACTCATTGCCAATCAGTGTATGTAATTAAAATCCTCTGATGAATGATAGCTCCAATATGAGTAGCCATCTTGGTAGCTTCTTCCGACACAGGTTGTTCACTTTGATTGAAGTTAACATGAATTTTTGTGTCAGTCACTTTGATTTGTTTATTAAAGCCCATTTTCTTTCTTTTTTAGCCTATATTTCTTTCTTCTGCATGTTCATTAGAAAGAGAATGATGTTATTTGGAGTCCATAATACCTGCAATATTGATCATAATTATACAAATTACATAATATGACCCTTTAAATTGATCATTGTACTTAATTTAATACAACCAATACCATACTATGTACAAAAATAGCATTTAGCACACCATTCAGCAATATGCTCATACACAGCGTTTAGCAAACTACTCAAAAATACCATTCAACATACGATTCAGCCCTTCAATTTTATTCAAACCTATTCAACAAAATAATATCAGACAATAAGGTTCAGCAAATCAATCAGCATGAAATATGATTCAGACCCCCAATATCATACAATACCATTCGGTAATACAATATCAGTCAACAAGGTTTAGCAAAGCATAATATTTAATGTGTACTACATAGAAATAACATACTTGGAATATGAATAGAATCTTGGATGACTAAGCTGACGGTGATGTTAATGAAAATATATAAACGCATATGTCAATATTAAGGAACCGAAAAAACAAAAATTCTCTATTAAATATTGTAAATAATACAGTAAACTAAAAAAAAGACTTTTTGATTAAAACAGAGGTTCACAATGGTGATTTGTTGATGCTCGATGGCGACGAATGGGAGAAAGAAACCAATGGTCTATTAGAAATCTGCTAGAAATGTGTTTAAGGGTTTGGTTTGTTTGGTTGAATAACACAGCTTTTAATCATTCTGTGTACCAACCCTCTGCAAATTCCTATGTTCAAGGCCAGGAAATGAATATAAAATTAATTATTAAAGGCATTTCCATGGAACAACGACTTCAATAATCACTTAAAAATTTTATTGGAGATTATTAAAGGCATTTTTTTACAAAAAAAGATGCCTTTAATTATAAGCCTTTAAAATTGTCCAACCAACTTATTAAAGGTATTTTTTTATAAAAAAAAATACTTTTTCTAATTCTTAAAAATTATAAAAGATATTTTCAGTAAAAAATTACCTTCAATAATTATGGATTTTCAAAGTTTATAACAAATTATTGAAGGCGTTTTATAATAAAAGACGTCTTTAATAATAAAAAATTTTTTTTTTAGAATTATTAAAGGCGTTGTTATCTGCAACCACCTTTACTAATTATCTACAAACTGTGATAAGAATTATTAGAGGTGTCTTTCTTGGATATACGCCTTCAATAATCATGTTAGAATTTGTGTGACAGTATATAAAATATATTTTATAGTAAAAAATGCATTTAATAACTCTCAAAATTTTTAGTAAGAAAATTTTGAAGGCGTCTGTTATTAATAAACACCTTTACTAATGGATTACTAAGTTTAAAGGTATATTGAAGGTGCATTTTCAAATAAACACCTTCCATAACCATTGTGGTATATTGAAGGCGTGTCATAATAAAAGACGCCTTTAATAATCTAAAAAAATTTTTTTAGGAAAATTATTGAAGGCATTGTTATTTGCAACCGCCTTCACTAATTATATACAAACAGTGATAGAAATTATTAAAGGCATCTTTCTTGGATATACGCCTTTAATAACCGTGTTAAAATTTGTGTGGTGGTATATAGAAGGCATTTTACTGTAGAAAACGCCTTTAATAATTCTCAAAATTTTAGTGAAAAAATTTTGAAGGTGTCTATTATTAACAAATGCTTTCAATAATGGATTACTAAGTTTAAAGGTATATTGAAGGTGCTTTTTCGAATAAATGCCTTTCATAACCATCGTGATATATTGAAAGCATTTTATAATAAAAGACACCTTTAATAATTCAAAAATTTTTTTTAAAAAAATTATTGAATGCGTTGTTATCTGTAATCGCCTTCACTATTTATCTACAAACTGTGATAGAAATTATTAAAGGGGTCTTTTTTGGATATACGCCTTCAATAACTGTGTTAAAATTTGTGTGGCGATATGTTCAAGGTGCCTATAATATATTGAAAAAATATTTAGGAGGAAATTATTATTGGTATTTTTTGTTAGTAAACGCCTTCCATAATCCTGTCTAATAAAAATCTTTCCAAACTTAGCACATCCAATCACCAACTTCAAGCTTCATCTTCATTGTTATACTATTTCTCTATCCATAACAAATACAATTTACTTTTCCTTTTCTTTCACTTTTAGTATTTGAGCATTGTCTTTTAGAACCCTATTTTGACTATTCATTACTTATTGACTTGTGCTTTTACTTTATTCAACTATTCCTTTAGCTTTTGCAATTTGTAATTTTTTTTTTTGTGAAAAAAATTTTCTCTAAAACTCACTTTATTTCACCTTATGTCAACTCCAACTACAAATACTTTTGGGTACTATCTACGTTAGCAACAAAGTTTTAATAATCATAATATCTGGTAGCTAATAAATTACTTCACAACAAGGAGTTCTCATTTTCTGTAAGTAATGGTCTTGTTATTATCTTTTATTTAAAACATAGTAAACTTAAGTATTGTACATGTTCATTTTCATATTAATTATTTATATACATTTGGTCTAATAATGTAACAACTAATAAATGAATAAGAGTTAGATGCAAAAGTCAAGAGTACAAAGATGGAGTGAAATTTTTTTTTTAATTTTACATTTGAGAATACAAGTAAAGATAATATGATATTATGCCCATGTGCTAATATCGAGTGGCAAATGCATCAAGTTGTTTATGAGCATTTAATTTGTATTGGATTTTTGTCGAGATATGGTAATTGATATTTTCTTGAAGAGTCTGTACCGTTAAGGTTTTCAACTATAGTTTCTTCAACATCAAAAGCTCTCTATCACCAACGTGATCCTTTTATAGCAGATGACATTGAAGGCATGTTACGAGATGCTTTTAACATTCATAACCAAAATTTTCATAATCTTTCTCCCTAAAATCTTTCTCCCTAAAATGAAGGATTTAATCAGTCCAATGTTGAAATGCATGAATTTGGTGAATCTGGGATAGTGTACGTGACCAACAACTTAAAAGAAAAGCATCAAAGTTTTATAAGTTGCTTAAGGAGATGAATGAAAAACTTTTTGAGTGATCGAAGCATTTAAGATTGTCTTTCTGCATTCATCTTTTTTACTTGAAATGCTTATATGAATGGACGAAAAACTCTTTGATTTTATTATTACAGTTTATGAAAGAAATATTTCTTTTTGTAAAAATCCCTGAATCTTGTAAAGAATTAAAGAAGATGATCAAGGATTTCGATTTTAGATATGAAAAAATTCGTAGTTGTCCCAATGATTGCATGTTGTATTTGGGAGATTGAAAAAATTAAAAATCTTGTCATTTGTGTGGTATTTCTCATTGGGTCGATAAAAACCTTGATGAAAGGTTAAATGATGATGATGATGAGGTATTTGTAAAAAAAATGCCTATTAAGGTTTTACACTATTTTTCATTAATACCAAGACTTTAACGACTCTACATGTCTTTCAAAACTGCAGATTCAATGAGGTGGCATCATAAAAAGTGGACGGATGATGTATCATTGAGACATCTTGCAGATTCTTTGGCATGAAAGTCATTTCATTCTAGGTTTCCAGATTTTACATCTGATCCTTAAAATGTTGTGCTTGGACTGGCATATGATGGATTCAACCCATTTAAAATGATGAGTGCTTCTTATAGTACTTGGTCAGTTGTATTGATTCCTTATAATTTGTCACCATGGATTACTATGAAGCAATAGTCATTTATATTGTCTATGATAATTCTTAGAAAAAAAAGTTTGGATAATGATATAGACATCTACTTACAACATCTTATTAAAGAGTTAAAACAATTATGGGAAGGAGTTGAGACCTATGATGCATCAAAAATAGAAAATTTCAATATACGTGCTGTTTTATTATAGACTATGTGAATTTATCTAGTTGGAGTACAAAAGGTCGTTATACTTGTCCATGTTGTGCTGTACAAACATGTTCGACTTGGTCATGTAATGGTAGGAAGTTTTATTATATGGGACATCATTGATGGTTAGATGATAATCATCGATTTAGATTCCAAAAACATCTCTTCGATGAAACTGAAGAGTTGAGGAGATCGTCTTTACCTATTAGTGGGTCTAATATCTTGTCAAAGTTAAAAGATATCAATTTCACATATAAAAAAATAACTGCATCAAGGAAAAGAGTGAGGGACATCTTTAAAGGTGTCTAGCCTCGTATTACGGAAGTTGGTGATAGTCATACAAAAGTTGGTGATCTTGATGTTCAAAATGATGAAAAGGATGATGAAGCAGATGACCCCAATAAGTATGAGTTATGAAAAAAATAATTATATTTTTTAAGTTATCTTATTGAAAATATAATTTATTACATAATAACCTTGATTTGATGCACATAAAGAAGAATGTTTACGAAAATTTTATTGAGACAATTTTCAATGTGAATAGAAGATCCAATAATGACTTAAAGAGTTGGCTTGACCTAGTTGATATGGGGATTCACCCAAACCTTCATCCGATGTTGCTTTGTAATGGCAAATATCGATTGCCTGCTGTTTGTTTTAAGATTTCTAAAGCTGAAAAAAAATATGTTTTGCAAGGTTTTGAAAAATGTCAAAGTTTAGGATAGCTATGCATCAAATATATCAAGATGTGTGAATATGAAAGAGCAAAAACTTTATTCATTGAAGCCACATGATTATCACATTTTGATGCAAGACTTACTTCCAGTTATTTTACGTTAATCAATGTCAAAGCAAGTGACTTCTGCAATAATTGAATTGAGTAATATATTTAAATCTCTATGTCAAAAATGTATGAATGTGAAAGTGCTTGACAAAGTTCAAGATCGAGCCCCGATTACTTTATGCCATTTAGAGAAGATCTTTCCTTCAAACTTCTTCACTATTATGATGCATGTGGTTATCCACCTTTCATATGAAGTAAAAATCGGTGGCTTAGTTTATTATCGATGGATGTATCATATTGAAAGGTATTATTTGTTAATAGATTGATTACGTTTTTATTGATTATCAAGCCAATCTACTTAAAATAACATATGACTAATGTTTTATGCTATAGGTTTTTGGGGAGATTAAAGTCTTATTGTAGCAACAAAAGCTATCCAAAAGGTTCTATTGCTGAAGGATATTTAACAGAAGAATGTATGACATTTTATTCTCGTTATTTGAAAGATATTGAAATGAGATTTAATAGACCTTCGAGAAATGTCGGTATGCAGCATACAGACTCAACCTACAATTATCTTTTTCAAAGTTTTGGACAACCTATAGGCAAAGCTGAATTGGTTGAGTTAGATGATAAATTTTGGGCACAAGCACATCGATATGTTCTTTTTCATCATGCCTCAATTGAATCGTTTCGCACTTAAGTTGTTTAGCAAGGAAATTATTCATTACATTAGGCATAATTTATTGTGTTTTTTTATTGTTAATACTTTATCATGATGCTTTATAGTAAGTATAAAAATAATTTGAGAGATCCTACACATTATTGATGATCAAACCCTTGAGAGTTTGATAAGTTGTTCGCTGAAAACTTTCATGAATGGTTAGGAGCAACTATAAGTAATGTCATACTTCCCATTATTTTTTATCTACATAGAATGCTTACGGTAAAAATAACATTAATAACATATATATATTTATTTCACTTTTATAGGTTTGGAGTGGAAGGCTTGTCAGTGAAGAGGTGAAGTGTCTTTTACACGGTCGAAATCGGATTGTGAAATGATACAACAGTTTCATCATCAATGGATTTAGATTTCACATAAAATCTCGTGAGAGATTTAGAAGTACACAAAATTCAGGAGTTGTTGTGACTTCATCAATTACTAGTTATGCTAGTGCTAGGGACACAAATCTTTTAGAAGAAAATGTTGACTATTATGGCATGATTAATGACATCATTGAGTTGGATTATTATGGCAAACGAAAAGTTATTTTATTTCAGTGTGATTGGACTGATGTGAATAGTGTGAGAGGTCTTAAGAAAAATCAATATGAATTTACACTTGTGAATTTTTCTCGATTAATTCACTCTGGACAACAACTCATCGATGAACCTTATGTATTTTCATCTCAAGTCAAACAAGTATTTTACTCTGAAGATCCAAAAAAATTGGGTTGGTTTGTTGTTCTTCAAAACACACCTGAGGACTTATTTGATATGGGATTAGATACCAAAGATAATGTTAAACATGGAACTGAATGTTATCCTTTTGCTGAACAAAACTTGGATGAGAATATCTCCAATACTTACGCTCAATGGGTCTGCAAAGATGTTATTGAAGACATTTACGAACCATGATTCTGTGCATCTATAATTTGTAATTCGAGTGTTTAAGACATAATGTAGTAAATAATAGTATGTAAATAATGTCACATTCACTATTGTATAATTATTGTCTTCTAAATCATAAATTATATTTTGATTTAATTAAATCGATATGTTCTTTATATATCATAAGTTTTGATTTCTTAAATTGTCAATGTCTTTATATATCTTATGAACTAACATTTTTTTTATATTCGCTTTTATGATGTAGGTAAGCTACAATGTGGATAAGTAGGTTGAAAGAAAAACATATCAGAGATATTAGTTCAGAACCATCTGCGGGATCTATAAATATTGGTTATGGACTGAATCCTTTAGGAGTAAATGAACGTAGTGTCAGATTTAACTCTGTCACTTCTAACCCTTCAACTGATATTGGATCTGACAATACGGAAGGCCCAAGTTTAGATAGTATCCCATCAATTAATTATGCTTTAAATTTGAATGCAGGTATGATATACTCCAATTTTATAATTCGAGTATAATGATAAAGTATTACGATTTTACAAATACATTTTATATTTGTTGCAGTTGATAACAATGGTTAATGAAGGACTAGAGGCTAGACAACTTTGAAGGAATTGTTTGCACTACCTCTTAATAAGCATATTGTAGTGTCTGCAAACTTTGATAGACAACCAATTAGTGAAGAGGCTCAGCTATTGGCTGAATTTCTAGGCATGTTAGCCCGTAATGGAATAAAATTACCTATTCATTATAAAACATGGCATAATATTCCAAAAGAAGTTAAGGCCAATGCATTAAACTTTATTGAGGTATTAGTGTAATTAATTAGATATATTCTAATTTTTTATTTTACATTTTGTTTACTTATTCAAACTTTTCTTATTGTATTATTACAGTCAAGATTTGTACTTTAAATACCAACTTCATTTGTGCTTAAGTTATTTGGAAAGAAATGAAAAGATTATAAGCATAATTTGAAGAATAAGTATTTCGATCGAAATACTACTGTAGAGGCGATGATGCAAAATCTACCCGGTGATGTGATTAAGTGGCAATATGAACAATTGGTTAGATTTTGGTTCTCAAGAAAATGAGAAGTACTAGTTTATAACTTTGTATAATATAATGAAATGATGAAAGTGTTTGATGGTTTCAGTTGGTAATATTTGTATTTCTATCATATACATAATTATTTTTTATGACAGGAAAGAGAACAGATTAGGATTGGTTGCAAAAAGCAATAGAAATATAGCCACACAAGTGGATCAAAAAGTTTTGCAAGAAAGCAAAAAAAAATCGTAAGTTTATGATAATTAACTTATTCCAATGAATGAACTTTTTCTGTCGTTAAAAGGTAAATATGCAAATTAACATTTATTGTTATGTTTTAATAAATTTGATTGTTTAAATACATGAAATTAAACTTATTGAAACTTTTGAACTTAGTTACACATATGATACATATGAAAAGTTACTGTTTAAGTATATTTATGCCTTTAATATCTAGTTTTTAGTGTTGTATTTTAACAGTTTTGATAGCTTCAATACTTGATATTAAGCTTGTCCGATTGATTGAAATTGGTTTCTATAGTTAATATGAGAGAAAAAGTTATCAGTTATGTCTATTTGAAAATATTTTTACATATAAAAAGCAAATATACAAATAAAGTTTGGATGCCTTTTAACATATTAAATGGCTTCAATCCTTCATATTAAACTAGAAGAAAATAATTAAATTTGGTTTCCATGATCGATATGTGTGAAAGCCCAAAACGCTTTTATTCTTTGCATATGTTTAAGACTATTGTGTTGTTACAGGGCCAAAATATAAATAAATGAGATTAAAATTATTCAAAATTTTAATACTTGATTGTCAGGATTGATATGCATAAATAAGTTGTGGTTGATATGTATCCTATTAAATAACATATGTTTTTGTATAGGAGAATGAGATGGTGGTACAATTGGACGTGTGAAACTTTTTCGCGTAACACACATAAAAAAAGATAGAACTTACATGAATATCGAAACACAAGAAATTATGATAATTTGTATCATCTATTTTAACATAAAGTAAATGTTTACTCTTTTTAACATATAATCAATTAATCATTAAACTTGATAGTTGTATATAAAAAATTCACAGGAGAAAGCGAAAGAGAAAATGACTACTAAGATTGAAATAGCATTTGAAGGTTCTCTCAACATGCAAGAGATGAAAAATCAGATATTCATAAAAGTTGATAGAAAAGAAAGGCATGAACAGGTCTGAGGTCTTGGATTAGGTCCAACACCATATGCCTACTATAGACATAACTCTCCGTAATTTACACTGTCAGCAAGTTAGTATTCACATGACATTTCAATATTAAAAGGGAAATTACAAGCTATGCAACAACGTTTTCAGCAAATGAAAGCAGAAAGAGAACATGAGCGTGCCAAAATTGAAGAAGAACATGCTAGAATGGAGCTAGAACGTGTAAAATTTCAGCAGTCGTATGATCGATTCGATCATCTTATGAATTTTATGCAACAACAATTTTTAGGAAATGATCTTGGTGCTCCACCAACTTAGGTATTATATTTAGTAAACATTAAAATTTTTAAATAAAAAAAGCATATAATGAAGTGTTAAAAATTGTATGGTATTATTCAGTAGGTTCTTGAGTAAGCTAATGACCAAGGTGAAATTTTTTCTTCATCAATTAGCAGCCAGCAAAATGTATGCAGTCATCCATTTCATACATTTTAATTTTTTATTTTGTTAATGTATTAAAAATATTTGAATGTTATTATACTAATTATTAAACTTTGTATTAATTAGATATATATTTAAACGTGAATTAAGTTAATATTAATTTTAGTTTTTGAATTTAAGCTCTTTACTAAAAATAAAATTTATTATAAGAAATTAAAAAAAATACATTTGTACATAATGGCGGCTTTTACGTTGGGCAATGCTGCTAAATGAATAATTTTGTGACGTTTGTAGCATAAAATGCCACTATAAGTAGCGGCACTCTTTCCAGTAAACGTCGTTAGTTAGGTGACATTTTTTATAAAAACATCACTAAAGCAACGGCGTTTTTCTCATAATAACGCCACTGAATTAGCGACGCCTACAAAATACAAACGTCGTTAATATTGAGGTATTTTCATATTCAAACGCCTTTAAAGTAGCGGTGTTTTCTGTTACAAATGCCTTCAATGCGATGACGTTTTTCTCATAAAAATGTCACTGAATTAGCGACGGCTAAAAGATACAAACACCTCTAATATTGAGCCGTTTTCATATTCAAACGCCTCTAAAGTAACAGTGTTAATATATAAACGTCGCTAAAATGACGGCGTTTCAAATATAAACGCCGCTAATATTGAGGTATTTTTTTGAAAATATCGCTATTTACCATGACACGTGTATAGGTGGCACTCTACGTGACGTTTTTCGCAAACGTCACAAACCTTATAGTGGCATTAATAAACGTCGTTAAACGGTAAAAAAAAGGTCACTAAAAACCAAAACCTTTGTAGTGACACTTAACTGTTTAGTGTGTATATGTGCATGCATGCTTTTTATTGTTCATAATTGCCTTTCAATTTTTCTTTAGTTTGACTAAATTGATTCCCTGATTACTGAATTTTAACGGAATAAAATTTTTTTTCCCAAGTTGCAACGTGAAGATGAAGGTCAGAGGTGGCATTTGTGAAAATGAAGCTCCAATGGAAAAAATTTTAAACATATTACTTTTTTATTACTTAACGTTTTGGGATATCTATAATCTATAACAAAAGATTAAAATTGTCCCGATTGATTCTACTCGTAGAATTTAAGTTTTTAGAGAGTTAATTTAAATATATACATTCATTTAAGAAAATTGGATGTTTACCTGATCTAAAGGGGTGATTAAGTGTTTTTAATGTATTAAGTGAGGGCATAATTGGGAGTTTGGGATGGTTAAAGGGATCCTTAGGATCTAATGGTAGGGTTTAATTTTTTTTAGAGCCATTAATCACAATTACTTGAAAAAAACAAGGTTGGAATAGCCTTCTGCTAACTATTTTTACATCAATTAATCAAATTCCTTTTTTTTTTTTTTTTGATTCAAAGGAAGGCAATGCCCTGTTACATGAAAAGAGAAGAAGGAGAGGCTTGGTTTGAATCCAAGCTCTAATGTCTTCCTTAAGGCTTCTTTTACCATTAGACCAAAAAGCGGAAGACAGTTCCTTTTTTTTTCATTAAATGCTAAGAATCTTTTTTTTTTTTTGAAAGATCCTAAGTTTATTTATCTTTCTTTCAAAGATCAGAACAATTTTCTTTAGTGATTGATGTTTTGAGTTGGTGACGTTTTTCTTTTTCACAGTTGGATAGTATGAAGTCTTAACTGTATTTTGTAATTAAATATGATAACAAGTATATTATTTTTCAATGAATTACTTTGATATCTCATTGTTGAAAATGAAATTAATTAATATAAATATTCAAACATTTTGAATAATATAGATCAAAATTTTATTTTTGGCAAAAGGTTCAAAACCACTATTGAATAAAAATTTAATAACCATTTAAGCTCCCAAAACTTTATTGCAATAAATTAAATCTTAAATTTTTTATTTTAGATCAATTGAACCTTTGAATATTTATATTCATTTGATTGAATCCTTAAATATTTATTTTTATCCTCATTGAGCTGTTGAATAGATAAAAATGGGTTTTAATGATTAATCAATTTTCGTCTAATAAATGTTTAATTGATGAAAATAGATATTTGAAGACTTAATTGATTATAATAAAACTAGAGATTTAGATGATTATTAAATTTTTATTCAAGAATTTTTTTTTATCCTTTAACCTTTATTGTTATTTTTTCATTCTTGAATCTTTAAACATATAATATTATTATTATTATTTCAAAACAATTATATATGCAAATTATATCTGTATCATATTCCTGCAACAAAATGTGGGTATTTAAAAAGAGTTAATGTCAATGATAAATTTATGAATTCAATTAATTCTACTCAACAATTATTATTGTCTTTCCAATTCGACAGCCGTTATTTATCAATAAAATACACCACCTCAATGTCACGTCTGGGCACAATATTAGGGATGATAGATCCACTTGAAATCATCGAGTTTTGATCTGACTGAATTTTTAAAGATGATTTTTTAAAGTCAGGCTTGGATCAAGGCAGGGCGATTTTATGTAAAATTCGTACTAACCCAATATAATTATTAAAATACCCCTAATGTATATACACTATTATTTTAGGGTTTCCTTTGTTTTTTCTCTGATATCTTTCTTCTTCCTCCTACCTCTATCGTAGTTCAAATCTGCAAAAAAATATTTCTCATTCCCAACCCATGTCCAACCAACGGTTTCTTACTTGAAGGAAGGCCCTCAACACTCAACAACAACAGCACTAGGTATGTTTCATGATTGGGTCTTTTGATGTTATTCTTCCGCCTCCACCTGAAGCTTTCGATGTTTTTCCTTCATCTTTTTAGATAGTTGGCGTAAACAATCTGCATATGCCACATGATTGGGTCTTGAATTTTGAATTATTGTCTATTTTTTAAAATCAAGATTTTCTAAGAATTTTGCTTGTGAATAAGGTTTCGTCAAGTTCTATGAATGAAGGAAGCCAAAAACCTATACCTGGGTGTTTGAAATGTAGGCATATGATGTTACAAGTTTAATATTTTACTAGTAATTTCAGTTATCAAATGTCTTATGCTACATCTGCGATTGAGCATAAATGTAAGTTTATCAACTTTATTTAATATTAGTTTTTTTGTAAAAAAAAATTTTGACAATAAATAAATGGTTCAATTTTTGAAGTCATAATAAGATATATAATATCTAATAATTTAAAATAAATAATTATAGATCGTGCATTTGATATGATCTCAATAAATAATTATCGACAAATTTTAAATTTAAAATTTTTTTTAATGAAACGAAATAAATTTTAATCAATTAAATTAATTATTTATTAATTATTTAATATTGTTATACGAAGTCAGGCGAAACATATCGGAGTAAGTAAAATATCTTTTCTAGCAGATCCAGTCCGGTTTTAGTAATTAAAACTCCCGTTGGATGTGGGTTGGGAATCGGGTAGCTAGACACGTAGGGAGATCGGGTCGGAAGTGGGGTAAGAACCAATCCAGCCAGTTGCCATCCGATATAATCTCCAATCCAAAAGTCAAATGGATTTTTTTTTGTCATATAGATATTTATGGATTTCCATGCGATGTTATAGTGATAAATCTCATTTGAACTTTGAACATTTTGTAAAAGACGATTTTAAAAATTAAATTTAAAAAAATAATGATGAAAAAAAAATATTATAAAAAATATGAACGTTTAATGCGATTTATTTACAAATTTGAGTTAATATTGAAAATAATATACATTTCTAAGCTAAAATTTTGTGAATGAAAATATAAGACCACATTTGATAGATACCTTTTTTTTTTACTATTTATTTATTTGTATATACATTTTTAATTTTATCAAAAGTTAAAAAACCAAAAATAAAAGTATCTATCAAACCGTGATTAAATTATTAGTAATATTCACTTATAAGTCAACGAGGAATTTTTTTACTTGAATATAATCATATATCATATATACAATATAAAATTCAAATATTTTACAATAAATGTCAAGTCTTTTTTACATAAATTCTAAGCATATATCTCTTAATTTTGTTATATAAAATCCAAGAGAGTTTTGGTAACCTAATATTTATATTGATAGATGACTTTTGATTTTTTCCCGTTCATATTCTTTAAAATTGTTATTTGTTAAAATTTTATTAAAATATTTTATTTTTTAACATGTTTTGACTTTAGATTTTCTTATAACTAATGATTTTTTTTATTTTTTATGAGATGATTATATAAGTGTAATTTATGTTTCTATTGTATTTTTTTTCAATCATAAGATTTATTTTTTATTGTGTTTGCATTTTCATAAATTTTTTAAATTTTATAATCATAATATATGATTTTTTATTTGGTATTTCAAGTTTCTTTTTTAGTCAATTGGTGTACTTTTTAATATTTTCATTTTTATTACTTTTTTCAAATATTTTGCAATAAATGCTAAGTCTTTTTTTTTTTTTTTTACACAATTCTAACGTATATCTCTTAATTTTATTATATAAAATCCAATAGACTATTGGTTGCCTAACATTTATATGGATTCATGATTTTTTTTTATTTTCTCCTATTCATGTTCTTTAAAATCGTTATTTGTTAAAATTTATTGAAACTTTTGATTTTTTTAACATTTATGTTTTTATTTTTACTTTTCTTATGACTTATGGGTTTTTTTTTTTTAGGCAAGATTATATAAGTGTATTTCATGTTTCTATTTTTTCCAATTATGAGATTTGTATTTTTATTGTGTTTGCATTTTTATAATTTTTAAAATGTGATTTTTTATTTGGTATTTCAAGTTTTTTTAGTCAATTGGTAGTTTTTTTTAGTTTTTGAATTTTTATTTTTTTTGTCATGATTATATTTTTTTCATTTCAAATTTGACTTTTAACCAGTTGAAATTGATATTGATAAATTAACTTTTGAAATAGATAATTAGAAGATAAAAATTTGTATTTGTTAATTGCAAGATATTTATAATTATAAAACTAGATAATGTGTGAACACAGAGATGTGTTAATTGATGAAATGTATGTAAATAAATTTATTTTTTTGTAATATTTTTTGGTTTTATTTTCATTTCTTTAATTTATTTTATCATTTTTGGTATTTCTAGAGACATAATATTCATATTGATCTTTGGAATCATAATGCTTATCGACTGAAGAATTACATTTATGAATGGTGTTGCTGCAAATAAACATGATTATAAATGTTGTGAATGATAGTATGATTCATTTTGTGATAATCAAAGAGATGCTTGATGAAAGAGAAAATATTTGATGACATGTTTTTTTGCTTCATAGCTTATGATTGTTTCGATGAGCATTCAACTAAATACTTATAGATTTTAAGTTTTTGTACTTTTCTTTAAAATAAATTTCTTATTTGATATTTTGCATTAGATATTATTTGTGTTGTTCTTCAAATGGATTTGTCTAATTGTTAAGCTCTTGGTGACAAGTTTGTAAATTAATTATTGTTACGCATATTTAAAATATTAGTTTTTGTTTTAATATTTTGTATATTGGCAATATTATAAGAATAATGATTTGTTTAAAATTTTTTAACTTTTTTATTATTATTTGAATTAAATATCATTTTATTTTTTTGAGTGGAAGGTCTATAAGAGTTAGTTCGTGGACAAGTTTCTTTTTGAATTTGAAGACAAGCAATTAGTTTTGGAAATCGGACCTTAAATTATTGTATTTACCTCTTTGATTGCTAAGAGTTTTCAAGATTAGTCAAAAAAATTATAAAATAAATTTTAAGTTGTTATAGTTATTTCTTTGACTGCTAATAGTTATTATATTTATGACATTTTAACTAAATATTGGCTCCCAATTTTTTTTCAATGTAGTTATGATTTGATTTATTTAAAATTATTATGATTTTGAATTAATAGTTTCTTTTGTTGATTTCATTTTAATTTTTCCTAAGCTCGTGGTAGATGTTTAAGTTAAATTTTGTTTTTCCTACGACAAATCTATTTACAAACTAAGTACTTATTCTTTAAAGATTTTTAATCTAAAAGTTAAAAGTATAATTTTTTTTGTTCTTCTAACATCAATATCTTAAATTATTAATCTTATTTATTTTAATCTTTTTAAAATTTTTCAATCTTTGATTTAAATTTTTTTATTGTTTTAATCTATTTTTTATTGTTTTAATCTCTTACGAAAATTAGCTATAAAGAATTCATTGATTTCTATAGAAAAAGTTTTAAAGAAATCTTAAAAGTGGATCCTTTATAAAAACCCCTATAGGTGAGAAAGTTTAAAAATCTTCAATTTATTTTTTAGTTAGTTTTAATAAAATTCATGTTTTAATTTTTTGTTTTAAAGATTTTTTAAAGTGATTTTAGGGTATCACCTTTTTATAGATGAAAAGGGGAGAAAGATTAAATATTTTAATTTATTTTTTGGTTCCTTATAAGATTCATGTTTTATTATTATTTTGATTTTAAAAATTTTTAGAGTGATTTTTGGGATTTTAATTTTAACAATTATGTTTATAAGTTTTGTGTAATGAAATTGAAAACGGTCTATTCATTTCAATAGATAAAAAAAGTGAAAAAAAATTAAATGTTTTATTTTTTTTTTGTTTCTTATAAAATTTAGTTGTAATCTCTCTAACTTTTTAGTCTTATTTATTTTCATCTTTTTAGCATTTTTAATCTTAAAGTTAAAAGTGTAATTTTTATGTAATCTCTTATTACTATTTGTTTTCTACTTAAAAACCTATTAATTACACATTCCTTTGTATGGATGAATAGGTAAAAAACGTTAAAGATCTTATATTATTTATTGGTTTCTTACAAATCCATGTGTTGTTATTTTGTATTAGTTTTTAAGTTTTTATATTTAATAAATTTTGATATAAATTACATTAGGTAAGCAAATTTATACATTAATTTAATTAGAAAAAAAAGTACACTTTAGCTCATATTTTATAGTTTACAATAATGTCTTATTTGACCCTTGAATTATTATATTTTTTTAATATGATACCTAAGCAAAAAAGTTTTTTAATTTGATACTTAAACTATAGTTTCATGTGTTAAATTACCTTAACCTTTAACATTATTAATAAAAAATGCTAATGTGACATAAACATTCAATAAGATGTTGATACATGTCAAAAAAATCAATCAACGTCACATCATCAATATCACATCAACGTAAAAAGAAATTTCAAAAAAATTTTCAAAAAAAAACTTATAAAAAATTCGAAATTTTTTTTTTTAAATTCCAAAAAAAGTCAAACAAATTTTGAAATTTTCTAAAAAATTTAAAAATTTTTGAAAAATAAAAATAAAAATAAAAATAAAAATTTTAAATAATTCTAAAAATCTAAAAAATTCATAAAATTTTTGAAAAATTCTAAAAAATTTTAAAAACAGTTAGGCACAACAATTTAACCTTAATTAAACAGTGATCAGCAAATTGAGAAACATAAGGAGGCTGGACAACAGCAAATCAATATCAAACAGAGGCCATTGAAAGGAAAAAAATTTTGGTAAAGTCTTGAAAGCACACAAAAAAAGGTTGAACATGGAAGCAATTGAAGCCGCAACACCAACCTCAAGTGATCCCAAACAAAAACTGAGTTTGGCATGCAAATTGAATCTCTAGTTAAAGTCAAAGTCGAAAGTTAGACCACTTTCATAAACCAATAATCGAGGATCAATTCAAAAAGAAGGCAGTGAGCAATCGACATTAATACAGAGTAAAAGTTAAATTAAAAAAACAGTAAAAGCAATCAAGATCAATAGGGGTGAAAACAGAACAAGCCCAGAATTAGAGTTAAGGCAACCAATAGAAGTAATTCCCAGTAAGAATACAAGATAAAGATTTTGGCAACAAAGATTTTTAAAAGGGTTTCGGTAAATTAGCAGGAAACAGGAATTCAACATAGTTATAATCCACAATTATTCCAAGAGGTCGGCAATTAAGGAACATAACAATTCTATGATCCAAGCATCATAAAGCAGCCAACCAGAAGTCAATTCAAACCTGAAATTGGAAACCAAAAAAATGGACCAAAACAACCCATATCGGACCTAACAACCATACACTACAAAATACAGAACTAAGTAGAAAACCTACCAAACCCATACCCAAAATTGAAACACATAATCGAAAGAACAAGTAATTCATCAGCAAACGAAAAAATCGAGAACTCATCAGCAAGGAACAAAAAGCAAAAATTGGCACACAAGCAGATAAATAGAAAAATTGAAGAAGAAAATAATATTGCAAGAAGTCTTCATAAGGTTTTTTTGTGTGGAATTTCTTGGGTTCAATTTGAACGGAAAAAGACCAGTGGTGGTAGTGCTGGTAGTAAACTACTAAGGATCTAGGTTTGTTCTGTCGATATTCTTGGCTAGGTTGGAAGAAGAGATGAACTAACAAAAGTTTAAGGGTTCAACTTCAAACAAGCGGTGGCATTTTAGAATTTTAAAAATTTTTTAGAAATTTTTTAGAAATTTTATAAATTTTAAATGTTTTTAGAAACTTTTAAATTTTTTTAAATTTATATTTTAAAACAATTTTAGAATTTTTTTTGAAATCTTTTAAATTTTTTTGGTTTTTTTTAGAATTTTAAAATTTTTTTTAGAATTTTAATTTTTTTTAGAATTTTTAGATTTTTTTTTTTTGCATTTTTCAAAATTTTTAAGAATTTTTTTGAAATTTTTAGAAATTTTTATAATTTTGAATTTTTTAAAATAATTTTTAGAATTTTTTAAAATTGTGTAGAATTTTTTTAGAAAATTTCAAAAAAAATTTAGAATTTTTTATTATTTTTAAAATTTTTATAGAATTTTTCAAAAATTTTTGGAATTTTTTAAAAAATCTTAGAATGTTTTTTAGATATTTTATAATTTTTTAAAATTTTTTAGAAAATTTTGAATATATTAAGATTTTTTAGAGAATTTTTAAAAATAATTTAAAATTTAAAATTTTTTTTATGCTGACGTGGTATTAATGATGTTGTTCTGATTGAATTTTTTGACACATGTCAACATTTTATTAGATGTTCATGCCACACCTGTATTTTTAATTAACGATATTAAGGATTGGTGCAATTTCATATATAAAAATGTAATTTAAGTACCAAATTAAAAAAATTTTTTTGTTTAGATATCATGTTAGAAAAAATACAACAATTCAGGGGTAAAATGGGACATCATCCCTTCTAAGTTTCATGTTGAAGCTATTGTTTGATATTATGTTATTCATCTTTCTTATTTTTTATAATGTAGTTGTGAATTTATTTTTGATTACTTTTTTATGTGTTTTTTGCTACTTTGTAAATTTATAGTAGTTTTAATTAATTCATGAAAAGAAAACAAAATTCTATCAAAATTGAAATTTTTAGTTTTTACACTTCTTGATAATAAATTTTATTTATTTGTAGTAATAATAAAATATAAAATTCATTCTTATTTTGGTAATTGTATCATTATTATTATCAATTTATTAAATTGTAATTATTGTTTTTTACCTTATTGAAGTTATTTGTTTATTGAATATATTAATTTTTTATTGATGGTTTGAGTAGTGTTATATGTCAAAGCTGCAAACGATTTGGCTTCTAACCATGTTATTTACAAGTCAATTTAGTTTTATATAGCAATTAGATATTAGTTTAATATGTTTTCTTACTTATTATTTAATAATTTCATTAAAAAAAAAAGTAGCGTGTACTTTTCTGAGCCATTTCTAAAATAAATATAAAGAGTATGTTATAAGTAACATTATATTAGAATATATATCATCTAAGATAATAGTTTTTTAATGTATTTTGTTAAATTTCATGTAACTATGAAAATGAGAAAAAGGATCCACTTATTATAATTTTTATTAAAGGTTTTAATTTAATCATTTATTTGATATAAAAAATGATTTAATTTTAAAAAGATGCAATGATCTTTCAATTTCATTGTGCAAACTTTTATAATGCCAAAAGAAAAGGTTTCATTATCATAATAATTTATGTTTAAAACTATTTATATTTAAAAAAATTAAATGAAATAGTTGACGTTGATTCAAATAAAAATATTCAAAAATGATAGCTTAAATAATAGGTATTACTCATGTAAATAACTCATATTTTTTATAGTCGATTTTTGTATTTTTCTAATTACAAAAAAAGTTGAGCACGAGTAATTTTGAATTAGTAATAAATAATATAACACTCAAAAATATTATTTCTTTTTTATTTTCTTTAAAGATTCTACAAAATAAATAGATTACATTTAAATAATGAGTTATAATTAAAATACATTTTGTTTTTATATATTTATGTAGCCTATTATTAAAAAATAAATATTTTATGAAAATTGAAGAAATAATAATATTTTATGATTCCCTAATAATTGCTCGTCATTTTTATTGAGTTTCACTAAACTTCTAATTTTTTTCATATAATAGCATTAAAATATTAATGAAAATAAATAAATATTATAATTGAAAAATCATTTTAGTAAATACTTCTAAAACGTTTCATTTCAAACTCTTTCATACATATTTACATCATTATTTGGTAACAATTAGGTAATTTTGAATAATGATTTTTTTATTTATCATTTTTAATTCAAATTTGATTAGTTTTTTAAAGTCTCTTTTCTTTATATTTTATTTTATCAAATAAAATAATACATATATTTTGATATTTAGTGTATTAATAACGATAAAAATTTTTTCATTGTTGATTGCAACTAAAATTAGTTTATTCAAATTCGAGAAAGAATGAGATTTAGTTGAAATCCTCATAATACTTTTCAAGTTTTTATTCATCAAATGGAAATAGAATATAATAAACTTTATACACAATAAATCTTATCACTATAGATTTTTTCAAATAGCATATTAAATTTTGACAAAATTGTGTAACATTTAATATTATTACTTATGGAATTTCAAGGAGTTTCAGCTCTTATATGTTGATAAAACATATAGTTCATTTATCATTATTTGCAATATCAAGAGATGCAATTTAATTAAGGCTTTATAAGATTTTATTTTTTCTCTAAGGTCTAAATAGTAAAATTAACTTTATTTTTATTAATTTTAAATTTATGATTTTTTTAATAATAACTTTTTCATTACATTAATTAGTAAAAATTTTTAATAAAATCCTTTTTTTTGTAATTTTTCTTAAAATTTCATTCTTTTCCTTTACAAAAATTAATTTTCGGAAAGTTTTATAACTGTCCAAAATACATTTTCGGTAAGTTATATAATTTTTTGGGAATCCATTTTTGATAAGTTATAAAATTTACTAGATATGGATATCTAAAAACTTGTAAAAAATGATAATTAAATAATTTCACTTACAAAAAATTTTGAAAGAAAAAAAAAAGAGAAGATAAAGAGAAAAAACAGGGGTATAATTAGAACCCATTAAAATTTTAAGTTAATAGAACCCCTTAAAATTTTAAGTTAATTCAATTTTCTATTATTTCATTGAGAATAATATTTTTTTAATATATATTAACTATTAAATTTTATTATTATCAAATGAATTATACATTTTAAATTTACTTAAAATTTGATATGCATGACCTACATGTATAGAGTATAAATTTTAACAACTGAATTACCAAAATATAAATAAAATAAAAATATGTGAAAACATGTGAAATTAATTTAATTTTAAACATGTCTAAGTGGATCTATTCTCATTTTAGGTTTGCATATTTCGTTATTTAATAATTTAAAAATAAAATTTTGAAAAAGAATATAAATCAACCTTCTTTGAAAAATTTCAGCCTTGTTTTCTCATATGCTTTATGCTTTGTTCTCGCTTTCGCTGGAAAGGACCAAAAAGAGAACGTTGCCTAATTCTCTTGTTTATATGTATATGTATATGTATATATATATGTATATGTATATGTGTATATACGTATTGTATATATATACACATATATACATACATATATACATATATATATATATGTTTATATAATTCATGGTTAACTTTTGCAGTGGAGAATTAAGAAATGAAAATGTTAAAAAATACTAAAAATGACCAATACTTTCTTCAAAAATTTGAAACATATTTTTATTTTATCCATTAAAACCGTTAAAATATTATTTTTATTTAATGAAACATTTATTTTGAATGAAAGACCCTTTAAAAATCTTTTATCTCTATCATGTCATCGTCTATATGTGGTAGTTGTCTTAGTCACACGGCAATGCATGAAAATTAATGTTGAATTGATGCTCACATGACATGCTAAATTAGTATTTAACTATTTATAAAGCTTTAATTTTATTTAGGGAGTATTTCACTTATAATTTTTTTATAATGCTACAATTAGTTAATCATAATAAAATATTATATAAGAGTTCACCACTTAAAAATGTGAGCTTCACATATTTCTTATAAACCCTACACAATACCAAATTATAATTGGTTAATTGTATTGTAATAATTATAAATGATATGCTCTTTTTATTTTGTGGCATATTGTCTTATAGATATGATGTGATTGAGATAATTGTCACCCAAATTTTAATAGTTTTATTCAAATAAGGATTTCATAATACTCTAAGGACTTAATTTAAGTATAATAAAATAATAAAGGTTTATCTAAAATATTTAAGAAAGTTTAGTATTTTAATAAAATTAAAAGCATCAATAGTCACGGGCGACAGGCATGCCATGTCAAATGGTGTCCAGTGTTAAGAATACAATATATGGTGCAATGAAGGTCTAAATCAGAATACAAATGAAATGAGGTTTGACTGGGCTAAAGTTTCCGACCAAAATGCTGCGTAAAGATGATTGGTAATGGAGCTTACAACAATCGAAATGTGATGGTAAGTTTACTCACAAAAACAAAGACGTTTGGAAAACGATGTATAAAGTAGGTTATTCTTCCACTACCAACCCAAAGAGCAAACCCTAAAAAGCATGGGCTGATGGGCATGGGCGTATCTATCAATGAAAACATCACTTAGCAGCCAGGTGAGGCTTACCGAATCACAAATGGAAAAGAAAGGCTGGCATTCAGCTTCAGGTAAAGTAAAAGCAAGCTTGGAAAACATTTTGTGGTGAAAATAGGGGCTGTAATTCCATGGAATCACAGCACTCGGCTGTGGCTTTGCCCTTTCCAAACTTATGACGAATCTGTCTTTGGAATCACCAATAGTACATCCAACAAAGCAATACCGGATATATCTCCGGTTTCCTTCGGCCAAAATTTCCGAATTTATGACGAATCTGTCCTTGGAGTCACCAATAGTACATCCAACAAAGCAATACCGGATAGATCTCCGGTTTCCTTCTGCCAGATTTTCATTTTCAAATTGTATGATTGTGGTCTACTTCACAACTCTTATTCATCATGAGTCATTATGTAAAAGCTCTTAATATTAATTAAATCTAGCATTCTTGAATATTGTCAATAACATCTTACATATATATAATAAGTTTTTGGCAATTAAACTAAACTTTACATTCACATTTACTTTTACAGTTGTTATTTACTTTATTTATTAATTAATATTTTATTAAAAGTTATCGTATCAATAGGGTTTTAATTACTTTTACAGATTTAGAATAAATTAATATTGTTGTTACATGTGTTATACAAGAACACTTGTTTTTTTGTATATATTTTTAAATAATAATATATATAAACAATTTTTAAATATAGTTTATAGTATATATAATTAATTGAAATTTTGTTATATTAATCTATAAATTATTAAGAAGTATTAGAATTAAGAATGCTACATTCTCAAATTTCTATGTGTAATATTTATTTTAATTGAGTTAATATTTAATTAATATATAGGAATAGTTGCAAAAAAAATTAATTTATAGGAATAAATGTGTGTATATTTTTTATTGGTGGATTATAGTAATTAGAAGCAAATCATTCTGTTATGAAAGTAATTCAATATAATTATAATTAAATCTGAAGATAAGTCTTACTGTTGATTAATAATTTTAATTAAAATTAATTAAAAGTGGAAATTTAGAAATAGTAGCAAAAAAAGTCTTTTGCCCGTCAAAGAAAAGTTTCACATAATCCATACATCCCTAGGTCATGTGCAATGCGTATCCATAGTGTTTTATTATTTTCTTGGTATAATCCATAGTGTTTTATTTATAAAAGGAAAACAATATCTTACATTACATAACAAAATAATCAATTTTTATTCATAAAGGATGGAGTTCAAACGAATACTAATCATCAATAATTTCTATGGCAAATTCCAGTTTCTGCATACCATCGGACAAAATTAAAAGAAAAATTCACATATTGAAAGCCAAAACCAAAGATTTTTATGCCTGATATTTCATTAACGGTAAAAATAAAGTTTCGTCCAATTTTTTTTTTTGTTTTGAAGGTAATAATGACTCTTCTACCATAATTACTTATATTTACGTATTTTTGTTCTTGTTGAATTTTAAGTAGATTAAGTTTTACTTAATTAAGTAGTGTTTATTCCAAACTAAAACTAAGAAAATAAAATTAATATAAATTACAACTCTATTAATTAATTAAAATTAAAATTTTAATGGAAATTAGAAATATAATTAACGGCAATGTCCTTTTTTGACCCTAAATCTAAAGTTTTACATATACATGTATATTATAGGTCATAGATCACATACTATTTGTTGTATATGACTTAGGTGAGGTTGAGTGAGACTTTGTGTTAATTCAAAGAATGCTTGTGAAATAATAAAAAAAAGCCATTGTGTGAGAGTCTTCGTTAAAATTATCAATTGAGATTGTCAATTAAAATTCAATTTGATAGATAAAATTAATTTTGTACTGTTATGAAATTTTCAATATTTTTACTTTTGTCGCGTCTCGTGATTAGAAAAAAAATGTTTTTTTAAATGTTATGATTCCAACAATTAGGGGCATTTCTTGCATGTCATTTTCTTTCAGCCTATTGCTAGGCTCATAATATATACAAAAGAGTACAACTGTACAAGCGCATTCATTCACTTGTGTTCGTACTGAGGTTTAATAAAAAATTATTTTATAATAATATATTTTTACTACTAAGCTTTTAAAGAGAATGAAAGAAGAGAGAGAAATTTCGACCAACTCTCAACTTATAATAAGATGTAAATATAACGCCCGAATAATTAAGATAGAGGACAAAAAAAAAAAAAGATAGAGGGCCCTGTAGAAGAAATGTACATCTAGCTAAAAAAAAAAAAGAGAAAATGTACATCTTATACAACATGTCAACTATTTTTTTAAGCGTCAAGAGATTCTTGGTAAATTAAATAAGTTTTTTTCTCTAAATAAAAAATTATTTGCTCCTTTAATGTAGTTTTTTCCACAAACTTGAGACCTATCACCAAAAAAAATTAATTAAAATTATTTTTTTAGTGCAAATGAGGCCGTAATTTAAGGAAAAAAATTGTAAATATTAAAATGTAAAATTTAAATCTACTAAATACAACTTAAAAATAGTTACATGAATCTACTAATTTAAATTTCAGATTTAATAAAAATCATATCTATAACTATTATATATGTCAAGAACATTGGAACCACAATTTAATATGAGCCATAATATAATTAAAGTGTTAGCACAAAAAAAAAGTACTAAATACAATGAGGTTGGTAATATAGTAGGAAATATATTTCAAAAGAAAATTATATATGTTAGATAATAGTTATAAGGTATGTATTCAAGGATTAATATTGAGCTCTAGATATAATTCATCAAGGTTAATTGATAACTTTATAAAATAGAGTTATTTAGACTTGTATTCAGTGTTTAAATGAAGGAATTTTGTTTAATTTTTTTTATGAAATAATGCTATTTTTACTCCTATTATGCTTAATTTGCTGTATATTAGGAAATTTTAAAAGCAAGATTAAATCTTGAAGAATCTTGAAATTTTTTGATCAATATGAGATGATTCTTATTACATTGGAATGAAACTTAGACTATTCTTGATGTATTCTTGTTAATCTTGGAAATTTTGGAAATCTTGTAATGAAAATGTGAAAATTATGTAAAATTTGTTTAATTGAACCTATGGGAGATAGAATTGTTCAATCTTGTTTAAAATTTCGAAAAAATCATGCAGAAATAAAAAAGAAAGCATGTTCGACTATGATTAATGTTAGATTTGCAATTTCAAGTTGAATGCAAATCCATGATAACTTATGTAGGGGTGTATATATGAGATTACTAATAAATGACATAGTAACAAGTCTTTTCTCATTGGCCAAGAAAGATGACTTAGATGTTTATGTGACATGATGATTTGACAATTTTGTTCAAATTGAAAAAGTCCAAAGTAGCCCTTAATTTTCTTACATTGACTTGAAAATCTTATCTCTAATGGGATTGCACTTATTCCTAGTTAGGATATGATTTGTATGGATATATAAAAACTTTTAAAGAATGGGTGGCATACACAATTTTTAAATTCAGAATTGATTTTCTTCTCTTCAAAAGGAATCTTACTTGAAGGCAAACTCCAAAAAATCTCCAATAAGGAACAAGATCTATTCCAAAGTGAAGAATACTTCTTAGAAAACTTTCAACTTTTTTATTTTCTAGAGACTTAGCCAAACCTACATCTTTCATTTCATTTCAGAGATTTAACTATTTAAGAACTCATCAAGAAAGAGTTTAAAAAAGAACATGCTGCTGAAAATTCAAAACTATTAAAACTGCTCAAAGTCAAGAAAAGAGGAGATTTACCATTTAAGAAAATAGCTCAAAGTTAAGATTTTAAAAGCTACTTGAAAGAGTTTAAAAGAGAACATGTTAGCAACTATCTTACAAAATACACCCAATATTTGGTCTGCATTCATTTATTTGAAGAGGAGTCAAACTTATCACATTAAAGATTTAGTTCAAGAATATTTCTTCATTCAAGAATTTAAGTAAGGCCAAACCACACTTCTTCAAGAGATAAAGTTAAAGACTGTTACACCTCTTTATAATACTCTTTAGGGTTTCTTATAATCTTTTTCTTATAAATAGCTAGCTTAGGTTGGAGGAAAAAGTATAGTTGGGATGATAGCCATCTTATAGCTTTATAAGGTTTTCTTTTATTATTTTTTTTTCTTTTAAGTTTTTTTTTAGTTTAAGGCTTGCGGTGACAGATTAACCATTGTTCTTTTAAGCTTTCTTATATTGTTTTTCTTAGTTTTATAATTCAATTAATTTTCTTTCAAGTTAATTTGATTTTCTGCAAATTTAATTTAAGTTTTTTAAGCAATTTAAATTTTGTTTTGATTTAATTTAAGGTTAAACTTTTTAATTTTTTGTTTTTTTTAATTTGTTATTTTAATTTAATCCAAGTTCAGTTCATATAATTTAAGTTTAATTCTGCTTTAGTTTGATTTAATATTTCTCAAATTAAATTTAGTTGCACAAGTAATAATTTCAAGTTATTAGATTAGATTTAATGTTTATACATGATTTAAAGTTTAATTTGCATAGGTTTTTTGTTAGTTGTGATTTAAATTTATTTACATTGTTTATTATTAGAACATGTTATATTAAGTTTAATTTGATGTTCCTAAAGTTTCATGAGTTAAATTAAGTTTGTTATGTTTAATTTTAGTTTTAGTTTTAATTGATTCAGTATCTTTACATGATAATTCGATTTCCTAGTTGTTGCACTAGATTTATTATTTAATTTAAAGAAATAGAGTTAATTCTTGTATTTTAGGTTGCAACTTAAATTCTATTTTATCTAAATTCTCTTTGCATATTGAAGCTTCAACTTTATTTATAATTTTGATTTACTTAAGTTACTGTTTAAGTTTAATTATTTTTTTTTGCATATTTCAATTTTAGCTTTAGGTTGTTAGCTTGTTTAATTAGATTTTTGCATAAATTAATTTTCTGTTTTAATTAGTTAAGTAGTTTAATTTAGTTCTTTCATATTAATTTCAATTTATCTAAATATAATTAGGATGTTATAATTTCAATATTTAGTATTAACTCTATTTATAACTCTCATAAAAATCATCTTTATTTACTATTTATATGATCTGTACGTAATTGTAGAATCTCAATTATTAATACATTTTAATATAAATGACTTAGGTGCCATTTTGCTAGTACCGCATAATATCTTGATGCGCCATTAAGTTTAAATTTGGACTTAGGTTTTTGTAATTATATTTCAAAGTAGGAGTTTCCCTATATTTTACGCCAAAAAAAGGAAAAGAAAAAGGGAAAGAGAATAAAAGGAGTACGAGTATATATAAGCCATGGAATCACAGAAAGGGAAGCTAAAAACCTAAAGAAGTAATGGATAACTTCTGAGTTTGTGGCTACAATAGAATCTGTCATTCTTGCTAGGGTGACAGACAGCTTCCTTTAATTATGAAGTCGATGCGTTTTCTCTTTATCTTTAAACGGAAAGAACGGATGGAGACATGTCATTCGGCATTTGGCCTTAAGAAGAGGCGGGTGTGACGTGAAGATCAGCATTGCTATCTTGCGTTGGGGCGTCGAATAAATTTATCGAAGAAAACAAAACAAAAAAGAGCAGATGCGGAGCACATTGTGCAAGGATGGAATACTGTGGACCGACTTCTGAATAAATTGCTCAATCAGAATTGTTATTATTGGACAGGTCCTAATTCACTTTACCGTTTGGGGGATCTATGTCACCTGTAATTTTTTTTTACTATAATTAATTAATCAAAATCAAGAATTATATTAGGATTTATCATTTAAAAATATGAATGCTACATAATTATTTTATAACCTTTATACAAAACTAAATTATGATTTATTAATTATTTTCCAATACATTACAAAAAAAAGTTCTATATTGATGCTAAAAAAATTGACAGTAAAACTTAAAAATCCATCGGTATAGCATAATAAATCTTATATTGATGGTCAAAATATCTATTCCGATGAATTTATAATCGTCAGTATATCTCTTTTCAGTATAAATCTATATTGATAGTTTTTAAGCTATCGAAATATATAATAGAGATATACTGATGGTTTTAGTCCGTCACTATATGGATAGCTATTGGTATAGCAACTATAGTGTTTTTTGTATTATACCTTTTGCCAATGGTTATTCTCATCAATATAGATTCATATGTTTTAATTTTTTCAATTTATACCGACAATGTCTCCATCAATATATCTTTTATCAACAGTCAATGCTTATCAGTATAGCTTTATGTGTTTTAACTTTCACCGATGGTCCATAATGACTATCAATATAGCCTGAAATATTTCAATAGCAAAACGCGTTAGTATAAATTTGAGATATCGGTAAAAACTTTTTTTTGAAATATATTTTCAATTATTAATATTAATTTATTTATAATCATAATATGATATGGTTTTATATAAAGTAAAAATACACAAAAAAGTAAAAATATTTAATAATATTTGAAATAAAACAATAACTAAATTGTTTTATAATCCACAAATTTAAAATAAGTCAAGAACTATCATCATTGTATCAAAAAAAAAATTAATATCTATGGTTGCATGCCTATAAACATGGTACTCAAAGTAAATAAATAACTCCCCAAAGTAAGATGATGCCATCCCAAGTTGGTCCAAATACTGTTTAATTAGTAAAACCCAATAAAAAATTCCATGTCAAATTAAGCTTTTACCAATCAATTATCATAGGAAATGTTTCTAAGGTCAAGTCAAGCATACTAGAAACTATAAACAAATGAATTGTTGACAAGATTTTGTCAACTACTATAAGCTCCCTCCACTTCACGAACCCAAGCAACTATTGAAGTTGTTGAATTCTTTAGAATTGTTTAAAGGTCTCTAACGAGCTGCTACCCACCATCTAGATAAAATGGATCTAAGATTTTGTTTATAAGCTGATTATCATTACCTACATACAGGAAAAATATATAATTTAATAACTGAATTCTAGGAAATATCTTTTAAACAATGCAATTTGCTATTTTGTTGTACCTGCACCAAGGTTATAAATATGTTGAGTCACTACTTGCAGAGATTTGGGTATTTTTTGTACAAATTATGTGAACCTCAAATATTCAATCGTTCTAAGCTATTATTTCTTCACAAAACATTTAATCATCAAAGCTAGCGCCAATAGAAGGACAAAAAAAATAGGCATACTCGATGACACAAAATTGAAATGCAAAAAATAAAAAATACCTTTGAGAAATGACGAAAGTCTTGATGCTTCAACTTTGATTCAGTTCTAAAACAAAATGGGTGCTGATAGGTTTAAGTTTGTAGAGTAGGTGAGAGATGGAGATAGTTGGTGGGAGATGTAAATTAGGCTATGAGTATTGATGGGTAGAAAGAGTTAGTGGGAGATGGAGATTAAGTATGTAAAGTCAACGGAAGGTGGAGGAAAAAAATAATTTAAATAGTTTAGGAATTATTTAAGGCGTTTTTGGCTAAAAATGTATTGAATAATCCTTTACAAAAAATTGAATGGGGTTGTTCAAGGCATTTATAGCCAAAAATGTCTTGAATAATCCTTTTCAATTTTTATAAAGAGACTATTCAATGTATTTTTTGCTAGAAAATACTTTGAATAATTTCTTATAAAAAATTGAATAGGATTATTAAAAGCATTTTCTGGCCAAAAATGCTTTGAATAATCCTAAAAAAAATGGGAGAAGATTATTAAAGACTTTTTTGACAGAAAATACCTTGAATAATCCCCTCTAGGAAGAGATTATTTTTAGTTTAAATAATACCTTTTAATTAGAAAAATATTATAGTAGCTTAATTGGTTAGAGCATATAGCTATTAACTATAAGGTTTAAGTTCAATTCATTTTTCTAGCGTTTTTTGGGTGAAAGCATTTTTTACCAAAAAAATACCTTAAATAATCTCCTCTAGGAAAGGATTATTCTTAGTTTGAATACCTCTTAATTATAAAAATACTAAAATAGCTTAATTGGTTAAAGCATACAACTATTAACCATAAAGTCGTAGGTTTGATATCTTATTTTAGCATTTTTTGAGTTTTTTAAAGATTATTAAAAGTGTTTTCTACAAAAAAACACCTTGAATAACTGAAAACGCTTTGAATAATCACATATTATTCTTAGTTTAAATAATAGCTTTTAATTATAAAAACATTGGAGTAGCTCCATCGGTTAGAGCATATAGCTATTAACCATAAAGTCATAGGTTTATTCCTCCCTCAAACATTTTTCAAGGTGTTTTCTAGCAAAAAATGTCTTAAATAATCTCCTTCAATTTTTTTCTCAAATAAAAGCCAATTTTTACATTAATAATCATCAGTATATAACATATTTATACTAATGGATAATCATATACCATCAGAAAAAATTTATTTATACTGACAGTTAAATAAAGTGTTAATATAAGTATAATATATTCTAACGGTATTAAAAAATATCAGTAAAAATCTTTTTTACTGATACAATTTAACCGTCAATATAATCAAGTGTCAGTATATAAAAAATTTTTTGTAGTGATAATTATAAGTGATATACTTCATTGTTTTTTTCCTTTAAAAATTAAGAGAAAAAAGAATATAACTAACATGTCTGTGGGTAAAATGTAGATTCTATTGATGTTACACAATATAAAAGTAGATATCACCCGTTCATATATAAATAACTCATGTGCCACTTGTTTTCAGCAAGCACAAGGTCACAACTCTTGTTGTGTTTATTATTATTGTTTATTGTTATTGTGAGTTTAAGCATGACTAGAGACAGAGATCCCCTTGTTGTTGGTAGAGTTATAGGGGATGTTTTGGACTCTTTTACAACGTCTGTTCCTCTCAGGGTGACCTTCGCTACTAAGGAAGTTAGCAATGGATGTGAGCTCAAACCATCTCAAGTTGTCAATCAGCCAAGGGTTGATGTTGGTGGGACTGATCTTAGGACCTTCTACACTGTGGTGAGTATCTTGTTACTCACCTTCCAATTCTTCTTCCTCCCTGCATCTTCTTGTTTATTTATATTATCGAGTAGGATTTTTGGTTTGCTGATCAGCCTCGTTCACATTCGCTGCAGGTTATGGTGGATCCTGATGCACCCAGCCCAAGTGACCCAAACCTGAGGGAATACTTGCATTGGTGAGTTGCATGTCACTCTCTCTTTCTCTCTCCGGCTTCTTCATCTCTATTCCTCTGCATGCTGTGTGTGTCTCTATCTGTCGCATACTCAAACAGGTACGCGAAGAGAAGCAGACAGTGAGGCGAACAGCCTAGCAAGCACTCCAAATGCTGAGTTTTGGTACTTGCGGTTGTTTGCTTTGTTTCCTCATCTTTCTCCCTGCACACACACAAAAACTCTTGACTTACATAGTTTTTGCGTAAGGAAATCTCTCTCTCTCTCTCTCTCTATATATATATATATATACATATATAGAGTATATTTACGCGACAAGTTTAGCATTATTAGAAGTAGAGTCACATACGCTTGTTCAATCACTTTAAAAAACAAATACTACTGAAACAAACTAGTTGAGAGGGAGGGATTTTCGCTCATAATTAACCAAATAAATCAGTGAAATCAGAAATATCTTATTCCACTCGTAGCACTACCCGAAACCGAAAGCTATTCTAGTTTAATACTGCCTCTCTCTTATTTGATATCATTTTTTTCTGTTCAGATTAATGATTGCGTTTACGATACTTTCCTGGCACAAAAAATATGCAGGACCATCAAAAGTATCTTGGCTATACTACTAGGTTATTGTTACACGAGTGAGTTCCTATACAATGACATATGGCACAATCAAACTTTTCCATGACCCTTTCTTTTCTTGTCTTTGTTTTTATTTCTCGGTCTTGGGATGGTTAACTCGTCATAGAATAATGATTAGATGAATACTTTTGAAATTTTTATAATGTTTTATTTTCATTTATGGTTTAAAATTTTATTTTTTATTCTTTTAAAATTGTTTTAAATCTATATAGCCGTTAATACTTCAGTAAACCTTTGATGACGTATGAACAAAATTTATCTTGTACTGATTAGGTGAACATACACATGATAAATTTCGTCTAAATTTTAATCATATATTATCATAAATAAATTTATTTTAAACTAAAAAACTGAATAAATAGATTTTTTTAAATCACGAAAGAAAATAAATTGTACGAAAAGATTGCAATGCAAAGGTAAAATTTACTCTAAATAATTACAAGGTAGTTGTGCACTCCATGTACGTTCCACAATAGGCCTAGATGGTGCCCCATCCTACTTTCGTTGAGGTGAAAGGGCAGAATTTGCCACATGCACCTAGTGGTCCTAGAAGAATGGTCTCTATCGCTTTCTCTTCTTGGCTAATTTTCATCTATAATTGCTTTGGAGTGCATATCTATCTTATTTCCTGAAGCAGTAACTTTTGTCTTTATTATATTTGAAGTAGCACGACTTAATCAAGTGAAAGAAGGGAGCGAGACAGAAGGATTTGGGGTGGCTATATTGCTCATAACGTATTAATCTAATATTGAACATAATTACATTCGCAATATTGGTGTTCGAAAGAGAAAAAAAAAATGTATGCAGCACACTAACTTTAAAAAAAAATAAAATAAATTAAAATTCATCGTGCACAAGAAATAATTTTAGAATTTATTTGGGTGATGGATTAATTCTAATAAAATTGAAAACATTAATAAAGGTGAATTTAATTATTATAGTAAAATTAAAATAAGAAGTAGAATATGTATTTGGGTTAAAAGCAGCGATGATAATGAAGTAAATTGTAATAAAAAATGATTATTAAAAATATTAAATTAAAAATTATAAAAAATAAAATATTTAAATATTTAATATTTATAAAGTTAATAAAAAATTAAAAATTATTATTTGTATGCATATCAAATAATAGTTTTATTAAGAAATAATTAAAAATTAGTAATTTTATCTTGTAAAAGAATAAATCATTTGAAAAATTTTAAATAGAAAGTTAAAAATAAAACTAATAAAAATGAATAAAACAAAACAAAATTTTAAAAATGAAACAGTAACCCAAACTAAAGAATGGTGCGATTTGCTGCTATTACCGCGCCTCACATGAGCTGCTTTTTAAATCCAAATAAATCAAGGAAATGATTCTTCTCGTATCATAAAGTTGGTTGTTTGTACTATGAGCGACCAGGTCACATGATTCAGCTCACATTTTCCAGTTTGACGCGACGTGATTGGTCATCCAATAGTATTTCTTTCTTAAAGATGTTGTAAAGAAAAAAAAGTGTTTTATTCCGTCATCAAAATTTTTTATTAATGCTCATCTGTAACGCATTACTACTAACCTTATCATCGAAATCAAACTTTTCAGGTTGGTAACTGATATTCCAGCAACTACGGAGGCAAGCTTTGGTGAGTATTTTCTTTGCAGACTTTATACTGCTATGCTATGCAATATATTTTGTTTTACTTTAAGATTCATCTGACCATGGCATGTCAGGGCTCTGGACCTTTTCTGATCCACGAATATTCAATTTCTCCTTAACTAAATTTACTGTCTAATTTTTTTTTTTATTTCTATCTGAAAGGTCTGAGCTTTTAAATTTTAAAATCAAAAGTAAACATGTTATCCTATCAAGCCATCCGATGTCTCTCTTCCCTTGCCTTCTTGCCTTCGCTATCTTCTCTCTTCTCTTCTTAAGCGTAGTACCAAAGCTCCGTCAAGTGAACATCGATGGAGAAAATGATGCAAAATCAGTTGCTGCCAACAAGGAGAATACCCTTTTCGTTGAGGCGGACAAAAGCTCCCTTCACCCGAGGCTTTCTTTGTTCCTTGTCCTCTTTCTTTCTCGAGCCCCAAATTGGCCCACTGAAACACTGTGGGAGTACCCATATTGTTTGCTAATTTTTGGTAAACATTACTCGGTCAAAAGCAAGGATGGGATAGCAAAAGCTACACGAATTTCCCAACTACGTAGTAAATGATTTGAAGTGACGTCCCATTAATTATTGTACCCAACTAGAGAAATTCACTTCGTGAAGCTTGTGGTGTTATCTATTTCATCCCTTTCATTTTTTAGTAATTATGATAAGATTGACATTTGAGAATTTAGAATCTCACCGAATTGAAGTTTTAAACCAAAAGAGATTGATTAGATGGTTGAAGACGCTAAGAAATTGATAGAGGGATCCTAATTCCTAAATACATTCCCTAAAAGTTATAATTTTACATCATTAAGAAATTAAAGAATACAAATTATGTTGTTCATACGTTGAGAATAGCTGAAATTAATGTGTAATAATATTGGGCTACGTAGGGCATGAAGTTGTGTGCTATGAGAGCCCTCGACCGACGGTTGGAATTCACCGCTTCGTTTTGGTTCTGTTTCGGCAACTGGGTAGGCAGACTGTGTACGCACCCGGGTGGCGCCAGAATTTCAACACCAGAGACTTTGCTGAGCTCTACAATCTTGGATCGCCGGTGGCTGCTGCTTATTTTAACTGCCAGAGGGAGAGTGGTTCCGGTGGCCGAAGGCGATATTGACTTCAACCGTTGCTAATATTGCACGGTTAAATGGATGAAGGATGAAATTAAAATGAATGAATGAATGAAGATCTAGCAAACCTACAAATATTTCCATTTCTCCTCCACTTTAGTTAGATATAGTGTGTGTATGGAGGAGCCTATTGTACTTTGGTACATTGAGTTATTAATAAAATACTTAAATGGAGCTATATATATTGATAAAGTATAACCTTTTTGAGTTAGACTTATGATTTTGCTAATAAAATACGTCAGTTATTAGTTCTTTCATCTTATGGGAGTGTGGTACAAAGGCTAAGAGGTGAATAAAGGTTTACTTTCTTTGGATTTCTTAAGTGACCCACTTCTTAGAGTGTCCATTTGGCTACAGAATGCCTTTTATCTTCAGATGAAAAAGATTTTGTTTTGGGCCAAAGATGAAAAAAGTTTGTTCGAATCAAAGTTGATTCTTGAAATCGTACGGTTAAACTCAAACCTGAGTTGTTGTCAACATTCAATAATTTCAGGTGTGAGTCATATAATCATCTGTCCAAAGAGTCATTTTCTAGTAATGTTTTTCCTCATTTGAGAAAAAAAATTTAAAAAAATAAAAATTGATTTAAAATTATAATATTCAATTTAATTTAAATTATTTTTTTATTTGATTTAGATTAAATTTATATATTAAATGTATATATTAAATTTAGATTAAAAAAATCGAATATAACTGAATTATATATTTTTATTAATTTTTATATGTAGTTTAAATATTTGTAAAGTAAAAATAATTATTTTATATCTAAATTTATTTAAATATATTAAAAATTATATTAAAATAATATATAAAAAAATTAAATTTCTAAAATTGATGAATCAAATTAAACTAATAAAATTTTATTAGATCAAATCAATATAAAAAAAATTAATTTAAATTCAAATTAAATTTGAATATTTTATAATACTATGCACTATAACAATCGAACTTAATTCTGAACTGAATTTTATTTAAACAGTTACTACCCTTAATTTTAACAGTGTTTGTTAACAAGATGCCACTGATTGTTAACAAGAGATGGTTACGGCGTATTTTCCAAAATCATGGTAATGTGATTGATGTGTTTATAACTCATAAGACAAGCTGGAGTGCCAAAAAACTAGTTTTTTTTTTGGTTCGTTGATGAAGTTGGGCCTAGGAAAGCGGCTGCCAGATTAAATTGTTCAGGTTGATTGATTTTCTTATTGCGGTAAATTTTGCAATGTTTAATGGCAAACAGAGTATTGGAGGAAAGTCAGAATGCAGGGAAAGCAATAGACGGTGAGGATAATAGGATCTTCAAGAATTGAAGTGAGAAATGGGAACCAAACTTGCCAACAAACAGGATGCGGGGAGAAAGAATGTTGCCAAGGAAAGTGGTGGTTTGCTTGATGTTAAAAAAACAATTCTTCAGACTTTGACGAGTAATAAAACGTTACCCAATGATTTAAAAGAGGGTAAACTTTCTGATATGGCACAACCTGACATGGATGATGAAGGCTTTAACAATGTCAGGTGGTGCTCTGGACTAATCTAGAGGTTCAGGCAGTCCACAGGTTAGAGAACTGTTGGTTAGGGCAGTGAGATGATACTGTTATAACGTTTAGATATGAGAATTTATTGCTAGACATTGACTTAAGAAATTACTATTAATTTTTTTTATCTAGGTACGATTGGCTACCTAAAGAATCTATCATTTTAAAGAACACCTAAGCTTAAGAGTCTCTAAAAGAATAGGTTCAGGTCTACTAACTAAAATAGGATTCGGGAGTTCGGTTAGTGTGAGTCAGGTTATAGCACTCTCACAACGCCCATCGAAAGATGGTACCAGCTTAACTTTTTGTTATCCAATAAACCTTAAAAATTTATCAAGTAATTAACTATTGAAAATTATTCTCAATTGACTCTAATACTTTTAGCAGAAATTTGAAAAAATTCTCTCACCTTAAGAGTATGCAAGGAGACTATTGTTTCACTTACAGATATTTTATTGTTGGATTATTTAACATTAAAGAAAATTCAAGAAAACAAAAAGGAAAAGAAATAAAACGAAAAAAAAGAAAAAAAAAGATTTAGCTTTAGGTATAAATATTTTTCTCTTAAAAAAAAACTCATTGCTTTCGTACAAAGAAAATTGATACTTTCAATTTTTCTCCAAAAAAAATTTTTTTAAAAAAAAATTATTTCAAAGAAAATTAATACTTTCAATTTTTTCTCAAAAATATTTTTTAGAAAAAACTTATTTTCAAGGAAAATTGATACTTTCAACTTTTTCTTAAAAATATTTTTTTTGGAATTTTATTTAAAGAAAATAAAAAATAAAAATAAAAACAGAATAAAATAAAATAAAATAAAAATACTAAATAATTCTAATCTAATAAATAAATAATAATAATAATAATAAAATAATAAAAAAATATGAAAAAAAAACCTTGGAACGGCTCGGCTTAGCGGCTCAACTTCGCTTGACTTGAGGAAGAAAACGGCTCGAAGACGCGGCTCGACTTTGCTTTGGAAACGGCTCGCACTCGGGTCACACGCGAGTCAAATGCGGGTTGACGCTTGGGTCAGGTCGCCCGATTTCAAAACACCTGGATCCTCAGTAGTAACACCAAAGCAACGTCATTTTCAACAGGTACAAAAGGCTATAACCTCTGTTTTTTATCAGATCTCTCATTCCCTCTCTCTCTCTCTTCCTTTCCTTTCCTCCTTCCTCTCTCTACTCGAATGAAGAATTTCTGTTGAATCTCGTCGGATTCTGGAGAATGTCATCAGAGTCTGAGTTTTTCGTCGAAAGTTTATCGAAAAGTTGATCGGTTTCTGGAAATAGTTGCCGAAAACTAGGTAGCTGGCCGAAAAATTAACCGAAATTTAAAAATTTTTAAAAAATTTTTAGAAAAAATTCACCTAAAATTCTCTAAAATTTCTAAAAAAATCCTGAAATTGCTTTTAACCCTTCTGAACGCCTTTTTTCTTTCTCTTTTAGCTCTCTTTCTATCAGTGTTTATTTTCTTTGTTAGTCTATTTTTTGTGTGTTTGTTCCAGCACCTATTTATAGGGATTGATCAAAAGAGTTTTTGATCAACCCTAATTTCTTTTGGGATTTGGATTCAATCTTTGAATCCAATCCCAACTCTGCTAGCCCTAAATTCACGTCAGAATTTCAGTTGCTCCTAATCCTAATTCCAATCGGGTAAGTAGAAAAAGAAAGAAAGAAAAGAAAAAAAATAAAATAAAGATAATAAATTAATTAATAGATAATAATAATAATAGATAAATAATAATAAAGTATATATATTAACAGATAAATAATAATATATTTTAATAAATAGTAATAATAAATAAATAAAATATAAAATATAAAATAAAATAAAATAAAATGAAATGGGCTTACCCATTTGGATCAGACCCAATTGATCCGGGCCTGGACCAAATTGGGTGTCTACAGCTGTCCCTCTTTGTACATTTTCTGTGAAATAATAATTGTGTAAAGACGTAGACACCCATTCAAGACTCAACTTGATATTTTTTTTTTTTGCTTTTTTTTCTTTTTTTTTTTTAAATTTTGATCAAAGCTCATCTAAGTAGAGGTTCAATGAAAGATACTCAACAACTTTGGAAGAATAAACGAAGGCTCCTCTAAGCAGAGGCTCAATGACTTTGGAAAAATAAATAACTCCTCTAAATAGAGGCTCGACAATTTCAAAAAAATAAACAAAGCTCCTCTAAACAGAGGGTCAACGACTTTTGAAAAGATAAACAAAGTTTCTCTAAACAGAGGCTTAACAACTTTTAAAAATAAAAGGCTCCTCTAATCAGAGGTTCAACGACTTTTGGAAAGTAAATTGCTCCTCTGAATAGAGGCTCAACAACTTTTGAAAAGTAAATTGCTCCTCTAATCAAAGGCATCACAACTTTGAAAAATATATTGCTCCTCTAAACAGAGGCATCACAACTTCGAAAAATAAATTGCTCATTGACAATCATGTCCAAAGGAGTTGAAAATCGTGTTTGAAGGAATTTCAAGAGATTATACCTAAAAGTCTTACAAATCAACCCTGATACCGAGAGATATCCTATTTCAAGGATTATAAACTTACCTGACAAGTTTTTTCTCAAATTTGAAAACGTCTTCACATCTGTCTTTTCTATGTGGGATGTTGGAATACCCCTGCTTCTTGAATTTATGCACTATATTTTCTTGAATGTAGTATAGACTATGCAATGCATGTGAAATTCAATGCATGCTATGCAAATGTTGGCTAATTGATTCCTATTCAATTATGGTACTTAAGTTTCTCAAGCTCTTTTCTTGGGCCCCAAACCCTTGATTCTTCAAAGACCAAATTATGCTGCTCTTCTAAGATCGAGTCAGTGTAGCTCTCAATCATCTCTTCCACTCAATTCTAACATTCTTCCTGTAAGAAATCTCTTTCCAAATTCAATGTCCTTATCAAGAACTAAACATCTCGATTCTACCTTTATCACTCTTTGACTTCTTCAATGTAATGTAAAAATCTTTCATGCCATTATTCATTTATCAATCATTATTTCAAACTCAAAAAGTAAGAATGCATTTGCACATTTATTCCATTATAGAGTATTAAAAAGAAAAAAATAAGAATGGTTAAGAAACAGTCAACAGAAAAGGTATACAAAGAGTGAAATAGAATATCTTTTATTAGCAAAATATTGGCAAACTTTGGCCAAGAAAGTATTACAAGGATAAGTATAGGGAGTCAAAGCCCAAAAATGAACAATCGGACAATCATGATAACACATCTCAAGGTTTTTCTAAAAACCTAACCATCTGATGCATTCAACAACTTAGAGCTCCTCTGAATTTGCTAGTTTTCATGCCAATAGATTTTTAAATTTGATGCTATATTCTCCTTATCTAAGCTACCTTTTTAGGTTTTCAACTTAGATAAACCCCCTATGACTCAAACCGTCCTTTTAGGATTTTCGCCTTAAGTCCTCCTTTTTCATTCATTTTTTTTTCTTTTTTTTATTTTTTTATTTTTTTATTTTTTTATTTTTTTATTTTTTCATTTCATTTTTCTCTTTTTTTTTCAAGCATAGTATTTCTTCACAGCATCAAAATTTATAGGGTGGGGTAAATCCTTTCCATCCATCTCAGTCAGTATCAGTGTTTCACCCGAGAAAGCTCGTTCACCACATACGACCCTTTCCCAATTCGGAGTCCATTTTCCTCTATTATCGTGTTGGGTTGGGATGATTCTCTTCAAGACCAACTTTTCTTCTTGAAAGCAACATGATCGAATCTTTTTGTCATGAGCCCTCATCATTCTTTTTTGATATAGCTGACCATGGTACAATACAGTCAATCTCTTTTCTTCTATGAAATTAAACTGTTCATAGCATTCTCGAATCCATTTAGCTTTTTTCAATCCAACTTCTTTTAGAACCTTCAAGGATAGGATCTCCACTTCCACTAGTAGTACAACTTCCATCCCATAAACCAAAAAAAATGGGGTTGCCCCAGTAGAGGTGAGCAATGATGTTCGATATGCATGCAGTGCAAATGGTAACTTATCGTACCAATCTTTATAAGTCTCAGTCATCTTCTCAAGAATTTTTTTTATGTTTTTATTGGCTACCTCATCTGCCCCATCCATTTTCGGATGGTATGGTGCTGAGTTATGATGCTTGATCTTGTATTGAGCACATATTTCTTGCATCATCTTACTATTTAAATTCTTGACATTGTCTGAAATAATTCTCTTCAAAAGTTTATATCTACAAATAATCTCTCTTTTTATGAACTTACAAATCATAGATCGTGTGACATTTACATATGATGCTGCCTTCACCTATTTTGTGAAGTAATCTATCATCATAAAAATAAATCTATGCCCATTAGAAGCCTTTGGGGTGATAGGACTAATGACATCCATGTCTCATATTGAGAATGGCCAAGGTGGTGCTATAACATGTAAAGTAAATGACGAAGCATGGATCTTATTAGCATATATATGACATTTATGACATTTACAAGCATAGTCAATACAATCACTCTCCATTTTCAACCAGTAGTATCTTACTCTCATGATCTGTCTCACCATCATATGTCTACTGACATGTGCCTCACATATTCCATCATGCATCTTTTCAATGATTTTCCTTGCTTCAGTCTTACTTACGCATCTTAGTAATACTTGATCATGACTTCTTTTGTACAGAACATTCCCATCCAGGAAAAAACTCATAGCTAATCTTCGGATGACCCTTTTATCATTTTCTGTCGCTTAAACTGGGTATTGCTAATCCTTAATATACTATAAGATATTATAATACCAAGGCTTTCCATCTTTTTCTTCTTCTACATTGAAGCAATGAGCTGGCATATTCTTAACATCTAGCCTAATGGACTGAATGTCAGTATTATCATTAATTCGAATCATTACGACCAGAGTAGCCAAGGCATCGATAATCAGATTCTCTTCTCGAGGTAAATGATCAAACTAGATATCTTCAAATTACTTTATCAACTCTAAAATATACTTATGATATGGAATGAGTTTTGAATCTCTCGTCTCCCATTCTCCTTTCAACTGATATATAACTAAAGTTAAGTCCCCAAATATTTTTAATGCTTTCACTCTTTTATCTATAGCAGCTTGTAAACCCATGACACATGCCTCATATTCAGCAATGTTATTTGTGCAATTAAAATTTAACCTTGCTATTATAAAACAATATTGTTCTTCTGGAGAGATCAGAATCGCCCCAATTCCATGTCTCAAGACAATGGTAGCTCCATCAAAATACATTATCCAACACTTTTCTTCATGCTTCCCTTTTTTCAGTTGGGGAATGGGCATTAAATCTTCATCAGGGAATTTCAACCTCATTGGTTCATATTCTTCAGTAGCACGATCTGCAAAGAATCCGCTATAGCACCTTTTTTTATTATCTTTTGGCTTACATATATAATATCATATTTCGATAGCATTATTTGCCATATAGCAATTCTTTCAGACAAAGAGGGCTTCTCGAAGATGTATTTAATTAGATCTAATTTTACTATGAGCCATGTGGTATGATAGAGCATATACTATCTAAGTTTTTTGGCAGTCCATGCTAATGCACAACATATTTTCTCTAATAAAGAATACTTGGATTCATATTCTGTGAACTTTTTACTCAGATAGTAAATAGCTTTCTCCTTTCAGCTAGACTTATCTTGTTGACCCAGCATACATCCCATTGAATTTTCACACACTATCAAGTATAGAATTAAAGATTTCCCTGGAACAGATGGCACTAACACTGGAGGGTTTGACAAGTATTGCTTAATTTTATCAAAAGCCACTTGACATTCTTTATTCTATTTTTTAGGATTATTCTTACGAAAAAGCTTAAATATGAGATCACATTTGTAGGTAAGCTGAGAGATAAATCGAGAAATGTAGTTCAATCTTTCCAGAAAACCTTAAACTTCCTTTGGTGTACTTGAAGGTGACAAATGTTGAATGACTCATATCTTATCTGGATCGACTTCAATTCCTCTTTTACTGACCACAAAGCCTAGTAACTTCTTTGACTTTACCCTAAAGGTGCACTTGACTGGGTTTAACTTGAGCTGGAACCTTCTCAATCTCTCAAATAACTTTTTAAGGCTAATTCCATGATCTTCATTCTCACAAGATTTTGCAATCATATCGTCTACATACACCTCAATCTCTTTATGCATCATGTTATGGAAGAGTGTTACCATGGCCCTTTGATATGTTACCCCAGTATTTTTTAACCCAAAAGGCATGACTTTGTAACAAAAAGTTCCTCACATGGTCATGAAAATGGTTTTTTCTATATCATCTATAGCCATTTTTATCTGATTATACCTTGAGAACCCATCCATAAAGGAGAAAATTGAATGTCTAATCGTGTTATCTACCAGTGTGTCGATATGAGGTAAAGAAAAGTTATCTTTTGGACAAGCCTTATTCAAATCACGATAGTATACACACATTCGTACCTTTCTATCTTTCTTAAAAATTGGTACTATATTGGCTACCCACTATGGATACTTAGCCATTTGTAGAAAACCTATATCAAACTATTTTTTCACCTCTTTTTTTATCTTTAATAGCAGTTCAGGCTTCATTCGCCTTAGTTTTTGTTGGACTGGCTTACATTCTAGTTTTAGGAGCAATTTGTGCTCTACTATCTCCGTGCTCAATCCAGGCATATTCTGGTAAGACCAAGCAAACACATCTATGAATTTCTGAAGTAGATCTACCAAACATTATCTATCTCTAAATGAAAGAAGTGCTAATTTTGACATCTTTCTTATTCTCTTCATCTCTCAGATTCACTAAGTCAACTATCTCCTGATGAGGTTTAATTAGCTTATTTTCTTATTCAATCAATCTCATTAGGTTCGGAGGCATAACATATTCTTCAGAATTCTCTTCATTGTCAAGTTCATCAGTGTTAATTGAATTCTCAAAACTAACCTCTTGAATGTTATCATAATTATCTTCATGTTCATTTAAAGACCTGAAATTGGATGAAATGGAATATGTTGACAAGATGTGTTTGGAAAAATGCCAATAATGAAGACACGAGAAAAAATGAATGAACATGCATTCTTCCTAATCTTTATTAGAATAATAAAAGATAAATGGCCCAAACAAGAAAGATCACCCCAATGCCTTGGGCAATAGCTATTGGGATGTTACAATTATATTGAATTAGTTTCAAAAGTCAAAGGCACTTCAATGGCACTCCAATTGTTCAGCTCATAATCTGACAAATAAAGACAGACCCACCCTTCTTATTTAAGCCCCACTTCATCTTCGATAGCATGAATGGTTAACTGGACAAAAGCTCTTTCCATACTTTTTCTTGTATTTGGGTACATAAATCCTTTAGGTTTGAAAGTCTCGTACAAGTGTGAAATAACCATTAGTTTTACTATTTTTCCTGCTAGCCTTCTCTTGATCTCCCATTCTGCTACTTCATAGCCTAGGCCTAGCCTTTCACTATTGTTTACCACTGTCAAAGGTTCCCTTATTCTTTGTAAGTTCTTACCCAGCCCTAATCCTAGATACCAGCCCTTATTGATGACTTGACTCATCACTATTCTTAAAAAATACTAATTTTTAAGTTCTTCACCTACAGAATTAACTAATTCAAAAGATTGATAGGAGTATTCTACTGCTTCTTCGACAGCCTCTACATACGAAGCATTCAATTGTTGGGTCACTAGCATGCTTTTCTCCCTAACTACCACTACCAATTGACCCTCTACATTGAACTTGATCTTCTGATGCAAGGTAGAGGGCACAACACTTGCCATGTGAATTTATAGCCTTCCCAATAGACAGCTGTAGGATGGAGAGATATCTATCACTTGAAACTTCACATTAAAAGTGTATGGCTTAATTTACAAAAGCATCTTGATATCCCTTAAAATTTTTTTTTTGGTCTCATTAAAAGCTCTCAGGATCATTTGACTGCCTTTCATGTGAGAGTAGTCAATGGGTAGCCTCGCCAAAGTTGACATAGGCATGACATTGATAGCGGAGCCATTATCAATAAGGACTTTGGCTATGATATGGCTTTTACACTTGACCGTGATATGCAAAGCCTTGGCATTTCCTTTTCTTTTTGAGGAAATTTCATCATCGTTGAATGAAATGTAATTTGGCATAACTAGATTTCCAATCAGGTACTTCACATATTTAATAGATACATTATATGACACGTATACTTGATTCAATACTTTCAGCAGGGTATTTCAATGTGGCTCCGAATTTAATAGCAGTGATAGTAATGAGATTCATGCTAGCATTTTGTTCAATTGTTCAACAACTGAATACTCATTATGTTTTATCAACTTCAAAAATTCACAAGCCTCTTTTTCTAACACCGTCTTCGAGCGATCTTTTTCAGGTTCTACTTCTATTTCATCTTTCTCTTTTCTTAGCTTTCTCTCTTCTAGTCTTCTCTAATATTTTTAGAGTGTAACACTTTTCACTTGGGGTAATGACTCTTACACCAGTTATATTAGAGGCATCGACTTTAGAGACATCCTTTTCTTACCTCTGAACTACTGTATCGTAAGCATATTTTTAGGGTACAGTTTTATCATTTTTATATAGGAAGAGAGTCAGAACTTTAAAAGTTATCAGCTTGGAAATGAGTTTGTCTATGATTGACTTTGGCTTGTTCTCACAATGAATTGTGATCGGTTTTGGAAACAGCTTTGTAGGCTTATCTGTCATGGACACTTCAACACTTTTAAGTCTTCTTTTTTTTTGTAGACCTCCTTTTGGTATGAATCCAAGAGTTTTTGTACCTCTTAGTGAAACTGCTCATAAGTTTCGATAAAGTGACCCATTACCTCATTATGATATTTACAACTAGTGCCGACTAGATATACTCCATGATAGCTATGTGGATTTACTGATTGTATCATGTTAGCTTTTCATAGAATATCAAATAGTTGATTAAGAGGTGTCTTAATGTCTGCCACTTCTTTCTTTAAATAGCACTCTTATTCTTCACTCAAAGCATTCATATTATGATTAGGTAATGGATTACCACTACCATTTGGTGTAGTCACCCCTCATGTATCAAAGCTAATCATTTCATCATTGATCAACCATTGCACTTTGTGTTTCAAAGTGATGTAATTTTCAGTGGAGTGACCAGCAATCCCATAGTGATAGTCACAATAGGCTGTGAGATCATACCACTTAGGGTAAGGTGGCTTGAGGGGCTCTAATTTACTAGGAGTAATTAGATGACTGTTGTAAAGCTCATGATATAATTCTGTATGGGTCATTGAGATTGAGTCAAATACAAGTTTTTCGTGAGTAGTTTGTTGCTCCCGTGAACCACCCATTGGGCTAGTTGGACGAGTTTGAGGTCTTGGGGTAGGCTGAATATTAGGACTGTATGTCGTATTCTGAGGTTGAAAGGAAGGTTGATATGTTTGGGGGTAAGATAACTGTACGAATGATTGGCATGGGTAAGGGGAAGTGTTATTTATAGCAAGATAATATGAAGGGTATCCTTGTGATGGGTAGGGTTGATAACCCCTAAATTACTGTCTATCAAAGCTCACAGCCTGAACTTCAGTCTCTTTCTTCTTTGAGACTCTTTTGTTGGATGCTTCACCTCCTTCCAACTTGTCATTCTTGATGGCACTTTCGATAATTTCTCTCGAAATTATCATATCAGTAAAATTTTTTATTACATTCCCTATCATCTTCTCATAATAGAGAGGTTTCAAAGTACTGACAAACAGCACTGTAATATCTTTTTCAGTCAGAAGAGGTTATACCTGAGAAGCTACATCTCTCTATTTTTGGGTATATTTTTTAAAAGACTCATTAGCCTTTTTTTTTAGGTTCTGTAAAGACAAATGATCAGGAGCCAGATCGATAATATATCGATATTGACTGATGAAGTCATGAGTCATATCGCTCAAAGAATGAATACAGGTTTTATCTAGCTAGACATACCACCTGGCAGCAGAGTTTGTAAGGCTATCTTGAAAAACATGCATTAATAATTTTTCATTATGGGCATAGGCTGTCATCTTCCGGTAATACATGGTGATATGAGTTTTGGGGCACTTCGTACCATCATATTTCTTAAATTCTGGTACTTTAAACTTTGGTGGAATGACTACATCCAGGACTAAGCACAGTCCAGCAACATCAATAGAATTGTAAAATCCAATCCTTTTTACAGCCCATAACCTTTGTTCAAGCATACTAATCTTTGGATCTTCTTGAGATTTCACCATTTTTGCTTTTTTTTCTCCTTATTTTTTAAGTCATCTAGATCAAGAATCGATTCTACTGCCTTTTTAGTAAAGAGAAGATTTACATAGCTATCGTAATATCCTGAATAGAGGCTGATGGTATCTCGAGATATGTAAGATATACGAAGTGTTATGGTGAAACCTTTTGTGTAGATTGAGCTTGAAGTGGACCAAAACCTAAATGATACAAAGGGTCAGCCACTTCTTGTGATGGGGGGCCTTGTTGGCTTGTATTTTCTTCTATTCTTTTTCCCTTGTTCAACTTATTGAAAGCATCTAGAATCTTACTCAACTCATTCTCAATCTTCTCCTATGCTTTCTCTAATTTTTCAAATCTATGAGAATTTTCTTGCTCTATTTGTCTGGTTCTGGCTCTTGTGTTATATTGATGGACAGGGTTCTCGTTAGATGAAGCTATCATTAAACCTTGAATATCATATCTTAGAATTAGCAAATTTATATAACTATCTCATGGTTACTTTGTTAAGTGTAATGAGTGAGAATGCAATGAATGAAAATGCATGTATTCAAAGAACATTTACTTTAAGACGATATTTAACTAAAAGATTTCATTTATTCTAAAAAAATTTTATTTACATTGAGTTTATCATCTTAGAATTATAATCATAAAATTGTTTGATATGTTCATACTGGGCCTTAGCTTCTTCGATGAAGTTTAATAAACGCTGCCCATGCTCTTTTACTGGGGTCACCACTTGTTTCAATACATCTATCTCTTCCACCATCTCTCTTACCTTACATACCCCTTTACAAATTTGGATCATTAGGTGCTCAATGTATTTCTGTCTTTCTAAGCTTTCTCTTTTACCACACCGACTTGGTATGATAACTCTCTATGCTCTCTAACCAATACAACAATATAGTCTTCTCGTTCATTCAATTTTTGTCTCAACCTGTTTAGATAACTATTTAACATGTTATTCTCTGTCTGTACGTGGGTACTTTCTTATTCCAATTCAGCATATTCTTGCTTCAATCTTACACTCTTTTCAGTCAGCTCAACAATGGTTAGCTCTTTGGCCTTTTCTCTCACACATAACGTTTTATGTTCTTGGTGTAGCTCTGCTAAGTCTTCAACAGCTGTATCACATTCTCTAGCAATCTTGCAAACTCTGGCTTCATGACTTTCAGCGTTATTTTTCTACTGATCTTTTTCTTTTTAAAGCTTTTGGATTTCTTGCTTTAACTTATCCTTTTCAGACTCAAACTCTTTTTTCATAAGGTTTAATTCTGATGGGGTCTCTTCAAACTTTTCTCTTGTTGGCGGTTGAAAGCTTTCATAAGTGAATACCATTTTTTGTCTTCATTTTGCTCTCCAAAACAAATACCCTAGAGTGACTTTATCAGTAAACGGTCTAGGACTCATTCTTTGGAATTTTTTTATGCTTTGATCATTTCAATCATCATCTGAAATGCTTTTGGCTCACTGTAAGAGAAATCTAACTGATGAAGCCATGCGTCATAGGAATGAATTGTTCTGCCCTAAACTATCTTCTCACTAGGAGTGGTGCATAATTTGTTACTCCCCATAACCCTAAAAGTGGGACCACTGTATTATCCCCACAATGATACAACATAGGTTCACGATTCATCCACGGGATCAACCATCTTACTTCGGCACTGGTCAATTTTTGTAGGAAAGTTATTCATTCCTTTTTGGACTTTTGTTTTGACCACCCACTTTCACAAAATTCTTTGATCGGAGCTCGATTATGGACATAAAGCTTCGAGAAAGCACATTTTCTCCATTCGAAATGACTTTTCATCTATAAGTATAATAACTACATGCAGCCTATAAAGTGCCCTCTATTCTGACGATAGTAACTCAAAGATCTGATAGTCTTTGCTAATATTGCCATTGAAGGGTTATAGCCATTGATCGCACTCTCGAAGAAATCAACCACCGCTATCTCAATATAACCCAAAACCTTTGGAAATATCACCATTCTATATATAGCTAAGGCAAATACATCTAACCCAAGTTCTTCGTTGACATGTTGCACTAGAAACTCATGAAAGAACTTTCAAAGTAGGCAAACCTATTCTTGTTTCTTCTTTGTATGAGAATCCACAACTTTTTTGTTTATCCCCATGAGTCGAGCCAAACCCTTATGAAATCTTGACTTGTATTTTTTGACATATATCTTATCAGAGACCTTGGGGTGCAAACCCAATATTTTTCGATGGTCAATGTCATATCAGCTTCATTAAAGATGAAACACTTGTATGCAAGATCCTAGAATTGGGCTGCAGTTTTGATTAGTTGATCGTTGATAACTACTACGAAAAGGTATGCTATATGCTCGTGTCTCTGGCAAAACTGCTCTTGTCTTGACAGACTCATCTTCTTCCATATATCAACCAAATCCTTCAGATTATTTTGTTTGAAGAGGATAGATATTTTTTGAGACAAGGTAGAATCATGTCTGATTGGTAAGTAATCCCCCATCTTCAGTTGAATCTTTTCTGACTGGACCCTTACTTCATTGGTGACTCACAAGGTGCTAATATAGATAAAGAACAAACTAGTTGTTCTATGGAGTACATGAAAAATTTTTTGTTGAAGACCATCTTTCAAGCAAATGTTCTTTATGCAACTTTATGATATGAGCATGAACCAATGTAAAAGAATGAGAGAAAACATTAGTATGCCTAGAAGAAAAGAATAAATAAATAACTAAGTAAATTAAAACATCACACAGAATAAGAGGAATAAACCCTATACTTTTGGTTAATTCTAAAAGGAAAGAATGATGGCTCTATCTATAGGTTAGGCACTCTTAAGGTTCACTATATGTGATTTGAGGTTAAAGTCTAAAGGTTCCCAAATTGCTCCTTACATCATTGTCCGTCACAGACTAGTAAGGCACCCCAATCCTCACCCATTTATAAATTACAAGCAAAAAATGTTCAATTTGAGTGGGAGTATTTCGCTAGCCACTGCGGAGGCATTAAACCTCATGAAAGCAATAGGTACTTTACTTTCTACTAGAGGGACGGAGCTCGGGTATAGAGCTTATATTATGTATATGCATATGAAAGACATAATTAATAAAGTAAATAAACATGAATGAATTAAAAAAATCTATACAAAAGGTTTAATTTTATTAGGCTTTTGGATAACACAAATTTATTTGCTGGCCTGACTCTCAAACATCTCCAGTGGAGTCGCCAAGCTGTCATAACATCTAGATCCGGGGATCTATCGCTAGACATTGACTTAAGGAGTCGCCACCAATCTTTTTTATTTAGGTGCGATTGGCCACATAAGGAATATATCATTTTAAAGAACACCTAAGCTTAAGAGTCCCTAAAAGAATAGCTTCAAGTCTACTAACCAAAACAGGATTCGAAAGTTCGATTACGTGTGAGGAAGGTTATAACACCCTCACAACGCCCATTGAAAGATGGTACCAACTTAATTTTTGTGTTATCCAATATGCCTTAAAAATTTACCAAGTAATTAACTATTGAAAATTATTTTCAATTGACTCTAATACTTTTAGCAGAAAATTAAGAAAATTCCCTCACCTCAAGAGAATGCAAGGAGACTATTGTTTCACTTGCAGAGGCTCTATCGTCGAATTATTTAACATTAAAGAAAAATCAAGAAAACAAAAAGGAAAAGAAATTATTCAGCTTTAGGTATAAATCTTTTTCTTTTCAGAAAAACTCATTGCTTTCGTATAAGAAAAATTGATACTTTCAATTTTTCCCAAAAAAAACCTTTTTTAAAAAAAATTATTTTCAAAGAAAATTGATACTTTCAACTTTTCCTCAAAAATATTTTTTAGAAAACTTATTTTCAAGGAAAATTGATACTTTCAACTTTTCTTCAAAAATATTTTTTAGAAAAAACATATTTTCAAGGAAAATTGATATTTTTCAACTTTTCCTTAAAAATATATTTTTTTGGAATTTTATTTAAAGAAAATAAAAAATAAAATGAAAATAAAAATAAAAATAAAGATAAAATTAAAATTAAAAAAATACTAAATATTTCTAATTTAATCAGTAAATAATAATAATAATAATAATAATAAAATAATAAAAATAAAAAAATAAATGAAAAAAAACCTTGGAACGACTTGGCTTGGCTTGAGAAAGAAAACGGCTCGGAGACGCGACTCGGCTCGACTTAAAAAATGACTCACACTCGGATCACACGCTGGTCAAACGCAGGTTGGCACTCGAGTCGAGTCGCCCGATTTCAAAACACGCGAATCCTTTGGTAATAGTAATGCCAAAATGACGTCGTTTTCAACAGGTATAAAAGGCTATAACCTCTATTTTTCAGCAGATCTCTCCTTTCCTCTCTCTCTTTTCCCTTTTTTTCCTACTATCTCTCTACCTGAACGAAGAACTCATGTTGAATCTCGTCGGATTCTGGAAAATGTCGTCAAAATCTGGGTTTTTCGTCGAAAGTTCATCGAAAAATTGGTCAATTTCTAGAAATAGTTGTCGAAAACTAGGTAGCTGGTCGAAAAATTGAACCGATTCTGAAAAATTCACCAAAACATTTAAACTTTGCTGAAAAATTCAACCGAAATCTGAAAATTTTTCAAAAATTTCCAGAAACAATTCGCCTAAAATTCTTCAAAATTTTTAGAAAAATCTTGAAATTGCTTCTGACCCTTCTGAATGCTTTTTTTCTTTCTCTTTTTGCTCTCTCTCTGTCAGTGTTTATTTTCTTTGTCATTCTATTTTTTGTGTGTTTATTCCAGCACTTATTTATAGGAATTGATCAAAAGAGTTTCTGATCAATCCCAATTCTATCTGAGATTTGGATTCAATTTTTGAATCAAATCCTAACTCTGCTAGCCCCAAATTCACTCAGAATTTTAGTTGCTCCTAATCCCAATTCCAATCAGGTAAGCAGAAAAAGAAAGAAAGAAAGAAAAGAAAAAAAAATAAAGATAATATATTAATTAATAAATAATAATAATAGATAAATAATAGTAAAGTATATATATTAATAGATAAATAATAATAAAAATATATATTAATAAATAATAATAATAAATAAATACAAAAAATACAAAAAATAAAAATACAAAATAAAAAATAAAATAAAATAAAATAAAATGAAATGGGCTTACCCATTTAGACCAGGCCCAATTAATCCGGGCCTGAACCAAATTGGGTGTCTATAGATACTATGAAACTAATAGGTTGATGGAGAATTTTAGAATGATTGGAGTGTTTGATATTTCTATTAAAAAAATCTCTAGAAGGCAGTTCCCATTTTGAATTTGAAGATATGGGAACAATGGGCACCATGAAAAGTCTTGGCTGGTCATGGTTGAAAGATTGATTTATTAACATATAGGCATGGTCAGACCAAATCTAAATGAAATATCAAGTCATGTAGACATCAAATTTGTCTGACCTTGAGCAAATTTGCTAATAAGATAATATTATTATTAAATATAATAATATAAAAAATATATAAAAAAGAAAAGAATAAAAAAAAAGACAAACAAAAAATACAAGAAAAGAAAAAAACAAAGCAAGGGGTGCTTGGTGCCATGCACGGCATTACTAGCACCATCCCCTGCTAGGCCCTGTGCCACCTACCCAGGCATAGGGCCAAAGCCAGATAAAACAGAAAAAACATTAAGGGGTAGAGAGGCTGGTGCTTGGGTGCCGTACACAACACCCCTCATTTTGCCAAATCTTGTGTCACCTGTCCAAGCACAGGGCTATAATGGGAGCTCTATAAATAGAACTCTTGGCTGACCCCAAAAAAGATAGAGAGGAAGGGGAGGGGATCCTGCAAAAAAAAAAGTTTTTAGAATAAAAAAAAAATCTTCCTGGCAAAGAAAAACCATTCAAACAAAAATCACAATCCTCATCGAATCGGCGATGAACCCAACGTCAAGCAAAACCTAAGTAAACAAAAAAAGAAAATAGTTAGTTTTAATTAAAAAAAATTAGGAGACTTTAAACCTCGATCTACGTCGATCGGGGCTGTTTTCGATGAAACGAAGGTCGGATCCGATGAAAGGGGGTTGAGGGAAAGGTTTTGGTGTTTTTTGGGTATTCTTGACAATCGATTGATGACCACCAATGGCTACTGGAGCTACGGACGGTGATCGACCAATCGGTCTAGAGAAAGGGGGTCTGAGAGTGTAGAGAGAGAAAGGGAGAAAAAAATGAGAGAAGAAAAAAATTTTAGCTTTTATAAAAGGTTGAGATTCAAAACGACGTCATTTAAGGAAATGGCTGAAACGACGTCGTTTTAATGGAGAAGAGGATCCATGCATGGACCCGGATCCAACCCAAGATCCACCTAAATCGACCCATCGACTCGACCTCCTTAGGCCCAGGCTTGACCAGTCCAACTGAACCAAAATCGACCGCTGAACCCGATTCGAACCGAACCCGAACCGCTGAACTTGAGCAGGATCGACCCAAACTGTTGAACACGACCAGATTGCCGGACTAACTTTGATCGGTTCTGTTTAGGTAAAAAAAATTTATTTTTATTTATTTTTAATTTTTTTATTTTTTTAAATATTATTTTTGTTACTTTAAATTTTATTATTAATATTTTGCATGTTAAAATGTTTAAAATTGCTATAATAAATTTTTGTTGTTTTATAATATTATTAAAATTTTTATAATTATGTTATTTTTAAAAATAAACTTAATAGTAATACATAATTAAAAAAAGTATGAAAAAAAAATTTTTATCCGATGATGAAATTCAAAGATATTTCGAGTAGTGATACTTATAAAATCTCTAAGTGAAGATTTTTAAAAACTATCAGTGTATTGGAGTATTTATAAAAAATTTTTAATACAATAAATTTTTTTTGTTATAAAATAGTAAATAATAATTAATAAATTAAGAATAAGTAATAAAAAATGAGAAAAAAAATTTATCCGATAATGAGATTCTAAAAGTATTTCGAGTAGAGATGCTTTAAGAAATCTCTAGGTGAGAAGATTTTTTTAAATATTACCAGCGTATTAGAATATTTATAGAAAATTTTCAATATAATAAAAATTCTTTTTTTTTATTTTTTAAATAAATATAATAAATATTAATAAAAATTAATAAAATTTCTAAATAATAACAATAAAATGTGTGCGCTAACGTATTATCATTTACATCGCATGCACAACATAAATTTTTTACGAGAAGTAAATTTGAGCCTCCGAGGATGAGATTCTAAGGTATTCCAAGAAGTGATGCCTAAGAAATTTTTAGGTGAGAAATAGTTCTTTAAATGTTACCAACATATTGGAACATTTTAAGAATTATTTTAATAAAAATGTTTTAATTTATTTTTCTCGAATAAAATTTGAATAATAAACTTTTTTTTAAATAATTTCCAATAAATGAAAAAATCAAAGAAATTATTTTTCAAACATCGAAAATAAGACTGTTTTTATTAAAATCATAGGACAACATGTTAGTTAAGTGGTATCATTTTTAAACAGACACTATGGGGGTGTTAATCCTTCCTTACACCTAACCGACTCCCGAACCCAGACGATTTCGCAGACCATTAAAATTATTTTTTTAATAAATTTTAATTAATTTTAAAATCTTATTAAAAGGATAAATTTGAATAGATGGCCAATCGCACCTAGCCAAAAAAGATTAGTGGCGACTCTGTTTTTCATTCTTTTATTTTCGTTTCCAAATTCGTCGGGAGGCCCTAAAACTGTTACGACAGCTTGGCGACTCCACTAGGGATGCCATTTATTTTAGAGAGTCAGGCCAAAATTAACTACGTGTTATCATTAAATTTTGATTTAAACATTCTTAATCGGTTCCTTAGATTTTTATTTTTCACTTTCTATAAAAAAAATTAAAAACAAAAAGAAAATTCACACATGTTTCTTTTACTATGTTTCTGATGCTTTATTTTTCTTGTATATATTATTTTTAATAAATTAAAAAATATACACACACACACAATGACACGATGTATTTCATGCATGAGCTTTATACCCGGACTTCATCTTTTATAGGAGAAAGTAAAGTACCTATACCCTCGTGAGGTGATAACCTCCGTAATGGCAAGCGAAATACTTTCACTCAAATTAAACTCTTTTCGTTTGTAGCCTATAATGGATGAGGGTCGGGGTGCCTTACTAGTCCTGCACGGATGATAGTGAGAAACAATTTGGAAACCTTTAGATGCGTATCAACCCAAACCAAGCATATAATATGTTGTAAGAAGCTAATCTAAGGTAGAGTTTCGCCCACCTTTTTCTAGAAATTACCAAAGTATGAAGGAATAAAAGTTGTGTGTAACAAAAAATACAAACAAACAATAAGAAAATCACAAAGCAAAAAAAAAGGCTTTTCAATTTCGAACCACATCCTCACACTAACTCAATTTTTTTTGCTTTTCCCATAAATCATATCATACAATTCTTCATGAAAATATTTGTTCTGAGACATTTTTCTCTCAAAAAGTCTTCATGGATCCTTGCTCAAATCTCATGTAACAAAAGTTGTATGGAATTAATGAGAATTTTTAATGCTGAAATTTATCAAAGTGCAAATATATCTCACTTGCATTCATGCACACCATTTTTATTTTTCAAAAAATAATAAAATATAAAATAAAATTTTCAACACATGGCATTCTGATTTTTTAAAATAATTTTTTTTTTGGTAATAAAGGTTCAAGAATAGCTTGCCCACCAAAAAATTTTGACTCAACCTACTCACCATTCATACAACACTAGAGTTCAAACAAGAATCATGGAACAAAAATAGGCTAGTCAATATGAGAGGATAGAAAAGGTTTAGGAAAAGCTAAAAGGGGATATTAGTAAGATAATGGACATGCTCAAGAATCTTGATAAAGAAAAAGTGGTGGAAGGAAATCGTAACTTCTAAGAGCAATCACTAGATATGGTAGATCCTACATACCCTCTAAGGTTTGAACCCCGACCAACTTGACCTTCTCAAAGAGTCGGAATTCAAATTTTTACCCTCAGAGGATATGCCAATCCTTATCTAGGAATGACATCCACACCTATTCTAAGACAATTCTAAAATTTTGTTAATCCTGTTATGCTGAAAAAAGCATCTGAGTCAATCTTGGTTCCTGATTTGGATGATCCTAAAGAAAAAGAAAAGCTAGGGATAAAGATACCTGAGAAAGTAAAAGATACCGGTGCCTAGAAAAAGATGAAGCTATTGGAAAAAAGGCTTAGAGCAATAAAAAGAATGAATTTTTATGGCTTTACAGATGTAACTGAGCTTTGTTTTGTCCCTGACGTGATCATTTCACCTAAATTTAAGGTCTATAAATTTGAAAAATATAATGGCATGAAATATCTAATGACTCACATCATGATGTATTATCGTAAGATTGTGGCACATGCTCATGACGAGAAGTTTTTGATGCATGTATTTCAGGATAGCCTTACGGGATCTGTAGCCATATGGTATGTTCAACTAGATAGGACTCGTATTCATTCCTGATAAAAGCTCTCAAGGGCATTCATTACACAATATCGACATGTCATGGATTTAGCTCCAGATCATTTATCTTTACAGAACATGAAAAAGAAGGCAATCAAAAGCTTTAAAAAGTATGCACAGAGATTGAGAGATATGGCTGCACAAGTTTAACCTCCCCTCATTAAGAAAGAGACAACTGTCTTGTTTGTGAACACCCTAAAAGCATCGTACTATGAGAGATTGATAGGCACTGCCATTAAAAGCTTTACAGATATGGTGATATCTAGTAAAATTATTAAAAATATCATAAAGAATGGCAAGCTCAATGCAGGAGAGATAAGCAAAGCAAAAAAAGATGAAGCCTAAAAAAAAAGAGAATAAATCCCAAGTAGCGAACTATATGGGGGAACAGTTTAAAAGTTTTATTCTATACCTTACACCAGTGTATCAAACCCATTACCGTCCCATAAATAATGTTACATCCATCCCTTATCCTTGTCAACTGTATCAACTACTACAACAATTAGTTTATTCATCCTATTTGCAGCCATCTTTTTAGACACCCAACTATTCATATAACCATTTCGATGCATCTATTAGATTAGAACAAAGATCCAATCCAAGTAGTGGTCTGAAAGTCTCAAAAAATACAAAAAAAGAACCACTTTTGACCCTATTCCCATATCTTACATATAATTGTTACCCCAACTTAACCAGAATCGATTTTTGGAACTTGTGCCTCTAGAACCCCTTCAACCCTCTTACCTAAAATGGTACAATCCTAATGCAAAATGTGATTACCATAATGGAAAGCAGGGTCACTCAACAAAGAACTGTCCTGCACTAAAATACAAGGTTAGAGATCTCATTAAAGTTAGGAAAATAGAATTGGAAACTAACAGTGATCATCGTGTTGTTGAAAACTCTTTACCTTGATATATTAAAAAAGAGGTGAACCAAGGGTGTTAAAGCATTTATATGAATAATTTTGATGCGATGGACAAATGAGGAATTGGAGAATGATTCTATGATTTTCCTTTAAAAATGATGGATACTTTATTTAGTGTTGCAAATAGGTAGATTGATTCAAAATAAAAAATGTCCCCCTTTTATTTTCTTTTTTACTTCTGTATTAGACATGTGTATGAACTTCATGACTTGTATGAAAGTTGAATTTGAATGCTAAGAGCCTTATTTTTCTCTTTTTGTCTCAAGTTTTTTTTAAAAAAATTTTTCTCTTTATAACAAAAAGTCTTAAAAAATTTTGGTGGTTATTATTATGAATCTACCCGAATAAAATATTCCCATGTCCTTTTCATGTCCCAAAATCATTTGAAAAAAAAACTTTAATGCTCTAAAGGATACAAGTTTAAACTTTGTGATGCCTCTCTCAGAACAACAAACATTGAAATGATCAATTTAAAAAAAAAAAACTTTTGAGTTCATTGAAAATCAGGCAAATATGATGCTCTTTTATCTAGATGTTGATGATTTGATAGGTGTCAAGACTATACTTCAAACAAAAACTCATCTAGATAGCCATGAATACCCAAACACATCATTTTTTTTAGCTAGGGGCATACTGATAGAAGAACATTATTTTTAGTTGCCTTAAGATTACCTAGTTTAGGGCACTAGGTAATTTCATGATTGGGACCCAAATAAACCCTTTCAACATGATTTTTATTGTCGCATAAAACTTATTGCGTTGTTGACTTATCAAGATGGGACAAAGATTGGTTGTGATGTGAACTATGAAAATAAGAAAAAAAAATAAAAATATATTGATGGTTACATCATGCGCTCTAGATATTCAAATGATCCTAAAAAGGAAAAGAAAAAAGATAAGTGATAAAAACAAAATTTTGATTTTTCAAGGAATCACTCTTTAGTACAAGTGACCAGATTTGAAATGACAAATGACCATCTTTCCTTATCTTTTCACAAATAAGAAATTATCCATTTGCTACCTGTTTGAGCCTAGTGAATTCTTTCTAAATGAACCTTGATCAATGATTACCCTTTACATTAGGAAAAAAATACAAAGAAATATTTATTTGATGAAGTCATGAAATAATGCCTTAAGTTACAGGGGCAAATGTTAAACAAATTGAGTTTAGAAGCTTAGAAGTTTTGAACATATTCTAGCAAATGTTAAAATATGTAAGATAGAACAAAAGTGAAAACACAAAAAAAAAAGAGAAAAAAGAGATGATTGGATGTTACGACTGAAGAAATAAAAGGGATAAATGTCCAAAAAAAATCCTGCAAAATGATCCTTGGTCTGATCACCTTCAAAAATATGTTTTGGGCCTGTTTATCCATTCTTTTAGAACCTCGAACCCTAGCCTATGTTACATACCTTGAAAAGTCCATTTCGATCAAACATGGATGCTTGAATTGAAGAGTTTATTTCTTGTAGAATCCTTTATGAGCAACTTTGCTTTTGTCCATTTATAAGAATACTTGAGTGCATGATGAAATCAAAAAATAAAAGCAACAAAAAAAAAAGAAAAAAGAGAAAAATGAAATAATGAAGCTCTATGGTGAAAATTTAAAAATGGGCAGTCTAAAGCGAGAATGAGATTGCAACGTAAAAACTCATTGCAACAAATGATCGAGATGTGTGTAAGGGTTATCATAGAAAATCTTGGCCTTGCCCAATATGATCTTAAATTAACCATAGCTGGTCTTGGCATCTATTAAAATACCAGATTATGATACTAAAAAGGGTGTCAAATCTGATTTAACCACAAAAGACCTCTCAAAAGAATTTGTTGTTGAGCCTAAATAAAAATTCAATTTTCCCATACAAACCTTAGTTTGACAATTGATCATCCCAGCCTTTTGAAAATATAGAATTGCCATATGAATAATAATGATCACCTTTTTTTTAAAGACTTAAGAGTCACATTGTTTCATAAAGGTTGACTAAGGTAATTTTTTAAAGAATTTTATCATTAAAATAAAATGTTTTTAGGGAAGAAAAATAAAATTTTGAAAAAAAATTTAAGGAAAATAAAGGGCATATAGGAATACAAAAGTATGTTTAATCAGTTAAGTTTTACCACCATTCGATAGCTCATTTTCTTTAATTCCCTTTTATCAAGTTTGAATTAGTCATATGCATGTTTGATTTGAAGATAAAAAAATGGAAAGAAAAGTCGATAAATCCAAATTGTGAAGAAAGAAAGCAAAATTAATGAAAAATGAACAGCAAAGAAAAGATTTGGAATTGAGATGGAAGATTTAGGATTTAATGAAAGAGAACTTTGAAGAAAAGAAGATTTTGGACAGTAGCATATCTTGACCTTTTTTAAAAAAAAAAAATTAAGCATTTAAACCTTTTGACATTGCATTTGCATCATTAGCTTGTCATTGATTGATAAAGCATGTGTGTATTGGTATTTTTTTGAAAAGATATTTGCATTTCATGTTTAGCATTTTAAGAAAAGACATTTGTACTTCATGTGCAACATTTTAGAAAAAGATATTTGTATTTGCATCCTTATTTTAAGAGAAAATATTTGCATCATAATGGTGTTCACCAATTTAGAAAGCATTAATGAAGAAAAAAAGGGGCGGTAAAAACATACTCAAAAGATCAAGATGAGATGGCACAAGGTGAAAGCTTTAAGCCCAATCTAGTTAGCAAAAAAGTTGTTAACCCAGTGAAATCGACATCAGTCAAGGAAAATATTGCGATAAATTATTTTCAGAGTTCTCTATGGTGATATCCGAGTATTAAAGTACGAGTTGCATTTTCTTAGTGGTGATATCCAAGACATTTTCAAAATCACTATTCGAGTTTAAAGTTTGGATTTGCACTTGTATTTTCTTGGTGGTGAAATCCAAGACATTTTCAAAATCACTAGGTGATGATATTCGAGTATTAAAAAAGTCATTTGCATTTTCTCAATGGTGATATTCGAGTATTAAGATTTGAATTGATCTTTTTACTAGTAATATTCGAGTGTCGAGATTTGAATTACATTTTTTCGATGGTGATATCCGAGTATTAAGATTTGAATTACATCTTATTGGTGGTGATATCCGAGTTTAAATTTTAAATTTGCATTTGCATTCTCTTGGTGGTGATATCCGAGTATTAAAGCTTGAATTGCATTTTCTCAATGATGATATTCGAGTTTCCTTCGATGGCAATATCTGAAGTCATTTGCATCTTTTCGGTGGTGATATCCAAGTTTTAAATTTTAAATTTTAAATTTGCATTTGCATTTTCTTGGTGGTGATATTCGAGTATTAAAGCTTGAATTACATTTTCTCGATGGTGATATTTGAGTTTCTTTCAGTGACAATATTCAATGTCATTTGCATCTTTTTTATGGTGATATCTGAGTTTAAAGTTTGAATTTACATTTGAATTCTCTCGGTGATGATATCCAAGTATTAAAGCTTGAATTACATTTTTTCGATGGTGATATCCGAGTATTAATATTTGAATTACATCTTGTCAGTGGTGATATCCAAGTTTAAATTTTGAATTTGCATTTGCATTTACTTGGTAGTGATATCCGGGTATTAAAGCAGGAATTTCATTTTTTCGATGGTGATATTCGAGTTTCCTTCGGTGGTAATATTCGAAGTCATTTGCATATTCTCGGCAGTGATATCCGAGATTAAAGTTTGAATTTACATTTATATTCTCTCGATGGTGATAGTTGAGTTTTCTTTGGTAACGATATCTGAAGTCATTTGTATATTTTCGGTGGTGATATCCGAGTTTAAAGTTTAAATTTGTATTTGCATTCTCTCGGTGGTGATATCCGAGTATTAAAGCTTGAATTACATTTTCTTAATGGTGATATTCGAGTTTTTTTTTGTGGCGATATCTAAAAATATTTGCATCTTCTCGGTGGTGATATCCGAGTTTAAAGTTTAAATTTGCATTTACATTTTTTCGATGGTGATATCCGAGTATTAAAGCTTGAATTGCATTTTCTCAATGGTGATATTCGAACTTCCTTCGGTGGTAATATCTGAAGTCATTTGCATTTTCTCGGTGGTGATATCCGAGATTATTTATCCTTAGATGGTGATATTTGAAGTTATTTTTTTAATGGTTTAATTTAAAGTTGTTGAGCCTCTACTACTTTTTTCAAGATAAGATTTTAAAGTTATTGAGCCTCTACTATAGAAACTATTTTCCAGATGAGAATTTTAAAGTTGTTAAGCCTCTGCTGAGAAGAGCTTTTTTCAAGATAAGATTTTAAAGTTTTTGAGCCTCTGCTGAGAGAAGCTATTTTTCATATGACAATTTTTATAATTGTTGAGTCTTTGCTAAGAAGAACCTTTTTCATATGAGAATTTTCAAAAGTTATTGAGCCTCGAGTAAGAGAAGCATTTCGATTTGATAAAAAAAGCTTTTTGATTTGTTTAAGTATATAAAAAAAAAACTTTCCCAAACAAAATTGATGTTTTTGTCTTTGTATTATTCCTGATTCTCAGCAATATGCAAAGAGGGACAGCTGTAGACATCAAATTTATCCAACCTTGATAAAATTTGCTAATAAGATAATATTATTATTAAATACAATAATAATACAAAAAATACAAAAAAAAGTTAAGACAAACAAAAAATACAAGAAAAGAAAAAAACAAAGTAGGGGTGTCGGTGTCGTGCACGGCACCACCCCCTTCTAGGCCCCGTGCCACCTACCCAGGCACAGGGCTAAAGCCAGATAAAACAAAAGAAAAAAAAAAAAAGCAGAGAGGCTGGTGTACGGCACCCCCTTCTGCCAAACCCTGTGCCACTTGCCCAGGCACAAGGCCACGGTAGGAGCTCTATAAATAAAACTCCTGGCCGACCCCAAAAAAGATAGAGAGGAAGTGGATGGGATCCTGCAAAAAAAAAAAAAGAAAAAAAAAGTTTCCAAAATAAAAAAAAATCTTCCTGCCAAAGAAAAATCATTTAAACAAAAATCACAGTCCTCGTCGAAATCGACGAGGAACCCAGCGCCAAGCAAAACCTGTAAAAACAAAAAAAAGTTAGTTTTAGTTAAAAAAAGAGGGAGACCGAAACTTTAAACCCCAATCTATGTCGATCGAGGCTATTTTCGATAAAAAGGAGGTCAGATCTGGCGAGAGGGGATTGAGGAGAAAGTTTTGATGTTTTTTGGGTATTTTTGGTGACCACCGACGGCGGCTGGAGCGATGGTTAGTGATCGATCGATCGGTCTAGAGAGAGGGGGTCTGAGAGTGTAGAGAGAGAAAAAGAGAAGAAAATTTTTTTTAGCTTTTATAGAAGGCTGAGATTCAAAATGACGTTGTTTAAGGAAAGGGTTGAAACGACGTCGTTTTGCTGGAGGAGAGGATCCGCGTATGGACCCGAATCTAACCCGAGATTTGCACAAATCGACCTATCGACCCGACTCCCCTTAGGCCTAAGTCGACCGATCCAACTGAACCGGAATCGAATCGCTGAACCCAAGTCGGACCAACCCAAACCGCTGAACGCTACCAGAGCGCCGGTCTGGTTCAGGTAAAATAATTTTTTTTTATTTTTTTTATTTTTTTTGATTTTTTTAAAATATTATTTTTGTTACTTTAAATTTTATTATTAATATTTATGCATGTTAAAATATTTAAAATTGCTATAATAAATTTTTGTTGTTTTATAATATTGTTAAAATTTTATAATTATGTTATTTTTAAAAATAAACTTAATAATAATACATAATTTAAAAAAACTTATGAAAAGAAAATTTTTATCCGAAGATGAGATTCAAAGATACTCCGAATAGAGATACCTATGAAATCTCTAAGTGAGAAGATTTTTTTAAAATACTACCAGTGTATTGGAGTATTTATAAAAAATTTTCAATACAATAAAAAATTTTTTTGTTATAAAATAGTACATAATAATTAATTAATAAATTAAGAATAAGTAATAAAAAATGAGGAAAAAAAATTTTATCAGATAATGGGATTCTAAAAGTATTCTGAGTAGAGATACTTTAAGAAATCTCTAGGTGAGAAGACTTTTTAAATATTACTAATGTATTGAAATATTTATAGAAAATCTTCAATATAATAAATTTTTTTAAAATAAAGATAATAATAAAAATTAATAAAATTTCTAAATAATAAAAATAAAATGTGTGCGTTAACGTGTTATCATTTGCATTGTATACACGGCATAAATTTTTTACAAAAAGTAAATTTGGGCCTCCGAGGATGAGATTCTAAGGTATTTCAAGAAGTGATGCCTAAGAAATCTTTAAGTGAAAAAAGTTCTTTAAATGTTACCAACGTATTATAACATTTTAAAAATTATTTCAATGAAAAGGTTCTAATTTATTTTTCTCGAATAAAATTTAAATAATAAACCTTTTTTTAAATAATAATTTCTAATAAATGAAAAAATCAAAGAAATTATTTTTCAAACACCGAAAATAAGATTGTTTTTATTAAAATCATAGGATAATACATTAGTTAAGTGGTATCATTTTTAAATGGGCACTGTAAGGGTGCTAATCCTTCTCCACACGTAATCAACTCCCGAACACAGATTGTTTCGTAGACCATAAAATTATTTTTTAATAAATTTTAATTAATTTTAAAATCTTATTAAAAGGATAAATTTTAATAGGTGACCAATCGCACCTAACCAAAAAAGATTGGTGACAACTCTATTTTTCGTTATTTTATTTTCGATTTCAAATTCATTGAAGAGCCCCAAAACCATTACAATAAGTCACATGGATAACTTGTTTTGCTTTTCCTTTACATGCTTAGAATTACTCCACTTTTAGGACTTGCAAATCTTCAGAAGGAGTTATTGAGCTTGGATGAAAAAAGTCTTATTAAAGTTCCGTTGGTTTTATAAAAAATAATTTTTGAAAATTGATTTGTAAAAAATATTTATATTTTCTGAATTAAAAGAGATTTTTTGTTATTTGGACGAGTGAATGAAAAATATTTTTCATTATTTGGTCGTTTTCTAGAAAATTTATTTTTTTCGAATAATATTAATATAACTATTAAAATATATTAGAATTATTTATTATTAAAATTATTAATATTAAAAAATAATTATATTTTAATAATAATATTTAATATTAAAATATTATATTAATATAAAAAATACTTAAAATAAAACTATTTATTATTCTTTATATTATTTATTAATATATGATTTATTAATATAATATAATATTATTTATTATATATTAGTATAATATTTATTTATAATAATATTTATTAATATAATATTTATTAATATAATTAATATTATTTATAAATAAAATTATATTCACAAGTATTGATAAATAGTTTTACTTATAAATAATACTTTTTCGAAAAATATCTTTTTTTTTCTAAATTCGTAAGATAATTTTTTGAAAAATTAGTCTTATTTTCGATTAATCAACAAGTTATTTTTCGTTGAACAATCAATTTTTTATCAAACAAATATTTAAAAATATAAAAATTTAAAAACAATTTTTTTTTTTTACGAAACAAATAGAACCTATATTTGAAGATTTTAGTATAAGTGGTGCTGATAATGATTGATCAATTAGATAAAAATGATGAGAATATTGCACTAAAGTGCAATAGGAAGGTCTGTCAAGTTAGAGTGACTGAAGTGGGCACGAATTTGTCTCTGTATTTCATTGTTGTTGTAAGAATTATAAAGCTAATATTGTTAACAGTAAAACTGGTTATAAGACGGATGATAGCTCTTGTGGGAATTGTGCTGGTGGGGAAAATGAACAGTGTAATAGCTCAAGGAGGGAAAGGTCAAGGATGATACATTGAATGATATAGTTGGCGGACTGGTGGCAGAGTCTATGGCAGACTATTTGTCGGTTTAATTTGAAAACATTGACCAAAATCGACTGTGTTAGTTAAATAAGGTCAAGTCATTCAATTTATGTGGGCATTTCGGTTAGCTAATCGGTTTAAGTGATTTGAGTGGTTATGTTAGATTTTAGCACCCGAATCAATCAAGAAAACTAAATTAAAATAGTTAAATAAAATAAAATATTATTAATATTTCTTAATTTACCAATTTTTTTTACTAAAAATCCTAACCCTAAATGTTTACCATTATTCTCAAAACTTCGTTTCACACCCCCTGTATTCAAGCTCTCTCTAGCTCTCCTCAATCTTCACAAACCTATCAGGCTTTTACCTTTCGCAGTCAACACCCACCAACCACCGGTCTCCTTCGCCGTCAATGATCATAACCAACCCACCTTATAATTTTATAGAATAAAGTTATTTAGATTTGTTTTCAGTATTTAAATGAATTATTTTTGTTTTGTTCTTGATTAAAGAAGATATTTTTTACTCTTAATATGTTTAATTTGATGATGTGTAAGTAATTTTGAAAAATTCTTGACAAATTCTACCTTAAATTGAAAAAGATCAATTCACCATTAGTTTTTTTACTTGCGAATTTTTGATTTCTTGCAAATTTTTAAATTTTATGAATCTTTAAGTTTTTATGAATTTTTGAAATTTTGTGAATCTTTGAATCTTACAATTTTTGAAATCTTGTGAATCTTCGAATCTTGCGAATTAAAAAATCTTAGAAATTTTCAATTTTTGTAAATATGAAAATCTTGCAAATCTTCAATTATTATAAATTTTTTTGAGACTTTGTGAATCTTTAAAATCTTGCGAAACTTTGAATTTAATTGTGAATATTTGAATTTTCAATTGTGAACCTTTGAATTTCAAATTATGAATTTTTATTTCAGTTGAGAATTTTTTAGTTTCTATTTTGGGTCACACTTAGACATAATGGATGTTTATATCTTTACACAATTTCTGTTTCACATAAAATATGCAAATAAAGGCAGCAATAGATACCCTGTTTTGTTTGGTACGGTGCTTTTGAGTTTCAAGTTTTGTTTTCCAATTTTTGGTTATTGTTATTGGGCCATACCATTTTGGACCTTAACTATCTTTATCATGATTGGGTTTTAGGTCATAGTCAAAAAGCCTAAAAATTTATTGTGCATCTCTTTTCTTCATTCAATTTTCATTTGAAAAAAAAAATGAAAGAAAGTTAAATAAGATTACAACAATTTTTGAAAATTCGATTGAGATTGGGAGCAAATTCTCTTGGATGGATTACAATAGAATTGAATCATAAAGATAAGAGATCACTTTGAATTAAGATTTTTCTTTCCAATTTAAACTCTTTTGTGAGTTAAATTGTTGGCCTTCATAAACTACAATTCACAAAAACAAAGAGGCAGCATCACATAGCTTACTATCACACTAGAAGGCTTAATCCAATAACAACCTCCTCATTTTTGCATAAGCACCAATGCACCATTGCCGTAGGCACCACCAATCCTCTTTTGCCTTTTTTTCCATTAACTAGTCTTTAAGACAACATCTACCACTATTATTGAGACTAATTGAATTGCATCTAATCGATTATGTTGCCATCTTTAATAGTTGAATCTAGCCTCTACCGAGACACCAACAATCCAGCAACCATTGACAACAAAATTATTAACCAAAATTGAATGAGTCTAACAATAGCGTTCAATTGCAAGCTTCACTAGCCATCTCCACATTAACACCCAGTTACCATTACTAGTGCCCCCATCATCATACACCAACCATTCAATTTAGTCCGTACCCAAATCACAACCACATACCCAACAATCCTACTAGACCAGTCACAAACTCTAATCTCCATTAGAAACTTAAAGCCACAAAAGCTATGTTCAAAAATAAAAAATAGCACATTCATTCAAATAGCCACATAGAAAAATCGTTATACATAAAAATAAAAATAAAAAAAATTTCAGCAAAATCCACAATAAACCTACCAAAAAAGGTTTTCCCACTTTTACATGGATTCTTAATTTGACTAGGATATCCCACTTTGAATTGGATTTCTTACCTTGACTAAAAAATTTACTTGGTGAAGTTGACTTTGGAAAGATTTTCTTAGGATGACTAGGGAATTTTAGGTTGACTTGGTATTCTTACCTAGAGTAGGATTGCACAAGGTAGAAGAATATATAAAGGTATAAGTGGCAAACTAAAAAAATATGTATGAAGCCCAAGTTGTAAAATAAGCCTAAGATGGTTTCTAAGTAAGTCCGATCCCAAAAGTGGTCCAAATAAAGCCTAAAATGCTATTAAGGTCAAGTATGGTGGGTTGTTACTAATAATGGGTGACCCAAAGCCCTTTTATTTAAGAAGTCCTAATCCTAGTCCTATAAGTGCTTAAGAGATGTAAAGTCTAATCCTAGTTAAAGATTGAAGGTTGCCAAATGTTTAAAAGTAGTTACAACATATTAGTTTTTCTTGAAAAGCCCTAACAGCACACCATTCTTCTATTTTAAGAGATCTAAAGTTCAAGAAGAGTTAAGCAGTTGAAATTTTCAAGACTTTAAGTTGCTAAAAGATTTAAGTCGTATTAAGACTCTTGCCAAACGAAGGTTCTAAATAGCTTAAAGTTGAGATTTTGAGAGCTATTTAAGAGAGTTTAAAAGAAAATCAACTTTTTCTCTCTTAAAGAAGTGGTCGAACCTCTCAAGTATTCTTTATAGGGTTTATGACGAGAAAAAATCATGGTTGAAGTGATACCCCATCCTATAGCTTTATAGGGTTTTGTTTTATTGTTTCTTATTCTATTAAGTTCTTTTTAGTTTTAAGGCTTGGGTGACAGATCGATCGTTATTGTTATGATTTTGGGATCGCCAGACGTAAAAGAGTTTTAAAATCGAAGTAAATGGGTGAGTCACCACCAATCTTCGTTAGGGTGTGATTGGCCACCCAAAAGTTTATCTTTTTAATAAAACTATAAAAACTGGTTTAAAGTTTATCAAAAAGATAAATTTAGGTCTACAAAAAATCAGGTTGGGTCTGGGAGTCGGTTACGTGTGGGAAAAGATTAGGACCCCCACAACGCCCATAAATTGGTACCATTTAATTACGCATTATTTTCGGTGTTAGATAAAAATGGTTTTAATTTGAAATTTAACAATAATTCCCTTTATTTGAAAAAAATAAAATTTTGCTAAAATTTTTATTTAAAAATATTGAGAAAATCTTTAAGTTAAAGAATTATCTTAAAATTCTTCAACATATAGGCATAATTTAAAATAACTCTTTTCGCTTAAGATTTAACACAACAATCCTTAAAATGAAATAACACTCTTTATAGAAAATTATTGGTGACTCTCTAACATCTAGGTAGAGTACCAAAAATTATTTCTTTCGAAATGTTCTTTTTATTTTATTTTATAATATCATAAATTTTTTTTAAATGTATTATTCTTTTTTTATTATAAAATATTTTATCACCAAGTAGTAAATAAAAATTAAAGATAGAATAGTGCAAATAAATACTGATAATAACATGCTAACGTATGTATGCCAATGAATGTTATGTAGGATGAGATGCAATTTAAAAGTTGGATTCTTAGGTATAATGAGGCCACCCCGACTCTCCAACATCTAGGAAGAGCTTTAGTGCAACTGTTTATATTTAAGATCTCAATTTACTGTTATACTTTTTATTTATTAATCTTATTGTTAATGCGAATTAAGAAATCGTGTGAAAAGACTTAACGAAATAAAGTTTCCTAAATATCCCGTCATCTAGGCGGCATTCAGGAATAAATTACTTCAAATGAGATTTTCACACGTGTCTTTTAGGATTTACAAGATGTTTGGGTAAGGGCTTAAATAAAGGTTTTAAAGGTTAGAGTTTCAAGATTTTGATGATTTGGATTTTAAGGATTTGGATTTAAGTTTTGAAGGTTTTAGGGTTTAGTTTTAAGGTATGGAAGGTTTAGGGTTTTCATTTTAGAGTTTGAAGATTTTAGGGTTTTGGTTTTAAAATTTGAGGTTTGGGGTTTTGATTTAAGGGTTTGGATTTTAGGGGTTTCGGATTTTAGGGGTTTTAGATTTTAGGGGTTTGGATTTTAGGGATTTTGGATTTTAAGGGTTTTAGACTTTAGGATTTTGGACTTTAAGATTTTGGATTTTAGGGGTTTTAGAAACCTAGGATTTTGAAAATTAAGAATTAGTGTTTAAGATTTCGTTTTTAAGAAAATACGAACATTTCTAAAAATCCTCAACATCTAGGCGGATTTTCGAAGCAAATTCGATTTTAATGATTTTTGAAAATTAGTTAAAAATTTCTTATATTTTTTTACGAAAATTTATTAATAATAATTCCCCAACATCTAGGTGAAATTATTTTATTTAGAAAAAAATTTTTTATTCCCTCCAACATCTAGGCAGGAAAAATAATAATAATAATTATTTTTGAGTATTTTTAATAATATTTTTAATTATTACTTGTTTTCAATTTTATTATTATTAAAACAATTAAACACTTATTCTAACAAATTTAGAAATTTATCATGCAAGAAAAAAATAAAAAAATACTCAAAATAACAAAAATAATAATATAAAAAAAAAATAAAATAATAAAAAAAATTTTTTATCTGAACCTGACCGGTCAACGATCCGGTCAACAGTGATTCGGTTGAACCGAAAAAGGTTCGATTCAGCAGTGGTTCGGTTGAGCTGACTAAGGCACGGTTCAGGTCGATCCAAGGAGTGATTCGATCCAGTCTGATTAAAACAATTTAGAGTCGCTGAGAAGTTGGGTTAGCGGGTCGGTTGCGCGAACCTCGGGTAGGGTCTGGGTCAACACGGGGATCCTCTTTGGCCTAAACGATGTCGTTTTGGACATTTATCGAAACAACGTCGTTTTGGTTTTCACCGTTTATATAAAAGGTTTAAATTTTTTTTGGTTATTTTTCCTTTTTTAAAAAAAAAAGCCTATTTTTTTCCTTCTTCTTCAGTCGAACGTAATGCGGGCCAACCACTGTCACAATCGTTCACCGATCAGCGATCACCTTCGTCGGTGATCAAAAAATTCTCAAAAAATACCAAAATGTTCCTCTCAGCCTCCTGAGTTCAGATCTAAGGTCCTTTTCACCAAAAAGAGTCCTCACTTCCTTAGATCTGCTTTCAAAGTTTCGGTGAGACTTTTTTTTTGTTTATATTCTGACTCTTTTTTTTTTAATGAAACTGATCCTTTTTTTTTCTTCCTAGAGGAAGCTCGACGCTGGGTTCCTCCCTATAGGGAGGACTGTTTGATTTTTTAATTTTTTTTGGCCCTTTGGCAGCGTCTCTTTCTCTCCGTTTTTCTCTTTTTTCTTTGGTTTGGCTAGGAGCTCTATTTATAGAGCTCCGACCGTGCGTGTTTGAGGGAAGGGCATGGTAGTAGTGGTGTCAGGCATAGTGGCAGTGGTGCCAGGCATGGTGACAGTGGTGAGGGATGGGTGTAGGGCATGGTGGGGGATGGGTGTAGGGCACCACTGCCATCATCGATTTTTTTTGTTTTTTATTTTTTTTGTATTTTATATTATTTTTGATATTTTTTGTGTATTTCATATTTTGTATTTAATAATATTATTATTTTTATTTTTTTGGAATAAAATTGATGTCCACAGCTGCCCCTCTTTGCACATTACTGATAATCAGTAATAGGGCAAAGACAAAGACAACAATTTTGTCCGAAATCCAAATAGATTTTTTTTTCTTCTTTTTTTTTTTACAGGTCAAGTCAAGTGATAAAGAAAATGACATTGTGTGTTGAAAAATAAAAAATCGATTAAGGCAACACCGAAAGTCGAATAATAAAGAAAGTGATCGGGACGACACAACAAGTTAAGGAATAACAAGATTAGGATTGAACTTGGATTGAATCACAAGTCAAAAACGAAGAGACTGGGATTAAACCATAAGGAAGAAAAATACTAAAGATCAGGATTAAATCATGAATCAGAGAATAAAAAGACCGAGATTAAATCACGAATAAAAAAATGACGTTAACTTAGATTGAATCGCAAGTAAAAAAAAAAAAGATCAAGAATAAATCACTAGTCAGAGGTTAACAAAAAAAATCGAGATTAAACTACGATTTTAAATTAAAGAGATCGAGATTGAACTGTAAATTAGAGAATAAAGAGATCGAGATTAAACCGCGAGTCAGAAAATGACGTTAACTTGGATTGAATCACAAGTCAAAAAATAAGAAGAATCAAGAATAAACCACGAGTCAGGGGTTAACAACAACAATTGAGATTAAACTACGATTTTAAATTAAAAAGATCAGGATTGAACTGTGAATCAGAAAATAAAAAGATCGAGATTAAACCACGAGTCAAAGATTAACAACGACTGGGACTAAACCTCAAGTTAGAAAAATAAGGAATTTATCGGGAGAACATCGCGAATCGAATTTATGCCCAAAGGTCTTAGAAATCATGCCTGGAGGTCTTAAGAATCATGCCCGAAGGTCTTATAGAATCAACTGGGATAACACCGCCAGTAAAAAATAATGAATCGATCGGGATAATACAGTGAATCAAAATTATGTTCGGAGATCTGACAGAATCATGCTCGGAGGTCTTACAAAGTCGACTGGATAACACCACAAGTCGAAAGATAAAGAATCGATCGGGATAACACCACGAATCAAAATTATGTCCGAAGGTCTTAGAAATCATGTCCGAAGGTCTTACAGAATCATGCCTGGAGGTTTTGAAAGTTGTGCCTTGAGGTCTTAGAGATTATGTCTGGAGTTCTTACAAATCTCAAAATCTTTGAATGCTTATCATAATCAGAGACAATGAAACTTTAAAAATTTAAAAATCTTTTATTTAAACGTCTTGAAAGTTATGCGCAGAGGCTTTAGAGATTATGCCCGACGGTCTTAAAAGTTATGCTTGGAGGTCTTAGAGATTATGCCCGGAGGTCTTACAAATTTTAAAATCTTTGAATGCTCCTCATAATCAGAGGCAATGAAACTTTAAAATTTTGAAAATCTTTTTAAACATGCATTTCGCCTGATCAGAAATTTTTGAAACTCTAAAGATCTTTTCTGATGAAGGTTCCCTCTAAACAAAGGCTTTGAAATCTTGATTGAAATTGGTTCCTCTTAAACAGAGGCTTTGAAATCTTAATTGAAAACGGTTCATCTTAAATAGAGACTTTAAAGTTTTAAAAACATGCCTTTTTTTTTTTTTTTTTAATACTTGCAAAGTTTATAAATGCAAACATGATACAAATATCTATTCTCATCAAATGATGCTAATGGAAATATCAATGCAAATGTCAGTGCCAACATAAGAATGCAAATGCTTGATACATTTGACTTTTTCACAATGCAAATAACAATGTCTTTTTTATGTAAATGCCTCTACAAATACCTTTTCTTAGGATGTAGATGCCATGATGCAAATGTAAATTCTTCTTATGGTGTGAATGCAAATGTCTTATACAAATGCCAATGCAAGTGATGCAAATACGAATGTCTTTCTTGTGATGCAGATGCAAGCGATGCAAATGCAAAGACTTTTCTTGCCCTCCTTTTTTTTGAAAAATTTTTGTTTAAATTTTCATTGTTTCATTTTTACCAAAAAAAATAATCTCAGTATTATGTACAAAATACTCAAATAATCTCTGAAAATTTTAAAAATGATCAAAAATTACGCCACATAAAGTATCTTGCAATTGAATGAAAAAATTTAAAACTCAAGACTTTTGAATCTCTTGAAAATTAATGATTACTATTTGGAAGGCTTATGGGTGAGGTAATTGACAATTTAATTTTTTTCACTGGTGGTATATCTCATGTAAAGCTCGGTAAGGGTTGCAAGGATTTCTCTTGAGCTCACAAAAGAGATAATTTTTTAAAACACTTATTTTATTGAAAACGTGATACTCTAATGTGAGTCAAAACTAGCCATTACTTTTCAAACAAGATTTTAGAAGAATATAAGGCTGGCCCCTTTTTTTTTTAAAGAAAGTCTTTAATGGGTGCTAGTCCTTCAAAAGGCTTTGTATCGAGACTTTTTATTTCAAATAGAACTTTGGAACTCTGAAATTCATTATGAGGCCTAAAAAATAACTTTAGCTCTAATCTGCCCTTTTGGAGTTTTCACCTTAGAGCTATTTTTTTTTATCAATGAAGAATTCAACAAGTATATACAAATTCAAGGATATTGCTCTTCAATCCAAGTATCCACATTTGATCAAAATGGGCTTTTCAGGGTGTGTAATGTAGGTTAAGGTTAACGGTTCTGAAAGAAATGATACATAGGTTTAAAATATGTTATTCGAGGTGATTAGGCCAAGGATCCTAATGAGCATTCTCTGACTTTCTTCTTTTGCCCCTCATTTTTTTAAACATTTGGCTTTAATTTCAACAACTTTACTCACACCTTTTTTTTTTCCTTGAATTCTCATTTTTAAGGTACATATTTTTTTATTTGATTTTTTTTTCGAATTCTAATTGAAGCTTCAGATTCTTATCTCTATGGTTTCTTTGTTTTGCCTTAGAAATACTTAACTTCATCTTTGGTTGTTTACTTTCTTGAATCTTAAAATTTCAATTAAAACCTTGTTCACTTTTTACCTCAGACTTTCACCTCCGAAGGGCATGTTAGATGCTTTCAATTATCAGATACTTTTGTATCCTAATTTTGCCCCCAATGTAGAAAATGATCTTTGGCTAAAGTTTATTTTAAAACAAAAAATTTAATAGGCTTAAATGGATAGCAAATGGATAATTTTTATGTATGAGAAGGATAGAGAAAGATGGCCATTCATCATTTCAAACATGATCACTTGGCTAGAAGAGCAAATCATTGAAGATGTCCCTTTTGTTTTTTTTTTCTCTTTTTCTTTTTTTTTTTACTTTTTATTTTTATTTTTTTATGCCTCATCCTTTTTTACTCAAGGTTGTAATGACGATCAAGTCGTATAGGATCGATTGCATAGTTCAAAAAGGCTCTTTAGGCTTTAAAAGTTTTTTGGCATTTTTTTGGTGAAAGGAAGAGAAAAAGGTATAAAGGTATGAAATAAATTATCTTAGGCAGAAATGGATTCTTTTTTTTTTTCTCAATGTGCCTTAAGACAAAGGTTATTTAAGAAAAAGGCTCAAGCATTTTTGTATCCATGGTCATAGCAAAATTTTGACACTCATTGAATTATCAATTGAAAATTTAAAAGAGTATCTAATTTTTAAAATTCAAAACAAACTTTCAAAATTAATTATTTTATACTTTGCCCAAGAAAAGATTATCAACCCTTTAAAATCTGAACTTAAACTCACATTCCCTTAAAGGTTATGATTGATGAGTCCAATCATTTAAGTGATAAGAGTCATGAAAGTATTTGAAAAAGTGTGGAAGTATTTGATGAGCTTTTCCTAATAGTAATATCATTTCTCTTAAGAATCTTTCCATCTTTATTGCAAAACAAAACTTATTTTTCTCTTTTTTTTTTTTGTTTTTGAAAGTTACTTATGTGAGACTTTTATTCAAACAAATGCATAAAGAGAAAATTTCATGAAAAAGATCCAAAGTATTCAATTTTTCCAAAATAAGTTAGATAACTTCTAGAGATATAATGCACATATCATACATATACAGTAAAAAAAAAATCATCCTATCCTGATTTTTAAAACTCAAAACCTTCATCTTCATCTCAACTTCTCACATTTGACAATTGAATGGAGTCAACAACTTCTATTGTTCTATTACCTCCGGAGTCAGAATACCATTCTTGTTAAGATCTTCAACCTTTTCTTTCAACTGCCTATATTTTTCAGTTGAATGGTAATTGTCCCCATATGGTAATCACACTTGTCATTAGGATTATAACTCTTTGCTGATAGATTTGGTGTTATTTTCAGAGGCACAGGAGTGAGATATCGATATTCTATTAGCAAAGGTAAAAGGTGAGAAATAAGGATGGGTAATTTTTCTTGATCATTCCTTGGTCTTTTTCGATTCTTTGTTGGTTGGGTGGTGGGTTCAAATGTAGGAACAAGATCATGAATGACCATTTGAGGATAGGAATTTATTGAAAAGCTCAAATGCTGGCTTGGTTGGCAAAGATATGAGTTTTGAGAGATATGGCTTATAACAGGGTGATGAGGTTGATAAACAGGGTAAGGATCATACAGGATAAAGCTATTAGGTAGATGCCCCTCCATTGTGATTGCTTGTACCTTTTTTTTATTCTTTTCTAATGTAATTTCCTTTTCAACATCTGTCACATCTTTTAACTTAATCCTGTCACTCTTGATTATATTTTTTATAATTTCATCAAAAATTACCATGTTCAAAATTTTTTTGGAGATATTCCCAATCATTCTTTCATAATAGGGAGTGTCCAAAGAATTGACAAACAGAACAGTAATTTCTCTAACAAGAGTGGTTGTACTTGAGCTGCTATGTCTCTCCATTTATGTGTATATTCTTTGAATATTTCAATTAATCTTTTCTTCATGTTTTACAAGGACAACCTATCTAGCACCATATCTTCAACATGCTTGTATTGTGCTAGAAAAACCTTAGTCAATTCATTCTAAGAGCAAATCTTACTTTGATCTAACTGAGCATAACATCTTGCTGCAGGTTCAGTGAGACTATCTTGAAAGAAATAGATCAATAATTTATCATCATGAGTGTAGCCTGTCATCTTTCGACAGTACATGATAATGTGTGTTAAAGGACATTTCATTCCATTATACTTTTTGAAACCTAAGGCTTTGAATTTTGATGAAATAACAAGATCAAGTACTAGACTAAGTTCACTCACACCAACATTCTCATACACATCATGGCTTTTAATTACTTTCAATCTCTCTTTTAACAGATCAGATTTATCTTTCATCACTATATTTTCTGATAGATCTGGCACCATTTTCAATTTTTTTAATTCTTTATGATCATCCACATTAGGCATAGTAGTGAAGTCGTGAGGAGTATGCCTAGGATTGACATTTTTCTGAACTGATGGTAACTTGGCAAAATGGCCAATATAAGGTTGATGAGTTGTTGGAAGTGCTTGTGACACATGAGGATTTTGAACATATGTGAACCCAGATGGATACAATGGTGTCTCGACAGCTATTTTCTCCCTTGTCCTGTGCGTTTCAACAACTCACTTTCCTTTTGTCAATTCCACTATCATCTGTTTTAATTCTGCTAGTTGTCTGTTCATGTTTTGTTGCATTCTCGTAACTGTTTCACTGATCTCTTCTTGGGCCTTTTTTACTCTATCCATTCGATTGGCATCTTCATTTTCTATGATTTTGGTACTAACTCAAGTGCCATAAGCGTCCAGACTCAACTGACCTTGTTTTCTATAATAGCTATCCTTGCACCTTTTATTAATTATCAGAAGTCAGAAATGCACAACATGAATTTTATTATAAAAAATCTTTTGGCTTTGAAGGTTTAACAAAAGCATATTCACAATCATCATCTTTTATTTTTAACTAGCATGAAAAACAATAAATTTAAACAGATTATGCATGATGTGCAAGCTAAATTTTATTATTATTAAGAGGGGAGAAACTCGAGTTCCATCATATATTTTGGCTGGGTTATCTAAAGATATTCTTTTTTCTTCAAAAGTTCGATGAAAGTATATTCACAATTGTCACTCTTTTTCACTGGCTCCAATTATTAAAGGTGGACAGAGGCATCAATTCATAGAAAATCTAGGTTAAAAGAAGTTTTTATTCATTCCAAAAGTATCAATTTTACATATCATAAACCATTCTAGGGCTGAGGCTAAAAAGTGCCAGACCTACTCCTACTTCTATTTGTCTTACCTAAAAAATAGTTGACTATGATTACTAGAGAGGACAACTCTTTGCTTAAAAAGTTTTTTATTCATCATCCTGACTAACTTTACTATTACCTGCAGCACTGCCTACCATTTCGACATGGATCAAAAAAGGATTCTCGTGAATAACTGACTTCATAATGGCATCAAAACTCATATATTTGACTTTCATCAATCCCTGTACCCTATGTTTCAAAGTTGTGCAGTCTTTTAGAGAATGGCCCATAACACCAAAATGATATTCACATTGGGCATTTGGGTCATACCATTTGGAGAAAGGTGGTTTGCGAGGTTCAACAGGGATGAGGGCAATGAGGTAGTTCCCTATGAGCAGCGGGTATAACTCTGTGTAAGACATGGGTATTGGATCAATAAAAACTTTTTCTTTGGTATTACCAGATTTTTTATGTCCTATGGTTAATTTGTTTTGCTGAAAATGTGTTGGTATAGTTGGTCTCGAGGTGAATTGAAAAACTCTGGATTAAAGATTGGGCTGATAAAGTGCTAATTGGATAGCATGCTGAACAAGCAATTATGAAATATGAAATGGGGGACGTGAATTCAAGTGTAAAAATTTTGAAGGTTGCATGACACTTAGGGGCTTAATTCTAGGTGTTTGGAAAGGAGATTGGAAGTAGTCATAAGGAGGATTTAGGTACGGGTTAGGATTTGAGATAGTTGGTGATGGTTGTTTAAAGCCAGGTGACTCTTTATTGGAAATCAAACTCTTAAGCTCAGTCATTTGCATGGCTAGTTCACCCATTCCTCTCTTGAGTTTGCCCAAACTTTGATCACTGTTCAAATCACCCAACGCCTTAGTTTGTTTTGAAAAAGTGCTAGGACTAACAGGAGTCGATTGATCTTGACTTGATGGAATCGAAAGTGACAACGATCCTTGAGGAGGAACAAACTCAACTCCACCACTACCTTTAACCATTTCTATTAATTGAGCCATTTGTCGTTTCATCTCTTGAAGCTCAAGCCATAATTCCTCTTGATTCAACTCCAAAGCACTAATCCTTACTTTTAATTGATCTCCCATTTTTGCCATTCTAATTTCTACCAAGACAGACATTTTATTTCGGGACTTAGACCAAAAATTCTAGACTATTACCCTTATTGAATGAATATCACAAAAACAAAGACACACAAAGTATGTTTATGAATACATGAATACACGCGTATGGTAGGCATGTATCATTTATCAACAAGTGTATAACATGAGATGCATGCACTGTCCATTGATGTGGATGGAATGGAATGCTCATATTATCCTATCATGATGCGCATGGGATGTGATATATGTATTATTTCATCATGATGCATGAAATGCAAAAGATGTAGTAAAATACAAAATTTTTTGTTTTGAGAAGGAAAAATGAAATAAATAAGGCTTGAAAATTTGTCTTTATTTGGCCAATAAACAAAGAATTTAAAAAAAATCCTTAATCTTTGAAAATGTTCTTTTGCCTCTTTTTTTTGTTTTTTTTAATGATTGACGTAAAATAAATATCACATATTTAAATATAATGCACACAATCAAAGACTATATATACAATAAAAATAAAATAAAATACCTTAAGAATTCAAAACAAACAAGTAAGAGAAATAATATAATAACCATACAACAAAATAATATAATGTATAATATCCTAATTTTTGGTAATTTTCTAAAAAGGTGGCATGGCTCTATCCTAAGCACGCTTCCTATGGCTCACGATATGCTGGGTTAGGATTTATATGTCTAAAGGTTCCCAGACTATTCCTCACATCATCACCTATTATAGACTAGTAAGGTTCCCCGATCCTCGCCCATTATGGGTTGTTAATGGAAAGGGTTCAATCTAAGTGGAAGTGTTTTGCTAGCAAATACGGAGGTTATCACCTCACGAGAACATAGCTACTTCACTTCCTCCTAAAAAGGGTAGAGTCCGGGTATAGAGCTCATGCATGTAAGCGAATATACAAAGTGTGTGTAAAGCAATGTATTAATCCAAATAAATAAATCAAAAGAACGAAATCAAAATAACAATTAACATGCAATTTATTTTGTTTATTAACTTGTATATATATATATATTTTTTAAAAATTAAAACAAAGGGAATTAAACTAAATATTAAATAAAATCAATTAAATCCAACCATTGCTAATAGCGCATAATTAAAATTTTGGCCTGACTCTCACCTCTCCCTAGCGGAGTCACCAAGCTGTCGTTACGATTTTGAGACCACCAAACGTAAAAGAGCTTTAAAATCAAAGTAAGTGGGTGAGTCACCACCAATCTTTGTTAGGGTGTGATTAGCCATCCAAAAGTTTATCTTTTTAATAAAACTAAAAAAACGGGTTTAAAGTTTACCAAAAAGATAAATTTAGGTCTACCAAAAACCAGGTTAGGTTCGAGAGTCGATTACGTGTGGGGAAGGATTGGCACCTCCACAACGCCCATAAATTGGTACCATTTAATTACGCGTTATTTTTCGATGTTAGATAAAAATGGTTTTAATTTGAAATTTAACAATAATTCCCTTCATTTGAAAAAATAAAATTTTGTTAAAATTTTTATTTAAAAATATTGAGAAAATCTTTAAGTTAAAGAATTATTTTAAAATTCTTCAACATCTAGGCAGAATTTAAAATAACTTTTTTCGCTTAAAATTTAACACAACAATCCTTAAAATAAAATAACAATCTTTATAGAAAATTGTTGGTGACTCTCCAACATCTAGGCAGGGTACCAAAAATTATATTTTTTCGAAATGTTATTTTTATTTTATTTCATAATATCACAAAATTTTTTTTTAAAATGTATTATTCCTTTTTTGATTATAAAATATTTTATCACCAAATAGTAAATAAAAATTAAAGATAGAATAGTGCAAATAAATACTGATAATAACATACTAACGTATGTATGCCAATGAATGTTATGTAGGATGAGATGCAATTTAAAAGTTAGATTCTTAAGTATAATGAGGCCACCTCGACTCTCCAACATTTAGGCAGAGCCTAGGTGCGACTGTTTATATTTAAGATCTCAATTTACTGTTATACTTTTTATTTATTAATCTTATTGTTAATGCGAATTAAGAAATCATGTGAAAAGACTTAATGAAATAAAGTTTCCTAAATATCCCGTCATCTATGCGACATTCGGGAACAAATTACTTCAAATGAGATTTTCACAGGTGTCTTATAGGATTTACAAGATGTTTGGGCAAGGGCTTGAATAAAGGTTTTAAAGGTTAGAGTTTCAAGATTTTGAAGATTTGGATTTTAAGGATTTGGATTTAAGTTTTGAGGGTTTTAGGGTTTAGTTTTAAAGTATGGAAGGTTTATGGTTTTGATTTTAGAGTTTGAAGATTTTAAGGTTTCGGTTTTAAAATTTGAGGTTTGGGATTTTGATTTAAGGGTTTGGATTTTAAGGGTTTGGATTTTAGGGGTTTCGAATTTTAGGGGTTTTGGATTTTAAGGGTTTGGATTTTAGGGATTTTGGATTTTAGGGTTTTTGGACTTTAGGATTTTGGACTTTAAGATTTTGGATTTTAGGGGTTTTAGAAACCTAGGATTTTGAAAATTAAGGATTAGTGTTTAAGGTTTCGTTTTTAAGAAAATACGAACATCTAGGCAGATTTTCGAAGTAAGTTCGATTTTAATGATTTTTGAAAATTAATTAAAAATTTCTTTTTTTTTACAAAAATTTATTAATAATAATACCCCAACATCTAGGCGAAGTTATTTTATTTAGAAAAATATTTTTTATTCCCTCCAACATCTAGGTAGGAAAAATAATAATAATTATTATTTTTGAGTATTTTTAATAATATTTTTAATTATTACTTGTTTTCAATTTTATTATTATTAAGACAATTAAACATTTATTCTAACAAATTTAAAAATTTATCATGTAAGAATAAAAAATTAAAAAAAATCAAAATAACAAAAATAATAATATAAAAAAATTAGAAAATTCAAAAAAAAAAATTTTTTTACCTAAATCGGACAGGTCAACGGTCCAATCAACAGGGTTCGGTTGGATTGAAAAAGGTTTGGTTCAACGGTGGTTCGATTGAGCCGACTGAGGCACGGTTCAGGCTGGTCCAGGGAGTGGTTCGGTCTAGTCTAATCAAACCGGTTCAGAACCGCTGAGAAGTTGAGTTAACAGGTCGGTTGTGGGGACCCTATGTCAGGTCTGGGTCAACGCGCAGATCCTTTTTGGCTTAAACAACGTCGTTTTGGGCGTTTATCGAAACGACGTTGTTTTGGTTCTCACAATTTATATAAAAGGTTCAAATTTTTTTTTCGATTATTTTTTCTTTCTTCTAAAAAAACCTTATTTTTTCCTTCTTCTTCAGCCAAACGCAGTGCCAGTCGACCGTCGTCACCACCACCGTATCCATCATTCGTCAGTCATCGGTCGCCATCACTGTCATTCGTCGGTCACCGGTCGTCGTCACTGATGGTGGAAAAATTCTCAAAAAACATCAAAATGTTCCTTTCGACCTCTTGAGTTCAGATCCAAGGTCCTTTTCACCAAAAAGAGTCTCCACTTCCTTAGATCTGCTATTAAAGTTTTGGTGAGACCTTTTTTTTTATTTGTATTCCGACTCTTTTTTTTAATGAAACTGACCCTTTTTTTTTCTTCGTGTAGGAAGCTTGGTGCTAGGTTCCTCCCTACGGGGAGGACTATTTTATTTTTTAATTTTTTTTGCCCTTTGGCAGCGTCTCCTTCTCTCCGTTTCTCTCTTTTTCTTTTGGTTTGGCTAGGAGCTCTATTTATAGAGCTCCAGTTGTGCATGTTTGAGGGAAGGGCATGTTGGCAGCGGTGAGGGATGGGTGTAGGGCATGGTGGCAGTGGTGCCGAGGATGGCACCACTGCCATCCTCGATTTTTTCTGTTTTCTATTCTTTTTTTTTTTTTGTGTTTTGTATTATTTTTGGTAATTTTTTGTGTATTTCATATTTTGTATTTAATAATATTATTTTTTTATTTTTTTTGGGACAAAATTGATGTCCACAGCCATTATTCTTTTAAACTTTCTTACTTTGTTTTCCTAAGTTTTCAATCCAATTAAGTGTCTTTCATGTTAATTTAAATTTATGCAAGTTTAATTTAAGTTTTCAAGCACTTTAAATTTTGTTTTGATTTAATTTAAGTTCAAGCTCTTTAATTTTCTATTCTTGCTATTTTAATTTAAGTCAAGTTCATGCAATTTGAGGTTGATTTAGTTTTGCTCTAATTTGATTTAAGGTTTCTCAAGTTAAATTTAGTTGCACAAATTATGACTTCAAGTTATTAGATTAGGTTTAATATTTATACATGATTTAAAGTTTAATTTGCTTAAGTTCAATTCTGTTAGTTGTGATTTAAATTTATTTACATTGTTTATGATTCAAGCATGCTAGATTAGGTTTAATTTGTTGTTCTTAAGGTTTCATGAGTTAAATTGAGTTTGTTAAGTTTAATTTCAGTTTCAATTTTAGTTAATTTAGTATCTTTATATGATAATTCGATTTCTTAAGTTGCTGCATTAGATTTATTAGTTAGATTAAAGAATATAAAATTATTCCTTACTTTTAGGTTGCAACTTAAATTCGATATTATCTAAATTCTATTTGCATGTTTAAGTTTCAACTTTATTTACAATTTTGGTCTAAGTTACTGTTTAAGTTTAATTCTTTATTTTTGCAAATGTAAATTTCAATTTTAGGTTATTAGCTTGTTTAATTTAGTTTTTGCATATTAGTTTCAATTTGTCTAAATATAAATAAGGTATTATAATTTTAGTTCTTAATATTAACTCTATTTACAATTTCTATGAGAACGATACTCTAATCATCCTATAGTGCTTACGATCCATGCAATTGTGGTATCAGTCACTACTAGGCCATAATACCATAGCTCAACCAACCTTTTATCCTTCTTTTTTGAATTTTGCCAATTGAAACTCAACAACCAAGTTCGAAATGACCGCCAATGGATGATGATTCTATTTTCTTCCTCCATGACTCCACTAGAAGTTTGACACCAATGAACGTTGCTCACCATCAATGAAAGGTCAATTAAGGTTTTGTACTTCATTATGGACAAGAAATGGGTTTTTTCTCTTTATTTAATTGATGATGATATTTGTTTACTGATAGATTTTTTCCCTCACAATAACAAGAAATGGGCTTTTGTACTTCACTGTGAAAAAAAAAAAAAGGTAGACTTTTTACCATATTTGCTAATAGCTTTCATGGTCCGTAGGATATCAATCTTATAACTTAGTCACTATGTTTTCAAACTTATAGCTCAAACTCTTAAACTGGATCATATGGGTTTCAATGTCAAAATTCAATCACTATACTTTTATATTAGGGCTAGCTCGATAATTACATCTAAAGAATTATGAAATGAGGATACATTAGGTTTGGATAGGTAATCAAATTAAGTTGTCTTTGATATAGAACTATAGAAGGCAGGATTTTGTTTTTTACTATTTATTGTTAGATGGAGCTACATCATGTTTTAGAATGAAATGGTCCTATCAAGTTTAAAATTTTAATTATTTGAATTATTGTTAAATATATAATTCTATAATTCTATGTCACATAGGTTCTTGTACAAAATTTTCTCATGCTAATGGTAACTCTTTTTTATCAAAATTACTTTTAAGCTCAAGAGGTTCAGGAAGATATGGGTCATTAGATACTTGAAAATTTAATCAAAATGCCATTAAAAAAGGTGTGGTTGAGATGATTATTATAGATGGGTTACCATTTAGATTTGTGGGAGGGAAAAGATTTAGGCCTTACAAGTCCTAGATTTTCTATTCCATCATGATGGACTATTGTTAGGGATTGTTATCAACTTTATATAAATGAAAACTCACCTAAGGTAATTCTTGAAATCTTTTTCTATAAGAGTATCTCTTACCATTGACACAGATCTTATTGCAAATAATCAATTATATATGTCTTACAACTTATTTTGTTGACAATGATTGGAAAGTTAACAAAATGATATTAAACTTTTATTTCGTTTTCAGTCATGAATGTGAGGCCATCGATAGGGCAACTAAAAAATATTCGAGTGATTAGAGGATTAATAAAGTTTTTATTATTGCAATTGATAATGCTAGTTCTAATGATGTTGCAATCTTATATTTTAGGAAAAAAATTTAACAATATAAGAAGTAGTATTATAAGAGGCAAATAGATTCATTAAGATACGTTACTCATAACATTAACCTTATTATGAGTGATGGGTTAAAGGAAATAATTAATTTCATTACTTGTGTAAAGGGGTGGTTAGATATGTGAGACAAATATGCTCTAGGTTAGCTAAGTTTAAAGAGTGTGTTATCATTGAGCATATTAAAAGTAAAAGTTTGTTGTGTTTGAATGTTAGCATTTGGTGGAATGCCATTTACTTGATGTTGGAATAAGTTCAAAAGTTTGAAAGAGTTTTTTACAGCATTTGATGATGTTAATCCTTATTATAGAAGTGAGCTCTTGTTGGGAGATAGGGTATCCAATCAGAATGCTTGGCAAGTGTTAAGAGATTATGTTTTTTCTTGCAAAAAGTTTACAACCTTATAGATAGAATTTTAGGTTTTTCATATGTCACCTCTAACACTTTTTTTAAAGATATTTGTGGTGCTTATGTTATTTTACAAGATTGGCAATTGAATGTTGATATCGAGTTGAATGTAATGGCTAAGAGAATGAAAGATAAGTATGAAAAGTATTAAGGGAATGTGGAAAAAATGAATATATTGTTTTATATTACTTCTATTCATGATTTTAGAAAAAAAAACCTGCTTTTGTTGAGTTTTGTTTTATGAAAATGTATTCTTATAATCAAACTTCAGTGATGATTAAAAAAATTACAAGAAGTAATAAGTGAGTTATTTGATAAATACAAAATCCTATTGCAACCTCTATCTATACAAGTTAACAAAAGTAGCCAAGCGAGTCAAATTACAAAATCCACTGATGAACTTGGAATTAGGAACCTATATGACTTATAAGTTGTTTGGTCGAGTTTATGAGTTATTGATTTGAATATGGTACAAAATAGAATAGGTAGAGTTGGATAAATATTGAATAAGGTACCTAATGCTATTAAAAAGGGGTATGTTGCGTGCTTCTGAATATATACAAATCATGACAAATAATAAAGTATGAATAGAGTATCATTCTCACAAGGGTTGTAAATAAACCTAGCATTAAGTACTAAAATTATAACACCTTAACTATATTCAGACTAATTGAAAATTATGTAATTTACTAAACCAATATGCTAGATCAAAATTAGCAATTAAAATAGCAATTTAATTAAATATAAATTATTCAAAAATGACAAATAAATTATGCAATAACTAAAAACAGTTTTTAAACATAAGACAATAAATTAACTATAATGCATTTAACATAAAATAGTCCTAAAACTATATGCAATAAATTAAATAGAAGCATAATTATGAAATTAAACAATGTAGTAGCTAAAAACTAAATGCAGTAAAATTTTAAAAGACCAAAAACAAAAAGTAAACCCTAAACTAATGCAAAAAACCAAAACAAAAATATGTAGTACCTAAAACAACCTCTAAACTATGTTAAAACCTAATTGTAAACATGTTGTAAATAGATTCCTAACTTGAAACTAAAATCTAAGAATTAAATAAACTAGAATGCTAAAATTTTAACCAAAAACTGAAACTAAAAAGAACTTAGTTTCAAGTCAAAGGACTAGTCATTCAACTGACACATAAAAACATTAATAATTCAATAAAATAAAGTTGTTTAGACATTTTTTTAGTGCTTAAATGAATGAATTTTGCGTAGTTCTTAGTGAAATAAGATTCTTTTACTGCTAATGTGCTTAATTTAATAATGTGTAGGTAATTTTGAAGAAAAGAGAAAATCTTACTAAATTCTGAAAAATTCTTGACAAATTCCACCTTAAATTAGAAAAGATCAACTTGCCATTAGTTTTTCTACTTAAAAATGGTCTTTCCATTTTAACTTGGATTCTTAATTTGATTAGGATATCCCACTTTGACTTGAAATTCCTACCTTGACAAGAAGATCTTAGTGAAGTTGACTTGGGGAATGCTTTCATAGTTGACTAAGAAATCCTATGTTAACTTAGTATTCCTACTTAGCGTAGAATTGCATGAGGTAGAAAGGTATGAGTAGCACACTAAAAAAGATATATGAAGCCTAAAGTTACAAATCCAATCCAAGATTGTGTCTGAGGCAAGCCTAATCCAAAAGTAGGTTTAAATAGAGCCTAAAATACCACTAGAATAGGTTTGTTGAAAAATGGGCCATTCAGTTCTATGTTTATTCAAAAAGTCCTAATCCAAGTTGGTGTATTGGTTTCTAAAAGGTTGACTTTTAGGAATTACAACCTATTATTTTCTCTTAGAAAAAAACCTTAGCCACACCTACATGTATTCTTTAAAGGAAAATTCTTCTATGACTCTTAAAGAAGCATGAAACAAGTCTATCACTTAGAAGAGAGATGGTTAAACCTATTTTTTGGCATTCTATAAAGTCACATCAAATTCATTTCATCTTTTTAAATGCTAACAAGAAGACATGTAAAGAGATTTGATTCACACTAGTAAGATCTATACAAATCAACACTTAATTTTTTCAAGAATTTGTTTGCATACATTAAATAGAACCAAATCATATTAGTACAATAAAGATTCAAGTCAAAAAGACTTTTTCATTCAAGAATCCAAGCTTGGCTAAACAACATAATGATCATATCAAAGCCAACAGCCCCTCGTACTTATCTATTTAGGGTTTCTTATACTTTAATTCTATAAATAGCTAGTCAAGTTAGAGAAAAAAAGGCATGGTTAGGGTGGCATCCCAATCTTTAATTACTTAGCCCTTTTTTATTGTTCTTTTGTTCTTTTAAGCTTGTTTTCCTTCATGGCTGGGAGATTATTAGCTTTCTTGCTTTTTTTTTAAAAAAATTTTATTGTTCTTAAGCTTTTTTTTTTATACAGCAATTTAAGATTGTTCAAGTTTCTTTTAATTTTCAAAGCAATTTAAGTTTTAGTTTTCAAGTTTAAGTTTTTATTCTTACTTTTTCAATTCAAATTAATTTAAGTTTATGCAATTCATTGCTATTTCTCTTTGTCATAACATATAGATCCGTGGACCTACTACTAAACATAGATTAGAAGGAATCGCCACCAATCTTTTTTGTTTATGTGTGATTGGTCACCTGATTAAATTTGATTTACGAAAACAGATGTTAGGTTCAAAATCGATTATGCATGAAGAATATTGTAGCACCCCCACAACGTTCATCCAAAGGATGGTGCCAGTTTGATTTCAAATTATCCAAGCCTTGATCATTTTCATGATTACCTAATAATTTAATATTGAAAATTAGTCTTAAAATTGTCCCAATAGTTTGGCAGCAATTTCAGATAATTTTTTTAGCTCAGAAGTATTCATAGATACTAGTATCCTATTTTGAAAAAGCTTCATTATTGGATTTATTAAAGTATTTTATTCAGTAAAGTCTTCCAATAGTTTGGTAGGATTTAATTTGAAGCAATCTTCCAATAGTTTAGAAGATGAAAATTATTTATTTATTTATTTATTTTAAAAAAATGATTTACGAAATTTTCTAATAGTTTGGTGGATTCCACAAAAACTTAAACCCATAAAAACTCTTTAATAGTTTGGGTGAAATTCATGAATTTATTTGTAAGGATTTTTATTTGAAAAATTTATTGAAAAGATTTTATAAATATTTTTGAAAACTTTATTTGAAAAGATTCTTTTTTATTTTTTTATTTTCATTTGAAAATATTATTATTTTTTTACTTTAAGAATTAAAAATAGCATAAATAACATTTAAAAAAAACCAAAAAAGTAATAAAAAATTAAATGGGTTAAAAATAAAATAAAATAAAATAAAATGGAAAAGAGAAAACCAACGATCAAGTTAAGTCCGAAAGCGGGTCGACAAGCGGGTCATTGAGTCAGCACGCGGATCTTGGGTTGTCCAAAATGACATCGTTCCAGACTGCTATATAAGCCACATACCATGCTTCAATCCTCAGAAACCTTCTGCCTCTTCTCTCTCTAAGCTAGAAACCCTCTCTCTTCTCTCTAAGAAACTTGTCCGAAGATTTAAACAGAATCTGAAAATTTTGCCAAATTCTAAGAATCTCATCAAAATCTCATCGGATTCTGAAAATTTTGTCAAAATTTGGAATTCTTAACCGGATTCTAGGAAACTTATCGGAATCCCACCAGAAACTTCAAACTTTACAAAAAAAATGATAAAAAAAATTCAAACTTTCATCAAAAAATTCATCCTAACCTAGAAAAACCCATAAATTTCCTAGAAAATCCTAGAAACTCCTTAAACCTCCTCAAAAAGCTTTAAATCTTTTTTCAATACCTTCTACAACCTTAAATCTACCTCTCGAAACCTAGAATCATACCCAAAACTATGAATCAAACCTTAAATTTCAACTTCAAAATTTCAGAAACCCTTGCTGCTAGAATTTTTTCAAATCATTTTTTTCTCAAAATTTCTCTTTATATCTGTCTTCTGATTTTCAATCCAATTTATAGATAGTCTTAGGATGATTTTTAGGAAATGGATGGAATCAATCCAAGCTTGAATCTTGGGATTAATTCTATTTGAGCGTAATCTTAGGTCATTGATTTAGTTCTGGTTGATTTTGCATTAAAGACATTAACCATGGGATCTTGATTTAGATCCTAATTTTCTCATTCACGAGCAAATTCGAAAGAAAAGAAAAAAAGAAGGAAAAAAAGTAAACGTAAATAAATAATAATAATAATAATAACCATAGTATATAATATATAATAATAATAATAACTATAGTATATAAAATAATCTATAATATATAATAATAATAATAACTATAGTGTATAATATAATATATAATAATACTATAGCATACTAATAAAAGTAATAATATTAGCATCTAATTGATCATAATTTATCTCGGACACAGATGGGTATTTATGGCTGCCTTTTTTTGCACATCATTGTTAAACATAGATTATGCAAAGACTTAGACACCTACTCTATTCAAGTCAAATCAATGAGTAAAATAGATCAGGGATGAATCTGGAGTCGAAAGTAAAATTATTTGACCTAAGCCGAGATTGAGTGATTAGGACGATGCCGTGAGTTTGAAAGTGATCTGACTTAAATCGAGATCGGATAACTAGGATAATGTCATGAGTCGAAAGGTAACCAAGACTGAATCAAGATCATAGATAAAAGATCGAACTAATGCCGCGAGTCTGAAGATGACCTGACCTGAGCCAAGATCACATGGCTGAGACGTTACCGTAAGCTGAAGGTGATCAAGACTGAGTCGAGGTCATAAAGATAATCTGACCTAAGTTGAAATCAAATGATTGGGATGATAGTACGAGTCTGAAAGTGGCCAGATCAAGTCAAGGTCGTAGGTAAATGACTAGACTGATGCCGTGAGTTTGAAGATGATCTGACTTGAGTTGAGATCAGATGACTGAGATGATACCACGAGTCTGAAGGTGACCAAGATCTAGTCGAGGTCATAGGTAAATGACTAGACTGATTCCGTAAGTCTGAAAATGATTAGACTTGATTCAAGATCAAATGACTGGGACAATATTGCGAGTTTAAAGGCTACCATGATCGAGTTAAGGTCATAGGTAAATGATCGGATTAATTTGCAAGTCTGAAGATGATCTGATTTGAGTCAAGATCAGATGACTAGAATGATGTCACGAGTCTGAAGGTGACTAAGACAGGGTCATGATCATAGGTAAATGATCAGACTGATGCACAAGTCTGAAGATAATCTGACCTGAGTCAATATTATATGACTGAGATAATGCCACAAGTCAGCAATGAAGCAATCAAAATCAAGTCAAGGTCGAAGATGAATGATCGAAATGATGCTTTGGGTCAAAAAATAAAGTTCAAAATTTCTCTCTAAATCTAAAGATTCACAATTTGGATATTCAAAATTTTGTGATGTTCCATAACAAAAGTTGAAAAATCCAAATATTCCAAGTTTAACAAAATCGTAAAGATTTAATATTTGTAAAAAATTTTAGAATCGTAAGAATGAAAGATTTGAAAGATTCTACGATTTGTAGAGGTTCTAGATTCATAAAGATACAAGGTTCACAAGGACTTTTAGATTCGCAAGAAAGATAGATTCGTAAGATTTTAAGTTTCACAAAGGCTTTAGATTCGTAAAGATGCAAGGTTCATAAGGACTTTTAAATTCGTAAGATTTCAAGTTTCACAAAAGTTTTAGATTCGCAAAGATACAAGGTTCACAAGGATTTTCAGATTCTTAAGATTTTAAGTTTCGCAAAGGTTCTAGATTTGCAAAGATTTCAAATTCACAAGAAAGAAAGATTCGTAAGATTTCAAGTTTCGCAAAGGTTTCATAATAGAATTAAAATAGTCAGAAAGATAAAGTGACCAAGATCGAGTCAAGGTCAAAAATGAATGACCGAAACAATGTCATAAATTAAGAAAATGATCTAGCCTGAGTCGAGATCGAATACCAAGACAATATCGCAAGTATGAAACATAAAGTGACTAGGACCGAGTCGAGGTTAAAGATAAATGATCGGGATTATACCACGAGTCAAGAAAATGATCTTACCTGAGCTAAGATCGAATGACCGGGATGATGTTGTGAGTCTAAAAATTATCTAGACTGAACCGAGATCAAAAGTGAATAATGAATGATGCATGTCATATCTAGGATGCAAATGTAAACACAATATATCAATGCCATGTAATTTTAATTGTGGTAGCAAAGTTTTGAAGACTCTACCAGTTTTTCTTGGGTTTTCAGTATTAATAGTCTCAGAGCAAATTTTGTTAATTGATCTATGTCATTCTTCTCATCTGGTCACAATTCGCAAGCCATGTTAACCAATCTATTAATGAATTGGGTCATCTTACTTGTCTCATCATAAATTATTTTCTCATGCGTCTTTCACTTATCTCATATTGAATTTTTTTAAAAAAATGGAAAACTCTTTATGAAACATGCCATTAATTTATTTGACATCATTCAAATCAGTGACAAACATGATACATTTCTTTGGTTCATTCAAAGAATGTTCATTTAGTGAAAGATAAAAAGAATGAGTTTTTATTGTTAAAAAAATAAAAGATAGGGTCAAGAACAACTCAATGGTGAATAAAGGTAAAATATCAAGATTTATTCAAATAAGACATCATCATCCAAAATAATGATTGCTCAGACAATTTTTGAACTAAACTCAGGATCATCTTTCAAAAACACATTCCATTAATGTCTTCAATCTTTGAGTTAATTATCATCCTCATTCTAAGGACTTTCACATGAAGCTATTTTTTTCAAGTTTTTATTTTCACTTAAATCGCCTTTTCGGATTTTCAATTTAAGTCTTTTTTTCCCCTTTTATCTTTTTTTTATTTTTTTTTTGTTATTATTTTTTTTCTTTTTTTATCTTTTTGTCTTTCTTTTTTGCTTTTTGCTTTTTTTTTTCCTTTTTTCTTTGTATACCTTTTTCTCATTTTTTTCTCTCTTTTATTGACAACTTGATCAAAGCTTCACACAATTCATGATTCTCCAATCAAGTATTCACATTTGATCAAAATAGACTTTTAAGGGACATAACATAGGCTATGGTAAAGGGTGTCAAAGAAAAGGATAAAACAAGCCCAAATTGTATTTGAAGGGTAATTAAACCAAGGATCATTTCTTCATGTAAGGCACTTTGACATTTTACCCCATCAATGTTTTTTTTTTACTTTTTTTTGGTAGAACACATTGGCATTTTGCCCCATGAATTTTTTTTTTCTTTTTAGTGGGGCATATTGGCATTTTACCGATCAATTTTTTTATTTTTTTATTTGTCAGAAAAACTTAATCACAAAAGGGCTTTGCCCCTAAGTATGAATAAATTTATCAAACTTTACCCCTAGTGTAGGGGTGATCATTGGTTAGAATTCTTTAAAAAAAAATTTAAAAGGCTCAAACATGGTAGCAAAAGATGATTTTTTCTCTCTTTTTTTTTGGAATGATAAAAAAAAAATGTCCGTTTCTCATATCAAACATGAATACTCTCAACGAAGAACATTCATTGACTAGAAACAGACTTGTGAACAATTGTAAGAATCATGTATTGCATCACTTTTAAAATTCTTCTCCTGATTTATCTTTTTATTCAACAATCCTCATAAATCAATAATTTTCATCTATCAATCAAATTATCATGAATATTATTTTCAAAATCGAATCCTAAATTATCATCATGACTGTTTAAACTTTCATTATTTGAAATTAAAAAAATGTGTATGAAAAAAATTATGAGATGGTAAAAATAAATGATGGATATTCACACAAAAAAATGTCATGAAAATGCATCATATTTTTCACTTTTATTAAAATGATAAAAAATAAAATGAAATTCAAATACATAAAAGAAGATTCATATTCTCAAAAAATTTAAGATGATAGGCAGTTTCAATTATTTTTTTAAAATTATGCCCCTGGATGATTGGGCGATGAGTTACCACTGACATTATATGCCATGTTTCCACTAGCATCAAAATTTATCAGCCCTTCTTTAATCAAATTTTACACCGTACATTTTAAAGGGATACAATTTTTAGTAGAGTGGCCTGCCACCTTAAAATGATAATCATAGTAGGCAGTGAGGTCATACCATTTAGCATAAAGAGTTTCAAGTTGTTTTATAGGAATAGGGGCAATTAAGTGGTTTTTGTAAAGCTCTTAGTATAGTTTGGTATAACTCATAGGGATAGGGTTAAATGTAGGCTTTTTTTTATTCCGTGATTCTTGTACAGCACTCATTGGAGTAGTGGGATGAATGAAGGGCTTAAGAGGGGATGGATAAGAGGATCATAGAATTGACTGGTGAAGTATATCAGAAACATGACTTATAGGAGAATGATACATGGGATAGATTGATTGAGAGTATTTTTTGGATTGCTGCCTATCAACACTTACAACTCGAGTCTTACTTTTCTTTTTCTTTGATATCTTTTTAGTAGAAACTTTTTTTCTTTCAATTTGTCGTTCTTGATTGCATTTTCAATAATCTCCCTTAAAATCATCATATTGATAAAATTTTTAGTCGTATTCCCTATCATCTTTTCATAATAAAGCGACTTTAGAGTGTTTACAAATAGCACTATTGTTTCTTTCTCTGTTATGGGAGGTTGGACCAAAGCGGTAACATTTTATCACTTTTGAGTATATTCTTTGAAAGACTCAGATACTTTTTTCTTCATACCTTATAACGAAAGGTGATTAGGAGCCATGTGTATGATGTGATAGTACTGATTGATGAAGGATCGAGTCAAATCCTTTCATGACTTAATGCGAGTCTTATCCAACTGAACATACCACCTTGTAGCATACCCAGTTAAGCTATCTTGAGACACATGCATTAGTAATTTCTTATTGCTAGCATGTGCTACCATCTTTCAATAGTACATTGTGATATGCGTAATGAGGCACTTGGTACCATCATACTTTTCAAATTCTGGTACCTTAAATTTCGGAAAAATCATAACATTTGAAACTAGGCAAAGGTTAGCAGCATCATGGATCCATAGAAATCAATGCCTTTCATAGCCTGTAATCTTTTCTCAATCATGCTCATGACTTGATTAGTCTTTGAATCTTTCGAAGGTGTAGTCGTATGCAATTTCATTTCTTCATTAGTCTCATCATTTTGATGGGCTCATTTGTCTTTTCAACGAAAACAACATTGGTATAGCTCTGAACATTCCCTTGATTAGGTGTGTAAGGCATTATATAATTCAAGAATATGGTCTGCTATGGCTAAAAACTTGAAGTGGTTTGGGTTTGATGCGGACCAAAACCTAGTGGGTATGGTGATTCGATAACTTTATGTGAACCATCTTCTTCCACCTCTTTTCCTTTGTTTATCTTTTTAAGAGCATCTAGAATCTCATTTAATTTTTTTTAAGTATCTCCTGTACCATTTTTAACTTTTCAAATCGGTCTGTATTGTCTTGCTCCATCTTCTTGGCTTGGCCCGAGTGTAGTACTGGTGTTTAGCTATCCTCGAACCTTAATTTCCCATAATTATGGTGTAAATTTAGAATAATCTTTATGAACCTATCAGATTATGCATGTGGATAAATGCAGTGATATATGAATGTATGCATACACAATAAAAAAAAAAAGGTTAGCAACATAATATATAATCTACATGTATGTTTATGAATATGGACAAGAAAAAAAGAAGACAAGAAAGTCAGTTAGTCACCTCAATCAAAAAAATAAAGCATAAACACTATAAAGCAATTAAAATAACAACATGACCTTAAATTTTGGGTTAACTATAAAGGGTGGAAGGACATGGCTCTATCTATGGTTAGGGTCTTAAACCTAACTATATACAGTTTGGATTACTTTTAAAAGGTTCTTAAATTATTTCTTACATCATTATCCATTATAGACTAATAAGGCATCCCGATCCTCACCCATCATAGGCTACAAGCGAAAATGATTTAATTTGAGTGAGAGTGTTTCATATGCCTATGCAAAGACATGAAATTTCACAAGAGCATAGGTACTTCACTCCCTTCTAAAGGTAAAGCCCGGATAGAGAGCTTATGTTATGCATATGCAAATGAATGATAGGTATATATACAATAAATAGATAATTAAGCAAATATAAATAATGAATAAAAGAAAGACAAATGAATAATTAAGCAAGTATACATAATGAAAAGGAAAATAAATAATAAAGCAAAAATGAGCAATAAAAGGGAATAAAATAATTTCAAATTTATTAAGAGAAGCTTGGATAATAAGAAATTATGTACTGGCTTGACTCTCAATGTCCCTAATGGAGTCGTCAAACTGTTATAATATATAGATCCGTGGACCTACCGCTAGACATAGATTAGAAAAATACGCTACCAATCTTTTTTTTATGTGTGATTGGTTAGCTGATTGAATCTGATCTGCGAAAACAGATGTTAGGGTCGAGAATTGGTTAGGCATGGGAAAAGGTTATAGCACCCCCCACAACACTCATCTAAAGGATGGTGTCAGTTTGATTTCAAATTATCAAAGCCTTAATCTTTTTCATGATTTACCAAATAATTTAATATTTAAAATTAGTCTTAAAATTATCCCAATAGTTTGGTAGTAATTTAAGATAATTTTCTTACCTCAGGAGTATTCATAGAGACTAGTGTCCCATTTTGAAGAGGCTCCATCATCAAATTTATTAAAGTATTTTATTTAGTAAAATCTCATAATAGTTTGGTAGCACTTAATTTGAAGTAATCATCTAATAGTTTAAAAGATGAAAATTATTTTTTAAAATTGATTTACGAAATTTCTTAATAGTTTGGTGGATTCCATAAAAACTTAAACCCATGAAAACTCTCCAATAGTTTGTGTGAAATTCATGAATTTATTTTGCAAAGATTTTTTGTTGAAAAAGATTTTTTGTTTTTTCATTTTTTTATTGAAAAGATTTTATAAATATTTTTGAAAACTTTATTTGAAAAGATTCTTTTTTTATTTTTTTATTTTTATTTGAAAAGGTTATTATTTTTTTACTTTCAAAATTAAAAAAGGCAGAAATAACATTTTAAAAAAAAACCAAAAAAGTAATAAAAAATAAAATGGGTTAAAAACAAAATAAAATCAAAAAATAAAAATAAACGAAAAAAAGAAAAACTTGCAATCGGTCGGGCAAAACATAGGTCAGCGTGTTGGTCATCGGATAAAAACACAGATCATGGGTTGTCCAAAATGACATTATTTCAAGCTGCTATATAACCATCTACCACGTTTCAATCCTCAAAAACCTTCTGCCTCTCCTCTCTCTAAACTAGAAACCCTCTATCTTCTCTCTAAAAAACTTGTCTGAAGATTCAAACATAATTTGAAAATTTTGCTGGATTCTGGGAATCTCATTGAAATCTCGTTGGATTCTGAAAATTTTACCAGAATCTAAAAATCTTAATTGGATTCTAGAAAACTTATTGAAATCCCACTGAAAACTTCAAACTTCATCGAAAAAATCATCAAAAAATTCAAACCTTCATCGAAAAATTCATCCCAACATAGAAAAATCCAAAAATTTCTCAAGAAATCCCAAAAACTCCTCAAACCTTTTTAGAAAGCTTTAAATCTTTCCCAAAACCTTTTACAACCTTAAATCTGCTTCTCGAAACCTAGAATCACACCCAAAACTATAAATCAAACCCTAAATCCCAATTTCAAAATTTCATAAACCCTTATGCCAGAATTTTTTTGGACCCATTTTTCCTTAAAATTTCTCTCTGTGTCTGTCATCTAATTTTCAATCCAATTTATAAATAGTCTTAGGATGATTTTTAGGAAACAGATGGAATCAATCCAGGCTTGAATCTTGGGATTAATTCTGTCCAAGCATAATCCTGGTTCCTTGATTCAATTCTGGTTGATTTTGCATTAAAGGCATTAACCATGGGATCCTGATTCAAATCTTGATTTTCTCATTCACGAGCAAATTCAAAAAAAATGAAAGAAAAGAAGGAAAAAAATAAATGTAAATAAATAATAATAATAATAATGATAACCATAGTATATAATATATAATATATAATATATAATAATAAAAATAATAATAACTATAGTATATAATATATAATATATGTATAATAATAATAACAATAATAACTATAGTATATAATATAAAATAATAATAATAACTATAGTGTATAATATAATAAATAATAATACTATAGTATACTAATAAAATTAATAATATCCCCAGCTAATTGATTACAATTCGTCTCGGATACAAATAGGTGTCTACACTCTTTGGTTAAATGCTTGCATGTTTCAATTGATCAATTCTAGTTCAGTTTACATTTTAATGGTTTAGTATTGATTTAAATTATTGTTATCTGAGTTAGTTAAAATTGATTTGGTTAAAGTGCATGTTCTTAGGTCTAATTAAATTTGATTAATGTTTAATTGAGTTACCTTATTCAAACTACTTGCTATGGTAAGTTTAAATTTAGTAATTCTTATATGTTAATTAGTTTAATTAGATTCTATTTTTAAAGTTCTAAGGTTAATCTAGTTTAGTTAATTTTAATTTATAGTAATTGCATGTTTTAAGATTTAAGTAAGTTTAATTTGCTTCTGCTTGATTACAAATTCAATTTATTGCTCTTGTTTATGTTATTGCATACACACCTTAGTTAAATTGCATGATTTTAGGTTTAGTTGATTTAAGTTAATTTCAATTCTAAATTAATTCATCTTATTTGATTTGGTTCTTGTTAATTTGTTATGTTTGCATGTTTAATTTTTTACTTAGTTTGCTGCATTAGTTAATTCATAAGTTTTAGTTAAAGTATATAGTTTCCATAATTAGGGTTCTATTTAGAGTTTATACATGTTTAAATTGATTTTGTATGCTTAGTTTTTAATTTTAACTTGCTAGTAATTTTAGTTTTAGCTTAATTTAAGTTGTTTGCATAATTTGCTTGTTGTTTACATTAGTTTAGGTTTAAATTCATATCAATTCATTGTTATTGCATGTTTATAAGTTTAATTGTGTTAGTCAATTTCTGTTTTGATTATTTATTAAGTAATTGCTTCCTTATTCTTATTTCTTCAAATATAAGAAATATAAGCCAATTTTATTACTTGAATTACTCTTTTTTAATTTTTGTGAGAATGATATTTACTTACTATTTGTAAGATTTGTGTGCTTGCCAAATCTCAATAAAACATTTCCACAAACATTTAAGTGAGATATGAAATGAAGATTTATTACAGGTCATGTTCAATGAATTTGTTCTCTAACAAGCACTTACATATTATCGTCAATATCTCCATATTTTAATCTATGAAGTCAGTTATTTATTCATAAGTGAAGAGTCTTAACATGTATCAGCCTTTCAGCATTATTGATCCCTATCTTAATAATACATTGATTAGGAATAATTTGATGTACATGATTGATGCATAGTGATCTCATGCAATTACTCTTTACAATTCCTTTACAAGGCCATTATGTTTCATGGGCTTCATCTAATTAGCATGTTGATAAACATTTTATCCTCATGCTAATGATGAATAAAAACCTTTTAATCACTAGAAATTGATAATTCTATAATTTTATAGAATTATCATAGTGCTCCATGATATATTTTTGCTTGGTTTTTAAAAAATTCATGAAAATACACTCCTAGTTAGTTAAATTTCTCATATGTAGGTAATTTTAGCAAAACAAAGGAAAAACAAGTAAATGTGAATGATTTAAAGTAATTTCGATCAATTTGGAAGCAAAACGAGCTTGTTGGTTGAATCTTGATTTGTTTAGATGAGTAACCGAATTAAAAGGTGTTTGAGCTTAATTAAGCTAACTAAAGATGCACCGAAGCATGATTCTAAGTGTTTAAAACATGTTAGTAAGTGATCAAGTTTTTTAAGGACTTCATTAAGATAAAACAATAATGAAAATAGTGGAAGAAAATTGTTTACAAGCTCAAAGGAAAATATGCAGTTGAGGTGTAGTTTTGATAATTCTATTTTTTTTAGAATTATCATAAGATTTTTATGCTAAATTATAAAACTTTTGTACTTGATTTTTGCTTGATTAAATTCATTTTCTACCTAAATGAGCTAAATGTCCTAATTGTAGAAAATGGAATATTGAGGTGAATTAAATTGAAAATACAGTTAAACTCAAGGTGAAGTTGTTGGATTAAAGATCTAATTTGGAAGCCATTGGACATAAGAAGCTAGCTTAAGACTTAAAGAAACTAAGGTAGCAAGTGGCATTTTTTGTAGGCTATTTTTGGAGTGGATTCATGTAAGATTTGAAGTTGTTAAATGGGCTAAATTGAAGCTAAACTTAAGCCAAATTTGATGATATTTAAAAGCTCATTTTATAGGTTAAAATTGGAAGCAAAAGCTAGAGCAAGTACCAAAGGCAATCACAGTTTTATAGGGTTGGGCAGTGTGCATTTTATTTGACTTTAAGAATTATATATTTTGATTCTATTTGAATTAGTTGGTTGTGCATGAGCTGCATAGGAAGAAAAAAAGATTAAATCTAGACCTTTAAGAAACTTCAAAGAAGTGAAAAAATTGCTAAGACCATAAACCAATGCAAAATCACTGTCTTAAAAAGTCTAAGTCAAATCATGCTAGAGTGAGCTGTATGGGAATGCATTTTTTGCCAAGGTTGGGAAGTCCTGATTTTGGAGGAATTATAAGGCCAATTCTATAAAGATGACTTGAAATTTTTCTCTTCTCCCATTGGATAGCAAGAGTAAACAAGGATTATCACACAAGAACCAATGACTTTATACAAAGAGGGAACAAACATTTGACTGCCAATTAATACCCAATGCTGACAAATTTCTTCTATTGTGTAGCTTTTGATGTGTTAAAAATGCTTTTAGTTACAAAAATCAGAGGGCATGTGAACACATAAATAAAGAATGAGTTTGAATAGAAGTGGCACAAAAAAAAAGGCAATATACATGAAAAGGGGGTTGTAATGCATGATCATTCTCAATGTTGCCAGCTTTGACAAAGTTGCAACTTAGGAACTTGAAAATCTTAAAAAATTAGTCTTTGTTGAGCTTAAGTGGCTGCTAACACACCTTACACAGGGCTAATTAAGACTTTCTCATTGGACCATGCATGGAAGCTCATATGATGGAGAAATGACATGGACAATAAAACATTAGTATTTTTGTTTTTTCACCTCCAGAATAGTCCATGTTTGAACAAAGACATTAAGGGCTAAGTTGTATTATTAAAGGTCATTGATTAGCTAAAAATTATCCTTGCTTTAACCTTTAAATAGAATATTATAGGGCACAAAGGAATAGGCCACCTTTTGTAATTTTTTTTGTTCTTTTTTCACTGCCTTAAGTGTGGCTCAACAAATAGCAACTATTGCTAGTCTTGTTAAGCTGTTTTAGGCTCCATTTTAGCTTTGTTTTCTTATTTTTAAATAGTCTTGTTCATATTTTTAATTTACTTTTATTGTATTAAACCATTACTTTTTAAAATTTTAAGCTTTAAGTTTTAGTTTCCTTTAAAGTTTAAGCAAATTTCAATTTTTGTTCTAGTCCATTTTTAGTTCAATTTTGCTTTGATTTTTTACCATTTTTATGTTGTTTGAGCTTGGATTTGGCTTGAGGATGAAAGCCTAAGTTGACATTGAGTTTGAAAAATCATCTAACTGAGTCTAAATGGTTTGACTCTATTTTAGTTCATTTTTGTACTGTTTTCAACCAAGAATTTCATGATGTTGTGTTCAGTTTTTAGGAATGCTTACCTATGCATTTTTTATTTGATTTTAATCTATTTTCAAGATATGTCTTTAGATTTAGTATATCATACACGTACATTAAGTTATGTTAGCATTTAGGTCGAAAAGTTCATGTTGTTTTTCAATTTTCATAATGTATTTTCAACATTATTTTTGTCCTTGTTCTGTTTAATTTTTAAGGGCTGTTTTCTATAAGTCTATTTTGAGTTCGTGATGTTTGTTTTAATGTTTCCTTGCATCTCATGTTATTTTTTCTTTCATTTTAGCTCATAGACACATTTTAGTATTAATTTTTCTTTTTGTGTAAAAAAGATGTTTCATTTCTGTCTAGGCTATTTTATAAATGTTAAATATACATTTTCAAGTTGTTTGTAGTTTTGTTTAATTGGTTTTCATGTCATTTATACTTAGATCTCATGTTTAAGTCAATTTCTTTATGTGTATTTTAGCTTATTTACATAACTCTCTCTTTTTTTATGTTTTGGTTTAACTACATTGTTTAGAATGTGTTTTAATTCTATTTTAAATGTTTAAATCTGGTATTTTGATTCAGTTGCATATTTAAATCTTGTTTATATAATGCCTTACATGTTAGGTAAGTGTTGGTGTTTATTTAGGATAGTTTACTAAGTATTAAATAATTTTTTCTTGTTTATTTTCATAAGTTGCATTTTTCCTTTTTCATGGCTTTTTAAGTTATGTTTTCAGCCCTTAATCTTGTTAATTTTAGTCTTTAAATCATGCCTTGTTTTTATGAATATATTTAGAAGTATGTTTGCCCGCTAGTTCATGTATGCTAATATTTCATGCTTAGTTGTTAAATTCTCTACTATATGTAGTTGTTTGTGTGATTAGTTGCTTTGTATTCTAAGTCATTTTGTTTAATGCCATTTAGGTTCATGTTAGTTTTAGTTTGCATGAAATGTATAGGTTAGACTTTATTTATAGTTAATTTAGCACTCAGTTAAGTGAGTTTTAATTATTGTTAATTTTAATTCGTATGTTATTTTAGATTTATAATTTCATACATTTATGTTATACCATAGGCCAAATACCATCTAACTCATTTTAGGATTTTAATTTCAAGTCATTTACATTTATGTTTTTGCATCTACATGCCATTTAAGGTTTAGGTTACCATTTAGGGTAAATTGCATTTTTATTTATTTTAGTTCCATTTAACTTCATATTGTACCTATTTAGTTATTACATTTTACTTTTATAATTTTTATACTTGTATTAGAGCCTCATTGTTTAGGTTTAAAAAACTTTCTTTTTTTAGTAACTTTTTATTTTAGGTAACTTTCTATTTTTAGTAAGTTTTAGGGTTAATTTAGAAATTTTAATAATTTGTTAATAATTAAGGTTCAATTTCATTTGATATAAATTTTAAGTTTAATTAATTGATAATGTAGGTTTAATTTAATTAATTTAGTTCAATCAAACAAAAAGTTTTCATAAACCAAATATACCCCCAATGTCTAATTTCAAGTCATTTACATTTATGTTTTTGCATCTACATGCCATTTAAGGTTTAGGTTACCATTTAGGGTAAATTGCATTTTTATTTATTTTAGTTCCATTTAACTTCATATTGTACCTATTTAGTTATTACATTTTACTTTTATAATTTTTATACTTGTATTAGAGCCTCATTGTTTAGGTTTAAAAAACTTTCTTTTTTTAGTAACTTTTTATTTTAGGTAACTTTTTATTTTTAGTAAGTTTTAGGGTTAATTTAGAAATTTTAATAATTTGTTAATAATTAAGGTTCAATTTCATTTGATATAAATTTTAAGTTTAATTAATTGATAATGTAGGTTTAATTTAATTAATTTAGTTCAATCAAACAAAAAGTTTTCATAAACCAAATATATCCTCAATGTCTAATTTCAGTAATTCACCTTAGGTTAGAAACGCAATCCCTAAAGAATGATAACTTGGAATACTTCCAATCTATATTATTTGTGTGGCTTGTACATTTATGATACTTCTACATGATCAGCATCAAATTTATATGAGTTAAATGGGAGCTAGAATTGGGATTAATTTAACAAAGGAATTACCAGCTGACTTGACCTTTTCTTGAACTCTTATTGGCTTAGATTTGAGCAAAAGGATCATAACATTTGGAGCCAAATTGAAGAAGCAAAGAGATCAATGATGTGATGGTTATATGTGCAGTTATTGCAAGTTATAAATGGGAGTTAAATTGGAGTAATTTTGGTGAATAAATTAGATGCTGAGTTAATCATTTTTTGACTTTTTATTATATGATTAAAAAACACTTGGATCATTACCACTTAAAGCTTAAAGTCCCCTATGAAATGAAAAAACTACTGCTATCAAGAGAAGAGTTGAAACTTATGGTTTGTAACTGTTTTTACTAACTTGGAGGTTGAGTTGGCATAATGAAGCATTCTTATTGGTCCAAACTCATCATTGATTGTTTATAGGTACCCCATTTAGTTTTCATTTAAAGGGGGAGCTAAGCATAGAGCTGAGTAGAGACTAGAATTTAACTTAGAAGTAGAAAAAGTGTAGAGTAGATTTGTTTTCCTACATTTTCTTTCTTGCCAAACAACTTTTGCACTTACATTTTTTCTTGAATTTTTAGCAATTTAAAGTTTTTTTTAGCTGTTTATTACATTTACTTTGTTGTTACTTGAATTTACATTCAATTGCATTGTGAATTTCTTTTAATTGAGCTTGTTATTTTAGTTTTTTTATTTTTGTTTTATTTTATTTTATTTTCTTTTCTTTTTTTCCAAGTAGTTATTTTCTTACAGTTTCTCTTTAAATTCTTGCATTTAAATGCTTTCAATTACATGTTTTACTTGTTTTTTAGGTCTAGGATCATTTACTTGAATCAATTCTCTTTCAATTCTGCTTGTAATGTCAGAATTTTTTTAATTCTATTTTTTTCAATTCTAGTTTTAGTTTCATGCTTTGTTTTGATTCAAATCCTTTACATTTTGCATTTAATTCTTGTTGACCTTTCAATTACATATTAATACTTTAGTTCTCTAGGTTTTCACACTTAATTTTGGAGCCAAACATTATTGATTTTGGAGGAAACATAAGTTATAGAAGTGAAAACCAGCATATGTTTTTACACATAAGATTTTTTCAATTTCTTGGATGATTCAATGTTGTTTAGAGCTTATTGATGAAGGTTAGTACTGCTTTTAGGTAATGGCAATGTCTATGAAGTAATCTCTGGCTTGAATCAAGTTTAGATTCATTTCTTTTTCCTTTAATCTTTAGTTCAATACATGTTTGTATAAATTCTTGTTTTAAATTTCAATGTTACTTTGCAAGCTATTTTTAGTTTTGATTGTTGTTATTGTTGTTTTTTCATTTCATTGTTCATTTCCCTTTAAATGTCAATTACATTATTCTAAAGTTTCACGTTCAATTACTTGATTTCATGCTTTAATTTTGTTATTTATACTTTGCACTTTAATTTTATCTTTATGTCTAGTTAAATCTAATTTTAGTTATTTTAATTCTATTATTGTGATTTTGCCTTTTTCTTGTATTGCTTGTTTAATGTGTTACTTGCAATTGTTAATTAATAGGTAAAATGTTAATTTGATGGAATCAAATATAGTTAAAAGGTCCAATATTTTATTAATATTAGGATTAACTCAACCTAACAAGGATGATACTCACTCATTATTTTATTATTTGATACAATTCATGCACTTACAAATATCAATATCAAGTTTTTAAGGTCATTGTTGGGGATTGACTACTTAATCTAAATACTAATATCAATACTATTCATGCTCGACAATAGTTTGGTTCACCCTTTTTTCTTTTATTAAATTTTTTGGTTTTTTTTACTTAGAGTTTTTATGGCCAGTGTATGCATAAAGTGATTTAGTGCAGTTTAGTTGTATGTTCATTAGCTAATTGTTGGCTCTACTATTTTAGAGTTGTATGTTAATCATATAGTGTATTAAATTGCTTTAAAGTTATTAAGTTTGGACAATATTGAAATGCTTCAAAGTTGCTATAATAGTTTATTAAGTTTTGTATGATTAACATTGTTGAATGTAAAACACAAAATAGAACTAAAAAATTTGAGGAAACCAACCATAATCGATCTATTTAAGTCAATTTGATTACTTTCAATTGCCATTCTATTATTCAATCTATCCAATTTTTCTATGGATGAAGTTGCCTTTCAAATTTTTACAATCAAATTAATCGAACTAACCATATGTTTTGCCGTAGCATATACCAATGAATTATATTTTGAGATTTGATAACAGAGATTGCATGTTCGAGGGTGATACTTTTGAGGCTATTGGTCTAATGAAAAATGGCTTGAGCGATAAAATGTTGGCATGTTTGCTTGGGTAAAAATTATCTTAAGATATGCGTGTAACACGTATGAAGGATGTTATAAATAATGCAATGGTGTCTACTTGTAGGATATTACCTAGAAAGATTTTACAAATTATGTTGAAAAGTCTAATAACCTTATGAGGCCAACGAAAAGTTATGTGATAAGTTTAAAAAATTTTATAGATGTTAACCCAACATGTAATTAGCTTAAAAAGTTTTATAGATGTTAACCCAATTAATAACCACACCCAAATTGATGAATTAATGCTTAGAATATATGGGGTTAATAAAGAAAGCAATGTCTAATTCTATTTAAATAAAGATCTAGTTAAGAACTACTTTACATTCAAAAAGTAATGTTAGAAAGTAATGGACTTGAAGAAGAAAGTAGTGCCAAGTTTTGCTTTAATTTAATTAGGTGTTATGAACAACAAATAAGGCATGAGACAAAATCTAAAAGAAAGTGTAAGGGAAATAGAAGCCTACCAAAAATTGGTAAGGTTATTTTTCTAAAACTATTTTATAAAAGGAAGACTTGAGGAAAGAAATGAATAAAGATTTGTAAATTTGTAAGTAAAAAGCAAAGAGATAGCTTGTGAACAATTTGCTATCAAATAAGGATTTTTTAAATAAAAAAAGAGTGCTAGGTGTTGAAGAAGCAAAGTCAACTTGAGAAATAGGAAAGATGCTTAGAATGATTGCAAGCTATAAGAATGATGTTGTGATCTATAACCTGAAGAGTTGGAAGCAATGGATCAACAATTGGAGTGATTTTCAAGTATTGGTTATATGTTAAAGATTTTGTTGTTTCATTTAGGTGGTTTTTTTTTTTTATTCTTAAGAGCGATGTGATACTATGAGTATATTATTGTTAAATATAAAGGAGATGAGTATGTCAATTATACGCGGTGTGTTAAAAAATATAGTAACTTGCATATGGTTACTATGATATTAATTCAGGAAATTAAATTAAAAAAAGTTTCAAATGGGTTGATTCAATGTATCTAGCTTTATTGGAACATTGATTAGTGTTTGTTCATGACATATGGGAAATTGGGTAGGTTATTAATTATTTCGGATTAAAAAAGACTTCGAAGGCTATGTCTATTATTAGGGTTAACTTTGATTATGTTATTTGTAATGTGTATACTTCATGCAATATTGAGGCAAAGAAGAATTTGTGGGCTGAGATCATTGATTGACGATTACATAAATTTGGTGAGATAATTAGTGTGTAATGGGTGATTTTAATACTATTAAGTTTCAAGTGGAAAGGATAGAGTGTGTTAGTAATGAAATTGGGATTGATAACTTTAATAAGTTTATAAACTCCAATGAGCTTATTGATATCCTACAAAATGAGAAGAATTTTACTTAGTTTGCTACAAGTAATAAAAAAGTCAACTAGATAGGTTTCTAGTGTTATCAAAATAGATCAACAAGTTCTATGCAAAAAAGTTCAAAGAGATTGATATTTGATTAGGTGAAATAAGTGATTGAGGGGCTTAAGGGCATTTAATTTTTTGAATTGCTGTATGATGAAAAAAGATTTTCTTGAAGAAATTAAGATAGAATGGAATAAAATGAAGATTACTCGAAGAGTTAGATACTACTTAATTAAAAAGATGGTTAATTTAAAATTATTTTTAAAGAATTAGAATAGTTGGGTCTTTGGTAATATTGATGAAAATATTGTGATATTGAAAGAAAATATTGACAACTTCAATAATATTGCTAATAACAAGGACTTGATGGTGAGTGAAATGGAAGAAATTAAAAAAATTGTGTAGAAACTATATAATGCTTTAAGATGTAAGGAATCTCTCTGGAGAAAAAAGTTAAGAGCATTTGGTTGAAAGAAGGTGATAAAATTACTTGTTTCTTTCACTATAAAGCTAAGGTAAGAAACATTTTAAAGTAGTGAGATTGGATTGAAAGGTAAATTTATTTATTCCGTTTAAAATGTTGTCTTCACAAGAGACTAAATGGTTGGAATATCATTTATTATGGATAAAATTAAAAAAGCTATGTAGAGTTGTGATGTGCCTAAGACATGTAGACCAAACAAGTTTATTTTTTATTTTTATAAAAAAGGATGGCATATTATAAAGAAGGATGTGAACTTGTGGAGAAATTTACTATTTTTACATATTAGAAAAATGTATAAATTCATCGTATATTATCTTAATCCCTAAAGTTGATAATCTAGTGGTCTTAACTGATTATGACCTATTTTTTAATAAATTCTCTATATAAGATATTAGAGACAATTTTGTCAAGAATGCTTAAAATGGTGATGTCTAAGCTTATAAGCAATTGCAATGTAGTTTTGTTGTTGGAAGAAAAATCCCAGTTGGTGTAATTTTAGTAAATGAGGTGATTGATTCCTTAAAAAAGAAAAATGTGTGTGGGAAAGGAAAAATTGTACCATAGTTGAATTTTTTGAAAAAGCCTAATATTCAGTGTCTTAAAAATTGTTAGATCAAGTGATGGAGCTCATAGGGATTGGGGTTGTTTGTATTTCAATAGTGTGGGTGACAATTATGATGAATAGATCACCAATAAATCAATTTCACATGGAGCAAAGGCTGTGACAATAAAATCCATTTTCTCCATTTCTTTTTCATCCTTTTTAGTGAAGCTTTACACTTGCCATTGGTTAAAGCTAAAAATTAAATTTTATTCAAAAGTATTCTATTTTCTTTTACTGTTTCTTTTATATCTCACTTACAGTTTGCAAATGATACCATTCTTTCCTTGTAAGTTGATGATGAAAAAGTGGTAAATGCAAAAAAGATTATATAATATTTTTAATTGGTTTCTCGCTTGAAATTGAATAATGCAAAATCTTCTCTAGTTTTTGTTAGGTGATGAACCATTTGGTTGAATAGATGGCTCGAGTTTTTGACTATACAAAGGAAATTATACTTTTTAAATACTATTGTATTCTTGTTGGCGCTAGTCCTAATAGGTTGCCTATGTGTAAACCTATTATTAAAAGGTCGTGCATTAATTACCCCTATGGAAAAGAAGGTTTCTATCTTATAGAGGTAAACTCTTATCAACTTGGTTCTTTCTTGTCTTCTAATTTATTACATGTCTATCTTAAAGCTCTTAAATGAGTGATTTGGAAGGTTGATAAGATTAGGAAAAGATTCTGTAGGGTGTGAATGATGCACAAAAAAAAAAAAAGGGGGTTCAGGTGAAATGGTCAAAAGTCTACTATCCAAAGAAGATTGGTGGCTTTGGTATTTTTACCCTTCATATTGAAAACCATGCTTTTCGTGCTAAATGATGGTAGAGATTGCTAGTAAACATGATTCATTATGGAGAAGAGTGGTAATTTCTAAATATAGGGAACATGTTTAGAAATGGATACTTTTGAATTTGAAATTAAGAAAAGTGTTTTTTATGTGGAGAAAGGTGTTTAGTTTTTCGGCATTGGTGGTGAAGAATTTTATTTGGGGTTAAGTTATATAGATGGATGGTTAGGAAAGGGGTGTGATGTGTTGTTATAGTTTGATAAAAGATATAAACCCAAAACTATTTGTACTTATTTTTTATAAATTTACTAAGATGATTAACTATTAAAAAATTAATAATTTTTTGCATTAAAATTAGTTGAAAATTTTCAAGAGATCTTTATTTAAATGGGAGGTGGTCATGTTTAAGGAGTTGTACTCTATGCTTAATAGAATCCATTTCACACCTTTATAAGAGATAGAATTGTTTAGCAAGAGAATGTATTAGGTACATTCTTGGTTAAAAAGATTTCATCTTTTATGAATTCTTTTTCCAACTCTCATAAAACCTTTGATTTTGCAAATTATGGGTGATTAAAATTCTTCTAAAAGTACAATTCTTTTTATGGCTTATGGTGTTAAATGGGCTTCCCATTAAATCTTTTCTGGTGAGGAAAGGCCTTTCTATTTTGATTTTTAAAACTTATATCCTTGGTTTAATATGGTGAGGAAAATTACTTATCATGTTATGTTTAATTATGTTTGGGTCAGGCTATTTTGGTGTTAGTTTCTTAAGTGGTGGAATTTGAAATGTTGTCAATCATAAACATGACGGGATTTATGTTAAACTACTTTCATTGCATGTTTTGGTATTCTCAAATCATGATTTTTTGCTTCAATTTTTGCATCTATTTGGTCCATTTGGTAGGCAATGAATGAAATTGATGTACCCCAAAGATGGTTGGATGTTTTTAGATGAGTTTTGGTTTAGACAATAAAAAAAAGAAAGAAATACGCAAAACTAAAATCCTTTTAATTGATAAGTTGACATACGACAAACAAAAGAACACTAGCTTTATTTGTCAGACTCTTAGAAAAGGAAGAAAAAAAATGATAAGAATCAGGATAATTCGTAACGAAACAAAGATATTGTTTTTAGAAGAATTGAAGAAGAATGCAAGAATGCAATTCTTATTAATATTCTTAATAAGGATGTGTGGATAATTATATTACTATGGCATACTTATAATGCCTACTATACCCTAGAATATAAAATATACTCTTTATTAAGGAAAAAGAAAAATATAGGAATGTAAGATATTTCTAATTAATAAGATCTTTTACCAGATTTGGTCAAAAATAAACTTTTTAAAACTAAAATAGGAAAGATTACAAGTAATAAAACTAATAATCTTTCTAGCTTAGCCATAAATCTTTAAACTTTCATTCTTCTAGCTTAAATCTTCAAGCTTTCAATCTCCTTCACATAACAACTATATATGAAGCCTATTACACACAAAACCTATAAGTGAAGTCCATTACATGTAAAAAGGCCCATTTAGCATAAAATACTTATAGAAGCCTAATTATGTGAAAAATACCTTCATAAGTGAGCTAAGTTATTGTTTTAGGCTTATTTTCCTTAAAAAGGTTCATGTGAGTTGTATTATGCCTTAACAACAAAACAAGCATTATTTGTAGCTTCTTGACCCTATAACGAGTAATTGGGCCAAGAGTAGGTATAATAGGATCTCAATCCAGCCCATCATCACCTTGATTTATATCAACTTTTACTAAGTCGTCATGGGTCTTATCATTTTTCCTCGGTTAAAATTGATTTGTCCTTAAATCCAATTCCTCATTATCTTTCAAATATGGTGACAAGTCACTCACATTGAAAGCAATAGAATCATTATATTCATCAGGCAAATTAATCTTGTATGCTTTATCATTTACCTTGACAATCATTTTAAAAAGATCATCAACTCTAGGCATGAGCTTTGACTTTCTTTTGTTTGTAAATCTTTTTTTGTGCAAATGGATCTAAACTAAATCATATGGGTTGAGTTAGACTTGTCTTTTTCTTTTGTTGGCAAGCTTCTCACAAACGAGATTTTTCTTCTTAATTTGTTACCAAACACTTTCATGCATTTTTTTCATCATCTTAACCTTTTTCTTACCATCCAACATACCCTTTAATCAATTGGTGACTATTTGGCAACACTATGCACAAGTCAATTTAAAGCAAATTCAACAAATGCTAAGCATTCATCCTAATTTAAGTTCTTGTTAACCATAACTCTAAGTAATAAAGAAAGAATGCGATTTACTACTTTTGTTTGCCCATCAGTTTGTGGATGACAAGCCATACTAAAGAATAATCTTATACCAAGTTTTTTCCACAATGTTTTCTAAAAATAACTTAAGAATTTGACATCATGATTAGACATTATACTTTTGGGCACTTCATACAATCTAACAATCTTTCGAACAAATAAATCAGCAACATGAGAAACATCATTAGTTTTGTGACAAGGCACAAAATTAAACATATTTGAAAATCGATCAACAACAACTAAAACTAAATCTTTACCTTTTTGTGTCCTAAGCAAACTAAGTACAAAACCAACGCTAACATCCACCTATAGCTGGTTTAGAATTGGCAATGGCATGTACAGCTCATGTGCATAGTCTTTGCTTTTGCCTTTCTTACAATTCACACACCTTGAAACAACACGTTGAATATCTCGTTTTATTCTTAGCCTATGAAAATGTTCTTTGACCATCTTCAATGTCTTCTTTTCATTAAAATGGCCATCAAATCCACCTTTATATTTTCTTTTAATAATAACTCCCTAATAGAACCACATGCAAGACACAACTTTCCAAACTTGAAAAGATAATCATCATGGCGATATAAATCATTAGTAGTAACTTTCTCACAAGTTAAGTAAATAAAAGCAAAATATGCATCATCTAAATACTGACCTTTAAGTAGTTCAAATCCTATCAATTTAGTATTAAACAAAGAAATCAAGGCATATCTTCTTGAAAGTGCATCTACCATAACATTGAAATTTCTTTTATTGTACTTATAACATAGGAAAAAGTCTATAAAAATTCCACCCATTTGGCATGTTTTTTATTCAACATATTCTACACCTTCAAGTGCTTCAAGGATTCATAGTTGGTGTGAATCACAAACTCTTTTAGCAACAAATAATGCTGCCATGTCTCAAAATCATGAATTAGTGCATAAAACTAATTGTCATAAATAAAATAGTTTAGGCTTGCTCTACTAAGCTTCTCACTGAAAAAAATAATCGACCTCCTCTCTTACATAAACACAGCCCCAATGCCCACTTTTGAAGCATCACATTTTATCTCAAAGGTCTTTTTAAAATCAAGAAGAGCTAGTATAAGAGTAAAACACAATTTCTCATTGATTAAATCACAACTTCATTAGGTAGCTCACTTCATTAAAATACAACCCTTTTTTTTTTAATTTAATCAAAAAAGCCATTATGGTGCTAAAGTTTTTTACAAATTGCCTATAGAATGATGCTTACTTATGGAAATTTCTCATCTTTAAAACATTGGTTGGAATTAGCCATTTTTGGATTGCTTTCATTTTTTTCTTATCAACTTCAACTTGTGTTGTGAAAAAAGATAACCAAGAAACATTACTTGGTTTTGGAAAAAGTGACACCTCTTAAATTACCAAATAACCTTTCTTATTGTAACACCTCAAAAACTTTCCTGAGTCACATATTTTTTTTCAAGCTCTTACAATACACCAAAAAATCATTAAAATAAACAATAACAATTTTACAAGTAAACTTATGCAATACATGGTTCATTAGTCGCATGAATGTGCTTAGTGCATTGGATAAGCCTAATGGCATAATGATCCACTCATAAAGTCCATGCTTTATCTTAAAGGTTGTCTTACACTCATGTAGTCTTTTTTTTTTATTATTTTGATATTGGTGGTAACCACTATTTAAATCCTCCTTGGAAAACACATATGATCCATGTAACACATCAATCATGTCATCTAATTGTGGAATAGGATAATGGTATTTGATTATAATTTTGTTGATGGATTAACTGTCAATACACATTCTCATAGTTTTATCTTTCTTTGGCACTAAGAAAGTTAACACTGAACATGGGCTCATTAATTCACACACATAGCCCCTTTCTAATAGCTTATTCACCTATCTTGGTAATTCTTTAGCCTTTTTAGGATTATTTCCATAGACTGGTCTATTAAGCAAAGCAACCCTAAAGACAAGAGCTAATTTTATGCTCAATCCCTCTAAGCGACAACAACGCCTTTGATAATTCTTTTAGAAAAAGATCCATAAATTCTTCCAAAATCACCTCAATTTGTGGTGGTATAGGATAGTCCTCCCTTTAGGTTACCTCTTCAATGAACATTAACCAAAATCAAACTTGAATTGGATAAAGCTTACTCCACTTCTTTCTTACTTGCAAGCAAGCTTTTATTTTTCCTTTTCTCCAAACAAAAAAAGCTTTTATTTTTGCATTTATTATGGGCTAAAAAGTGCTAACACGATATTTTTCCCATCTTTTGTGAAAAAATAAGTGTTTTTGAAGCCATCATACATAATCATTCCATCAAATTAACATATTCTTCCTAATAACAAATGACTAGAACTCATTGGCACCACATCGTGCAATATTTCATTTTGTATGACTTCTTAATTGAGAATAGCACCAAAACCTATTTTATGATCCACACTTCATCATTGTCATTTAGCCACTGTAGTTTGTATGGATGGGGATGTTTTGTTGTTGCAAAGTGAAGTTTTTCACCAAACTAACACTATTAGAAAATGTTGCTTTAACAACAATTAATATCATTGTAAAATGATAATTTATCATTGCTAAAATCTTTCACAATGAAAAAAAGTCATTGTGCATACCTTACTTTTTAAAAGTATATGCAATGATTTTTATCATATTGAAAGTCGTTGTAAAAAATGTTTATTGAAATGACTTTTTCTTGTTAGTAAATAAAATATGTTTAAGTAACAACTTAATATGATTATCAAAACTTTCTTTCAATAACCACATATTTGGTTACCAAAAATTTTACGTAACAAAATTATTTTGGTTGTTTAATAATTTTTTGCAATGTAATACTTTTTGTTATAAATTATCTTAGACAATAATTATTTTATCATTTCAATAAGTAATTTCATAACAACAATAATTGTTGTAAAAAAATTTTACAAAACCACAATTTTATCATTTAAATTTTTTTTTTTTTGCAATGACATAAGAAAATTTAATAACCATTATTATTGTTATAAATAATCTTTTCACAATGAAATTTTTGTTGTTACAAATGATAAACAAATTAATAACAATTTTATTAACATTAGAAACAACAAATATTATTATCCAAAATTATTGCACAACATTGTCTCATTGTGAAAATTATTTATTTTTTCATATCAACTTTTATAAAAATCAACAACAATCTTTATTATTGTAAAAAATCTTTGCCTACTAAATTTTTTTATGTTGTCATTGTCAATACATTTGTTTTAAAATCTGTTAAAACAATTAAATTCTTAAACAAGTAAAGAATGTAATAAAATATATTAGAATAATTAAAATTCCTAAACAAATAAAAAAATTCTGATCATAATCTAAGTTTTAACTTACAACTCTATTGAGTTGGTTTCATAATTGATAGTGTAGTAAATCCATATATTTGCTCATTTGGAAGGTGTAGCAAATCCTTAAACCTTTCTCCTAAGCACTACACAGTTTCTTAATTCATTATCTGCTTCCATTTTCTTCTTGAAAGAAAAAAAAAAAAAAAAACTAAAAGAAGCATCATCATGTTATGAAGTAGCGAACAACAGAAAGAGAAAAAAAAAAAAGAACCCATCTTCATTTGCTAACTTCTTTTGTCTTAGACAATTCATTTTCTTGACTTTAACTTGTTATTCAAATTCTAATAAATAAATTTAAATGAGATTTTATGTATAAAATTTATTTATAATTAAAATTTACCATAATATAAAGGCCATTATGTCATTAGAGATTTTTTGTTTCCATAGGTTTGTAAAAAATATTGTAGAGACAAATAGACAATGGTCATTTAAATGTAGTTTATCATTTTTTGGCATCTAAAGCTTTGAAAGTTGAGTTGATCAACATTTTGTTGTAGGAAAAATAACTAATAAAATGTAGCACATAGACTTAAAACACACAGTAGCATTCAAATGGCCATGATTCCAGCATTGGAACAATACTAAAATGCTTTTATTGCTTAAGACCAAAAGTAAGATGTCTGAAACAAAATGTGGATGTAGGTATCCTGGATTATAAATACCTAAATTACAAGCCTATACGTTGCTCCATTAGGTCTCAAACCATTTTTTCTCAACTATTGAAACACATAGGTCACTTAATTAAAAAAAATATTCGACTATTTCTATCACAACTATTGTTACAAATAAAAAAGCTGTCACAAGTTTGGCCACAATTTTCATAAAAATTATTTAATTTGCCAACAAAACTATCACCAATTTATAAATCTATTACAACTTCAGTCACAACTATCTTCTATAAATTTTAATATGTATATTTTAATTAATTACATAAAAATAAAATAAAGTACAAAGCCAAATAAATGATTTTCTATGTCATTGATTAAAAAAAGATAAAAAATTGTATTACAATATTTTACAAGATAAATTACATTTGCGATACCTAAACTATGGATTGCAAATCTATTTGGTCCCTAAAGTTTCAAAAGTAACTTGTTAATCCCTAAACTGTCAACTTTGTAATGAAATGGTCATTCCGTCAATTTTTCATTAACTTTGAGTTTAATTGCCAATTAGGTAACACTATTGTTTGATGATGTGTATATAATTGCTTTGTTGAAATCTTTTATTTTAATCATAATTTTTGAAAAATCTATTTTCCATTTTAAAAAATATATTTACTAGTAAATCATATTATAAAAAATAAATACTAATATTTTTTAAAATTATAAATTAACTAATTACATTTTTGGGATTTTTAATTTAATCTTAATTTTATAATGTTAGCACAAATATAAAAGCCAATTAGGGGATAAATTTGATTGTTTAAATTTTAAACAAATTTGAAACTATGGAAGTGAATAAAGTAATTTCAATCAAAGTAATATGCAAGTAAATTAAATGAAGTATAGGAAAAGAGAAGCAAATATATCAATGTAGAAAAGTTCGACTTCTTCAACAAGATTTTTAAATCATCTCCCTTAGCCTTTCTAGCGAAGCCCAATCCAGTAATAGCAAATGCTCTTACAAATTACCTTTTATATGTTAATGTATAACCTTTATAATCCTTTTATTTTGAAGGATAAAATCTCAACGTCTAGCCAATCTTTAAAACAACTACTCCAGAGGATGCCTCACTCATTGATTAAGAAAATCTTCTACAAACTAGTGAAACCTCTAATAAGCAAGTTTTTGTTAAGTTTAAGTACAAAGATTAAAAGATAATACAATAGAAAGTTCCTAAATGAACATAAAGAATCAAGCTTTAACACTTGTAATGGCCCTGGAATAAAAAAATCAACTTTTGCATATTTGGAAGGATATCTCTTACTATTAAATGTGTTAGAGGCCTTCTTTTATGTTGTAATATGTTTTTTATTTGTTGTGGATATTAGGAGTGAAAATAGCTGTTGGATTCTTCAAATTTTGTCTCGATTTGAACTTGTATGCATAAGGGAATGAATACTTCTATTTTAAAATTCAAAATTTTGATTATTACAATCCAAGAGATCAATCATTTTAAGGGAGTGATCGATTCTTTTTATTATGGGGATTGATCCTTTCACCTAGAAATTCAAAAGAAGTATTCTATTAATTAAATGGTCGATTCTATGTTTGAACCTTTTGCTAAGTGATTGATCTTTTCATATGAAAAATCAACCTTTTCAGCTAAATTTCAAGAAGAGTATTTTGTTAACAAAAGATTGATCTTGGGATCAATCTTCTTGTAAAAACCAAAGAAGGATCAATCCTTTATTCTTATTTTTGAAAAAATTAACCTTTTTATTAAGAAAAAAAGGGTTATATTTTTAAAAAATGTTCTAACAAAATTATTCATTTTTAATTTTAAATGTTTGAGAAAAATTAGTTCTATAATATTTAGTAAATTTTTAAAAGAATAATTCAAAATAATTTAAGGAAAAATTACTAAATGTTATCTAGAAATCTTTTAATTTAGCTTAATATTTTTTATATAAAAATTTAGATTAATTCAAAACTAACATATAAAAATCTATTTGCTATTTAACAAAGAAAATATATATTTTACTAATAATCATATTAATAATAAAAAATAAATACTAAAAATAAAATAATATTATCAATTAAATTAGTTAATTTATTGTGTAAATAAAAAAATAAATAATTATTTACTAATAAAAGAAAAACTAATTTAATTTATTTTTGAGTTATAATATTTTATAAAATATATTTGCAAGATAAAATATTTTAATTTTTTCTTTTTTTTCTTTAATTACTTTTATTTTATTTTTATTATCTTAATTTTCTTTTCTATTCATTTTTTTTTCTTTTTCTTTTTCTTTTTTCTTTTACTACTGTCAACCTCATTAATCTAGGCTAGCTAGCACCAATAAGGGCCAAAACTACTATTGTTGAAGTTCGATAGACTACTAAAGCCATATTGGATCCTATAACTATTGATCCGATAAAAATGAAAGATCGAATTTCACTAATTTGATCTTTTTTTTTGTGTATATTGCTTACTTTAGAAGTCGGTTTAAGTCTAATTGACTATTATACTATTGGTTGGCCAAATTGAACCCTTCTACCAACAAAGGAGTGACAGAAGAAAAAATAAAAGAGAAAAAGAAAAAAAATGGATAAAAGAGAGAATAAAATTTCACATAATATATTTTTTCAACAATTTAGTTGATACATGTTAATCACTTATTAGACACAAGGTTAATAGTTGTTCTTAATGACTAATTTAAAGAAAACATTGACAAAAAAACTATTTTGTTATTATATTAAAAATATAAGAACTAATAAGTTATTTTTAAAAATATAAGGACTAAAATGATATTTAATCCATCATTTAAGAATTACAGGTGTAATTTACCCTTTTTTATAAAATGTTACATTTATATGATTTATAAAAATCTAAGCATGAACAAGTGCACTTTTTAATAAAAAATAATAAAATATGATAAAATTGCAGATTTTTTGGAAAGAATTGAAAATTTTATATAATTGCAGGTAAATTAAAACGAGATGCTAATGATTTAGTCGTTTTTCACTTATCCAAATACTTTATGATTCATTTAGATGATCGAAATTTCTATCGATTATCCAAATAAAGCTTTAAATTCCGTTCAAGATCACATTTAACCATTAACCGGGTGCGAATGGCCCATTTGCACGGTTGGCCAAGTGTTCGATTAAAGCTTGTGTGATGCGAATGGGCCATTTAGACTGCACTAAACCTATGATTAGAGATCCAACTACATTAGAAATGGTGAGTTGTTATTGAAGTGAAACCTGTGATCGTGGTTAAGAGTCCAAATGCTTTTGGCAACGGTACATCTTAATTGGAGTTTAGTGAACCTGGACCTCCAAAAATTTTAGAAAACTCTTATTATGCATAATTATCTATTTTTATATTAAATAAATGTAAATTGTTGTCAAATTTAAATTGTTAATTTTATTTTTTTGTTTGCAACTTAATTTAATGCATCTTAAATTGAAAGAAATTGAAATCATATTAATATTTCTCAAACTTTTAAACATAATAAATTTATAACAGCCATGTAAACTTAAAATAATTTATTTGTGCATTTTTATATTAATGTTTTTAATGATTATTTTATCTTTTTTGTCACGTCTATCTTCATCGTGTATTTCTGTTTCATGTGGAACAGGTTATCTCATCAACAATTCAATTTTAGTGTTACTCAAAAACGCCTTACCATACTTACCAAACCAGTGCCTACGGCTACGTTGAAAAAGGTCGAGCAAATATGGGTGGTAAGAAAATTTCCTTATTCAAAAGTGAACGTGAGAATTGAAAATTATGTGTAAATTATAAGAGAGTTTTTGATAAATTATTTGTTGATATATTTAATTTTTGATTATTTATTAAATTTAATAAATAAATTTAAATAATATTTTTATATTCATTTAAAAGAATTGAAATGAATAAAAATTTATTCAGATGTTTACATGGGTGAACAAAATCATTTAAAATTTGTTTATTTGTTATTTATTTATTATTTGTTTATAATGATATTAATAAAATTATATTTTTATTATTTATTTTAATTTTATTTTAAAATTTATTTATATTTATTTAAATTCATATATATTCGTTTATTATTTAATTAAATTTATTTGATTATAATTTATTTATTATTTATGAATATATTTATTTATATATTTATTTATATATATTCATGAACATATTTATTTATATATGTACATGAATATTTTTACTTAATATTTATAAATAAATTTATTTAATTTAATTAAATCAAATATAAATATTTTATTATTTAAATAAATAAAATAATTTCCTTACTAAACGTGATCCAAACTCAGAATATTTAAAAAAAATAAATTATAAATATATGTTTACTCATTCATATTTAATTCGTCTACTGTATGTTGGGAAACGAAAGGAAGGCACTCAATGGGAAATTGATCCGACCCGAGAAGACAGTTACCATTGTTTTCAATTCAAAATGAAACGTGTCTGGGCCAAGAATTTTGACTCCCCGACTCCCAAAATGTTGAGGCGCAATGTATTATTAAACTTCGTTGGAGCCAAAAGCTTGGCGGGAAAAAATAAGTAGCCACATTTTATTTATTGAAGACTTCATACCCACTGTTTATTTATTTATTTTAATTTAATTTTTTTCCGCTGCATCTGCGTAAAAACTTTCATCACTTCTCGCCATTTCATTTCTTTTGTTTTTTTTTTTTTTAATATAAAAAACTCGTAAAAATCAAATAGCAAATTTGGAGTCCGAAATTCTTAAGTATATCTTTAAGGATTTGGTGCTTCTTGGTTACGATAGCGGATTCAGTGCCGGTGATGGACGTGGATGATGATATGAAAGTCCCCTAAATAGACCGTCAAGATCAACCCAAGAAGACCCTGAAGCGAAAGAGAGCATCATGTGTTTCGGAGACCTTGAGCGGTGAACAAAGAGAGGCCCAGATCAAGGGATTGAAGCAAGAAATGGAGGGGCTTTTCGGGTATTACAAAGAAATGGAGCAGAAATCGGGTTTTGGAATAGGGTCCGATATGGGGCTTGTTAGTTCGGTTGTTCATTGAATTCAGTGGTTGCGGTTCTGATGGAGGAGAGTGATTTAACGCTGCAGAGATTGTTAGAGGCAATTTATGAAAGGATCCAGGACATAATGGGAAATGTGAGTTTGGTCACGGTGAAAAACGCGGCATTATTTGTAGGGCAGAGAGTGAAATATGGATTAGGCAATGAACATGCTGATATTTTGGAGGATGATTCTCGCTCTTCTCTTCGGTGTTGGGAGGTGATTTTTTCTTTATTTATCTTTCTCTCTTTTTGGATTTTTGTTGCTTTTATAGTATTTAACTTGATTACATGCTTATCTGATAGACCAGAGATGCAAAGTTGATACCAAAATCTGTGCCTGCCACATTAAAAATTCGGCGCACTTGTAGGAAGAAGATTAATGAGAGGATTGTTTCTGTTTCTGGTAAGAGGAAATTTATCTGATTACAAGGTTGAATCTGTTTTGATATGCCCTTGATTTCTTTGCTATTAAATTCTCTTGATTCGTTTCATTCTTGTTTCATTAGTGAAGTGAATACTGTGGTTTCAGTGGAATAGATGTGTCAGCCTTTATCACTGTCTTAACTATTTGTTTGGTTCTGTGTGTGTGTGTGTGTGTGTGTTTTCTCTCGTAATTTAGATTTGCTTCATCAAGCATCTCTTGATTTTCACTCTATTCTCATATGGAAAATGAGGTTATTCTGTTGCTAGTGACAATTATTTTAGAGGACAAGTTTTGAAGAATCCAGTCAACTGAAGGTCCCTTTTCACCCATCTAGTTACAAACGCCTTCTGAAATAGGATTTCAGATATGCTCATGCCTTATGGAGTGCAATTAATGATGTTTAGAAGTTTCGTCTTATATCAATCCTTATTAAAAATATTTAACTTTCCTGAATATCATCTCCATTGAAACTCTGAGTTCACTTACTTTGTGGAGTTTTAACGGTTTAATATTAATGTTGCATATGAAATTCTGAGTATTATACTTTTGACAGAGTAACATCTTCCATCAACTTTGCATCTGTACCATCATTTTCATTTGGACTTTTGGGAGGTTTAAAGAGGAATTCCTCTTCAGAGACAGTAACAACATGTAACACTGGTCATATGAGTTCAAGATTTACAGTTTTTGATTTTCAAACACTTTTTTATATAAGCAGTCCATATTCAAAGAAGCAGCCCATATTCGAAAGTACTGATACCTCAACTGCTGAATGACTATTTTGACATCTTTATAATCTTTTCTCCATATATAGTGTTACAGTTTTGGTGTTCAGTAAGAACTAACTATAATAGTTTCAGAATTTGAAGCCACTGTTATGGTGAATGCTTATTTGATTTATTCATTAGAGTGCCCATCCAAAGGATAGCTAGTACATAGTAATATCCAGGAAGGTGTTCAAGGCCACATATCCGTGACAAGAGAAGTGGATGATTATTTCATGGCTTAAACTGTCAAAAAGGTTGATGTTTGATATTGGGCTTTACTTTTTGTGTCTATATTTTATAACTAAAGCAATAGACCTTTGGATTTTTCTGTTTTTGTCTCTCTCTCCAGGCTTTTGTGTACTTCCAATGTTCTAACATTGTGTGCAAGGCTTTTGTGTTCTAACAAGCTTACCTAAGTTAATCAGGAAAAAAGAATTCTTACAGTATCTTGTGTCTATTAACATTTTTTATGCCCTGTTGGCCATCTTTCCTGCAAATTTACATGTGCTTTGCTTTCAACTAAGGAATATGTTGTTGAAGTGATTTTCATATTGATAAGAAAAAAGAATTGATTTAATGTTTAATTCTTTGGCATTTGTTCTTACATAGAATATGATGAGCAACTTTTCAATTGTAATACCTTAATTTTATGCTTGAAGTAGGTTACTGATTTTTGTGGCTCATTTCAGCAATGATAACTCTATTACAAAAGTCAGAGAATGATCAAAACCAAGGATTCAAATAGTAGTTTAAAAGCGGAATAACAGCCGCAAAATAGCGGTAGTGCCATCACCCGTTATTGGACAAAATACGGTTGAGAAATTCATTCATGACAAAAACGGAGTGTAACGACCGTAAATAATGGCATAATGAAGAATAGCGGCAATAACAGATCGTTATTGTCGTTATTTCGTTTTCTTACTCACGGATCTAATAATTTGAGAAAAAAAACAAAATTTCAAGTTTTCAACTTTGCAAAATAAAGCAATAAACTTGTAAAAATAAAAGTAAAAGCAAAAACAAAAAATAAAACTGAAACTGAAACTTTCATATTTGTAGCATCAAAATTATTTTGAGGACAAGCTAGAAAACAGATGAATTATTTCAAGTTTCAATCATTCAATCGACATTTCAGCATTCAAATTCAAATTAGCATCAAGTTTTCAATTAATATTCAAGATTAAATAAAGTAAGAAAAGAAAGTTAAATTTTATTTTTTTTTGCAAAATTTTTGTAAAATGATATTTGTTGTAAGAGTTGAGAGTTGAAAGAGAGAAACGAGGTGTATTGGATAAGTGATAATGATGAAAAGATGCGAGAGAAAATGAAAAAAAAAAAAAAAAAAAAAAAAGAAATTTTTGAAAAGCAAAGCTTCGGAGCATGAAAAAGATGAACAAGAGAAAGCAAACTGGTTTTAAATGGTTCTATTGTTTTGATACAATTAAATAAATTAAAGGACATTAAGGTAAGTACTTAGGGAGAGATTGGGTGGGGTGGGGAGTGATTAGGTGTGGTGGGGTGTAAGAGGGGTGGGAAGGGATTGGGTGTGGTGGAGTGTTGGGAGGTGGGAGTTGAATTTTTTATTTAATTTTGTAATTAATTTTTAAAATTTTTTAGATAAAATTTAATTAGAGGTTTTGAAAATTTATAATTAAAAAAATAAGAGATTGATAATTTAATATAATATATATAAAGATTTTAAATAAAAAATTTTAATAATTTTTTATGTATAAGTTAAATAAAAAATAATTAAAATTAAATATTATATTTTGATTGTGTTATATATTAATTTATAATTTTGTATCTGAATTTTAATATTTTTTTGTTGTTTTAATATTTATATTGTTGTCAATTTTTTTTATATTAGATTAATTTTTGTTATTTTTGTGTAATTATTAAAGATTGTATTTATTATATAATTATTGAAAATTATTTGTGATAAAAAAATTTATACCAATTAGTGTATAAAAAAGATTAAGTTATTTAATAAATTTAGTATTTTATGATCTATTACTCTTACTAAGATTAAAAACTAAAAAATAAAAAATATGGGTTTGAAAATTTTATTAAAATATAAGTTTGAAAATTTTTAATTTTTGAAATTTTTTTGGATAAAATCTAATTAGAGGGATTGGAAGTTTATAATTAAAAAAAAATTAAGGGATTAATAATTTAATATGATATATATAGAGATTTTAGATGAAAATTTTTGATAAATTTTTTTGTATAAGTTAGACAAAAATTAATTAAAATTAAATATTATATTTTGATTATGTTATATATTAATTTATAATTTTTATATGAAATTTAATAAATTTTTTTGTTGTTTTGATATTTATATTGTTGTTAATTCTTTTGATATTAGATTAATTCTTGTTATTTTTGTGTAATTATTGAAGATTATATTTATTATATAATTATTGAAAGTTATTTGTGATAAAAAAATTTATATCTATTAGTGTATTAAAAAGATTAAGTTATTTAATAATATTCTTAAGATTAAAAACTAAAAATTAAAAAATTTAGTGTAAAATCAATTTTTAATGAGGTAATAAGTAATATTAATATTTCTAAATATAAGTTTGTTTTATTTTTATACAAAATAGTAAGTATATCATCACGTGAAGAGTTCCCTAGTAAAGGAGTAGAGGGCACGTCAATATAGGTTGGCATTTTGAAACACCTGTGCCAAATGCAAAAGGAAATGTTTCATGTAAACTTTGTGGTAAAATTATAAAAGGAGGAATAACACGTTTTAAAGAGCACATTGCTCATAAAACTGACAATGTTACATCATGCCCCAATGTTACAGGTATGTTATATTTTAATAATTCCTTTGAAAATATTATTGTTAATTTTTTAATAAAAATTATAAAATTACATAAGCATGTGTAACTAATTTTTTTCTTTTTTTTAACTATATTATTAATAGATATAGTAAGAGAAAGTATGATGAAACTCCTTCAAGATAGCAAATAAAAAAAGTTGATAACAAAAAGAGAAAAATTGAATTTTTATCACAGTTAAAAAGGGAAGATGATTATGAAGGATTTATTGATGAAGACATCGCTACTAGACAAGCCTACGAGATAGTATCCAATCACAACATGAGTGGCACAAAAGACAAGAATTCAAACAAAGAACTAGTGGTTGGAGTAACATGTATGAAGAAGGACGAAGCTTTCATGGCATAGTTGCTGAATATTTTGAAGAAAGAACAAGGAAATCAACTCCAAATGAGTCTGAATTTTCATTAAGGGGAGCTATACCTGAATTGGTTAGAAGTAAAAGTTCAAGGCAACCAAAAGTAAGTGATTCAATTTTAAAGACATTAAGAAGAAAGATGGGTGAATCAATATCAAAATTTTTTATATATGATCGACTTTCTTTTCAGTTAGCAAATTCTCTATGGTTGCATAATTTGATTTCTGTGACAGCAGAAGTTGGCTAACATGTAAAACTTTCAACACCTTATGAGGTTTCAGATGTGTATTTAGAGTATGAGTATCAATAAGTTCATGAATGGGTTAATGGATTAAAAGCTCATTGGAATGAATTGAGTGTCACTTTGATGTATGATGGTGGACCAATAGTTTGAATCAAATGTATATTTTTAATTTTTTTGTTTACTGTAGTAAAGGGACCATTTTTTGAAAATCTGTAGATGTCTCAAGTGTTTGTAGTAGAGATGCAAACTTTTACTATAGATTATTAGATGAAGTTGTGAAAGAAATTGAAAAAAAATACATTGTTCAAATAGTTACTGATAACGAGGTAGCATTTAAGGCCATAGAAAAAAGACTAATGGAGAAGAGAAAACATTTGTATTGGACAGTATGTTCAGCTCATTGTTTGGACTTGTGCCTTGAAGATATTGGGAAGAAAAAAAAATGTGACAAAGGTTTTGGATGATGCAAATAAAGTGACTTGTTTTATATACAATCACATTTGGATTGTTAATTTGATGAAAAAATATACACAAGGGAAGCAAATACTTCGTCCTACTCTTACTCGATTTGCCATTCATTTCATACAGTTAGAAGAAATAATGAGAGAAAAGTAAGGTTTGAGAGAGATGTTCAATTCAAAGGTTAGTACTTAATAATTAGTACAACTATTTAAATTTAGCATCTTTTTATGATATCATTATTTAAAATATTAATTTAAAATATATTACTCTAAAAATTTATTGATGAATATATAAGAATTTAAAGATTCAAAATGGGGACAACAAAAATCAAGACCTGTTTATGAAGCCAAAAAAATCATTTTGAAAAAATATTTTTGAAAAAAAGCAGGCGATATAATAAAAGTTTATGAGCCTTTGATAAAAGTATTGCGCCTTGTGGATGGTGATGAAAAACCAACAATGGGCTTTATTTACGAGGTTGTGGATAGAGCTAAACAAGTAATTCCGCAAAATTATCGTTATTCTGTTGAATATGAAAAGATTATTGATAATAGATGGAGTTTCATGCACTTTGACATGCATTCAACTAGTAAGTAAACCAAGAATATAGATGGTATTTAAAAAATATGTTTATTTTTTTATACTTAAATTGTTTATATATTTATTTTTATTACTTTAATATAATATTGTTATAAATTATGTTTAAGTTACTATCTAAATCCACAATCTCAATTTGGAGTGAAACATTCTGCAAATGTATTTAAAGAAACATTAGAAAGTATAAAAGCAGTTATTGAAAGATTAGAACCTTTGATAGATACTCAAATCAGAATGATTAATCAGGTTAGTATTTAATACTATTTTATAACTTTAACATTTATTTTATGTATTAAAAATTAAATTATTTTTTATTTATTCATTTATTATTGTATTTTCAATCGATGTGATTATTATTATTTCGAGACAAGCATGAAACATTTGGTACTTCACAGGCATAAAGAGCTTGGAAGCAAATGAATCCAAGTAAATAGTAAATTAAATAATTATAATTTATTTATATTATTTAATTGTATAGTACATTCAAATTTAATTTAAATAATTTTATACAATTGAGTGGTAGATGATATATGGCACTTGTGTTCTTGAATTACAAAAACTAGCAATCAAAGTGCGTAGTCAAACAACATTTGCATCAAATTGTAAACGTAATTGGAGCACATTTAGCTATATTCACACCAAAGCAAGAAACAGATTGAAGTTTGAAAGACTTCAGAAACTTGTATATACTTATTATAACATGAGATTGAGGATAAGATATCAGAAAAGAATGAGCATTGATGAGATAAATAATAGTTTTAATCTTATTAGCCTTGACCATATTTTTGAAGATGATGATTCACTAACAAAATGGTTGCAAAAGAAAGAAAATCCTCTGTTAGATGGTCAAAACTTTGATTGATTGCCCACAGATAATTCTGATAATGAAATGAATGTGGAACAATCACGCCAATATCAAGAAAGGAATGTGTCTCATTTAAGTTCAAGTTTAACACCAAGTTAGAGTGATGATGGTGGTAGTTTAAGTCTAGATGGTGATGGTGATGGTGATGGTGATGGTGATGGTGATGGTGCGAATTTTGGTGATAATTGGATGTAAATCAACCTTACAACCTACTTGGAGGATAATTTGGGCTTGCTGCTACTGGTGGACTTTTCATTAATATGGCAGAACACGGAGTAAATCCATTTATTGAAACTAGTGAGGGTCAAAGTGCACGTACAGCTCGATCAAAAGGAAAAGCCAAGAAGCACCACTATGATATTTTTAAAGGTTCTTCATCTTCAGGTGGGAGACCAAATTCTAGTAACTTTGAGTATAGTGAATCATCTGCTAGTGCTCAAAGACATTACTATCCATCGGAACAACTTAATTTTCAACCTTTTCATGGTTATCCACCTCAAATGTATCATTTACCACAAATATATCCCCCACCACAAATGTATCATCCTCAAATATATCTTTCACGTCAAATGTATCAAGAACAAAGGCTTTAGGGATGTAGATAGAGTCAACATGGCTCTCAAAGTGAAGATAGAGACTTTGATCCTCCTTGTCATTCTACCATATGATAAAATTTGAAATATATATCAATAACTGTAGTTGATGGAATTTGAAATTATTATATTTTTAAGTTTGTAATTTTATTAAATATAGATGCTTGGTATTTAACATATTATGTTTTGTTAATATTTGATTTGTCTACAATTAATATTGAATATAAACTTGGCCAAGAAAAATTGTGGATAAACCAAATATGAATGCTTTTTATAATTTAAATAAAATTGTGAATAATTTTTTTAAAAAATAAAAAACATAGTGTCATAAACTATTTTTAAAATAATTGAATAAAAGTTTTTATAATTATAATTATAATTATTACATTTTATAATAAATTGTGCAAAAAAAAAAAAAATCACGACCACAATGATCGCAGTGATCACAATGATCTTCGTTATATCTGAAAACGCGATAAACATTACGCGACCGAAAACGTGACCGCGACCGTTATTTAAATCTCTGATCAGAACTACAAACATGATTTCATGAAAGCATCTAAAAAGCTTGTAAAAGTATTAAGTGAGGCAGGCATTCGCATGTTAATTAGTAACATGCCACAGAAGAGTGGAGCTGAGATGTATGTATTTACAACGGTTCTACAAGTTTTGTGCTTGAATTATTTTCTTTACAGTAAAAATTTTACCTGTTGACATAGGACTGAGAAAGAAGCAAAGCGAGAAGAAAAATTGTTAATAAAGCAATTGAAGAGAAATAAAAGAGAAATTGAGAAGTAGAAAAAGAACGTGGACTGTCAACTCCAAAAGGAAAAGTTGCAAAATGTATGTGTCAATTTTCAAAGTTTGCCATGTGCAGAACTGATTATTATCAATATTTTTATTTTTAGTTTTGTGGACTGTGCTATTGAAATGTGTAAATCTGAATTATTCCCAGGACAGTGATTAGTGGGCTTAACAAATTACCTATATGTTTTTTACAGTTGATGACCTTTTTACTTCTCAGATGCTCATGAACATAGTTTATTTCAAGAAAAGGAGAGAAAGTGGTTCCAGGAGGAAGCAGAAAAGGATGAAAGGTATTGTGAAAGAGAGGAGGCTGAGATGAAGAAGCAGCTGTGAAAACAGAGAGGAAGCTGATAGATATCAACGGCGGCATGAGAAGGAAGAGGCAGAATTGAAAAAGAAACTTTCGATACAAAAGTAAGCTTCAGTTATGGAACGCTTTCTCAAAAAATGTAAATCATCACCATGCTAGATTGAGGAATTGACTAAGCCAACCACTTATTCTCCATCCACCAAAAGGAGTGAAAAGGTGCCTGAAGCAATTACTCTCTCAATGGACGGTGTTCTTTCATCCAAAGAAGAAACTAATACTGATGATCTCCAGAAGTGGTTTTATCTCCAGAAGTGGTTTTCTTTGTTTTCTTTGACTTGTATGATTTTATAGGCTTTGGTTTTATATATTTCAAGTTCACATACTAGTGTTGTACTTTTCAGGTTGCACTTATCTTCTTGGCATCACTTAGGTCATTCTCTTCATTCAAATCAACAAAAGTGTTGGGGCATGCGTAGGAAACCTAAGATTGAATTGTTTAAGGAACTTAAGTTGACTGTTCTTTGTGAAGTTGTTGCTTTGATGCCGCCTTGCTTTCAGTTTCATAATTAAATTGATAATTTGTGTTTTTTCTGTATCTTCAGTAATGTTGTGGGACCTTGCTGCCCATGGAGGAAGGACCCAGATTTGGAATATTATGTTGATAGCGATGCAGAATGGGAGGAGGTACAGTAAGCTTAGATGCAAACCTCGAAATAACATTCTCATTTCACAGGAGGAGTTTGGTGAAAGCTTCTCTGATTGTGATAAAGACAAAGAAGAGGAAAGTATGCTCTAAAGCTGACAATGAAGATGAAAGTGAAGATGGATTTTTTGTACCAGATGGATATCTCTCAGAAAATGAGGTAAAAGCTAACTTCGAAGATATTCTATCTTGTTACTAAACTTCTGAACTGAAAAAGAATTGTCTAGTAATACTCAAAAATCACTGGCTCAAAGTGCTTATTTGAGGCTTGTGTGCAAGGGTTGCAAGTGGACAGGATGGAAACTGATGTTCCAGTTGGGGAGACCCAAAGTTCCCTTATTATTGAGCAAGGCGGGCAGAATGAGGAGTTTGGTGTATTGCTTTGGCAGCAGAAGTATCTAAAGAATTTAACTGAGCATGCTCTTCGAAAAAAATCAACTGTTGATTATATTAAATTTACTGCATGAAAAGGACTCTCTGTTAATAACTGAAGATCTTAATGGTTCTTCTAAATTGGAGCAGACATGCTTGTGAGCTTTGAGCATTCAGGCATGTCCTGGTGGCCCACCTGTAGAGATACCAGTAGGTAGCATGGTACATGACAATCAAGAAGCTTGTTTGTCTGGTGGGAAGGCTGGTGCAACACCAGTCTTATCTGTGGCACCAACTCCGGACTCAGATTTGCCTCTAATTGTAAGTTGGACATCCAATCAGAGTTTAATGTGAATATTATGCTTGGGAATATATTTTCTCTGCTATTCTTTAATCTTATCATAAAGTAACAGTAAGGTGATCTTATGACATGTTAGGAGCTTGGGATTTTAACTTTTCTGTCAAAAATGCTAGTGCTAAACTGCAGTGATTTTCTGCTAACGATGATCTTGCTGGTTTTAGGTATCTACAATTCAGTCATGCTCCCATGGTATCAATAGGTTAGTAGAGTCTTTGCAAGAAAAGTTTCCTTTAATTTTAAAGTCTCAATTAAAAAACAAAGTTCGTGAGATATCAGAATTCTCTGATGATAGTTGGCAGGTTAGTGACTCGTTTCCTGATTTTAGATCTGGCTCTCCGCTAGTGGCATCTCTTTCTTTTTTTTTTTCCTTTTGGGTGCTTTCGTGGATGACATAATTGTTGCTCCCCTTTTTGGGAACATTATAATACCTTGCTTGGTTTAAGTGGTTGAGTCAACCTCTAATATCAAGAAGAATGGATGCGATAGAGTAGGGAAATGTAAAATTAATTGTTTGATACTGGAAACTCATTTTCATGAATTTGTTAGCTGAATGAAGGTCTTTTTGTTTTGCATATCTTTCAGTTAATTTTCTTTCTTCCGGCCTTCTCAACTGTTTGCAAAGTTTCTGATTAATTTTGATTCTTCGAAGTTCAAGGTGGCTGATCCTTGTCAAGGGAGATATAAATTAGGTTAATTTAAAATTTGGACTTGGATTTCCAAACAAAGCTGGTGTTTACATAAATTTGATGCATGCCTTTATAAGTTGAGCAGCAGCCATCATGCCTTGTGAATGCCTTCTGATATAACACTGCACTTAATCAAACACTTCCATGCTCAATGCAGTAAATGACCATGTCGGGTCTGCTCAGTTGTCACAAACTATATATTCTACTGATATGGGGTGATCTTTTCTGCAGGTAAAGAGAGAAATCTTACTGAAGCTTGGCATGTCAATTTCACCAGGTATATAAACATCTAGTTTAATTGTTATTTTCCCTTGACTGAAACATTTTTTGTTAACCCAACTGACAGAGAATGGTGGTGGACAAACCTAAAGTATCGCTTCATTTTTCTTGAAAAGGTGCTTGCCTCCTTTGGATAAGAGTATCAGCCCCATCGAAACCTCTCCTCAGCAATTATCGAAACCAGGTTCTGCCACCCAGGAGCAACAGGGTTGAACGTACAACCATACATAACCTTACTCTTTTGCTGTTTATTTCTTCTCTTACCCCATTTTGCTCGAAACTTATGGTATGAATTTGCAAGTCATCTTGATGGAAGCTCAATGTAGTAAAATTTTGTTAAGATGATAGAGTCAGTTAGGCTGGGTATCTGGAACTTTGGTCCGTCACGTGTATGAAGTTTTTGATGGTGCATGATACAGGAGAGGCTTCCTTTCAGATCTTGGAGACCTAACTGCATCTCTTTTGTTCTAAATACATCTGAAATGTCTCCAGGAAGTTGGAAGCTTCCTTTTATCAAAAGTCGTCATAATTCATGAAACAGCTTTTTCTGCTAGCTGGTTTCCATTAATGCCTTGAATGAATTTACAATACCTATAATTTAACCTGGAGGGACCCATGAACCAAACTACTACTAACAAAGTATCCTTTGCATATGAAGGCAATGGATGAAACCCGGCACTAATATCCTCTAGTAGCGGCTCAATCTCCAGCCAAACTTAGGTCAAGCAACAACTGCAGCAAGTGGTGATCGATTGTTCATGTGGAAAAATTTTTTTTCTTCCCCTCGACCTATTTTATTTATTTATATTTTTGCAAAGGAGTTTTAAAATATTAAACAAAGAAGCTTGAAAGCTTACAAAAACAAAAAACTTTCATAACTCTAGTTATTTTATTTTTGTTAAAGAGGTAACATATCTGTAATCTATATCTATGAATCTATAAATACAATAAAAGATGCCCTCAGCTCAGAATTGATGACCATGTTATCTATGTCATAAAAATAATTATAAGGATAATTTTGGAAAGAGGAAATCCTGGGAAAGGGGAAAGGTTTGGATTAAAAAAAAAAGAATCGAGAAAAAATAAAGTAGTGCAGAAGGAAAGAAACGGAGAACAATTAGGAGATTAACATTGTATAAAGGGCTAAATGAATGCATGTATTAATGTTTGTCATATTATGATGTATGGGTGAATGTATATGTTAATGATGTTGTATTAAAGTCTGACATAAAGCAACTAAATACTAAATAAAAGACCAAACAAAAATTTTCAATTTTTCATAAGGTTGATATAAATGAAGCTCAAAAAATCTATTCATATATCATAATTAGGATTATATTTTAATAATGAGTATACATGGCCTTAATCTAAGGTTGACTTTTTATATTTTACTCATGTGGTTTGGTTTTACAATTTAAAGGTTTTTAAACATTTCCTCACATTTTTGTGTAAGACAGACTAGTAAGGTGTTACAATCCTTATCATCATAGGCTATAAGCAAAAAAAGTTTAATTTGAGTAAAAGTATTTCGTTAGCTCATATAGAGACATGAAATCTCACGAAAGCACAAATATTTTACTCCTTCTTAAAGGATGAAATTTGCGTGTAAAGTTCATATTATGCACATTAATGACATAATAACAAATGTTTGAAAAATAAATAAATAAAGAAAAAAATCTTTTTAAGTAAAAAAAAAAATTTATTAGGCTTAGATAACACAAATTCATTTATTGGTCCGACTCTCGATTGTTCTCAGTGGAATCGCTAAATCGTTATAACGTAAAAGTCCACGAATTTATCGTTAGACACAACTTTAAGATTCATCACAAATCTTTTTTATTTACGTGCGACTTAATTGAATATATTTTTTAAAAAAAAGAAGTCATAAATTTGACTTAGATATTTTTTAGTTTATGAAACCAAAATTGGATTAAAAAATAAGGTTACATGCAGAGATTATAGTATTCCTACAATACCCACCCAGAAGATAGTACCAATTGATTTTATATTATCCAAAAACTTAAAAAATATTACCAAATAATTTAATATTAAAAATTATTTTTAAATTATTCTAATATGTTAGTTATTCTAGAACATTTTTTATCTTAAGAGTATTTAAAGAGACTATTTGTTATACTTAAAGAGGTTCAATCATCAGATTTATTAATATTTTTTAAAGCTTTATTTATGAGAAATATAAATTTTGTGAGAATCTTAATAATGAATTTTTTTTTTAATTCTCCAAAATGTTAGTAAAATTTAGAAAAAAAAATTTCACTTAGGAATTTACAAATAAATTGCTATTTGCAACATTCTTAGTAATTCTATTATCGAAAATTCAAAATTAATTTTCATATTTCAAAAAACATCTTTCAATATGTTGATAATATTTTGTTTAAAAAAATATTTTTCAATATGTCGGTAAGATTTCATAAAAATTATTATTTTAAACATATAATTTTTAAAAATTAATAAGACTTCTAATATGTTGATAAAATCTTATTTTTAGACATTTTAAAAATTACAAAACCCTTCAATATATTGCTAAAGTTTTTTATTTTTGTCTTTTTTCAAAACTCTTTTCATATCTTGAATCCTTTTAATATATTGTTAATATTTTATTTTATTATTCAAAATTATTTTCAAAACCGTACAATATGCTAATAAGGTTTTATTTCTGAAAGTTAATATTTTTTCAAATTTCAATTTTTATTTACAAGATCCCGGTGTAGTTTGATAGGTTTTCATAAATTTTAATTTTAATTTTTTTACAAAAACATATTTAATCTAAACAAATAAATGAATAAAATAAAGAATAAATGTAAAAATATATTTGACTTTGAGTAATGGCTTGGAATATGGCTAAACTCGATGGCTCGACTCAACCCAGCTTTTATCTCATTAAGAACTAGCTCGACTTAAATCTACGACTTGGCCTGATATTTAGCAAAACTATGTTGTTTTAATGGCATTATATAAGGGTGAAAAATCATTTTTTTCTTTCTTTTCTTTTTTCTCTCTCCTCATTATCTCACTCGAAAGCTTTTCTCTCCTTTGAGATTTTTGGCTATCATTGCCAATCATGGTGCTACTGTCGATCGTCGCACTTCACTGTAGGTCGAAGTTCGTTCAAGTCAAAAATTTCACTATCGCTTTCTCTCAGCCTCATTGTCTTAGATCAAGACTTGGATTTTCGAAAATCGTCCTTCAATGACATAGATCTGAAGTTGAAGCCGTAGCCATTCTTCTACCATTTTAGCCTTTTTTTGGTCTTTTAATTTGGCTAAAATTTTAATATGTTTCTCTCCTCCGATGCTCTTCACATTGGTGGGTTCCAATATCCAACAATGAACAGTTCTTTTAAAAAAAGCTCAAGTTCCATCAAAATGCTTAGTTTGTGTTCTTGAACTTTTCAATTTCTACTTTACTCCTACTACTTTTTTCAACAATGAATAATTCTTTTAGAAAAGTGCCATGCTTTAAAAGAAACATTTTTGATCAATTAGAACATAGAATTTATATCTAACTTTTTAGATGTCCAAAAACATATATTTATCTAACTAAGCTTTAAACTTTTTTAGATGACGCGTACTTTACATAAGTCATGGTTTTTGCCAAATCTTTTAGTTATGACATGTGTGGCATCTTGTCATTCCATATCTTATATGTTATTATGTCAATAGATTTGGAAACTTTGTTTGGCGGCTTAAGTTTCTTTAAATAAAGGTTTTGTTCAGCATTACCCTAGATTATTAAGGTTTGCATAAGACAACTTCTATTCCAAATAGAATTACTATGTTGTCAATATCCAAATGTAAAGGAATTGAACCTTTACTTATTCTTCTATTTTGGGTTTTGACCTAAAAAATTAAATCCAACTTAATTTATCTCAATTTTAATCTGTCACATCATGTTCTATTGTGTGTGAGCCATTAAATTCCATAACATGTTGGCAATAAATATAAACATTGTAATTTTTTCACTATATTTCGGATTAGATTAATCAAAATTGTTTTGGCTTCATTATTGATCCTCAAATTAATTAATCTCATATTTATATATCATGGTCAATACTACCCAAGTTGTCATGACCTTCAATTGCTAAAGAATTTGAATGGGGTTTGACATAACTATCTATGCTTGGTCTTATAGAACCTTTAATCACTTAATATCTCACTCCATAGCTTTAACATAAAGCATGCAATTAAATTTATTATTTGCATTGTACAAGATAGCTTTCAAGTAAGATATCACAACATGATATTTCTAAAATTACTCTTGAGATGAATCATCAATTGATCCCAAAACTGTCAAAGCATCCTCCTGTATCATTTTCTTCCCACTTTTAAACAATACAATAAGTTTCTTACGACCCCATCCATATATGGAGTTAAGATATTTGGGGTACAATTTTCACTAAAATTAAAGACATCTAAAGCAGCATGGGCCCATACATGAGGATTTTGAAAGTCATCCTTGGCTTCAACTAATGTAGGCAACATTTTGTGATGATATTGAATATGCAATTTTGGGTCAAGTCCATAGATAATTGCTCAATGGCAAGAATATTTACCCATCAAATACGAGTGTCATAACATATAAGTTTGTGAACTTATCGTTAGATACAGCTATAAAAATCAGTACTAATCTTTTTTATTTAGGTACGATTGTTCACCAAATTGAATTATCTTCTTTTAAAGAGAAGTCTCAAGTTTGACTCGGATATCTTTTAAAAAGGTAAATTTTAATCTACAAATCAAATTTGGGTTTGGGAGTACGGTTACGTTTAAGGAAAGTTGTAATACCTTTACAACACCCATATTAAAAATGGTACCAATAGATTTCGTGTTATTCAAATGCTTAAAAAATCTTATAAAATAATTTAATATTCGAAATTATCCTTAAATTATTTCAATATGTTAGTACTAATTTTAGAACATTCTCTCACCTTAAGAGTATTCAAAGAGATTATTTGTTATACTTGAAAAGGCTTTACCGTTAAATTCATTAATATTTTAAAAAGACTTTATTTATGAGAAATATAAATTTTATGAAAATCTTGGTATTGAAATCTTTTATAAATTCTCTAATATATTGGTAAAATTTAAAAAAAAATTCTTATCTAGGAATTTGCAAAGAAATTACTATTTACAACAATCTTAGTAATTCCATCATTGGATATTCAAAATCAATTTTCATATTTCAGAAAATAATCTTTTAATATGTTGATAAGTTTTTCTATCTAAAAAAAGTATCATTTAATTTGCTAGTAGGATTTCATGAAAATTATTTTTTTCAAAAATATAGTATTTTTTAAAATGAATAAGATTTTTTAATATGTTGGTAAAATCCTATTTTTAGACATTTTAAAAATACAAAAGCCCTCCAAGAAGTTGGTTAGAGTTTTATTTTTGCCTTTTGTCAAAAAAATTTTCAAAGTTTGAAATCTTCCAATATATTAGTAAGATTTTATTTTATTATTCAAAATTATTTTCATGACCTTCCAATATATTGGTAAGATTTTATTTCCTAAAGTCAATATTTTTTCAAATTTTAATTTTAAATTACAAGATATTCATATTCATATTCATCAATTTTTATTTTATTTTTTTAAAATTTAATCTTAACAAGTAAATGAATAGAATAAAGAATAAATGTGAAAATACATCAAAATTTGACTCGGTCAATGGTTCAGGTTAACTTGGCTTTTATCTCATTAAGAACTAGCTCAGCTTGACTCGAGGGCTTGGCTTAGCATTTAACAAAACTATGTACTTTTAATAGCAATATATAAGGGCAAAAAATCATATTTTTTCTTTTTTTTCTTCTTTCTCTCTTTTCATTATCTCATTCCAGAACTTCTCTCTTTTTTAAGATTTTAGACCATCATTACTTGTCATGGGGTCACTGCCAGTTGAAGTTTCAAAATTTCACCGTCACTTCCTCTCAACCTTCTCATGTCGAATTTAGGCTTGAATTTTTGAAAATCGTATTCCAATTACCTATATCTAAAGTTAAAGTTGGAACCTTTCCTCTACCATATCAACCTCTTATTGCTGTTCAATTTGACTAAAATTTTAGTATGTTTCTTTCATCTCAATACTTTTTATACTTATGGGTTTTAAACTTTAAGAATCTTATTGATCATTGTTGATCACCACAAATGCCATTGTTGTTGTCGCTATTTCTATCACCAATATTTTTTTTTCTTCTTTGCCATTTTCTCTTCTCTAGGAACTATTGGAACTTTCTCAAAAATCCCAAACCTAAGACCCTTGATTTTATTACATTTTTGGTTTCTTATTGCTTTGTGTTTTGAAAGTTATTGATTTGCAGATGATGTTTGCTTTCTATGTAATTATGGTTTCAATAAATGTTGGTTACCAAGGATTTCTAGCTACTGATTTTTGGTTAGGTTGTGTTATAGGATTGCTATTGTTGGTGATTATTTTTTATGCTTGATGGATGGCCTGGCAATTTTTTATAGTGATAGATTGTTAAAGGCTTAGGTATTGGCGCTCTTTGTTTGGTGATTGTATCCTAAAAAGTAGACTATTTGGTGGTGCAATGATAGCTTAAGGGTTGGTTTGGTACTCGTGATGGTTATGGCTCGATGGAGGCCAGATTCAACTATTAAAGGTAGCAACAAAATCGATTAGGTGAAATTTAATTAGTTTCAACAACAATGGTAAATGGTGGTTGTTGGATTAAACGTTCTAGTATGGTAGTAGGCTTTATGATGCTTGGAATATATATATATATATATATATATATATCTGTGAATTTATTTTTGCCTGTGTGTGTATGTGTCCCCTTTATTGTGTGCTGCTTAAATAAGGAATAAGTTTTCATAGAATCCAAGATAAAAAATGGGATTCGGTTCAATTGGATTTTCCATGCATTATCTCTTTTAATTTCAAATTTAATCCCAACAACCTTATTTTTTTAGTTCAAATCCGAATTCAAACATCATAATTTATCATTTTATTTATACCTTTTCCTTTATTTTTATTTTTTGAAAAATATAATAAAAGCAAAACAAATAATAATAAAAAAACCAATTACAAAATGGTAAATGGGCCTAATTTGGGTTTAAAATCCAAATTAAGCATAAAACTCAAATGGTAAATCCAAAACCAAACAGGCTAACTTAAAATCCAATTAGAACCTTACATTATGTTTGGATAAATATTAATAAATAAAAAGAAAGGAAAAAAAGTTTGCAGACACCCTATTTGATCTGAGTCTACCTTAATTAGGTCCAAACCAATTGGGCCTAAACCTATCTAGGCCTAGTTTTATCATTTTATTTTATTATTTTATTTATTTTATGATTATATTTTATTTATTTTTTTATCATTATCTTTATATGTTGATTTTCATTTAATTATTTTTGCTATTAGTTTTTATAATTTGTATTCAACTTTGATTTGTATTAATTTATATTTATCTTTTGAATAGTATTTGGTTAGGAATTTTAAATAAAAAAAGATAATTGTGATTGGACAATAATTGAAAAAAAAAAAGGGATTTTCTTGATGATAATGTTTTAATTCGATGATAAGATCGTTTTGGGAGAGATTAGGATTTGATTCTAATTATGACACTATCTTATAAAAACTAATGAGTAGATACAACGAAGGGGGGAGAAACAACAACAATTTCTAGTGCACACAAATTCAAGCCAAAACCAATCCTACAACTATCGCCTACTGTCACATACACAAGCACTATACTCATAATTGGTAGTTTGTAACAACAAAAGGAAAGGCTGGCATTTGTTTTTGGGATGTGGATTTTCTAGTCTTGGTTGGTGATTGAAAGAGGAAGAAAAAAAACCAAACAGAAGGGTGAGGTAAGGAAGCCTTTTTAGGTGTTTTGTGATAAAAAACCAAGAAAGCAACAGCGATAAAAAATAGTGATGCTCGTAACCCACACCATTATAGGCAACAATGGCCTAGCTCGGTAAAAGTTTTAATATGGTAAAAAGGGGGACGGTACTACTATCTTGTTTTGTAAAGGATAAAATAAAAAGATGAGAGAAGGGTTTCATTTTGGCATGCAACTTTTGACTCATGTATTTAACCTATAAACATGGCTAAATTCCAAATCGGTTTGGGCGAGCTTTATTCTAAAGGACCACCTACTTTGGATTGTTGCAACTTTAGTATTTATTTCTAATACCCATTCCTTTTACTTGTTTTGTAGTTTTTTTTTTATTATTCACTTACCTATCTTATCATTCATATTTTGTAGACAACGTCTAACTAATTGAATGTAAAATAAATATGTATGGATAATACAGTTTAATTTACTTTAAATAATTAAAACATTGTTTGTATCTTGTAGTTTGATAATTTTTAATATAATTTTAGGAATAAATAGAACTAGGAGAAGCACAAGAAGTTTTTTTAAATTGTTTGATGAGAGATTTTTCTAAATTTAACTAAAATGGAGGAAAATTTTAAATAAAATTTTAATAGCAATAATTAATATTTATTTTCAAATTACAAAAAAATAATTTAATAAAATTTTTTAAAATGAATTAACAATTATTCCAATGATGAGATTCCTAAAATTTTCAAATGGTAAAATTTTTAAAAAAATCTCTAAGTGAGAAATTTCTCTAAATTTAATGCAAATTATGGAATAATTTAGACGAAATTTTGATAAAAGTAATTGTATTCTTTTCCTAAAAAAATCATAAAATTTTGTTTGAAAATATATTGTCTAAGGATGAAATATCAAGAAAAATAACAAGTGGTTAAATTTTTATGAGATTTCAAAATTTTTTTCTTAAATTCAACTCAAATAGTGAAAGAATTTGGATGAAACTTAAAAAAAATTGTTATATTATTTTCTTTTTAAGAAAAATGATGAATAAATAGAAATTGAATTTTAAGAAAGATATTTCTAAATTAGGCCTAAATGGTAGAAATTTTAAAATTGAAATTTGTAAAATTAAAGAATAAATTTCGATGATAAAATTCTTAATAATCATAAATGGAGGATTATCTAAGAAATTTTTAGGTGAAAAAATGTTTTTAGTTTTGGCTCAAATAGTGGAAAAATTAGATATATTTTTAATAAAATAAAAATTTAACAAAAAAAATAAATGATTAAGTTTTTTCGATGATGAAACCTCTTCAAGAAAATAAATGAGATTCTTGAATATTCTTGAGGTGATGAATATTTTTAAGAATTTAGCTAGATTGATGGAGAATCTTAAAAGATATTTTCAATATTAAATTTAAAACCATTAGAACTATCAACCTTTAAGATAATTTAAAATTAAATGGTACTGTCTTTTAGGATGGGTATTGTAGGGATGCTATAACATTTCTTACATATAACCGAACTTCTGAACCTAGTTCTGTTAAAAAGATCAAAACTTATTTTTTAGGGACCCTTAGTCAAGTTTAAGAGCTTCTTAAAAAGATAAATTCATTAGATGACAATCACACTTTAACAAAAGATTAATGACGACTTCTTAAGTTATGTCTAGCTATAAGTCTATGAAACTATATGCTATGACAAATGTAAAAGAAGATAAGGTTTTTTAAAGGAAAGAAAACGATATATGTACCCTTGCTTAGATAGTTAAAATTAATAAAAAAAAAGAGCTTGTTACTTGTAAGGAAATAGGGAGGGAGGATTGAAAAAAAAATTGAAAAAAAAATTTTAGAATAAAAAAAAGTGTTATGTCAAAAAGATACCCTATAAAAATAAAAATAAAAAAGCAAAAAATCCAGAAAAACACAGTCCTCCCCAAAAAAAAAGGAACCCAACGCCAAAAGCTTTCCTGTAAAAAAAAAATCAGCCAGTTGTTCAAAAAAAAAAAATGGATCGAACCTTTGAAGGTCGAACTAGGGCTTTCCAGTGAGATTCGAGCAAAACTAGGCCCAGATCTGTGTTTAGGGAGTCAAGAAGAATTTTTAGGATTTTTTCGATCGCTGGATATAGCGGTCAATGAACGGTGACCGACGGTCAGAGCAGTGGACGGCCATCATCTAGCAGGCTCTAGAGAGAGAGGGTCTGAGAGTGTAGAGAGAGAGAGGGAAAAGAGAAAATGAGAGAAAATTTTTTTTGACTTTTATAGAAAGCGTCGAAACCAAAACGATATCGTTTCAATAATACCCAAAACGATGCTGTTTTGAGCCCTGAGGATCTGCGTGTCAACTCGTGACCCGATCCGGGGTTCACGCACCAGACCTGAAGACCCGCTTCTCTTTTAACCTCTAACCGATCCAGCTGAACTGACCTAGAATGAACTGTCAGACCGAACCACATGTTGACCGGACCGTTGATCGATCCGGTTCAGGTAAAAAAAATTTTAAAATTTTTTTTTAGATTTTTTATATATTATTTTTGTTATTTTAATTATTATTCTTAATATTTATACATGTTAAAATGTTAAAATTTACCAAAATAAATTTTTATTGTTTTATAAAATAATTAATAAAAGTAAATGATGAAAAATATAATAAAATTTTTTGATAATTTTGAATAAACCTTTATAAAATAATTCATAAAAAATGTTATAATTAAATAAAAATAATACAAAATTGATAAAAAAATGTACTAAAAGGAAATTTTTATCCGACGATGAGATTTAAAGGTACTCCGAGTAGTGATACCTATGAAATCTCTAGGTAAGAAGATTTTTTTTTAATACTACCAGTGTATTGGAGTATTTATAAAAAAATTTTCAATATAATAAAGATTTTCTTTTCTATTAATAAAAATAAAATTAACTAATTTATAAAAAAAATAAAATAAAATAGTATAAATGAGAAAAAAAAATTTTATCTAATGATGGGACTCTAAAAGTATTTCGAGTAGTGATACTTTACGAAATCTTTAGGTGAGAAGATTTTTTAAATATTACCAGTACATTGAAATATTTATATAAAAACTTCAATATAATAAAAATTCCTTTTTCTTCAAGATTTAAATTTAAAAAAATTAAATAAAACAATTAATAAAAATTTTTAAAAAGAGAATAAAATGTGTGCATCAACATGATAACATTTTACATTGCATGCATTACATAATTTTTTTCGAAAAGTAAATTTGAACCTCCAAAGATAAGATGCTAACGTATTCCAAGAAGTGATGTCTAAAAAATCTTTAGGTGAGAGATAGTTCTTTTAATGTTACCAACGTACTGGAACATTTTAAAAGTTATTTCAATAAAAGGGTTTTAATTTATTTTTTTTGAATAAAATTTAAACAATAAAAAAATTTTTCCAATAAATAAAAAAAATCAAAAAATTTATTTTTCAAACACCAAAAATAAGACTATTTTTATTAAAATCATAGGATAACACGTAATTAAGTGGTACCATTTCTAAACGGGTGTTGTGGGGGTGCTAATCCTTCCCCACACGTAATCGACTCTCGAACCCAGACTGTTTCTTAGACCATAGAATTATCTTTTTAATAAATTTTAATTAATTTTATTAAAAGGATAAATTTTAATATGTGGCCAATTGCACCTAGTCAAAAAAGATTGGTGGCGATTCCGTTATATTTTTATTTTGTTTCCAAATTCGTCGGACGGACACAAAAATCGTTACGATAGCTTGACGACTGCACTAAGGACCCCTTTTGTTTTCAAGAGTCAGGCCAAAATTTACCACGTGTTATCCTTAAATTTTGATTTAAATAGTCTTAATCAGTTTCTTAGATTTTTATTTTTCACTTTCCAAAAAAAAAAGCAAAAACAAAAACAAAAAATTCACACATGTTTATTTTATTATGCCTCTTATGTTTTATTATTAGTATTTTTTTTATGTTACTCTCAATAAATTTGGATATATTTGCACACACAATAACATGATACATCTCATGTATGAGCTCTATACCCGAGCTCTGTTCTTTATAAGAGGGAGTAAAGTACTTATGCCCTCGTGAGGTGATAACCTTCGCAATGGCAAGCGAAATACTTCCACTCAAATTAAACCATTTTCATTCATAGCCTGTAATGGGTAAAAATCGGGGTGCCTCACTAGTCTAGCGTGGATAATAGTGAAAAACAATTTGAAAACTTTTGGACATGTATTAATCCAAACCCTACATGTAATAAGCCTAGGAAACCAGCCTTAGGTAGAGCCTCTTCCACCATTTTGTAGGAAATACCTAAGAATAAAAGTTATGTAATATAAAACAAAAAAAAATCTCAAAACTCAAAAAAATATTTTTTCTCAAATCGCATCCTCACACTAATTCTATTTTATTTTATTTTATTTTATTTTATTTTGCATTAATCATATTATATAGTTTTGCATCGAGATTTTTGCTCTAGGACATATTTCTCTCAAGAAGTTTTCATGGATCCCATAAAACTATAGATTTGCTCATTCTCAGTCAATGTCTCATATGAGCCATATAATAAAGTACATGTTTGATTGAAAGAGGCTTAACAAAATAATGGAGATTGCTTGCCTATTGGCTATATGTTTGAGTTACCTGAGAATGTGCATTTGGATCTCACACAGAATGATTTAGAAGACTTACCCGTCATTTGGGATCAGTTAAATGAAGAAGAGAAAAAAAGCTTTTGCAAAAAGTATGGGCAGATTGCATCTCTTATTTCAATAGTTATCGATGAATAGCTGGTTAGGGTAGCTATACAGTTTTGGGATCCATTTTATAGATGCTTCACTTTCAATCAAGAAGATTTGGTGCCAACTATTGAAGAGTAGTCGATTTTACTTGGAATAGAACTATAGTGTCTAGATAAAATGTTTACCCAAAAGCCAAAATCAGGTTATCGTAAAAGGTTGGCCAAGCTTATGGGGGTTAAAGTGAAAACCATTGATTCCTTCATGAAGCCTAAAAGTGAATATCTCAACATTCGTTTGGACTTTTTCTGAAGTTTCATTCAAGAACATTTAAATAATGACCAAGGCATGGTTGTGTTTGCTTTATCATTGTATGGCATGGTGATCTTTCCAAAGACTTTAGGTTACATTGAGATAATTGTGGTAGATTTTTTTGAACAAATTGAAACCCAAGTAATTAATCATGCACCAACAGTTTTGGCAAAAACCATCCGATTATTGAATTTTTTTTACGAAATGGAAGGGGACGGTTCATAGGATGTGCACCGTTATTATATATGTGGGTTAAAAGTTATTTCAAGTGCGAGAAGAGTGCATTCTCAAAGTCGTATCTACGAAACAAAGTACCAATTTAAGAGTTCTGTAAAAACCAATGGCCAACATTGAAGACCAAAGAATAGTGGGTCTTTTTCTTATGAAGGCTTACCGGTAATGAAATTGAATAGATGGCGTCTTGGATGCCTCGAGTGTCTTTTTTGTATCGTGAAGGAAATGAGTCGTGGATATTGCTATTAGGGCTATGGGGCATTGTAAGTTATGCTCCGTTAATGGTGCTTAGGCAATTTGGTGCAAAGTAATTTGTACCTGCCACTCATGGCTTGCCCAAGTAAAATTCATTTACGGAGAATCGAATCCACCAAAAATCTTAAAACAGTTGATTCAAGCATGAAAGAAAACATGAAGAATGAGATTAGGGCCTTTCATCGACAAAGTCACACCTGATTATCAGATTTGAAAAGTAAGGTGACTTAGAGACATAGTACTCTCTCTTGATGATAGCTCACACCAATCAACTAATCTTTTAACAAAAGTGTAATTATCAAAAATTGAGCTTGTGAAGAAAGAATTAGAAGTTGAAAAAAAAGAAATAAGAAGAAAAAATTTAAAACTTCGTGAGAAGGTAGGACAATTGAAATATGAAGCAAAAATATAAGGAAGTAGATTGACAAAGATCATAAAAAAATGAGACGTGGCCAATAATAATTTGAAATATCTGTATTAAGAAAATAAGAGTTGTGAGTTAAATTCAAAATTGAAAAAGTTACTAAGTCTTACCTTAGTCGACAACGTGAAATAGATGAGCTCCGAGAGAAAATGAACCAATGGAAAAGCAAAGCTTAAGAAAAGTAAGAGGAGACCATAAAAAATTTTCAAGAATGTCAGAATTAGAAAGGGTTATACTCTACAACCTCAGCAAGATTGGTGAAATGCCAAAAAAAAAATTGAAAGCCATGCTTGCAAAAGAGAGAAGAAAACACTTTGAAAAATAAAAAAGAATCATTTCACTGAATGATCTGAGCATTGAAGTTACAACTACAAGATCACAATAGCCATATTTTAGCAATAATAGATAAGTGGCATAAAAGGGAAAAAGATTGGATCTTTACATGTGATTCAGAAAAAGATGCTCGCATGAGATGGAAAATAAAAAGCTTAGGAAGGCAACAATACATAAAGCATCTGACTAATCAAGTTTGCAAGGCAGTAAAAAAGGCGTGGAAGATGGTTGAAAAGGTAGAAGCATTAAGACAAGAAGTAAATCCCATAGGAGAATATGGACAGTATCTAGTAAACTTTCTAGACGAGCTAAAGAACCATTATGAGCAAGTCAAATGCTTCTATGGATATAATTCTAGGATGATAAATCTTATGTAATCAAAGTTGTATAGAATTAATGAAAATTTTTGGTGTTGAAATTTATCTAAGAGCAAATATTTCCCACCTACATTCATGCATCATTTGCATCATTTTTGTTCAAAAAAAATAAAACTTTTCGACACATGGCATTTTAATTTTTAAAAATTTATGGTAATAAAAGTTCAAGAATAGCTCACCCTTCAAAAATTTTGACTCAACCCACTCGTCATTCATATAACATCAGGATTCAAACAAGAATCATGGAGCAAGAATAGGCTAGTCGATTTGAGAGAATCGAGAAAGCTCAAGAAGAACTAAGAAAAGATCTCCGTACAATAATAGATATACTCAGAAAACTTGACAAAAGAAAAACAATGAAAGAAAATCTCAACTTTCAAAAGCAATCGCCAGATATGGTAGATCCTATTTACCCTCAAGGGTTTGAGCCACGATAGGTCCAACATTCTCAAGGAACTAGAGTACAAATTCTTATTCCCGATGGATATCCCAATCATTTTTCAGGAATGACATCCACACTTGCTCCAAGACAATTCTAAAATTTTATGAATCCTGTTATAATGAAAAAACCACCTGAGCCAATCTCGATCCCTGACTTGGATGATCCCTGACAATTTAGGATAGTTTTACAAGATTTATAGCTAGATGGTATGTCCAACTAGATAGAACTCATATTCATTCCTGGTAAGAGCTCACAAGGACATTTCTTACACAATATTGGCATGTCACAGATCTGGTTCTAGACCATCTATCTTTAAAAAATATGAAAAAAAAGGTAGCAAAAAGTTTTAAAGAGTATGCACAGAGATTGAGAGATGTGGCTACACAAGTTTAACCTCTTCTCACTGAGAAAAAGATAACTGTTTTATTTGTGAACACTCTGAAAGTACCATACTATGAGAAAATGATAGGCAATGCAACCAAAAACTTTACAGATATGGTGATATCGGGTGAGATTATTGAAAATGCTATAAAGAATGACAAGCTTGATGCAGGAGAAACGAGTAGAGCAAAGAAATGTAGAGTTCTAAAAAAAAAGAGAATGAAGCTCAAGTGATGAATTATGTAGGACAACAGTTCAGAGGTTTCACGCCCTACCCTCCACCAGTATACCAAACCCATTACCCTTTTATAAATAATATTACGTTCACTCCTCATCCATATCAGCCATACCAGTCATCACCACAATCAGCTTATCCACCTCATTTTCAGTCATTTTTTTGAACACCCACCTATTCCTACAACCGTTCTGCTACACCTACCATACTAGAATGAAGACCTAATAATGCTCCAAGAGCCCTAAAAAATACCCAAGAAAAACTCACTTTCGACCCCATTCTCATGACATACACAGATTTGTATTCCCAACTTATTAAAAAATATTTACTTGCTCATATTATTGTTGAATCTTTAAAACTTTTATTTCCTAAATAGTATGACCCCAATGCGCATTGTGATTATCATTATGGAAATCCAAGTAATTCTACTGAGAACTGTACTGATTTAAAGTGTAAAGTACAAGGGTTAATCAATAAAAGGGTATTACACTTTGATACCAACCAACAAGAGACTCCAAATGTTAATGGGAACCCTTTATCAAACCATACTAGACCATCAATAAATACTTTAACTTATGGGCAAAGAAGCCACATGAAGAAAAAAATAGATGAAGTTAAGACTTCGATGGTTAAGGTGTTTGAAGTCTTGGTTAAAGCTGACATATTAAAGTCAATAGAACTTCAGAATTGCTCTGAAGTGATTAACTCAATTGAGAGCTGAATTATCATAGAGGTGCTTTACGGTATTCTATCAAAAATTATCACCAATTCCATCAAGAAGTGCATAAATTAATGGATATGGGTCGGATAGAGTTTTACAAAAAAAAAGAGTTGATAAAAGCTGAAGTGTCTACCATTGATTCAAAAAATAAGTTTATGTGTAGATCGATCACTATTTATTATGATAAGAAGCCGACACTGAAGCTAGAAAAGTTCGTCTCCTGACCAATGGTGACAATTAAAATTTTTGGCTCTTTTTATATTAGAATAATAAAATAGTATCATGAAAGTATGATTATAATATTGTAGTCAATCCAGATACTACGAACATAACGGGTGTAGGAGGTATAACTCGAAGTGAGAGATGTCATACTCTAGAAGCTTTAGAGAAAGCCAAGAAAAAAAAGCAAAGATAAGAGAAGAAGAGAAAAGTCAAAATAATCCTGTCACAGCCTCAAAAAAAGAATATCAAAAATCGATCTTTGAGAGCAAAGCTTACGAATTTCTAAAGTTAATAAAACATAGCGAATATAACATAGTAGAATAGCTTAACAAGATGCCACCTAGAATTTTGTTATTATCATTATTGCTAAGCTTAGAGTCACACCATAATGCTATACTGAAAGTGCTCAATCAAGCATATATGTCTCATAATGTATCTGTTAAGTACGTAGAATAGCTTATAAGTAATCTGACAATTTCAAACTATATCTCTTTCAGTGATGAAGAGATTTCTCTTGAAGGTCATGAAAATACCAAGGTTCTTTACATTACTATTAAATGTAAGAGTCATATAATGGCTAAAGTTTTAATTGATAATGGCTCATCTATCAATGTTATGCCTATAACTACTTTGGTAAAACTCTCTGTTGATGGATCTTATATGAAGTCTAGTCATATGATAGTGAGAGCCTTTGATGAAACCCAAAGAGAGGTGCTGAAAGACATAAAAATATCATTACAGATTAGCCCGTGCACTTTCAACATGAAATTCCAAGTTATGGATATTTCTTCTTTATATAGTTACTTGTTAGGTAGGTCATAGATTCATATGACGAGTGCAGTTCCATCTTCATTGCATCAAAAAATGAAATTCATTATTCATGAAAAATTGACATGTGTGATAAAAAAATAAGATTTACTAGTTACCTAACCGATAAATACTCCTTATATAGAAGCAGCAGATGAAGCCTTAGAATGTTCATATAAATATTTCAAGATAGCTAACGTAATATATATGACTGAAAGATTTAAACTATATTCGTCACCCCTACCTACGACTACTAAAATAGTCATTAAGCAGTTTACCAAGATGGGATGGCAACCTGAAACTAGACTAGAGAGCCTTTGATGAAACCCAAAGAGAGGTGCTGAGAGACATAAAAATATCATTACAGATTAGCCCGTGCACTTTCAACGTGAAATTCCAAGTTATGGATATTTTTTCTTTATACAGTTACTTGTTAGGTAGGTCATGGATTCATATGACGAGTGCAGTTTCATCTTCATTGCATCAAAAAGTGAAATTCATTATTCATGGAAAATTGACATATGTGATAAGAAAATAAGATTTATTAGTTACCTAACCGATAAATACTCCTTATATAAAAGTAGCAGATGAAGCCTTAGAATGCTCATATAAATCTTTCAAGATAGCTAACGTAATATATGTGACTGAAATATCTAAACTATATTCGCCACCCCTGCCTACGACTACTAAAATAGTCATTAAGCAATTCACCAGGATGGGATGGCAACCTGAAACTAGACTAGAGAAGAAATTGTAATGAATCATAAAGCCACCAGTAGTATATGATAAGAAAGACAGATTTGACTTAGGGTATAAGCCAACAAGAGGGGATAGAATAAAAATGATGAATGAAAAGAAAGATAAGAGAATGGCTAATATTAAAAAATATGAGCCAGATCAGAGCCCATGATCATTCCATACATCTATGATTTTTTTCATTCAAGAGGATATATTTATCCAGATCTGCCTACAGCCCTAATGCAGAATACATAGAAGAGTTTTTTGAGCTAGTCATTCAAATGGTAGATGACAAAAAAAAGAAGAGGCGAGTTGAAGAGCTATTTGTGCACCATTGTCCTTTAGATTTTGAGCTAAATAACTGAAGAGTCATAGAGCTGCCTGTTATCTTTAAAACTTTTGAAAAGTAATGTATTGTGAAACTTTAAATCCTTAATTGCTTTTATGAGCATTGGGTGATCTTTTATGGTATCTTTGTGTTTGTCATTTTAATAAAAGACTTAGAAAATGTATCTGTATTTCTTTTATTATTTTTATCTTCATTTTTCTTTTCATTTTCTATTTTCATCATTTTCTTGTCATTCTATTTTCGTGTGCCAATATTCTTTTCATCTTATCCTTTGTAGGGCTCGAATAATGAACACAAAGATAATCATAGCAATAATCTCATATTTGATTTCAAAAACTTAATTCATGTTGATGAACTTAATAATGAGAAAGATTCGAATAATTACACACTGTTTCTTGATTTGTTAAAATTAATAGAACATGAAGATAAACCAATTGAACCCCACCAAAAAATTATCAAATTAGTGAATTTGGGGAACGATGCAAATAGAAGAGAGGTCAAAGTTGATACATCCCTTTTACTAGCTGAAAAATAAAAGCTAGAAGAGCTACTCTGAGAATATGTAGATGTGTTCACGTGATCTTACCAGGATATGTCAAAACTCAGCACTAATATTATAGAACATAAGTTACCTTTGAAATCGAAATGCAAGTCAGTATAGCAAAAGTTAAGATGCATGAAACTGAAGAGGCTACTGAAAATTATAGAAAAAGTGAAGAAGCAATTTGATGCGAGATTTTTGGAGATGGTAAAATCTCCTGAATAGGTAGCCAACATAATGCCAGTTCCCAAGAAAGATGAAAAAGTGAGAATATGTGTCAACTATCAAAATCTGAATAGGGTGAGTCCTAAGGATAATTTTTCTTTGTCCCATATCGATACCTTAATGGATAATACTACTAGGCATTCTATATTTTTTTTATGGATGGCTTTTCAGGCTATAATCAGATCAATATGGCTCAAGATAATATGGAGAAAACTACATTTATGACTATATAGAGGACATTCTATTACAAAGTCTTACCTTTTAGGTTGAAAAATGCTGGTGCTACTTATCAAAGAGCAATGGTGACTCTCTTTCATGATATGATACATAAAGAAATAAAAGTATATGTGGATGATATGATCGTAAAATCTCATGAAAGAGAGGATCATGTAGTCAATCTCAAAAAGCTGTTTGACAGGTTGAGAAAATTTCAGCCAAAGTTGAATCTTGCTAAATGTACATTTGATGCTAAATCAAGAAAACTATTGGGCTTTATGGTTAGTAAAAGAGGTATCGAAATTGATACAGATAAGATACAGGCTATCCAGAACTTATCTCTTCCTCATACCCCAAAAGAAGTGTGAGGTTTTCTAAGGAGATTGAACTATATTGCTCGTTTCATCTCTCAACTCACCTACAAGTGCGATTTTATTTTCAAGCTTCTTAGAAAACATAATCCAGAAGAATAGAATGATGAATGGTAAGAAGCTTTTGATAAGATTAAAGAATACTCGTGAAATCCACTTGTGTTGGTGCCCTCAATCTTGAGGAAACATTTGATTTTGTACTTAACAGTGCATGAAAATTCAATGAGATGTATGTTGGGGCAAAGAGATGAAACTGACAAGAAAGAACGAGCAATTTACTACTTGAGTAAAAAAATCACTGATTATGAATATTAGTATTCATCATTAGAGAAGATGTGTTGTGCATTGGCCTGGACAGCTCGAAAACTCTGACAATACATGCTTTATCATACTATTTGGCTCATAGCAAAGTTGGATCCTACTAAATATATTTTTGAGAAACCTTCATTGACAGGGAGAATAGCATTATGGCAAGTTATACTTTCAGAATACGACATTATTTATGTGACTCAAAAGGCTATTAAAAAGAGTGCAACAGCCGAATTCCTTGTTGATCGTGCAGTTATAGATTATGAGCCAATGAAATTAGATTTTTCTGATGAAGATGTGATGGCCATGGAAAAAAATGAACTTGTTGAAAAGTCTTAGATAATATATTTTGATGGAGTTGCTAATGCTTTGGGTCATGGTATTGAGATAATTTTAATCTCTCCCAATGAACATTATTATCCAATCACAGCTAGGTTGAATTTCAATTCCACAAACAATGTGGCTAAATACGAGGCTTGTGTTATGGGTTTATAAGCAGCAATTAAAAAAAAGATTAAAGTGTTGGATGTAGTTAGAGATTCAGCTCTAGTCATTTATCAGTTGTGAGGAGAATGGGAAACGAAATATTCCAAGTTGATACGGTACCATAAATACATCTCTGAGTTGGTTAAACAATTTCAAGAAGTTTAATTTGAGCATTTGCCTAGAGAGGAGAACCAAATTACTGATGCACTGGCTACTCTAGCTGCAATGATTAAAATAGATATGAATACTGAGATCTAACCTATAAAGTTAGATGTGAATAATGTACCAACATATTGTTTAGACGTTAAAGAAGAAGTTGATAGGAAGCCATGGTATCATGACATTATGCAATACATTAAAAGCTAGCAATACCTAAAACATGCAACAAAAAATAATAAAAAGACTATCAAAAGATTAGCTATGAGTTTCTTTCCTGGATGAAGATGTTCTCTATAAAAAGGGTCAAGATCAAGTGCTCTTAAGATATGTGAGTGCAGCTGAAACAAAGAGGATTATTGAAGAAATGCATGATAAAGTTTGTGAGGCACATATAAATGGTCATATGATGGCTAGATAAATCATAAGAGCTGGTTATTATTGATTGACAATGAAGAATGATTGTATTAAGTGTGCTAGAAGATGTCATAAGTGTCAAATCTATGTTGACAAGATTCACACTTTACCATCAGCATTACACATTCTAGCTCCTTTATGGCTATTTTCTATGTGAAGCATGGATGTCATTGGTCTCATCATTCCAAAAGCTTCGAATGGACATAGATTCATCTTTGTAATGATTGATTACTTTACGAAGTGGGTAGAAGCTGCATCATATGCTAGTGTGACCCAATCTATGGTATGCAAGTTTATAAAAAAAGAGATAATATATAGATATAGGCTTTCAGAGATAATTATTTTTAATAATATCAAAAATTTAAATAGTAAAATGATGAATGAAGTATGCATTCAATTTAAGATCCATCATCGTAATTCAGCACTATATCATCCAAAGATGAATGGGCAGTAGAGGCTGCGAATAAGAATATCAAAAAAATCTTGAAAAAAATGACTAATACTTACAAAGATTGGCATGAGAAGTTATCTTTTGCTTTGTATGCTTATAAAACATCAGTCCGAACATCTACTGAAGCCATCCCGTTCTCTTTGGTATATGGAATGAAAGCTGCGCTACCGATTGAAGTGAAAATTCCCTCGCTGAGAGTCCTGATGAAGGTAAAGTTAGAAGAAGTAGAATGGGTTCAGAATCGCTATGAGTAATTGAATCTCATTGAAAATAAAAGACATGGTCAATTATATCAAAAGAGGATGATGAAAGACATGACAAGAAAAGTCATCCTCGTTGCTTTAAGGAAGGTGACTTAGTGCTAAAAAGGATCATTCCAAATCAACATGACAATCGAGGAAAATGGGCACCAAATTGAGATGGCCTGTACGTGGTGAAAAAGGTCTTTTTCGATGGAACATTAATTTTGGTAGAAATGGATGGAGGTGATTTACCTACTCTAATAAATTCAGATGTTGTAAAGAAATATTTTGCTTAAAAAAAAGAAAAAAAGAAAAATAATGACTTATCTAAGCTAAAAACCTGAAAAGGTGCTTGGATGCGAATAAGAAGCATCATCCCACAACACATAGGCAAGTGTAGTTTGACGAACTTTGAAGAATCAAAGAAGTCATCTGATTTAGTTTTAGAAAATGAATTTGAAAATATTTTATTCATGATTATTTTATGATCATTATTTGGGCACATTTATTTCAACTCAAACACTTTGTCATGCTCTTATTATCAATCTAATGAAATATGCTATCTTTCATTTGAATATAACGCTTATCCATTCCTTTATCCTGATTTGATATTTTGGTTCACCGTACAAATGAATGAGAGAAATGTGTGATTGCATTTTGTTTGTCTTGAACTTAAAATGATGAAAAGAAAAACAATCACAAAAGATCTCAGCATTACTTTTTTTAAAAATTAACAAAGGTAAATAAAAAAGAATGAGAAAAGCATGACAAGACATTGATGTTGCAAACTTTTGAAGAAGAAAAGTATTGTTAAGAAAGAACACAATGGTCAGATATTAAGAACAGATTTGTCATATGGCAATTGTTGAGAATTCTAATAAAAAAATAAAAGCAAGAGATTTTGAAAACTTTTTTACTACAATGAATAATTTTGATTACATTTAGAGCACCTAGTACATGCATCTATGAGCAGTTATAATAAAGACAGAGACTTTTCATTTCCTAATGAAAAATAAGATTTTGATATTCGGATGAAGATAATAATCAAACAAAAAATTTCAAAAGAGAGAAATTTACGTATTCAAACATGATAACTCAATTTCGAGAATAGATAAAATTTTAAAATTGTTGAGTCTCTACTTAGAGGAACTTTTTCAAGATGAGATTTTTAAAGTTGTTGAGCCTCTACTTAAATGAGCTTTTTTCAATATGAGATTTTTAAAATTGTTGAGCCTTTATGAGAGGAGCTTTTTTCAAGATAAGATTTTAAAGTTGTTGTTGAGCCTCTGCTTAGAGGAGTTTTTTCAAGATTGAGATTTTAAAGTTGTTGAGCCTCTGCTTAAAGGAACTTTTCTAAGATGAGATTTTTAAAGTTGTTGAGCTTCTACTGAGATGAGCTTTTTTTAAGATGAGATTTTAAAGTTGTTGAGCCTCTGCTTAGAGAAACTTTTTCAAAATGAGATTTTTAAAGTTATTGAGCTTCTGTTTAGAGGAGCTTTTTCAAGATTAAATTTTAAAGTTGTTGAGCATCTACTGAGAAGAGTTTTTTTCAAAATAAGATTTTAAAGTTGTTGAGCCTCTACTTAGATGAACTTTTTTATAATGAGATTTTTAAAGTTGTTGAGCCTCTGCTTAAAGGAGCTTTTTTAAAATAAGATTTTTAAAGTTGTTGAGCCTCTATTGAGAGAAGTTTTTCCAAGATAAGATTTTTAAAGTTGTTAAACCTCTCCTTAGAAGAGCTTTTTTAAAATGAATTTTTTTAAATTGTTAAGCCTCTACTCAAAAAGCCTTTTAAAATTTCAAAAATGTTATTAAACTCTTGGAGCCTTAAAAAAAATTTGTTTTTGCTCAATGTCTCTTCTTTCAAAACAAAATAGTTGTTTATTTGTCTTTATCTTATTCCTGATTCTCAGAAATAGGCAAAGAGGAGTAGCTATAAGCACCATTTTTTTAAATTTTTTTATTATCATTATTTTTTTATTATTATTATTTTTTTCTTTTTTTTTCTTTTTTTCTTTCTTTTTCCTTCTTCTTCTTCCTTATCTGATTCAAGTTAACTAAGGTATGAGTGCATTAAATGCTCCATCACCAAAGTTTAAAACGCCAAAAGTCGCTACCACTGGCAACCGCCTGACACGCTACCTAACTTGGCAATATGGATTTTAGGTTGAAAAAAATGGGATTCGAATCCAAAAAAATCTGGGATTTGAATCTTAGAAAGCTCTATAAATAAAAGTTGTTACCTGCAAGGAAATATGGAGGGAGGATCGAAAAAAATTGTAAAAAAAAAGTGTTCTGTCACAAAGATACCTTGCAAAAATAAAAATAAAAAAGTAAAAAATCTAAAAAAGCACAATCTTCCCTAAAAATGGAGGAACCTAACGCCAAAAGCTTTCTTACAAAAAAAAAATCAGCATAGCTATTCAAAAATAAAGAGGTTTGATCGAACCTTTGAAGTTTGATCTAGGGTGTTCCAGTGAGATTCAAGCAAAACTAGGCCCAAATCTGTGTTTAGGGAGTCGAAGAGAATTTTTTAAGATTTTTTTAACCGCTAGATATGGTGGTCGGTGAACGAAGACCGACGATCAGAGCGATAGATGGCCACTGTCCGGCAAGCTCTAGAAAGAGAGGGTCTAAGAGTGTAGAGAGAGAAAGAGAGAAGAGAAAATGAAAGAATTTTTTTTTTTTTACTTTTATAAAAAGTGTCAAAACCAAAACCACGTTGTTTCAATAATGCCCAAAACGACGTCATTTTGAGCCCTAAGGATTCGCATGTCAACCCGTGACCTGATCCGGGGTCCGTGCACCCGACCTAGAGACCCGTTTTTCCTTCACCTTTTGACTAGTCCAACTGAACCAACCCAAAGCGAACCGAACTAGACCGAATCGCACGTTGACCAGACCATTGACCAGTCCGATTCAAGTAAAAAAAAATTTAAAAATTTTTTTTAGATTTTTTATATATTATTTTTGTTATTTTAATTATTATTCTTAATATTTATGCATGTTAAAATGTTAAAATTTATCAGAATAAATTTTTATAGTTTTATAATAATAATTAATAAAGGTAAATGATGAAAAATATAATAAAAATTTTTGATAATTTTGAATAAACCTTTATAAAATAATTGGTAAAAAAATGTTATAATTAAATAAAAATAATGCAAAATTAATAAAAAATGTAAGAAAAAATTTTTTTATCCAACGATGAGATTCAAAGGTACTCCGAGTAATGATACCTACAAAATCTCTAAGTGAGAATTTTTTTTTAATACTACCAATGTATTGGAGTATTTATAAAAAAATTTTCAATATAATAAAGATTTTCTTTTCTATTAATAAAAATAAAATTAACTAATTTATAAAAAAAATAAAATAAAGTAGTATAAATGAGAAAAAAAAAATTTATCTAATGATGGGACTCTAAAAATATTATGAGTTGTGATGCTTTATGAAATCTCTATGTGAGAAGATTTTTGAAATATTACTAGTGTATTTGAATTTTTATATAAAAACTTCAATATAATAAAAAAAAAATTTCTTCAAGATTTAAATTTTAAAAAATTAAATAATTAAATAACACAATTAATAAAATTTTCTAAAAAGAGAATAAAATGTGTGCATCAACATGATAACATTTTACATTGCATGTATGACATAATTTTTTACGAAAAGTAAATTTGAACCTCCGAAGATGAGATGCTAAGGTATTTCAAGAAGCGATGCCTTTTAATGTTACCAACGTACTGAAACATTTTAAGAGTTATTTCAATAAAAGGGCTGTAATTTATGTTTTTTCGAATAAAATTTGAATAATAAAAAAAATATTTCCAATAAATAAAAAAATAAAAAAATATATTTTTCAAACACAAAAAATAAGACTATTTTTTATTAAAATCATAAGATAACACGTAATTAGGTGGTACCATTTCTAAACAGGCGCTGTGAGGGTGCTAATCATTTCTCACACGTAACCGACTTCTAAACCCAGACTGTTTCGTAGACCATAAAATTATCTTTTTAATAAATTTTAATTAATTTTATTAAAAGGATAAATTTTAATAGGTGGCCAATCGCACTTAGCCAAAAAAGATTGGTGGTGACTCTGTTATATTTTTATTTTGTTTTCAAATTTATAGGACGAATAGAAAATCGTTACGACAGAGATTATTGAGATAAACAACATAATCAATAATCAATATAAAATTTAAATACTTATAGGATTGCAAATGTTTGTGTGCTTGATTCATTGATTGAGAATAAAATTTCAAAGCAAAAATCATATGTTATCCACAGCATAAATTCTTTACTTTGAATGTAAGGACTTGTTTAAGAGTTTCTTTCTCTTTGTCAATCTCTGCCTCTTTTTTTCTTTTATGCGTTTGAATTCTTTGAAAGTTTTATGTCTTTTTCAAAACCAACACAAACATAAATAAAACATTTTGAACCTTTTTTTAAAATATTATATTGAATTAAAATTAAAAAAAAAAAAAAAACTCAAATTTTTAGTATTTTTAAAATTTTTAATTTTATAATTTAAAAATATAATGATTAAAATTGAATTAATTTGATAGAAAAAAAAAAGAGTTAATAAGGACTTATCATTTTGGGACGAAGGAAGAATAAAATTTTTTTAGAAAAAGGAAGGATAATTTATCATGTATATTATATAATAAATTATTTTTATGTTACATAATTTCTTATTTTAGATAAGGAGATTAAAATTGAAGATGGCAACGAAGTAGATATTCGTTATTTTTTAGGTATTTGTAATCGAATCCATTTAATTTTCATGATATCCGAATTCATTTAATTATCCTTTTAAATTTAGTATCACTATCTGAATCTATATACAATTAAATAAGTATTTTCCATTAAATATTCGAATATATTAAATTACCTGTTTACTTAAATTTTTTGTCAAAATATAAAATAAATAAGAATTATATTTAAAATTTTAGTTCATTCTTAATTAATAATAAGTAAAGATTGTTTGCTAAGGTTCGAATCTTTTCACAAGAATAAAATTTTACATATTTTGCATATATAATGGAAACGGATTTGATTATTGATAGTATCTCTTAAAAGATTTAAATGAATTTAAATATTGGATAATCAAAAAGAACTATCCAAAATCTATTCAAATTTATCACGATAATAAATCTATTATCCGAATTTATTAATTATATATTTATAAAAATTTAAATTTAATATAATCGAATCAAATAATGTTGAACATTTATTTATTTATTTATTATTTATTGTCATCTCTAATTAAAATTCACTTATAAATGAAAAATTTTGTAGAATATTAGTGAATCAAATATTTCAATATATCGAGGTGAAATAATCAGTTAAATAAAATTTAAAAATTAACAACATGAACTTAAATGTAGGTATTAAAATTGGCAATAAAATCAAAAATTTCTTTAAATATTAATTATTTAAAGAGAATGTGTCTCAATTTGGACGAGAAGAAGAAAAAAATGTACATCCATAACAAGATGGAGATTTTTTCTCACTTTTTTTAATTGAAAAAAAAAAAGGGAATAATTATTGAATTCCTTAATAATTTAAATTAGAAAAAGAATTGTGATTTTAGAGAGCAAAAAATGAAGAGAAAACAAAAAGGAAGAGAGAGCGAAGAGCGGAGAGCATGAAACAGGATCGAGTATCCATTTGGAATATATTTTCTTCGTAATTCCCACCAGCTTACATGATGCTCCTTCTAAGCTTTCACATTTCAATCCCTTGCATCTACTCTTCACGTACCTCTCTTGCTGACGTCAAACACAACAGCATTTTTCGACAGTTACGTCCCTCCCTACTACTTTCATCCCCTTTTTTCGTCCGTATTTACATTTGAAGGGCTGCCCTTCAAACACGCTGTCACCAGGGTTGGCATCGGATCGAGTTCGGAACGGATTTTGCTCGCCCGAATGCATTAATAAACCTGAACCTACCCAAATTTTTTTTTATTTTTTCATACCCAAACCCAATCCAACCCGACCCGATCCGAAATTAATAAAATATTATTTTTTTAAATATAAAATATTATTTTTTTAATATAAATATTTAAAAATATTATTATATAAATATATTTAATTAATTAATTAATTAATTAAAAAATAATATTTTATATAATATCGGGTTGGGTCGGGTTTGCCTAAAACCCGAACCCTATTATTTTCTAACCCTACCCGACCCGACTTGACCAGAAACCCGAATTTCAAAAAAAAAAAAATCGATCTCATAGGGTCAGGTCGAGTCGAAACCCATCAGGGTCGGGTTGAATTCTCGTCCCTAACTGCCACTCCCCTTACTCTTTATTATATACATGTGTCACGTGTTAAACTTTAACCCGATGAATACTTGAATAGATTTTTTTTTTTTTACGCAAGCCCGGTAAGATTATTTGAATAGTTAAACAAATAATAAGGTGCAAGTTAATAAAGGGTCACAACGATATAATAGAGCATAATGGATATATCCTAACTTCATTTTTAACGTTTTCAAGAAAAAAAAGAAATAATTAATTTGTATAAAATTATGAACCATTACAAAATATCAAATTTCTCTACATCGTCAAGAGACATGTCTTGAGCATAAAAAATAAAAATAATAATTATTTTCCAAAAATTTTTAGCATTTCTCAAACAATTTAAATTAAAAAAAAAAAAAAAACAAAAGCATATTTTTTACATAAGTATAGCAATAAACAGAATGGCAAAGGTGTAAATAAATAAAAGAGAGGAGGGCATTTAAAAAGGATTCCATCTCTCTGTCGCTTGCATGCAACTAAACGGCCAAGCGTTTCCATCTCTCTCGCTTTCAACTCTCAACCAAGGACGGATCTATATATGGTGTTGTGGGGCCAATTGCCCCCGCTAAGATCCTAAAATTTTTAAATTTAGTTATAAAAAAATCTTATAAATTTTAGAAAACTTAAGTTTTGCCTTCACTAAATTTTTTTTCATCATATTTGTCCTCATTAAATTGAGACTCATAAAAAAATATTTATTGTTTATCTAATAATTGAATATTTTATTTTAAAAAAATAATTAAACATTTATGCTTTAGGTGGTAAACATTTTTACTATAATATATAGTAATTTTGTAGGAAAACAAATAAAAAATTTTTAAAATTCATATAGATAATATATAAAGTGTGAATTAATAAGAATAAAAAATTAAAAAAATCTTGAACTAACATGTTTTCTTTGTTTTCATTGAATATTAAAAAAAATTAATTTCATTATATATAAGGATTGAGGTATTTTTTATTCTCCACATAATTAAGATATGAAAATAGATGATAAAACTAGACATTAATTTTTATTTTTTCACATATTACATTTATTTTAAGAATTTTATAAGTACTTGAAATTTTATTAAATTAATATATACATATTTATATGTTTTTATATGTGTGTATGGTGCTTAAGTTATATTCGTCAATAATTAAATAATTAATTTTAATTATGTAAATATTATATTTATATATGACATAAAAATTTATTATACATGTTAAATTTTATTTGAAATTTTTTATATTAATTTATATTTCAATGAAAAATTTAATAAATTAAATTAAAATATTTGCCCAACTAATGAGGAATCCTCGATCCGTCTCTTTTATATTTGGGAAATACAATTTCGCGAAGCAAATCCAGTAACTAAATCAAACAAAGCTCTCTCTTCCTGTGCGTGCCGCAAAAACAACAAGAAACGCAAAAAAGGAAGAAAAAAATGGCTCTGATGTTGAATCCTGTGATCTTTCCTTCAGCCTGCGTGCTTCCTTATCGTTCCAATATTGTTAGATATCCAAGAGTCACCATGCTCTCCACTTTCACCTCCTCTCCTAAGTATATATTTTTCCCTTTCTTCTTTCCTTTAATGAATAATTGGATAATAGGGGATTTTGCTTCTTCCTTTTTTATCAAAAGATAGATTTTTTTTTCTAATCTGATGTCGTTTCTATTCAATGCTAAAATGAACTTAAAATTTCCTTCATTTGGGGGATTTTTTTTTCTGATCTCATGCAATTTTGGTCTTTCAAGTGTGGCTTTATGCATGGGAATTTGACTTTTTTTTCTATTTCTTGGCAATCTATTTAGATAAATAAATTTTTGGTATTGATTTGGGGTTGGTAGGATACCCTTTTCTGAATTTATTAAATTTCTGCTTTTTTTTTTTGTTATTTTACGAAAGAAGCAGCAGTGTGGGATAAAGAAGAATGAGATGTAGGTAATAGGATTTTGAACTCAAACGTGCAACCAACTGAACTAGGGGGTCGGATGTTATGTTTGCATGTTGCTAAAAATCAAGTTTTGAGACATAATTCATGTAATTTCATTTTTCAAAACTTTCTGACCATCCTTTTTATGTGTCTGTTTTTACTCTTGATGCATGCAATTATTATTATTTTGTTTTATTTTGGAATCTTTTGTATTTGCTTGCATCAATTTTTCTATTCAATTTTATGTTGGGATTGCACCATAAAATAAAATTTTGCTGCTGAATGTTGATTCATTTGATTTGATAATCATCAGATATAATTGTTATTACTGAATCTTGGTAATAATGTTGATATTGAACATTGCCTTTGTATGTCCCTTTCAGTTTCAAAGACATGTATGCATTTTTTTTTAGTTATTTTGTTTTGTTTCGTTTTCCATTTGTTGAGCGTTAGGTCAGATGTTTATATGTTTAACTTATTCCCTTGGACTTTTTTATACCACTTTATTCTATCAAAACCTCTTGCTTGGGGGACTTGTGATGGTCAAGGCATTGCATTCATATTCTTTTATTCTCCGGCATTATCTCTAGTGTCCATGAATTATATTTCTCTATAAGCTCTCATCTGAATCTAAAATTGCCATGTTAAATGTTTCTTAACTTCATAAACAAATACAATCAAAATGCCATCATAGCACATTGTGCATAGAAAAGATTGGACTAGTGCAAAATAACCAGCTTGGGCTAATGCTAGAGAAGTATATTTAAGAGATTTAAAGTTTGTATTAAACAATTCAAGAAAATATTCATCCTCCAGATCAACCATTTTGTCACAGAGCAAAGCTATCATTCTTTGAATCTATGTTAGAATTACCGTCCTTAAATATTGTTAAATCAAAATTTAAAATATAAGCCACTCCTAGAATGCCTCATTTTTATGTTTATATCTTTTTGGGTTTTACTTAGCTCCTTATTTTAATAACAATGGAAGAGGAAAAAGAAAAGAAAGAAGATATTGAGCTTCTGGAATTTGACATTTATTTGTGCATAGCTGCTCTGATTTTCAAGACAATAGATCCCATCGTGCCAATGAAAGTTGTTATTGTAAAAGCACATCAAAATTTATTTTTTCAAGTTCGTTACTTCTTGTTCTATTGGTTACAGAGAAGTCAACAATCTAAAGAAGCCATACGGCCCTCCACGAGAGGTACATGTTCAAGTGACTCATTCCATGGCTCCAGAAAAGATAGAGATCTTCAAGTCCTTGAATGATTGGGCTGAAAAAAACATTTTGGTGCTCTTGAAACCAGTTGAGAGTAGTTGGCAACCAAGTGACTTTTTGCCACTACCTCAATCAGAAGGATTCTATGATCACGTCAAGGAATTGAGGGAAAGGTGCAAAGAGCTTCCTGATGATTATTTTGTTGTGTTGGTTGGAGATATGATCACCGAAGAAGCTCTTCCAACTTACCAGACAATGTTGAATACTCTAGATGGCGTAAGAGATGAAACAGGTGCTAGCCTTACTTCTTGGGCGATCTGGACCAGGGCTTGGACTGCTGAAGAAAATAGGCACGGTGACCTTCTTAACAGATATCTTTACCTCTCTGGTCGAGTAGATATGAAACAGATTGAGAAGACAATTCAGTATCTGATAGGATCAGGAATGGTAAGATTATCCTTCTGTTTCTTGCATCTTTTTTATTGTAGAAAAAACTATGCAACCAAAAGGAACGGCTCTTTCTCAGCTGGAGCTCTCCCAGTAATGCTCTCTTAACAGAACTTTGATTAATTATGGCACTTTAATGTCTAATCCTGATGGCATTAGATAGTATATTTACCTAACAATATCTTCTTTTGGCCATAAATTTTCTGAAATCAAAGCTTCTTCTTAGATTTCCTTGCTAATAAGTTTCTCAATGTCTCGTTACTGGTAAGGTTTATCATGTTGGCCAGACTCATTTAATTATTAGGAACATCAAGAAACTATGTTATTTTTTGGCAACGCTCCATAATCTGGAATACTAGTGTGGACCACCATTGTCATTGACTATATACTTTTCTGTAGTCTAAAATGGGACCAAGTATAATGGTTTCATGATTGACATAATCTAACAAAACTTTAATTGAGCTCTTTCTGCATGGGCAATTTGATCTTCTAGATGTACCCATGTGCCACGTCAGCAACTTCCTCAATGGACTGTATGAGGAGTTGGCGCTATTGGTGCCACATCTGTTAACGTGGTCGATGTTAATTTATTGATGGTTTCAAAATTGTTAGTTTTTATAGTTTACATTCTTAATATATATATTTTTTGATTTAGCTGCATGGGATTCCTAAGCTTTCTGGACCGGTCCAAGCAGGCTCTTAATATTTATTTCTTTTCTTTTTGGTTTATTATTAGGATCCTAAAACGGAAAACAACCCCTACCTAGGTTTCATCTATACTTCATTTCAAGAAAGAGCAACATTCATTTCCCATGGAAACACGGCAAGGTTAGCCAAGGAACACGGGGACTTGAAACTGGCTCAGATATGTGGTTTCATAGCTTCAGATGAGAAACGCCATGAAAGTGCCTATACTAAGATTGTGGAGAAGCTCTTTGAGATTGACCCAGATGGCGCCGTATTGGCCTTAGCTGACATGATGTATAAAAAAATCTCAATGCCAGCCCACTTAATGTTTGATGGCCATGATGATAACCTATTTGAACACTACTCATCTGTTGCCCAGCGGATTGGAGTATACACTGCTAAGGATTATGCTGATATATTGGAATTTTTTGTAGGAAGATGGAATGTAGAGAAGCTGACGGGTCTTTCGGGTGAGGGACGTAGAGCTCAAGACTTTGTGTGTGGACTACCGGTAAGGATTCGAAGGTTGGAGGAAAGAGCTCAGGCAAGGGCTAAGCAAACATCCATTGTTCCTTTCAGTTGGATTTTTGATAGGAAATTGACTGTTTAATTATATTGCCTCTAGATTGCTACATACTACTGTTAGCAAGACTGTCTATACTATCCTTATTTCAGAAGTACCATGTGCTTGAGGTGCATGTATTTGTGATACATGTTTGCTAGAGTTGGTTCCAGAAAGAGGACAAGTGAAGTTTGAGTGTTCTATGTCAGTTTGCCGCTTTTACTTGGGAGACTAGAAGCTTTCCTGTTTTGTCAAAACAGAATGATGATGTAGGCTATACATACATTCTCCCCATGAATGTCAGTGAAATGAAATCATGGTTTTTTATAATAATGAATGTTGGTGTAGCTATTTTATACACTTTCTTCCCTTCACGATAGTTTAAATGATTACCTTGAACTTTACAACTATTTTTCTATTGGATAGAAAATGGGAGAGAAATTGTAGGAAATGGTTGTAACTTCAGAGTTTGTTAAAGTGAAATGGTTACCAAGATTCCTTTACTTTTAAGTGATTTTAGAAGGATTGTTCAATGGTGTTTTTTTCAATTGATTAGTAGGTGTATTTTATCTACAATTATTTTTTACTACATTAATCCATTTGTTCTCTTTTGCTACAACAATCCTTCAATTAATTGTTAAAGTACAATTCAAATGTGTTCGTTTAATATGGGTTAAATATAAAAATGTATCTACATACACTTTATGTTAGTTTGATATTTAATGATATTTAAAGCTATAAAATTCTCACTTTAGTATTTATATTTTTATTTCATTAAGCTTTTTGATATTTTTGATTAATACCATTTGTTAAATTATTTACGTAGTATTAATATTTAATAAAATTAAAATCATGACACGTGTTCAATCATTATCATATCATCTCTTTTCTACTTTAGCATTAAATAAAAAATTCAAAAATTTTTAAAATATATTTTTTAATTCAAAATAAAAAAAAAATTGGGAAAGAAGAGAAAAAGGGGAAGGAAGGAAGAAAGAGATGAAAGTAGAAGGCAAGAGGCAACTTCGCCGGCTAGCTCAGGGTTGGATTGGGATCTACCTGTCCCGGACCTGACAGATCGGTACCAAACCAGCTCGTTTGAGTCTGATTGGTGCCGACATGTTGTCCGTTTCCCTTTCCTTTTTGCCACTCTATCCCCCTTTCCCCCCCCCCCCTCTCTCTCTCTCTCTCCTGATCTTTTTCTTTTGATTTTTTATCGGATTAAATATATATTTGATATTTAAACTTTTTAATTTTTATCATATTAATATTTTAAATTTTTTTATCACATTAATATCTGAAATTTCAAATCATTATATTTTGATATCATTGATTAAAGTCATTAGTTAACTTTACTGAAATAATATGAATATCTAATAAAATACTAACACATGTTTAAAAAGTTCAACTATTATCACATCATTAATATCATGTTATGCCTATATCATATTTAAAAGAAATTTTTTTAAAAAATTTTAAACAATTCTAAAAAAAAATTTTACAAAATTAAAAAAGTTCTAAAAATATTAAAAATTTTATAAAATATTATAGAAATTTTTAAAATTTTTTGGATTTTTTTAAATTTGGAATTTTTTGAAAATTTTAAAGTTTTCCTAATTCATTTCAAATTTTTAAATTTTTTTTTTAATTTTCTACAAATTTTTAAATTTTTTTAATTTTTTAAAAGTTTTTAGATTCTTTTTAAATTTTTTTAGAAATTTTATTTTTTTAACTTTTTATATCTTAAAATTTTTTAAAAGCTTTTAGAATTTCTTAAAATTTTTTAATTTTTTTTTTGAATTTTCTAAAATTTTTTAAAATTATTTTAGAATTGTTGAGCATTTGTTAGAATTTTTAAATACTTTTCATAATTTTTTAAGATTTTTTTAAAATTTTAAAAATTTTTAAAAATTATTTTAAATTTTTAAAAATTTTTATAATTTTTATTTGAATTTTGTAAAATTTTTTAAATTTTTTAAAAATTATTTTAGAATTATTTTTAAATTTTTAAGAATTTTTTTGATTTTTTTCTCAATTATTTTAAGGATGACGTGCCATAATGTGGAAATGATGATATAGGGCTAACTGAACTTCTTGACACGTATTAGTATCTTATTATATGTTTATATTACGTCAGTAAAGTCGACTAACAAAGTCAGAGGTGCCAACGTGATAAAAATTTGAAAGTTTGGGTACCAATGTGATCAAAATTACAAATTTCAGGGGCCAAATATGTATTTAACATTTTTATTTTTTTTAATTTTTTCTTTTTTTGTTTGTTAAAAAATTAGAATTTATTTTTTTAATCTTTTGAAATGTTTTACTAACATGACAATAATTGAACATTTATGATACATGATATGATTTTATTGGATATTCATGCTACATTAATCATTTAACTTATGGTAATTGTGCAAAATACCAAATTGTTTAAGAGAATGAATGTTAGAGTATTAATATGAGAATTATATTTTTTTCAAATACCAAACTGACAGAAAATATATAATACATTGGTCGTTTTGCATAATAATCATTTTACAAAACATTTTGGAAACATGTTTTATAAAAAAAAAAAAAAATGGAATTTTGAATCAGCTAAGACCATATCATTTAATTTTTTCTACAATAGTTAAATCCCTAGCCTTCTTAGTCCTCACTTACATCTACTTTTGTTTCTCAATCCTTCATAATCATAATCACAATCATAACCACAACTTTACTTTTCTTTCAACTTTTATCTTCTTCACTTCTCACTCAACCTTTGACTTCTTCAATTCTCCTTCAATCTAAGCCTTTTTTAGTTCTAATGTTTTTCTTCATCTATTATTCATCTTCTCAGGCAACCAATGAAAAAGTGTTTGTAAAATAATTATTTTGATGATGTTAGGTATTGGATAATTGTATTGTTTTTTAATAGTTCCAAGATTAAATCAAGATACAAAGAAATTTAAGAAATTTTCTTGATTTAGCCATATTATTTGTTATTCCTAGGTAAATTTTATATTAGTTTTAATAGCACTTAGTTGGTATCTAAGATTAGAACAATTTTAACCATTGAATTAAAAATTTGGGATTTTGATTCTAAAATCATAGAAATCTATAAATGGGTTTGGTAGTTTCTTTATGCTTAACCAAGTTATTAAAAGGATTTCTGGGTTCATTTATTCATGTTAGCATATCATGATCATATATTTCACTGTAAATATATGATGTCTTTTGCTTTTGCCTTAATTAGATTACTTTGTTGCCTTTCTTTTGGTTATTTCTTAATTTTGCTAGAAAAACAAATATCTCAATCCCTCTGATGTTATTCTAAAATTTGATACGAGTTACTATTTGTTAGTTTAAGTGTAGATAACAATACAAGAAGGGTGAATTAGATTATCTTCAAATTATTTTTCAAAGATAAATTTTTAAATAAATATAAACGAGAAATTGAAAATATAAGAAAAGTATGAAATTAAAGCACAAATTAACAACAATGAAAATAAAGGAGTAAAAGTAAAGAGATCAAACAGAGATTCAATCCTTTTTCAAAGGCATTTACATCATTTCCCTTAGGTTTCTTAGCCAAACTTCAAATCTATTAGAAAAAATTCATATACAAATTAAAATCTCTATCTTATCAAGGTCAATATAGGAACCTCTATCCTTTTGTTGGACTTTACACAATCCTTACTACAAAGATCTTGAGATGATACCTCACATCTTGTTCACTAATATCCTTTGAATGATAAAGGATTTTACAAACCAAATAAAACCTCTAATAGGTAGCTGTTTGCTAATTAAAGTACAAGAAAATGGTGTAAATGATAAATGAGAGAGTTTGGATAGAAAGGATAAGAAATTAAGCTCTAAACTTTATGTTACTTTTTATTTTCTTGGAAAATTTTAAAAATATGACTTTATGTATTTTCTCCCAGGTTTTTCTCTCCTTTATGGGTGTTGGAAGACCACCTTATATTAAAAAAAAAAAAAGAATCAGAGCTATTAGGATTGAGTTGGAAAAGAAATAAGACGTTTATCTCTTGACAAACTAGTCATTGGAAGTTATAAGAGTGAAGGGATCAATCTAGTCCATTAGGAATTCGATCGGGTTATGAATTTTTTTAAAAATTTTGATCGTTTCAAGCTAGGTTTTCAACCCATTTTCATAGGCAATTGATCGGTCATGTTGATTGCTTTCAATGTGGTTTGGATGAATAGTACAATTGACTGCCTTAACTTAAATCTTATTTTGCACTTCTACTTACTAATTTGATCATAGTTTAAGTTATATAACTCCAAATCAAGACATGTTTGAAGATTTAAAAAGTAAACTTAAAGGGCTTTTTATGCATATACATATAAAAATTCAACATCTTATTCAATATACAAAAATTATAGTGAAATTCTAAAACTACCCTTTGTGCAATTATTAGAGAAGCTACATAGTCTCTAGTAAATTTTTAAAATCTTTTTTCAAAAAATTTAGATTTTATTTTCATTTGATCCATTAGAAACTATAATAAAAAATCTTTCCAACTATATATAATTCAAATATTAAAGTTTTGTAAATCAATACAGAAAAATAAAACATATTCAATGTTAGAAAACTTTGTTATTATAGAACATCTTTCTCTAATTAATCTATTTCTTAAAATCAATATTATCAAAATTTTATTGAGTCCAAAATGAATAAATTAACTTTAAAAACAATAATTAGGATTTTATTTAAACTTAAATAAATAATATTTTAAAATAGTTTTGATTTGAGCAATTTTAAAACATAAAAAAAGGTTTATGCTCACTTAAGAAATATTTTTCAAATAATAGTTAATCTTGAAAACTTGTATTATTTAGAAAAAAATTAAGACCAAGCTTCTAAAACATTTTTTCAAGATGTTTTTTAAATTAAATATCGCTTTGAAAAACATATTATTTACTTAGTACTAAAAATAATAAAACTTAAAAACATATACTAAATAAATCTTTTTCAAAATCTTGATCAAGCTTATTTAGCTTAATTTTTTTGTTTCAAAATAAGGATCAATTTAAGGATAATAATCACCTTTTTTTTGACATAGCAACACCTAATGATAAGTTGCTTGATAACAAAAATTCCTTTTTTGAAATATATTAATTTTGAAAACCATTTAAAAAAAATAAAACTCCTTTTTAAACCATGTATGTTTTCTACCAAAATTCTCTCTCAACTAATGCATTTCTTAACCTAATCAACATCATAGTCAATATCATCCAACAGTCATAATCTAGCATCCAATACATTTATGACAAAGTAAATATATCCATTTAGCACACATATATGTATCAAAGCAAATTTATTCACAAAATATCTCTCCTTTTTAGTCATTAAAAAAAAAAAAAGATCAATTCAAAGTATAAAACAATTTTCAAGAGCAAATAACTCAAACATATATTGAAGCATAAAGAATCCATGTATTCAAATGCCATATGCAAAATGAAGTTAAAATATATGTATTCAAGCATAATAGCATAAATGTATCAATGTATTTAATTTAAACATTTTAGTACAATAGTCTTACATTTACTAAATGAAACTTATGAGTAAAAAGATAAAAAAAAAAAATGATATGCATGCTACTCATAATTTTATTTTTATAAAAAGTGTTAATAATGTAAAACATTAATATCATTTAAACATTATTCAAGCTTATACCAAATATTAAAAAATGTTATCACATAAATATTTTACTTCAAGTAAAATTGTATCATAAGATTTCTCATCTTTTAACAAAAGAAAAAGTGATCTATTTAAAGCACATAATTTTTGCATGAAAGGTATAAGTTATAATCAGGGATATGCATAATTTATATCAAACACAAATGTGAGAAACACAAGAATCCATGAAAGTTAAAAAATTTAGTAATTTTGTCTACTAATTGTCAAAGAGCAAACATATTTCAAGTATTTGAAAGATTTAATCAATAAATTTAAAACAATAAAAAAACACTTTCATAATCCTATCCTATCTAAATGAGTATTTAATAAAAATCATAACTTTTATATATATAAGGAAGCATAAGTACAAATGAGCAATAAGGTTCAATCATCATGCTATAATCAAAATTATATAAGAACATAATTAATATATATGCCATATCAAATAAATCATAAAAACATGATTATCTAGAAATTCAGTATATGATAGACATTATTCAAACATATTTCTGGTTTATTTCATTGTAAAGCACTTTAATTTAAACATGTGAAGGTGTTTGAATACAATTCAAACATATATTTAAGACCATACAAGTACATGCACATATGTTTCCAATCATTAATAGTAATATACTCAATTTAATAAGATATGCAAACATATAGGCACAATTTAGTACATGTCATTTCAATGGTCTCAATGAATAAACATGTATATAAATTTCAAATTATGAATTCATAATCTAAAAGTCAAAGCAATTTAAAGATCAATATATAAATATAGTCAACTCATAACCATATGCAAATGTTTTATCTTAAATAAATATTCATGTAAAAATAATCTCATCAAAGCATTCAAAAAGTAGATATAAATATTATCAAAGTGAATTAATTAATCCAAGCTTTGAAAAATGTTAAAAAAAATTTTATCAAGTGGTTTGGTGACTAATTTGTGCAAAGTGATAACACATTCGAACACAAATCACATTTTGCACATAATTTCAAAATCATTCAAAACATCAATAATCATTAAGCTTATAAGTCATAGATTTACGCATCATAGAGTCAACATATTTACGTTAACCCTTATCAAACTTAGTTGATGTGTTCATTTGATTTTGAATTAACCATTTCAAATATATTCAGCAAGTTTTTAAGATATTTGAACTTGATTGATGAAGATAACATACTTTACTTGTTCTAGGTGCAATAACAAAAAGATTGTTGACTTTTTAATGCACATCTAAAGTTCTTTCAACTCAAACTTAAAAAAATTCTTGATAAAGAAATATTTATTAGTAACATTAAGGATACCAATTAATAAATATTATGCCAATTGTTAGAAAATGATTTTCATATTCTAAGTTATTATATGCAAAAGAAACTTTGTTCATTAAGCACAATTTGTCAGTTTCAAGAAAGCTATATTCAAAAATAATTCATTAACTTTAAGCTAAAGGTAATTTATCAAATTAAACATCAACTAGCACAATATTGACACTAAACCTAATGTTCTCAATATAATATGCAAAAATCAATTTTATGCCATATATAATTCAAAAGCTCAAATAAGACATATCCAATGCAATATATTTTAAGAAATCATGAAAAAATATGTCAATAATTTCAAAGATTAAAGAAACATATTTATCATTCAAATATATTCAAAAAAAAATTTAGCATAAAATAATAAATATGTTTACACAAATTATAGACCATAATTAATAATAACTTAAGATAAAAATAAGCCTTAGAAAAAAATCATTCACTTAAGCCATGTAACAAACATGTTAAATCAAGCTAAATCATATTTATTATATAAGCAAATCACTTGACAAAAATAATAGATGAACTAATAATATATTTCATTTAAGATAAAATAGTTCATTATATATTAATTCAAGATCATAACCAAGAAATAAATTAAGCACAAAATTAAGCATATTTCAAAAATATTTTGTAAAATCAAGACAAATAATTTAGCATTTCGAATCACATGTATTAAAGTAAAGTTGAATTAATGATCATATAAATATATATATATATATATAATGTTTATCAATTCACAAACATGAGAGAAGAAATAAATCTTAAATCAATAATTAAAGATAAAGAATAAAAGCATCTATAAAGACTATTTCAAAAATAAAAAAATAAATAATTTAAGCATTTTGACTTTAAAAGCATTACATCAAGAGATAATATCATCCATATGTGCACATAATGATTTATGAAATAATGATAATAAATTTTAAATATGAAAAATAATAAATTCAAACATTCAAAATAAATTTCCTTTTTTTTAAAAAAAATTAGCATCAAAATAACATAAAAATAATCAAATAAGTATTTATAATGCATACCTTTTTTGTTCATATAAAAAAATGAAAAATTTCAAGATCAAAATCAAAATCAAAAGTCAAATATTAAAAGTCAATGGGTCAAAGGACACAATATAAACTTACACATGAGATTGGTCCTAATTTAAATAGCCAATTTGAATTTGGTTACATTTTGTTGGGGCGACTGATTGTATCTAAAAACAGATCAACCCTTTTTAGAGTTTTAAGCAAATTTATATTTTGAAACAAAATCGATCAATTCTATAATTTAAGAGATTAATCATTGTTTGTTGAAGTAATAAAATAGTGAAAAATTATATCTTTTTATTCCAAATATGGGTTTTAGTTAAAAATAAATTTTAAATATATTAAAAACATCCTTTTAGACTTGTGAGAATAAGTAATTAAGATAAAAAATAATTTATAAGCAAATTTGGTATGATTTTACAAATCTTTTAACTAACCCTTTTTGACAAATCAAGTATGAAAATGTACTTGGACAATATTTATTCATCAAAATCACTTCAAACAAGTTTGAAATGATCAAATAGATACGATAAAAGCATAAATACTTAACAAATGCATATGTTTCAAATTTTCAATGATTCAAATCTTATTATGCAAGGAATAGTTTTTATAAACACCCTTGAAATTAATCATTTTATGACTTGACTAAAAGTATAAAAAAGTCCCTAAACTATATCTAAAAATCTAAAAGAAAAAAAACCTTTATTCATTCATTGCATCAAAATAAGCTTTTAAATTGTTATTTTTCTTTATTCTTTATGTAAACCCTTTTTTGGATGGAATCTATCAATTAACATTAACAACGGTTAATCCATTGACATGTTGGCATTTATAAACATGTAAAAATTTGATATTGAATAAAATAAACAAGTGGCATGATAGATTCAAAAGAAAAGAAAGCAAAAAAAAATTGTCACTTTTTAATAGAAAAATTATTAAAGTAAATTATACCTTAAACAAAAGACACAAAAAACCTAAAACAAAAAAAAAAAAATCCCCTAACTCTTCATCTCTTTCGAAAGTTAAAATCTTGAATAAAGAAGAACTAAGCAAGCAAAAAAGAAACTAAAAACTCCATAAAAAAAAAGGTGTTACCAAAAAGAAAGTTGTGATCTAAAGTCAATAACAACAAGCAAAACCAAAAAGATTTTTAGGTGATTTGTGCAAATTTTAGCATTTTTAAATAATTACTTGTTTTTTTCTTTTCTTTCATGGTTTTAGTATTTAATAAAGAAAGTTTAACTCTTATTCTTTTAATGCCTTTGTATTTCACAACGAAAGTGATATCTTTTGTCTGTACCTGGCTATATACTGGGTGTGTGCTTAGTTTTTTATATTCTTTTGTTGTATAAAGTGGTCTATGAGATTGTCCAAACATTTTCTTAAAACATGTCATTGAATTTAATAGTCAATATAATAAATTAGTAATAATAAATTTATTAAGGTGTCATTTTTACCTAAAATTTTATTTTATTATTTTATTTATTTATGTATTTTATTATGTATGTGCAGAATGAATGGTGAGTTTGAGATAATTTATTTATTAAGAATATTTCATAGTGAGAGATTTATGAGCATGAATCACAATGAGTTGAGTAATGTAGGTGGTGAAAAGGTTAGGCATGAATGTTAACCTAATAAAATATCATATTTTTTTGTCTTAAAAATTATAAGAGAAATAGGTTATTCCCATAAGGCATTTATTTACTGTAGGATCCTTGGAGATATGTTAGGTAAAGGTCTAGTGTTGTTATATAATGAAACTACTAGTAAAAAACTAAATGGGTACTTATTTGAGCATTTCATTATAGAATTATATGTAGATCATTAAGTTGATATTCTTAATTTCATAAAAGAACATCCATCTTCTGCTCATTATACTAAAGATGTTTATACGAATGATAATAATAATAGGTTGAATGTTGATAGTGAAGTGTTATATGATATGGTAAATTATGCCATTAGGGATGAGGCTCTAGATGTTGCAATTGATGACTTTAATGACGTTTGAAAAATTAGTGAGGATGTGATCGGATATGAATTTAATGATAACTTAGGTGTTGATAAAGATGTGGGCAAGTATGAATTTAATAATGGTTTAGATGTTGTTGGTAATGTGTGAGGTGATAAGCTGAATGAAAAAGATAAACATAAAGTTTCTTTAATAGATGTTGCTTGCTTAAATGATAATGATGATGTAGAGATACAAGCTATTAAAACAAAAGGTAATTTTTTTCAAAAAGAAAATAGGTAAGAAAATAGATTAAATTGATAACTTAAAAATTCTAGTGGATATAGGGCATAAGGATTTTGTTTTAGTAAAGGATTTAAAGATATTAAGGTGAAGATAAAGGTGGAAGTGAAAGGGTGAATGAGGATATTGGTGAGACAACAGTGAATGAAGCTGCAAGTCATGATGATAGGGTGCATAAGCTTAAAGTAGGTTAGATAACACATACAGAGTAACCTTGTAAAGAAAATGAAAGGATATGACACTAATTATCTAGATTCTTCATATCTCAAAGATTATAAGAATAAACAATTCGATGAAAAAAGAGAAGCAGTTCATTATATTAAAAAGATATAAATTAGAACAAGATATGATTCAAGATGTCTTATTCTAATATAGAAGCTGAGAATGAGTTTCAAAATAATAAGTAATTTAAAAAAGCTCTAAAAAGGTATGCATTTGCATAAACGATCGAATTTAGGTTTAAGAAAAATGAACTAAAAAGAGTTAGGTTTGAATGCATAGAAGGTTACCCATGAAGTATTTTTGCTAGTAATGACTCTAAGAATCATTGTTTTATAATTGAAACATATAATCTTGAGCATAGGTGTTTTAGAACTAACAAGATTAATCTTATCCCTGTTGATTATATAATTAAACACTTCAAGGATAATTTTATCTTAATTTTATCCTACCCTATTATGAAGATTAGGGTCTTAAGAGATTTATGTAGAACATAACTAAATATTTTACTAATGACAACATGTGTCATAGATCCAAAAACACAATGATTAAGCAATTAAATGGTGGTTATATAAATAAGTATGCTAGGTTGTGAAGATATGCTAAAAAGTTAATGCATAGTAATTTAAGTACCATAGTGAAAATACAAGTTGATAGAAATAATTCAGAGAATAAGCTATATTTCTTAAGGTTCTATGCTTTCTTTGAGGGCCTCAAAAAAAGGTTTTAAAGATGGATGTAAACCTTTAGTAGAGAATAACAATTTTTTCTTAAAAAGTGTATGCAAAAAAGAGTTATTAGTTATTATGGGTAGTGATGGAAACAATCAAATGTTTTCATTTGCATGGGCAATTGTAGAGGTTGAAAGCAAAGCTTCTTACAGCTGATTTTTGAAAAACTTAATGCAAGATATTGGACATTATAATGGTGAAGGCTTGACATTAATGTCAAATAGTCACCTAGCATGTTGTTCATTTTAATTATTGTATTTTTAAAATGAAACAAATAAATTTTAAAATTTTTTATTCAATTAGACTATAAATTTTGTTAAACAAGGCTTGTTTTATGTTATCCTAGAAATCATACCACAAGTGGAACATAGATTATGTGCTAGGCATATATAGATCTATTAAATGGTAGAGACTTATAAGGATCTAAGTTGAAAATGCAATTTTAGAATACTATAAAGACAATTTATATGGAGGATTTAGATGACTAACTTAAAAATTAGATACCCTTGAATTTGGTTCTACAATACAACATTAGAAACTCATATTCAATATTGGTGCATGGCATATTTTGATCCTAGATCAAAATATGATAATGTAGACAACAATATAACTGAAGCATTCAGTGGATGGATATTGAACTCATATGCAAAAATATTAGAAGTATGCTTGAAGAAATAAGGCACATGATAATGGAAAGGATGAATATAAATAGGTGTTTTGTACAAAAGTGCAAAACTAACATTACACCAAAGACATTGGAGAAGTTGGAGAAAAATATGGTAGAGTCTATGAATTGTAAGCTGGCATGGAACATGGATGGAGGTTTTGAGTTGTACACAAAAAATATTGACATACAATTTTTTTAAGTCATTGAATTGCACATATAAGACATGAGATTTAAGTGTAATACCAAGCCCAAATGCTATCTGTGCCATGTATCATGACAAGAATAATCTAAAAAATTATTTGGTTGAATGTTATTTAAAAGACATGGATAAATACTATTTGAAAGACAAATATCTTGCACCTTATAAACATTCATTAAAATCGGTGAGGCAAAAAAAATTTGGCCTAAGATAATGATCCAATATAACCTCCACATATGAGAAAGATGTTCGACAGACCACAAAAACAAGAGGTACGATGTAAGATGTGTTAAGATATGTACGATGTATGGACTACAAAAAGATAACAGACAAGGCTATCCATAAAAAACAATAATGAACTCTTAACCAAAGGTACTTTTTAGAGTACAAATTCATAAGTTTTTTTTTCAATGATGTTTTCTTATAAAGTTGGTTGCTTTGTATTCTTCTGTATAGTTCAAAAAGCATGGATAGTTATGAATGTAGAGTCAATTCATAAGAAGCATGACCCACCAAGTAGTGGTACTTAAGCAAAACCTAGGAAATGGTAAGAAAAGATGCAACAGAATGCATTTTATACCAAAAAGAAGCAAACTTTAGAAAAAGAAAAGTCTTTAAAGGGATTGGTCTATACATAAATCTTTATAATGTAGAACAAGTACGGAATGTAGATAATTTTTATAATGTTTAATTTATTTCATTAAAATAACTAATTGCACATTTCATTGTGTGCTAATCATATATGTGTTTCTTGATTTAGCTTACTACATCAAATCAAATTACAATATCTAATAAAAGAAAAATTAGAGCTGTTGATACATTTGCATTCAATCATGCATGGAAAGGTCCTGGTTTGAGGTGAAAAAGGAAATAAGCAACCAAATTAAGGAAACTGCAAGAAGAAAAAGAGATAATGGTAAGGGAAAAAAAATGCAATTGCTTTAATTGTAGGAACATAAGAAAATCAAACTTGACTTTCAAATGCTGGAGCTTGATTTCATATTTTTGTCTACATTGAAATTTTATTAGAATTCTGATAATTCTAATATGGGCCATATTTTTTAAAACAACTCATTTGATTAAATTGTGTTTGTTTTTTTAATAATAAGCTTATAGTTAGGTTATGATTCTAGTTGTAAACTTGAAATGGTAGTTGGATTATTGAATTTTTGTTAGGTCATTTTTCAATAGCATAATTAAGAATTTGGCTTTCTTATTTGATGATTAAATAGGATTGCATTTGAATATTTTTTTTCTTTGTACATCTTATATGTTTATTTTATTACTATAATTGTGTACAACAACAAAAATTATTTACAGGCTAATTTATTTGTGCATTTAATACTATATTAATGTTTATGCTACATGGAGCTAGAAGCTATCATATTGATTTCAAAAATTATTTGGACTATTCATGAACATAAATAGATAAAAGTAATAATATAAACATTACTTTATATAAATTTCATAACAACCAATTAGCTTAAGCATGTAGGTAGGTTTTATATTATAAGTAAAAAGGAATGGTCAGTAGTGGATATATCTTATATATACCAATGTGACCTCTTATTTCAGTTTAGCACCCCCCATACATACATACATACAAACACATTCATGCTCACTAAATCGACTTTGGCATTTGGACTTTAGCTAATGGGAATGGTAAAGAAATTCAACCAATATAACTAATTTGAGGGAGAGGTAATCACGAATGGTAAAGGTAGGGATGATCCTATTTTTAAACACCATTTTTTTTCTTCCAACTAATTTTTTCTTCTTCTTCTTCTTCATCAATTATTTTTTTATTACTGTAAAGAATGTGAGCTTTTAATTTTTTTTCTTTTTTTATAGAGCTTTGGAGTTTTTCTTCAATTATGATTTTTCATTCCTATTCGTTCAATATTTTTCATTCAAGGCAAAGTTTCCATTTTTTCTTCAATTTCAAATTTAGAAAGAAAGAGATAAAGAGTTATGATTTTTAGGGGAATTTTTCTTTTGTTTGTGTTTTGGGTTTTTAGTGTTGGATGATTAAATTGTGTATAATTTACTTTAATATTTTTTCCCATTTAAAAATGATATATTTTTTGTGCTTTTTTTTTCTTTTAGGTTGATCATGCCATTAATCTTTTCTTACCTAGATTTTCACATATGATATAAATGCTAGCATGTTAATAGATTAATTGGTATCTTTGTTAATTGTCAGATTGCATCCAAAAAGGGCTTGTATATAGAAAAATAACAATTTAAAGGCTTATTTAGATACAATGAATGAATAAGGGATTTTTTTAGTTTTTTAGATATAGTTTAAAAGCTTTTTTTATCCTTTTAGCCTTAAGGTTTTTATTCTAAAGACTTTAGCATAAGTTTGTAAACATTTTTCACATATAAATTTTTTTTTGTCACAAAACATGTGCACTATAAACAAATCTCTTAATCAAACTCTTTAGCTCTCATACAATTCCAACACCAATTTATACTATACAAAGTGCATTAAAACATTAAAACACATTTTCATGGCATTAAAAACACTCAAACAACATTATTTATACAAAATTAGTAGGATAAATAATTCAACACTTAATATATCCAAGATTTTGATTTTTGACAAATTAAACAAGAATTTTTTTGCTTGAAAAGGACCTTAAAAATTTCAAAACTAGTCAAGCTCATTTTAACAATCTTGAACTTATTCCAACAAATTACAAATGAAAAATCAAAGTCATTTAAGTGGTCATTTGACTTTGGAAACAAAAAAATTAAAAAATCAACTTTTAAACCTTATATTTCCTTGAAAATGACTACTAGAATAGGCAAATATGTTTAAACATATATTTAAATTCATTAAAGCATAAGAAAAATTTTGATATCTCAATTTTACATAATCCAAATATTTTTTATGATCATATTTGCTTAAAAATAAGATTTGATCTTTTAAGCTTTAAAATCTTTTAAAAACTTGCATTTATATTTCAAAAATTAAAACTATTGCAAGTTAATCGAGTTTTCTTTATTAAATAATTTTAAATCATTGAACTTAAGATATTTAAATTCTTTTTGCATTTAAAAATTTGCTAAAACAAAATTTCACATTCGAAGATTTGACTTTTGTAAAAAAGAAAATTTTTCAAAGCAAATCTTGAAATCTCAAAATTATTAAGTGTTATGTGTTTCACCTAAATTTGTGCATAAATATAAAAATAATTAAGCACAAAATTAATCACACCAAGCACATCAAACATATATCAGGCATACAAGTATAATGTCATGCTAATATTAATGCTCATAAAATTAAATATTAAATATGCTTCAAAATATATATATATATATATATATATATATAACATTAAGCTCACCAAGCACCACTAATAATTTTACAAAGCATGATCCAACATTTCTATGTAAAGTCATGCTTAAGCACAAGTTCTCAAATTTAAAATATAAATATATTTCAAGAATGTATAAAATTAATTTCACCAATCATGAGAATATATTTATATTACAATCATGCATGTTCAATCTAAGCTTTATACTTTATCCAGATTATGCAACTTATCAAATCAAATTCCCTGTTTATCTCTTGAAAAATTAGGAGTAGGGGGATCGATGTGGTCTACTAGAGAATAGATTAAGTTATGAATTTTTTTCAAATTTTGACCATTGCAGGCTAAGAGATCAATCAAGTCATGCTAATTTTACATTCAAATTGATTATGGATGAATAAAGCAATCAACTACCTTAAATTAAATCCTATTTTGCACTCTACTTATTAATTTAATCATATCTTGAGTTATGCAATTTCAAACCAAGATCCATTTGAAGATTTATAAACTATATTTAAGGGGCTTTATATACATATACAATTCAATATCTAATTCAATGTATAAAAATTATAATAAATTTTCAAAACTACCTTTTATGCAGTTATTAAATAACTTGCATAATTTCTAGTAAAAATTCAAAATCTTTTATGAGGAAATGTGGATTTTAATTAGTTTGGTCCACTAGAAAGTAAACCCAAAAAGCTTTTCGGCGATATATAATTTAAATATTAAAATTTTGTAAAACAATACAAAAAAATAAAACAAATTAAATATTGAAAAACCTTGTTGTTATAAAAACATCTTTCTCTAGTTAATCAATTTCTCAAAACCAATATTATCAAAATTGTATTCAGTCCAAAATGAATACGTTCACTTCAAAAACAATAATTGGATATTTATTTAGACTTATATAAATAATTTTGAAAGATATATAGTTTCGGTTTGAGAAATACAAAAACAAAAAGAAATGTTTGTATGTACTTAAGAAACATTTTTTAATTAATCTTGTAAACTTGTATTTTTGAAATAAACATTAAGATCAAGCTTCTAAAATATTTTTTCAAGATATTTTTTAAATCAAACTTTGAAAAGCATATTATTTATTTAGTTCCAAAGATAATAAAACTTAAAAACATATACTAAATTATAGTAAATAATTTTTTTTTCAAAATCTTGGTCAGGTTTATTTAACTTAATGTTTTATCATTTGATCAATTCCTAGTTAATACACTTTTAACCTCAAATAATTGTTCTTTAATAGTTTGAATGGATGAAAATTGGATTATGCATAGGAAATTTTCTTCTTAGGAACATATTGCTTGTTTGGATTGATCTACCTTATCATGTAGTTTTAGTTCATGGCATGACAAAACTTAAGATTATTTGGGTTTTATTTGATGATTTGCTTTTTTTTTTTTTAAGGGCCTTTGTAGTGAAATTTTTTATTAGTAAGACGTGTACATTTGTAATATTTTTCTCAAATAAATTTAAGTACAATTGAGACCTAGATAACTAACAACTACCTTGTCGTAAGAACTTTATATTTTTATATGGTAAATAGTTATCAAAATATGCAACCAATTGATAATGAGGGTGCTTAAAATGATCTTGACGAACTTGGAAATGATGGTAAAAACATAAGGACAATGTAAAGAGAAAAGAGAGAGAGAGAAAGAGAGAAAGAGAATTTATTCATTTACATTATGGAGAAAAAGATTGTTAAAAAAAATAGAGTTACAACTATATTTAGGAAAAACTCATAAAAGTTTATTCGAGAAAACTTTAAGAAAATAGTATCTCAATTCACAACATGAAATAAGTTTAATCAATTGAGATCTTGTATAGTAATTTCAACAAGGTTTTAAGAAGATATGAGTGGAATATAAAATGATCACTTGAAAAGTTATTGCCATGGAGGAAACATGGCGTTGTCTATATGCTGTAAGTTTCTTAATTTCAATAGTGCAAATGTTTATATATTTTAAGTTTTATTTTAATGATATATTTATTTTTTTATATAGGTTTATAATATTGCTAAAAGATTTTAGAGAAAAAGGTTATCCATTATGTGATAAATTATGTGTTATTTATGGAGATGCTTTTGCCACTAGATCAAATGCATGACCTTTTATACATAGTCCATCAAATAATGTCAATGAGTGAATGAAACCTACTTATGACATAGACAAAGAATTAGAAGAAGAAGCAGAAGGTGATGGTAGTGTTACTACCAACTGTAGTAATACTAAAAGGTGTACCCATTCTACTACTCCTATTATTCACCAAAGTTTCATTATAATGCAATTTGCGATTAACTTTATTAGTGAAAATTCTAGAAGAAAAGTTGACATATGGGAGAGCTTATTAGTTAATCAATTCAACTTATTCTGCTCATTTAGAGGGATTTACTAGGGACATTTATTCGAAGCTCTTTCTGGATCTAACTAGATCAACTGAAGGAAATTCTTAAAAGAGAGTTTAGAGGCATTAGAAAAACTTGATGGTATTGATAGGGTATTTTATGCCAATGCTACAAAAAAATTTCATGACGATAAATTGAAGAGAGAAATTTTCTTTAAATGATTGATAAAAGGAAGAAATACTTGGTTTTTAATTTAAAGTCAACTTATTTCTAATTGTCATGTTTTTCCAATCTTAGAACATCTTTCTTTGTCTTGGATTTTTATTTGTGACATTTATGTTTATTTTTCTTTCTACTTCTTAATGGAATATGCTACTTAAAATATAGTTAGTAAGCTTGATACTTTTAACTACATGTATGAATGGAGTTTAATTCTATTTTAATATGCATTTCATTATTTTTATTAGCCCTTTAATAAAAAATATTTTATGAAGTTTTTATGAAATTTTTTAATATTTTAGTTTACTTATATGATTGATATATCATATTTACATGATGAATCATAATAAGATGATACAAATTGTGTCACTCATCGAGTTTGCTGATGAAGAAGATTGGGTGAAAGATATTTTACGAATTATAATTGTTAAAGAATATTATAATAGGTACTTACTTAAATAGCCTTAAGATCTCAATTAACATGTTATACATATGTTCGAGAAATTCTTCATGAGAACGAACTTAGGTGTTTTGATGAGTTACAAATGGAATCACCTTTTTTTTTATATATTTTTGTGATACATTAAAAGAACAAGAATTATTACAAAACTCCAAGCACTTGACAATGGAAGAACAAGTCGTTATCTTTTTATTTACTTTAATTGGCACATAATGAACGAATTGAGTTTTTACAAAATTGTTTCAACATTTAAGAGAAACTATTTATCGATATTTTAAAAATGTGTTAAAGATTGTTTGTCGTCTTAGGAAAGGAATCATAATTCCACCATCATTCGATATAATTCCTCTTCAGATTCAACATGATCGAAGATATTATCCATTTTTAAGGTGAAATAATTCATTAGTTTTTTCTTATTTATCAACAACAAAACTTATAATAGTTAGTGACATACATATTTTTTATAGAATAACATTGGTGCAATAGATGGAATGCACATTGTTGCACATGTTCCTACTAAACAACAAATTTCTTATTGTGGAAAAAAAGTAGAACCAACATAGAATAATGTGTACCTGTTCATTTGATATGCAATTTACATATGTGATGGCAGAATAGGAAGGAATTGCGAATTATTCTAGAGTTTTTGTTGAATGTGTACCTAATCCTAAAAATGGTTTTCCCATGTCTCCCAAGATAGTCTTACTTTCTAGCATTTTATTAAACCTTGTATTTTTTTTAGAGAATTAAAAATATGTAGGTAAATATTATCTTGTAGACTCTATATATATAAATATGTCTAGTTTTTTGTTTCCTTATCATGGTGAAAGATATCATTTAAAAGATTACAGAAGAAGAAGATGACAACCATATGCACTCAGAAAGATTTTCAATTATAGACACTTATCTTTGCATAATTGTATTAAGCAATGTTTTGAAGTCTTAAAGGCTCAATTTCCAATTTTAAAAAGAATGCCACCATATGGTCTATACATGCAATGTTTTTATTGTCATTGCTTGTTATGCAATGCATAATTTTATTAAGACACATAGGATGGAAGATAATATGTTTAAAGAATATGATGCAGACAATCTTATAATTAATAACAATGAAGACCTTTTAGGAGCTAGAAGTTCCCAAGAACATGTAGAGTTTAACGTGACACCAAATCAATTGCGTTATATGCATAGAGTTTATGGTGAAATTGCTACTAAAATGTGGAATACATATCAAAATAATTGATTGTTGTATATATTAGGACTTAGACATTCCTTTTTATATTTTGTATAATAAATTTCACTTTTTGTATTTTTAATTATATTTATATAATTTTATTATCTATACAATAAATTAAGGTTGCCCCATTTAAAATTAAAGCCTAATTCATGGATAACTAATATTTGTCTTAAATTATGATATAAGGGTCAAATTTGTAATTATGAAACCTGTGTCGTGCTTTAGTGTTTTGAAATAGGCAATTTCATAAGAGCTCCTAATGGTGATCCTCTTGATCCTGTGTAATATTATTGCTCTATCCTCTCATTCTCATGATATGCCATTTGTCCTGTTAAAATAGTAAGATTTAAGTGTAATTTTTACATCTTATAATTTTAATATAAGATAATTGTCACAACCAAACAATTTAAAATAGAAACATTTTTCAATATTTTAAAAATTTATTTTCATATGCTCACAATCATTTTTTAAAATGTCATATTTTCTATATTTTGTAAAATAAACACTAATCTTTTATATATATATATTATTTAGAAAAATAGGAAATTTGGATAGTATATACCTGAAAAAAATTTTGGTGGGTTAAAAAAATTCCAAAAAATTAGTAATATCATTAGGAACATGCCAATCCATTGGTGTTAAAGGATAATCTTCTAACATATTTCAATGAATAGAAAACAGTGTAATAATACTTTTGTAATTTAAACAAGTGTTCAACATCAAATAGGGTGGAATTCCCAACTATGAACAACATCTACAAGAAATTTTATTTATTTATTTTTTTTCAATTGATAAACATAAATTTTAAAATAATGTCTTTTTGAACAAAAAAAATAATATTTAATTTTTTTCAATCTGCGTATCAACTAATCTAAAACACTTCAACACATTTATAACTTGATGTTAAAAATAGTCCTAATAGTACTGTAACTAAACTTCCTATTAGGGCCCAATTAAAAGCCCATTTTAAGATTTTTTTTTCAAAAAAAAAAAATCATGAAATCAGGTAAAAAGCTAAACAAATTCTCAAAATACAAAGTAGGATCTCAATTCATTATCTTTTGGCAGTCAATTAAAAGCTAACTTTGAGTTTTTGTTTTTGCAAAAAACCATAAAATCAAGTAAAAAACCAGTAAAATTCCCAAAAATCACAAAAACAACAACAAAAATCATTAAAATATCAATTAAAAGTAAATTAAAAATCCACACTAACAAAAATAAGATAAAACTATTTTATTAAATAAAAATTAAAATAAAATGTTGCATACAAATATGAATTTAATCAAATACAATAAATACCAATCAACTATTAATTTTGAGGCAATTAAGAATAAATTATATTTATTTTAATTAATTATAATGTAAATATTAAAATTGTTTTTAATTTTTATCCTTATATGTCATTTCAATAAATTATCTGTTTTATTAAAAATATTTTATTTCATACTATTATTTTATAATTTCAAAAAAGAAATTAATGAAAAATTAAATTAATAAAATATGATTAAATAATATATTTGAAATATTTACTTATTTTATATTAAATGATATAATGCATGAAATTATATTCATTCAGACTTTATTTTTGTTAAGTACAAGTTTTGATAGATGGGGATTGGGAGCTAACTTTTTAATAAAGACATTCATATACTTACATAAAGTAAAATATTTAAGTGCTAATTTCATTTTTTATATTACATTTCATTTTGTTTAAGTAATCTCTTTTAAAGTTTAATTAATTATATCAAGTAAAATATGTAAAAAATATTATTTAAAATAAAAAACATTTAAATAAAAAATTGTCCTGCCGAAATGCAGGCAAAATTTTTAGTTATTATATTAAAATTTACTTGTACCAAATTTAAATATTAATTGTGTTTATATACATAGAGCATGAAAGAATTTTTATGTAATTTTTAATTTTGTATAAAATGAAGTAATTTTAATAATATCAAAATTAAAGATAAAATTGTACATCATAAATAATATTTGAAAATTATATAATTTAATAAAAAATATTTAATACTCAATTTTAATAAATTATAAAATTAAAAAAATTATATGAGATGTTTTCTGTTTTTAGTTTTTAAAACCATACAATAGCATTAGTTCAAAAGTATGTTTTCTATCAAAATGAGAATAAAATAAAATTAAAATTTTAAAAACATAAAAATAAAACAAAAAATTGGAAAGGATACCTAATACCCTATTTCACATTTTCTTTCCTCAAAAAAAAAAAAAAAAAAAAACCAAAAAAAAAACCTTACCAAAATTATTCTAAAAAAGGTAAACGTAGAAACAATCCCACGCAGTGCACAGCTCTAGATTAGGCTTCAACTTTCAGACAACCTCTTTTTCAGGTCTTGTTTGTGCCTCCCCTCATCGACGCACAGCCCAACCTCCCATTCTAAAGGCTGGTGAGAGAAATAGCTCAAGATTTCAACACTAATAGATTCCAAAGCAACACCGTGGTGGCTTTCCAAGAGGCGGCTGGAAGCTAAATTGGTTGGGCTTTCTAAGGGTACCAATTTTTCTGCGACTCTCCCCTGTTTTAAAATTTTATTTACACTAGTATTTTAAAAAACAAAATAAACCTTAATTTTGGATAATTTGTGTTGGAATATGGGTCGGGTCAAGTAGACCCAAACAGGCCCCAAAACCGCTTTCTTGATTCTTCTTCATATTTCTTCTTCTATTTTCATATTTGATGCTCTCGTTTTGTTCCTCGTTACACTGTTGCAGCCAGTAGACTAACAACGATGTCGTCTTCGGATGGCTCAGACAATCCTCAACAGTCTGGTTAGTTCGTTTTTATGCGTTTGATTTTGAGTTGAAACATGGGATGATTTCTCTTACGCAAAAAAAAAAAAAAAAAAGGACTTAGGTTTTCTTCGGTTGATGTTAGAAAAAAAAAGTTAAATTTTCTTTTCTTTAAGTTTTACGGAAGAATTATATTAACATTACAAATACCCTTTTGTTGTCATGATATTTTGATGTGATTTGTTCGTATGAACATATATATAATTACGGGTAGCATATCAGGCCCAGAGACTAGTTTGGATGCAGTTGCTGAAGTAGGTTGGTACATACTTGGTGAAGATCAACAAAATGTCGGCCCTTATGCAATTTCTGAGTTATGCGGTGAGTTTTGTTCATAATGCATGTTTTTAAGTCATTGTGAGCATTCAAATATGGAATAATTGTCTTGAATTCTGTGCCGATGTATTATAGGTTGTATTGGACAAAGAAATCAGAACAAGGGTTACTATTTTGTTTTGTTGGTAGAAATTTATGAGTTTCATGATGTTGTTTGGTTTAGAGTACTACAAATTTACTGGTGAATTTCTCTCTCCTTGAATTTCAGTTCCAGTAATCAGTAGCACGGTTTCAGGACAATTATTCCATCTGTAACATGTTCAATTGGTCTAATGAGCTATTGAACCATCTGCTTTGCTTATTTACTTCGCCTGCACAGAGCATTTCTTAAATGGATACCTCTCTGAAAGTACACTTGCATGGTCTGAAGGGAGAAGTCAGTGGCAACCACTGTCCTCAATTCCTGAGTTTGTTTCAGAAATTTCTCATAAGGCCAATGATTATTCTGCTACAGGTGAAATCAACTTCTAGTTGCTCCTTTTATATTTTTTAAATAAATAAAATCTTTATCTACAGGATGAGATTTTCACTTTGTGGTGTTCACTGTTTACAGTGTCCTCAACTGATGGTGATGCTCTTTTGAACAATAAGGAGGCTGATAATTCAAATGCAGGTTGATGTATTTTTTATCTTTATTATAAAATCTTCACTATATGTAGAGGTCCTCTTAACCTGTATTGTAATGTGCAGTGCCTTCCAATGATGATAATGGTAGTGATGAATTTGAGAAATGGCAGAGAGAGATTAGAGAAGCAGAGGCAGAGGCAGAACGATTGAAAACTGGATCTGTTTCTAGAAGTATGGGTGATGGCTTTGGTTTTGATGATCAAGATAGGCCTCTAACACCACCAGAAGGTGAAGAAGAATTCATTGATGATGATGGAACTAGGTACAAGTGGGATAGAAGTCTGCGAGTATGGGTTCCTCAGGTTGGTGCCTTAATCATTTTGATAGGTTGATATGTAAATATGGTTAAACTTGGATCTTTTAGTTGACCTATGGTTTGTCTCTTTGTTATTTTCTACAATGTTACATGCTATTGAGACTTCATTTTTAACTTGTTTGTTTTCTTTAACTAAGATGTTTCATAAAATGAAAATTTTCAACATTGAAAAAATTATGGAATTTTAGTTCTGAAAAATTCAAGTATTATTTATACTAAAAAAACCGTTTAGTATGCTACTAAAGTTTAATTACTCAATAGATTTTTTATTTTAATGTTTTTTAATTGGATATAAGATTTTATAAGTATTTAACATTAGTAAAGTTAAAAAGGAAAGGAGAAATAGTTAAAAGAGAAAGAATATAGGGTTAATGTAATTAATGACTTTCCTTAAACAAGATGATTGAATACATTAAGTAGTATTTAACTCAATATTTTAATTCTTTAAGTGGTTTCTAAAATAAGCTATCAAATGCATTGAAAAAAAAGGAAATCATTGAAATTTTTCAATGGTTTATCAAAGATTAGTTAACTTTATATACTTTTCCCCTTTAATATTAATTTTATGCATCTTAGTGTGAATAGCTAGTGAATCATTTGAACAATATGCGATTTTTTCTCTTTGTTTTGTATAATTGGTCATAAATATCTTTAGATTGGAAGGATCTAGTTGTATTTCAAATATAAAATTTAAACAAAAGCCTTAATTGCAGTTGAAAGAATATTTTTGGCAGTCATTACCTTGAAAACACTGTTTCGCATAAATTTTTTAGTGGAGAAAATTGCTTAAGTTAATTTGTGATAGTCAGAATGCTAATATCATATTGTTGCTTTAAGGTTTGTTAGGCATGAATTTGGACGGATAGGGATGTTAAGGTTTGCATGGGTAATCATCATGATGGTGCATTTATTAGAGTCATCTTTTAAAAGGACTATGACTATGTTTATTCAATCATTGAGTGATATAGTGGACTCATTCAGTTTTGCTTCTGGATTTTCCTTTGTGACTTCTAATGGTGTATTACCTAGTTGCCGGTGTTGGAGCTACTAGGGGAAATAGATGGGGAACGTGTTTTCGCTTTGTTATTTTAGTTTTCTTATGGATGTCTAATCCAAGAATGAGGTTGAAGAGAAGCATTATCTATGGTTTATATTGATACTTGTAAATTGTAATTATAAATTGGCACAGTAAGGTTGCCATAGGTCATAATTCAAACATTTAGTATGGTGGGTGACTAGATAGCGTTATTTGGAGGAATGCGATTTATGGTTCATTGACCACCAAAATTTATGGTGTTTCTGTTGCTATGAGCAAAATGTGAGTTTAAAGGACAGTTTGACACTGAGTACATTTCACTTGAGAAAGAAAATATTGTCTTTATGGGTAGTGCTTTGGAAATGCTACATGCAAAAAGAATTGATTCTCCTGAATTGAGTGTTTAGTTATAGATAATTATAAAAATTTGACCTATAATTTGTTTGCTTTTGGGTTGCTTAACTGCCAAGAGTGATGCCTTTAAGAATCTTTTGGTGGTCTTTGGATATGAGCTAGATAATGACATTTTGGTCTTTGCGTATTACCATTTTGAAGATGATACTTATGGGGTACTTTGTGTATTTTCTCGAGTAGTAAGTAGGTGTAAGTTTTACATGGTTCCTAGTTCAAACATTTGTTTTGGTGGGTGACAAGATAGTGCTACTTCGAGAAATGGCATGTACGGTGTGTTGCTTTGTATTTTGAATTAGAGGTGTTTCTAGTACATGACTTGTTACTATAGAAAAAGATATTGTTTCTCTTGATGGGTAGTACTTAGGATATGCTACATACAAAAAGAGCTGAGGCTCGTCACGGTTTGGATTCCATTATTTAATCTTCCCTCAACTGCCTTGATTATGAAGTAACTGACTTGTTACATTCCTTTGTCCTATGTATCTTTGTTTCTTGTCCAAAATCCTGTGAATGTATGGTCAATTGGCATTATGGTTGCCCATTTGCTGTCTTCTTTGTTCTGATGTTGTCCCATGCAGCATTGTTTTAGAGTTGTGCAGGCTTCTGGTTTCTATGAATTTACATTTCTCATTTTGTAATTTGTCACAATATTGGCAATTTCATCTTTATGCTAGATGTAGGGATATACAGGAGCAATAATATTTATAGAAATGAGTGCACAAAGTAAAAGGCAAGAGTAGCATCAATTGAGGATAAAATGAGCGACACGCCTAAGGTGGTTTGAGCACTTAAAGGAGAGGCCTAAAAAACTCCCATGAAGATCAGATTTAATGGAGGATGTCCATGTTAAGATGAGAGGAAGGCTAAACAGGACATGATAAAAACTATTAAAAAAACCTTATTTTTAGTGATTATTGAGGATATGGTCTTAAATAGGGTGCAATGGAGTGATGATCTATATATAGTTGACCCCACATCGTGGTTAAATTCTTAGTTTTGTTGTTGCTCTTGGAAATTCCATCTCTATACCATCACTTATATCTCAAAAATTCAGTTTCGAATGTCCTTTATTTTTTTTTAATTGTATGAGTTACTGATAATGAATAATAGGATAGCACATCAAACAAAAATGGGAACTATGGAGTAGAAGAGATGACATTCTTGAAAGAAGACGAAGTTTTTCCAACTATAAGTGCTACTGATGCTGCTGATGCCTCTGTCAGAGAAGATGCTAGTGGCAGTGGTGAGCAAACGGAACCAAGTTGTAATGCCAAGAGAAAACTGCTGGAGGAACAAGTTGATAAGAAGGTATACTTTCTTTCCTTGGAGTTTTCTTTGTTATAATTTTTTGAAGACCTATTCCTAGTTACATTCTTTATCTTACGTGCTGTTTCCGAGTAGCATCACAGTTGTCCTCCTCAATTTTTTGGCATCATTATTGTACTATTAATGTTCTTTTGGTGCAATATTTTGTGTCCTTTGCCAAGATTAAGAAATGCCCATGTGGAATGTTCCAATTGCATTATTCTATAAGCAATCTATTTCCATCTAGTAGCATATTAGTACAAAGCAAAGAATGATATGTTTTATGTAGCTATTTTTATGGACAGTCAGTTCATGTTTTGTTAATTTGGACTGAAATAGTCTAGTTTGTACATATGATATGACCTTTGTTTGTTATATTCCTTATTATTTAAAATATTTTTGCAGGAAGCTAATAAACCTCCTGATTCTTGGTTTCAATTGAAAGTCAATACACATGTCTATGTGACTGGATTGCCTGATGATGTAACCGCAGAAGAAGTAATATTCACTTTAGAACCTTAATATCTTTCCTTCCTCTTTCATTTCTTCTTTTTTCTTAGCTAGTTTCTAATTTTGGAAACATGTGGCAGTTGGTTGAGGTGTTTTCCAAGTGCGGAATAATCAAAGAGGTAAAACACATATCATGGATTTTTTTTGTTTTATTTGACTCTATCTGTGAGTGGTTAGTGACTGTAGTCCTCTTTTCGCATTCAAATACATAAGTAAATCCTTTTTGCTCCAAAAAGATAAGCACATCTTTAGAAAGAGGTCTGCAAAAAAAAATCACCATTTATCCTAGCGTCGCACTGCATCCTGACTTTAAGGAGTTTCGAGTGACATGTATTATCTGCTTGTTGATTGACTAGATCAGTATGATCTACAGAATTGTTTAAAATGCTTACTAGATGTTTTTTCAGTGTACTAAAAAACTTGAAATTCTTAGCAACATAAAATGTGAAGAAAAAAGTTGAAAATTGTTGAAAAATGTGTCTAAAAATTAGTTGGCGGAGCTGTAAGTGTGGAATATCAAGGAGGTAAATACCGGTATTACATGTTTATAATTCATTGGACATTGTTTATGCATCGTTAAACAGCTGAAGTTTTCTTTGCATACATAAACGTATTCTGTTTGCAACAAAGAGAATGGCAGCAATAAATAAACATTGTGCATCCATGCATTATAGCTTTATGGAGTTTTGACTTGTACATTCTAGATAAGAAAGATTTATAAAATTGTTCAAAATGCTGAGTAGATGTTTCAGTTTACCGATCCCAACTTGAAATGCTTAGCAACATAAAATGTGACTAAAAATTAGTTCTGTTGTATTGCTGAATTACTCTTATGTTGTTATACACAAATAATGATAGCATGTATGAAAGTGTTATTGTTGTTAATTGTGTTGCAACTTTAGTAAATCTCTGGCTTTTCTTTTTGAGAGGCATAGACTGAATTTGATGTTATGGTATTTCATTCATCTTAGTTTTCAGTAGTTCAACCATACTAAATTTTTCTTTATACTGTTATGCATAATTTCTCTGTGCTGTATATCTAAATAGCTTGAATGGGGGCTCGTGCAATTATGTGTTTGCATGTGAGATCTTGCTGTGTTGTTGCATTAGTTCTGTTACGAGGTTTCGAACATTATATTTCCCATCCAAAAGGTTTAATGAAAATCACAAGTTCGTGACATTTGTCATTCACATCTTAACAAGTAATTCTGTATTGCTGGGCGTCTGGGTGGGACAATGTCCGGGTTATTGAGTTGGGTTACATTGTGGTGAACAAATCTGTAACCAGTATATGATAATTGTAATTATTGTATTCCCCCAGCTTGTACACTGCAGCAGTGGATAGCTAACCCGCTGGGGCTTAATCCAAAAATCCACCTAATAATAATAGAAGTTGTTTCCATGCATAAATAGTATTTTCAGTTGCACATCTCATGAGTATGACAAAATCCATAGGACCCTGAAACAAAAAGACCTCGTGTGAAGATCTATGTTGACAAGGAGACAGGAAGGAAAAAGGGGGATGCACTTGTTACATATCTAAAGGTAGTTCCCTTTCTCCATATCATGCTTTTGATGCGTAACATTTTTAAAATTTTGCTAACATGCACGTTTTTCTTGTATCTGTGCCAGGAGCCTTCTGTTGCTTTGGCTGTTCAAATTTTGGATGGGACACCTTTCCGTCCCAGTGGCAAGATCCCTATGTCAGTCAGCCAAGCTAAATTTGAGCAGAAAGGTAGAATGATTGCTGCTGTTGCTTTTAACTTTGAAATGTTGTCCTTTTGAATTATTTTCGTAGTTGTTTTCTTTTTTCTTATCATTGGTTAATTGAATACATTTCTTTGCAGAGTCAAGTACTGAACTATTTTTTATCTTAGATGCTGTCTTGCTTTATTGATAAGCTTCTATTGCTATAATGCAGGGGATAAATTTATAACCAAACAAGTTGATAGCAGGAAGAAAAAGAAACTGAAGAAAGCTGAGGAGAGGATGCTCGGATGGGGTGGGTTCTCATCTTGCATGTTATAGTGCTGTATTATAAATGATGATTGTGAAGTTGTTCTTCCTACTTTCATTTTCAGTCTTCCCCTTTATCTTTATTTTATGAAATCAATTTGTTCGGAATTAATATGGTAATATTGTTGATACCATCTTGTCTATAGATGGAAGAAATTTAGAATGCTGATCAAATTATCTACTCCTTACATGGCTCATTCCCTTGTTTTTATGTGTTATTAATTTTTTCATTTCCAATTTTCATATATTTTTCTTTTTCTTTCACCCAATGGTTAGAACTTGAAACTTTTAATGTGACATGTCTTATTTGAAAGTCTCTTTATTTTAAAACATTTTATTTTGTTATTTCTTGTTGAATTGAATAATATGAAAAATAGACCTACTCTGCATTGTAGTTTCTGCTAGTATTAATCAGCAATGTTCGTAAAAAAAAAAAAGAGGGCACACATCGTGAGATTGAATGATTTAGAATTATGTACAATACTAACTTTTGTATTGGATTTGAGTGGCTTTTCAGCATTGGTTTCAAGAAATCCTTTTGTTTTTTTAAATAGTTTCTCTTGTAAGATTTCTCTTGTGCAACACTTGCTTCCTCAATGTTAGTTTTTATATATGATGCAGGTGGTCGTGATGATGCAAAGGTGACAATTCCAGCAACTGTTGTCCTTCGTAACATGTTCACTCCTGCTGAAATGAGGGTATGCTTGAAACCATGGTCATTTGCATGAAGCATTCCCCAAATGCCCATATGATTGCATCAGATACTACTTTACTGCTACTATTTTGAATCTAAGATTACTATCTAATCTTCTTCTTTGAATGTGGGTATTATCAATAGTGATAATGTCAGGGCCCTACAGATTCTATTTGTATGTTACATGGTGTTGTGAGTTGATTTTCCCCTTATCTCTGCAGGCAGATGAAAATTTATGTTCAGAGCTGGAGGATGACATTAAAGAGGAATGCGTAAAGCTTGGTCCAGTGGACTTAGTCAAGGTAATATAACCTTTTACCATAAGCTCATCTGAGTAATTTTGATATATGTTTCTGTTTTAGACCATATGTCATAAATGACCATACTCATGCTTAGTCTTGGCTGATAACTCCTACATTTAGGTATTATTGTGGAGCTATGATTGAATTGTTTCTTAACTCCGTCAATCTTTTGTTAGATATTAGAAGTTCTTCTTCTACCTCCAATACGCTTTTGAGAAATTCATTTCAAGGGTTCTTGTAATTATTAGAAGCCATGAGCCTTTTCCCCCTATTCCATGAGCTTGTCTGAGGAGATGGTTTTCTCATGCTAACATGGAGCTGAAATGGTTTAGAGAATTCCTGTTCTTAATTAAACTCCTAGACATTTTTTTCCCCGCTTCTTGGTTTGACCAAAAGCTTCTAGGGCTGCAACTATTTGTTCTTTCTTTTTTATTTGTTAAATTTTTTTCTTTCAATGAATATTTGACAAGGCTGCATAGAGCAAAATTTCCTTGCCTTGTAATCTTTACATGAAACTTGCCTAAAACCTAAAAAAGGATCAAAATCCTTCCTCCGGGAAAGGACAGCAAGAGATTGTGGTGAAAGGGGGGTCGAATGCTGTAAGGAGATTTGGGATAAACAGGTGTTGTGTTAAGGTTGCAAGGTGCACTACAGGTGCTAGAACTCTTATATTGCCGGATGTTCAAGGTGCAAAAAATATGCTTGCCTGAGTGGTGTGAGGCGAATATGTATATGCATGTATATATATAATAAGCTTAAGATATATAGAACTCTGATAATAAACTGCAAAGAGTGGTCTGTTTTTATACTACAAAACATGCACATTTCCCTTTTTCTTTCTTTGGTCAATATGCATAATTTCCTTATGATCCCATGTTTGTTTTTGAACACTCAAAGATTGACAAGTAGAGAGTTTGATATGGTCTCTTTCTTCTTCATTTTTCTTTTTTTTACTATTTAAGGTACATCTAATGGAAAATTTTTAAAATAAAAAAAAAAAAAAAGAAACCTTCAATCATGTGGGCTTTTTTATTTTTATTTTTATTTTTTTGCACCTAATGCCTTGCAAAAAACTGTGCCCAGGTACACCAGGTATGCGCCTGATCTAATGTGCCTACCTGAAAGGGCCTTAGGTGTATTGTTGTTCTCTTGTCTTGGCGTGCACCTTGACAACACTGGTGTTAACAACTAAATTGACCTGGCAAATTATTCTAGGCATATTTGTACCCTATAAAAAAGTGGTTTCCTTGAATTTTATGGTCTTACTACTTTTAGGAATGCTAATCAGAAAACTATGGAGACAGGATAGTATCATCTGATGAAATGTCTTAACTTAGGCTTCCATGCCCCCTAAAATGAAAAAAATCCATTTCCTTCACTCATAAGATTTTCATCCTTGAATTCAAAAAGGTCTAGATCTGTAGGATCTCCTTTATTCTACAAGCTCTGTGTTCATAGATACTAGAAAAAGATGCATGCTTGTGCCTATAGGGAGCTAAATTGTCTCATTATGTAACCGGTGTTCATTTTAGTGAGTAATAAGTCATGGCCTACATGTTCTATATCCATCTATCTGTCTGTCTATCTGTCCTCTCTATCCATCTATTCCCCTTTCTTATTTTGGTGATTAATATCTAAGTTGCACTACCTAGATTCTTGTACATGATTGGCTCAACCTTGCAGAGTGATTGTTCCTAATTTAATTACATGTTCTCCCTTTTATATGTTTTGGTTTGTTTTGTCCTGCAGGTTTGTGAGAATAATCCCCAAGGTGTTGTTTTGGTAAAATATAAGGATAGGAAGGATGCTCAAAAGTGCATAGAGTTGATGAATGGACGATGGTAATTTTTATCTTGGAAAGCTTGCTTTTTATTTTGTAAAATAACAGTTACTGGCATGATAATTCCATCAAATAACCAAAAGAGGGAAAAATAAAAGGTTTTGAGGTGATTACTCCATCAAAAAACAAAAAGAAAAAAACAAGAGAAGGCGATGACCATTCAATTTTAAGTGGTTAAGAAGCAATTTTAGTGCATCAATTCACCAGTAAATCTCAGACTGAGTCATGTAATTACAATCATATTAAGTACTATAGTTGATTATCTATGTTAGTTCCTTTCTTTGGTAAATGTTTTACATAAAAAGCAACAAGTAGTGCTCGTGAAAGACCCACAACTAATTTTTGGTGACTGGAGTTTTATGTAACTGATTGTCTACTGCTGAATATTTCTTGTACAATTAGCTTTCATTGAATTTGTTAAACTTTGTAGATAGAAAAACAGGCATGCCATTTATAAAGTTAGGTAACCTTCATTGACTAATAATATATATGAATCAACTGAAATCAATCATTTTCCGAGATTTGGTTGTTTGATACTCTAGAATGGTAATGGCATTTAAATGCTTTTCATTGTCATCAAGGACGAACTTGATCATGTAATATCAAATGTAATTTTATCAAAAAGATGAATGCACAGTAATGAAACTCTAAACTAGCGAATACTAGGGTCTTGATGTTATTTTGAATCTTTATTGTTTTTTATTCTAAAAGTTTCTTGGTTGTAATTGTGTTATTGTTTTTGTTTTGATTTAGGTTTGGTGGGAAACAGATCCATGCAAGTGAAGATGATGGAGTGGTTAATCATGCTTTGCTGCGGGATTTGGACGAGGATGCTGCCCGATTGGAACAATTTGGTGCTGAACTTGAAGCTGAATGAGTTGAGTCATGCACAATTACTTTTGATACTGGAACTCAAACTCAATTTTGTTTCACTTTGACACTGGAATTGGACTCATTTTTGTTTTGTGAAACTAAACCAGTAGCTGTTCCTGTGCATAGATGAAGATTAGATTCAGATTCAGATATGATGTTTCTAATTTTCAATCTTTCCGTTTCTCTTTTGGCCTCTTTTTAAATGTTTCAGTGGAAGCTTCGGATAACAAACAAAAGAATGATCCACACAGGTTAGTCTCCCACACCCGTATAGGTAAAACATGAACAACCCAATAGGTATTATCCCTACAGGATGTTTTGATTAATGGCATTTTGAATGCTTTTTGAAAAAAATAAAAAAAATTCCTCCAAAGATTCGTGAGGCAAACTGAGGGTAGAAGGTCATGTGTTTGGTTTTCTCACAAAATACATAATAATTTTACTAAAATGGTCTCTCAATATAATTAAAATCTCGTGTAATTTTGTTTTTTAAATCACTTAGAAGGATAAGTTTCATCCAAATTTTTCTGCCGTTGTGGCTTTTCTTATTTTATGTTTGACAATTGTTGGAGATTATACTTAGGTTATTAAAATTAAAAATCTAACATTTTATTTAGACGAATGATTGGTTTTAGCTTATATGGTATTTTGTGAGTATTTTTTTTTTTCTATAAACATTTAGTGGTTAAGGTTTACTCTTATAAAGGTTATATCATTAATTTTACATGAACAAATTATGACGTAATATACATTTTACAATAAGACAATTCTATGACTTTTTTCTTTTGGTTTTTTTAAATACAACACTTTATTACTTTTAAGTGTGAACAAATAAGATATTTTTTTGATAGAGTATTTGATAATTTTATTGAGTGAAGTTAAAGTTTTAATTGAAAACAAAGGGTATTATTATATAAAAAAGTTGCAATTACAAAGAGTGTAGGTAGAGTTTACCTAATTTAAAATCATATATGTTTTTAAAAATATATTATTAAATCAAATAAATAAAACTTTTAGATCTGAATGGTGGAAGAAAACTCAAATTAGAAAATACAAAGAAAAAAATGAATATTTTTTTTAAAGAATTATGGATTACATTGCTTTGAAAATATTAGAAAATAATAAAATAAAAAATTTTATCACACTTACGGGTTAATTTTAAATGAAAATATATAAAATAATTATTTGCATTTGATTCTATAAAAAAATAATAATGAAAATTGGTTTTGGTATAATTTTATGCAACATTTTAATGACAATTTGGACCAAAATAATGTTCAAACAGTGGCATTTTAGTCAAACATTGAAATCCTAAAAAATATAAGATGAGTGTTGCTAAATGCTCCATATCCTTTTCTTTTCATGTCTCAATTTTTTAAAATTTTTTATAAATAAAATTACTTAATTACCCTTTACTCGACACATCCCATACTCAAAACATAAATTTACCAAAAAAAAAAACTCACAAATACTTCATCTCCCTTTCTGTCACACTCCATCTCCTCTTTCTCTTTCCAACCAAAAACTTTAAAGGATTTTAAGTCTAATCAAGCCATATTCAAAAGAAATTTTACCCATTTAAAATAAAAAAAAAACTTAAAATAAAACATAAATCGTTTGTTTTTTTTAATTTTTTATTTGATTTTATGTTAATTTCGTAAAATTTCATATTGAATGTTTTTGTGTGATTAGAACTATAAGAAATGAATTTTTAAAAAATCTTAAAAGTTTTTGAAAATAGATTTAAATCAAATAAATAAAACTTTTAGACCTAAATGGTGAAAGAAAACTCAAATTAGAAAATACAAAGAAAAGCATGATTTTTTTTTTTTTATAGAATTATGGATTACATTGCTTTGAAAATATTAGAAAATAAAAAAAATGAAAAATTTTATGGCATTTATGGGTTAAGTTTAAATGAAAATATATAAAATAATTATTTTCATTTGATTTTATAATGAAAATTGTTTTTGGTATAATTTTAAGTAACATTTCAATGACAATTTGGACCAAAACAATTTTCAAACAGGGGCATTTTAGTCAAAAAATTGAAATCCTCCAAAATATAAAGTAACTTAAGGGAGAATTATATTTACACCCCCATTTTTACTTGATACCCCTTATTACTAAATATATCCCAAATTTATATTTATATTTTATATTTATATTAATTGCATCACATCCCTCAACAATTGATTTTCTTTTCATACCCTTAATATATTTTTTTTGTTTCTCTTTTATTTTCTTTTTAATCTCAAATCCAAATTAACGCTAAATTCATCAAATTGACTCCAAAGTTACATGATTTTTTTAGTCTTTCATTGATTAAAAGTAAGATTTTAAGATTTATTTTGTTTGATTTGATTTAAATACATGTGAAAATATACTAGAGTTTTCAAATAGATTTAGCAGAATTTGAGTTTCTCAAAAATATATTTTCAAAAACCTTTTAAGGCTTTTGGAAATCTTTTTTTTTTTTTAAATCTATTTTTGAGAAATCTTTAAGAATCTCAAAAATCAATTTGTGAAAAATCTCATTTCTGAAAATATAACATAAATTTAAAAATTAATTTTCAAGAATATAGCATAATTTTATAAAATTATGCTGTATTTTCATAAATGAAAATTTGAAAACATAAAAAATCTATATTCGACTGGGTATAAGAAAAAAAAAAGATGAAAAGAGGAAGAAAAAAAAAAAGAAGAGGATAAATTTATAATTTATTAAAAAAATTTAATATTTGTTATGTGACTATTTTTAGAAAAAAATTGATGAGATGTAAAGAGAAATTTGAATGGTGTATTTAAAAACCCCTAACTTAATAGGAGGACGGATTCTTTGACTGGAATGTTTGGTTTCATAAAATTCGATGTTATTTTTGGGAATAGGATTTGCACTACCAAAATTCTCGACAGATTGACAATATTATGTTACGTTTGTGTTTATTGGTTCACCCTTCCCACATTGGTTTTAAGCCGAATAAATCATTTGCGATACAAACAAAACACTGGCGGATCTATTATTCCCGCATGGCGCCTTGACCTCAAAAAATTTAAAAACCCTTTAAAAATATATTATAATTATTTCATATATATTTAGATTAAATTAATTTAACTTGGCTCTCACATTAAAATTATTTTTTATTAATTTTTTTATTTTTAATCTAATTTTATATCTTATAATTTAAGTGGAATTAAAATCATATTATTATTTATCTATTTATTATACTAAAAAATAGTAATAAATTTGTAACATATATTAAGACATGCTCACGTAAATTTAAAAAAAAAAAAAAATTTAACTTTCTAGTTTTGTTTCTAATCTTCAATCAATTATAAAAATTCTACTAAAGATCCCGTAATAGTCCTTCATTATAGAAGGAATGGTGGTGCACTCAAGTTGAGTGAATACAGAAGAACAGAGAAGAAAAGGGAAATAAGACCAGAGAATTCCAAAGAGAAAGGAATTTTCTTAATTCATGGCCTGTTGTTACTATGCATTCTTCTAATGCTGTATGCGTTCCTTCTCCCCTTCGAGAATCTCGAAATTACAGCTCTCTACGTAACGACTTCCCACTAAAATATGATAGAAAATAAGAAAATACCACAATGGGCTTACCAAGCTGAATAAGTATTCGGCTCTAATGAACCTTTTGACTGACTACTAGACTCATATAATGGGCTCACTAACTAAATTACTTATCATCCTGCATCAAATACCCTTCTTGTCAAAACAATCCGTGTCTTCAAGGATTAAAGTGTGGATATTGCTTTTGCAGATTGTATAGCAGCTCTTAAGTAGCATCTTCAGGAAATGTCCTTGACAATTTACCATCCTTATATTTCCTTATATTTGCCGTCTTTACCATCCTTTGGTCAAGAATCTGCAATGGTTCCTTGATAATGGTGCCATCAGTGCCAATCACAGGAAGCTAACTTTGAATGGGGCTATTGCCAATGTGTTGCTTGAGTTGAGACACATAAAAAGTAGGATGAATTTGAGACCCCAGTGGTAGTTGCAACCGATATGCTACCTTACCAACCTTTTCCAACACTTCAAGGGGCTCAAAGCACCTAGCAGATAGTTCCATACAATGCCTGTTACCCATAAATGGTTGTCTGTAAGGTTGGAGCTTAAGGTAGACCCAATCTCCAACTTTAAATTCCCTTTCACTCCTTCGTTTATCAGCCATCACCTTTATATTGTTCTGAGCCCTTTGTAAGTAGAATTTAATCATCCTGATAGCAGCCTCCCTTGCTTGTAAGCTTCTGTCAACTGTAGCTACCAGTGATTCACCAGCCAAATAGGGAAGATGGACTGTAGGTGCTTGGCCATATACAACTTCATATCGAGAGTTGTGAATGGCTGAATGGTAAGTGGTATTGTACTACCACTCAGCTAAAGCCAACCATTAACTCCATCCCTTAGGTCGCTCACCAGTCATACATCTTAGGTAGGTTTCTAAGCATCGATTCACCATTTCGATTTGACCATCAGTTTGAGGATGGTATGCAGTAGAAAACTTTAGAGAAGTTCCAAATCTTTTAAATAGCTCCTGCCAAAAGGTACTCATTAAACTTTTGTCTCTATCAGAGACTATACTGCTAGGCATGCCATGTTAACTTGAAAATATTATCCATGAAGACTTGAGCCACTGTTAGTGCTGTAAAAGGATGGGCTATGACGATAAAATGTGTGTATTTACTTAACCTGTTGACCACCACCAAAATAACATCTTTTCCCCCTAACGTTGATAGCCTTTCGATAAAATCCATACCTATTTCAGACCAAACTCTGTCAGGAATAGGTAGAGGCTGGAGTAGTCCAAGGGTAGCAGAATTATCATATTTGTTCTGTTGACAAGTGATGCATTCTCTAATCATCCTTTTCACTTCCTTCCTTAATCCTTTCCAATACAATACACCAACAATTCTATCAATGGTGGCCTGTGTCCCTGAATGGCCTCTCGAGGGACTATTTTGGAAATAAGCCATCAATTCTTATCTTAATTCAGGATGGTTACCAACTACAAGCTTTCCTTTTCTCCGCAACTGGTCCCCATACCAGGTATACTTAGAATTCTATCCGGGATTGACTTAAAGTGCATTGATCAATTTTTGTAATCTAGCGTCAAGCTTTCGAGAATCTTGAATTCTTTGTAATAGGCTACTCTGTATTACTGAAATGGCCATAAGTTGAGAACCCTGCATTGTTAGATTTCTTGATAGCACATCAGCCACTGTATTAGCTGAACCTTTCCTGTAAGATACTTCATAATCGTAGCCCATCATCTTTGTCACTCACCTTTGTTGAGCTGGAGTAGTAGCCCGTTGGTCTAGAAGAAATTTTAGGCTTTGATGGTTTATTTTTATCTTGAAATGCCTTCCAACCAATTAGGCATTCCATTTCTTTGTAGCTACTAAGACAGCTATCATTTCCTTGTCATAGACAAATAGGATCTGATGTTTTGGCGCCAACGCCTTACTAAAGTAAGCCAAGGGCCTCTCATTTTGAGTCAAGACAACCCCAACGCCTAGCCCAGATGCATCAGTTTCCATCACAAATTCAGTTGGAAAATCTAGTAGTGCCAAAATGGGTGCTGTAGTCATGGCTAATTTTAACTGGTTCCATGCTTGAGTTGCAGCTTCAGTCCACTTCCAGGTGTCTTTTTTAAGCAACTCAGTTAAGGGTTTAGCAAGTACTCTATTCTATACCCTTTTGTAAACCTCCTATAACATCTCGTGAGACCGGGAAATCCCATCAATGTTTTTATTAAGAGTGAATAATTGATCGATTTGATTTGAAAAAATTAATAATCGATTTTTATTTAATAAATAATCGAATCGATTAAATATTATTAAATAATTAATTATAATTGAACCGATCAAAATCAGTTCAGTTCAATCGATTCGATTAAATAATCGATTTTTTTATTATTTTTTTTTTATTATGAATAATTATTTAACCATAAATTTAATTCAATAAAATTCAAACTCAAGTATCATTCAAACTAAATGAATAAAAAATTTAATAATTTCAATAATAATTTACAAGGAAAAAATAAATAAAAATATTTATCGTAATTTTTTTATGTTTACTTATTAGAAAGTCGGTTAATTCGATCAGTTCGATTATCAATTTTAAAAACTAAAAATCGATCGAATTAATCAATTTAACCGATTTAAAAAATCGATTATAATTAAAATTGAATAAATCAAACTGATTCAACCAAATTCACTTGATTTCGATCGATCTAATCAATTCAAACTGATTTTTGCTCACTTCTAGCTTTTACTGTCATTGGTAGTGTAACATCCAATTTCACGTTGAAAAAATATGTAGATAAGGAATTATATATATATAGAGATCTAAACCTAAATTTGTGAAGCGTTTTTTGTTGGAGAAAACCGTAAGACTTTCAGATCAAAACGGATAATACTTCACAGCTTAAGTACGGATCTTCACAAATAGTATAAGAGTGGTCACCAATCAGTAGCCGTGAGAGTCATTAAGTGCTACATAATGAGACCGTGAAACTCACTAAGTACTACATAGTGATCTAGTGTGATCTTAGTCCTATAGTTGGATTCACTTGATAGGGATGACAAACTTTAAAGGTGCGGAGATTATAATGCTTCAATCACACATTGAAAGAATACGTAGATAAAGAATGATACATATGTAAAGATCTAAATTCAAACTTATAAGAAATTTTTTGTACGATAAAATCATAAGACTTTCAGATCAAAGTTGATAGTATCTCGTGCGGTCTCCACAAGTAGTGGCCAATCAAGAATACACTGCACCTTACTTCTGTCTATGGTTATACCTTGAGCACTGATAACATGGCCTAAGTAATCCATTTCTCTTGCACCGAACTGACAGTTGCTCTTTTTAACAAAGAGTTGATCTGTCTTAAACACATCAAAAACAATCTTCAAGTGGTTCAAAGGAGTATCCCAATCTGGGGAGTGTACTAGGATATCATCAAAGAACACCAATACAAACTTCTTGAGATAAGGCTTGAAGAGTGAATTCATTAAGTTTTGAAATTTAGATGAGGTATTCGCAAGACCAAAGGGCATTGCTAAGAATTCATAATGCCCTTCATGAGTTCTAAAAGCTGTCTTGTGGATATCTCCTTCATGCATCCTAACTTGCTGGTAACCGGATCTCAAATCCAATTTAGAAAAGTACGTAGCTACCATTAGCTCATCCAGTAGTTCATCCACCAAGGGAATGAGGAATTTATCTTTGATTTTAAGTTGGTTTAGCTACTTGTAGTATACACACAACCTCCAGGAACCGTCTTTCTTCTTCACCATCACAATAGGAGTTGCAAAGGAGCTGCTACTATTTCTAATAATGCCACTCTCCGGCATTTCCTTGATCATCCTTTCAATTTCATTCTTTTGACTGGCAGGATGTCTATAAGGTCTAACCTTCATAGCTTGGGCTTCATTTATCAGGGAAATTCTGTGATCTGGTAACCTTCGGGGTGTTAACCCTTTTGGCAATCAAAATATCTCTTGATAATACTGTAATAAAGACTCCAAGGCTGCTTTGGCCATTGAATCTTTTTTTCCTCAAGTACAAAAACAGACAACTGACTCTCCAAATTAGTTGTGATCATGAAGGCACAGGGATGGTGACTAGTCCCAGCCATGAGGGAAAGAAAAATCTTAGAAATATGCTTCTCACTTATTACTTGGATTGGCCCTGGTTGTATACCCTGTAATGAACACCATTTAGAGTTGTACTGGAACTGCATAGTCAATGCGTTGAAGTCCCAGACCATTGAAGCCAGAGTTGTTAACCACTGCACGCCTAAAACCATATCACACCCTTTCAATGGTAACACCATAAAATCATATGTGAAACCAGCTCCCTGCACTATCCAATTAACTCCTTTACAAACACCAGCAGTAGATAGACTACCCCCCTCCGCGATTGTGACAGTCAACTTACAGCCTTGCCAAACAAGTAAACCCAAAGCCCTAACAACAGAAACATCAATGAAATTATGCGTGCAACTTGAATCCATCAAAGCCACATAAGTATGTTTATTAATTAAAGCCTTCACCCTCATAGTCTGATATTCCTCTGTACCCCACATAGCATGTAAAGATATGATTTGGTTAAGTATTTCAGCTTCCTCTTGCAGCAAGGATTCAGCATAGATAGGGTATGAACTCTCAAGTTGCATATCAGGTTCTAATTCTTCCACTTCACATCCATCCATCAACATTGGTATAATTGGGCTTTTGTACATTTATGGTCAGGCGAGTACTTATCACCACACTAGTAACACAAGCCTTTCTTCCTCCAATCCTCCGTTTCAGTAGTTGACAATTTTCTGGAAACAAGTCTAGTTGTTTTTGGTTGACTGGGGCTAATGTTGGTTTTAAAGGCTGGATATTAAGGTTTAGTGTTTGGTATTAGGAACGGTTTAGGATTGGGAGGTGCCTTTGGGGTAGGCAATAAAAGTGGTAGGGTGTTAGTTCTTAGAACTGTATTGGTTACATAGGAGTATGTGGTTGGTTTGAATATTGATGTAGGTCTTCTAGAATGAGGATACATAATGGATTTGATTTGTTGGGACATGTAAAGGGCTTTGTTAAGGGTCTTTGGCTTAAACAGTTTAAGATATTGAGCAATTTCAGGTTTTAAATTATTCAAAAAAATACTCAAGGCATAGTTATCAGATAACTGCAACAAATTAAGGATTCCGATGAATTCATCTTGGCCCTCACCTACACTACCTATTTGTTTCAACTCCACTAGCTCAGACATAGGATCCTCGAATTCTCCATCTACAAACCTGTCCTGTATCTCAGCAATTTAGGCATTCCAGTTCAGCTTATCTAGGCCTCCTTTGACCCTAGCATAGTGCTGGTGCCACTGCAAAGCCTTACCTTCCAAACTCTGCATAGCAACCCTTACTTTAGACCGTTCAGGAACCCATTCTCCTTCAAAATACTGTTCCAAATTCATAAACCATCCCTTGAAGTCATCTCCATTAAACTTAGGACATTCAAGATTGAATACTCTGTAGAACTCTGGTTGAGAAGCTGTAATTGCTATCGAAGATCCAACTGGTGATGAAGCTTGAGCCATAGAGGATTGACCAGACTCTTTATCAGCAGATTAATGTTCTTCACAAACTGGTGGCAATCGATCAAGAATCTTTTGAAGCTCTAACCTTATTTCAGTTCGCATTCCCTCCAGCTTCATGTCCACCGTATAGTTTAGCTACTGCATTTCAGATTGTAATTGATTGACCTCCTTTTGTAATCTAGTGGTAATACCGTCCACCATTGAAGCTAGAACCTGGCTCTGATACCAAATTGGTCACTCAAGTTGAGTCAAAACGAAAGAACAGAGAAGAAAAAACAAATAAGACCAGAGAATTCCAAAGATAAAGGAATTTTCCTAATTCATGGCCTGTCGTTACAATGCATTCTTGTAATGCTATATGCGCTCCTCCCCTCCGCGAATCTCAGAATTACTGCTCCCCACATGATGACTACCATTAAAATGTGATAGAAAATAAAAAAATACCACAATGGACATAACAAGTTGAATCAGCATTGGGCTCTAATGCACCTTTGGACTACTAGACTCATAAAATGGGCTTACTAACAAACTTAACCACTTATCATCTTGCATCAGTGAGCTGCATGGTTGTTAACGACATCATTTGAATATTTTTGAGATACTTGTTAATATTCCGCTCATTTAGGTTCCAGTCCTCTACAAATGCAGCTTCAGCATCCCTTCGATCCTTATACATCTATCTTGTTGTGGGTACCAGGACAATCTAAAACTTGCAATTTAGCTTATTTTCAAGTATTATATATATCTATGGCCTACGTCCGTAAAAACCAACATAAAATTTGCAAAAAACCTCAGAAAAATAAAGTGATTATAAACTCTCTATATATCATAAATAGGTATGAATAATAATAGCATACAAACAAAAAGTTAAACATAACTAACTTAATCCTAATAATAAATCCATTTAAAATAAACATACAAATTAAGCAGAAGAAAGCTACAATATTATCTATTTTCCATAAAGCACAACATCATTAATTCCAGGATCATCAACAAACCCATCCTCTTGGATTTATGCTTGGGTGTTAGTCAGCAACCTCTTCAAACACGTGCTAAATTCGGAAACAAAGACATAGGCTTATTTTGAAATCACCTTGTAATGGTATGCACCCAACAAAATAAAATTTTTCAACCATCTATTATTGGAGCAGAGATAATTAAAATCAAATTTTAAATTAAATTATTGCATAAGATTATAGATTAAACGCAATTGCTTCTTGATAAATTCTATTTTTATAGAATTATCATGGTACTTATTTAACTAATTTTGGTACTTGATTAGTTTTGCTTGAATTTTAGTGATTAAATTTAAATATTCATCTAATTTTGATTAATTGTCTAGAAAAATTAGCAAGAAAGAATGAGAATTAGGAGAAAATTGGTGGCATAAAGGGCTGAAATTGAAGTGAAAATGGAGCTAAAAAATGCGACGCAAGCAAGCCACCTAAACTCCAACACATAATGCCAAACAGTACGCCTCAACCATGGTCCCCTCGCCAACACCTCCAACTCATGCTTATCAACAACTCAGCTACTCCCCCTCCTCTCCTTTGTTTCCCTGACACATGCTCAAATGCTAGAAGGAATTTAAATTGCAAAACTGGAAATATCCAACAAATACTACAAGAAATCAGACTTTTAGCAATGATTTCCATAGCTAAAAGTCTAATTTTCGTCGCTAAAACACATTACCTACAGAATTTTCATCAATAATTTTTCATCCAAAAATTTCAAGCCGTTAAAAGAATTCCATTGATAATCAAAATTCCATCAACAATAGGATAACTTTTAAGGACAATTTGTGTGAAAATACTTTTTCGCCGCTAAAAGTGTTTCACACAAAAATCATTTCCATTTCTAAAAGTTTTTTCGATAGAAAATTCTGTCACTAAAAGTAGTAGCGACAAGATTTCTATGCAAAAGGATGGATCGCCTTCCTTAAAGAGATCCCTTTTAGCTGGAAATTGATCTCCTTTAGGTTTTATACCAAAATGAGCATTTTATGTGAAAATATTTTCTTTTAAAATATATTAAAAAGGAAAAAAAATATAATAAATAAACATTTTTTCATTTATTGATAAAAAAAAATAATGTTTTACATAATTTTTACAAACTTTACACATACAAACATAAATCTTACATATATGGGCACTATGGCATTATGTAAACGATAAAGATGACATTATATAAACCGCTAGAAACACAACAAACATAAAACTTAAATATACGACATTATGCCATTAAACTATGTGGGATCTATTCACTATAAATTTTTTTTGTTCAAACATTCGAAAAGCAATGTACAAAGCAAAGCCACATCTAAACATCCACCATTGGCAGTAGGCAGCACATTTAGAACATCCACAGCTCGGCAATCGCGAAACCATGAAGGCCTATCCTTGAGGTGTTCTGCAACCTGGAAGGAACATAGCTATTGAACTTCAAAGTTCAAACTCAAAATAAATAGGAAGTTGTAGCAGCCTCCCAACGAGGCTGAATCAGACCAGTCAGTAATCCAATTGGTCTAGTTGAATCACAAACAGTTTACTTATGTGGTAAAGCAATTTGCCTAAAGGCCCTAACTTGGGACGCCTTACTTAAGTTACAACATAAACAATTTTTAAAATTTGATGATTCCTAGCTGGAGGATATAGATAAAGTTTAGATATAAAGTTTGAAAACAAGTATGATTTTAAGTCAAGATACTTGATATAAGACGCAAAAACATTCAAAAGCAACTGGGCCAACTGGATGACATGTATGGTTTCCCCATACAATGATGTAAAGAAAACATGATCTTCTCCATTCTAAATGTTGCATCATCATAAGTTTTAACAATAAGTTTCAAAGATTAAATTCCATCGTACTTTAATTAGTTTTGTAGCATCACATCAAGTTGTCACTTCAATTTTACTTTATTGCAAATTCTATCCTTTTATTCTCCTTCATTCCACGGGCTCCGTTCACAAGACACATCTCAAGTAAGGTTATGAACATGGCCCTAGAAAGGTCATTATTGTCTATAAGAGATATTAGAAGGGAGTCAAGACTGTAACCCTACAACAAAACCATCGTACCATCAAACTCCCTGGGAAAAGATTCAATTCATGTGTATAGTCAGTTCGTACACTTCCGTCTACGCGGTTTAAATCATCGGATTGTTTTTGTTAGGGATATTTCATAAATGTCTTTTATCAAAGAATTGACTCACTACATAAGGATATTTTGATTAATAAGTTTGAATTAACACGGTAAATTAATTTTATTTTTGGGAATTTACATCAATTTAACCAACATTACATCCCACTTGATAATATGTAAATTCTTAATTAAATATTTATCTATCATATTAGATTAAATCGATTTTATCAATATTAAATCCGACTCTAAAAACTTGAAGCAATAATATTTGAACACCCCTTATTTTAGGTATAAATAGCCCTTTTCTATGTCTATATTTTCACAATTCTTCCTCTAAGACTTTAAAGCGAAGTGGTAGGGGTGAAGAAAACAATGGCAAGGGGAATGCCATCATCATGCAAAGCTAGATTATAGAAGTTGTAATTTTAGGAAATATTTGGAGACCATGGAAAAGATACTAAAGTTTCTATTTCATATATGACTATGAAATCACTGTTATGCTACTTATGGTACATAATACATTATTTTTTAGGATAATTTTAATATGAGTTAATAGCACATGTGATCAGTATACTTAAATTATATTTTAATTTTTAATCTTTAAAATTTTTTAATTAAATTTTTAATTATTTAAAATTATCTTATATTAATCATTCCTTCTATGAGACCATTTAATTAACAATAAATGCTAATTTGCATGATATGAATAGCACATGAATGACATTAGCTAATATTTCATTTGATAGATGAAAAAGAACAAAATAAAATATTGTTCAAAATTTAGGGATTGTCAGATACTATTATCTTGTTTTCATAATTTAAATATATTTTAAAAATATTAAATTTAAAATTATATTTTTTTTTATCGTAATATTTTTGGCTTTTAATAGAAAATATATTTCTAGAATTTAAAATTAAATTAAAATTTTAAAAATCATTTTTTTTAAATTCCATATTATTTCAAAAACAAAAAAAGAAGTATATTTTTTTATTAAAAATATCAAATATCTTTTTCATTTTCCTTTTGCAAATGTGCTTTACAAAAAGAAGCACTCATAAGATTCTGTATATATGACAATTTTAATGTATAGACTGTCATACTTTTGCACCAATGGTTTGATGAGTCACTTTTTGTTTTGCATGTTTAAAAGTATGTTGGGAGAGTAGCCATGAACTCCAATGGGAGAGTAGCCATGAACTCCAAATACAAATGTTGTTATAATTATTTTGGTTATGCATTTTGATGTGCTTACATTGAACTCGTAAATATTTCAAGTAATTGGAGAATGTAAGATTTAATTTCCAAAACTTTCAACATTGCTAGACCTTCGTAGCTTCCAAAGGGCTGAAGCATTTTAGATTATTGGAACTTTCCGTCTCGTTCATCATCTGTGGTTTTGATCTCTAGAGAGATAACTAATTCGTGTTTATGCTTGTAAACTTTCATATTTCCAATAATTTTAGTTCCTTTATTTTCAATTTTAATGAATTTGTTAATGTTTACCAACATTTAAAATCTCCAAAGTTTTTTATTCAACCAAAGTATTGACAAATTATTCTATACTAAAATAAAATTAGATTTTAAGCATTAAAAATACAAAATAGTTCAAAATATTTAACATTTAAAAATTAATACTTATAAAAATATAGCTATTATTTAACAAAATAGTATTAAACAAATATATCAATGCGAGATTCAAAGCTCTCCATTGTGACAATGGGACGACTTGCTATATGTATTGCAGATTCACACTGTCCCTAACTTAATATAAAACGTTAACAACATCAACAAGAAGGCCAAGGGGAATTGGTTGCCCACAACCACAATTAATCAGCCTCAACTCAAACTGTGAGTTTATAATTCAGATTCAGGCAATTCGTAACAAATCCTTTATGAATATCAAGGAATGGCCAAACAGCAGTCAAAACAAATAAATTAGCATCTTCAATTGCAAATTGAGATATTTTACATATATATGTATATATATTCACAATAATTACCCACCTACAGTCGTCGATAAAATCAACATGATGACTGACATGTGCCTTCCCTCCCCACTGTTAACCTACCAATTACATGAGCTAAACACCAACTAATTTTTAAATTTTAAAAAAAGGAAAAAAAAAACATTATTTTGAAACAAAATAATTACCGGTGTGGGCTGAGCATCAGAACTTGAACTACGACATGGCACTTTTCACTGTATCTGCTTTTCCTATGCAAGGGATCAGAAATCTCACTTCATGAGCTTTGTTCGAGGCTGTATACAGATGTTGTCAAAGGGTTTCCCCTGTTCTACATGGATGTAGTCTCTTGTCTTAAGAACCTGCAGATTGGTGCAACGAACACCCAGAAACAAAGAGAACAAGTTACATCTCTCCCTACCAGAGCAACCAAAAAAAAGAAAAAAAACTGACAGCATCAAACAAAGATTACATGACCAGATCAGGAAAACATTTTTGCTTCACCCTAGTTATATAATGGCAATTTCCATCTATCTCAAGCAAACTAAGCTAACATAACAATGGATACTAAGATAAATGGTATCAATCTAAAGAAAGTACATCGATTCGTTCATGTGCAAATACTAGAATGAATTTTGCATTGGACCGCTACTTGCAATTTTTTTTTAAAGGTTCATTTTAATTCTTTATCTTTAATATTGAATTATTGATCATTTTGTTTCCCAATAATGTCAGAATATTCTTCAATCGAATTTGTCAAAAGAAAGTCTCCAAAAGTGGCATTTTGTGTTTGTATGAGAACATTTTTGTGTATTAGTACTTGTACAGAAGTTGTGTACTTGAATACAAGCATACAACAATAGGATTTTCTTTTCAAGCCCATGTCTTCTCATTTTTTAAAGAGTTAATTATAATTTTGATACCTAAACTTTGAAAAATGTACAAATTAGTACCTAAGAAATAAAATGTACAAATTGCACCTGAACTTTCAAATAATGTACAATTAGCACCATGAACTTTTAAATTATGCACCATATTAATCCAAACTTTAATCCCGTTAATCATACCAGCTTTTACATGCGACGTTTAACAAAGATTATCAAATTATATATTCACCACATACTATTAACATCTTTTTTCAACATAAATCATACATATTTTTTGCCTGATCCATAAAAATTGTTTAGGATCAGTTAATTATTTTTTATCATGTGACATCCACATGAAGGTTTTAACAAAATATTTAACATTTTTATTTAACTAATAACATGCTTATAATAAAATTATATTGGTTAAATACCATATAAGCGAGTTAATAATATTAGAATTTGAATTAAAATGATACATTATTTGAAAGTTCAGAATGCAGTTTGTACATTTTATTTCTCCACGTAACCATTTGTACATTCAAATTCAGGTAACAGAAGTGTAATTAACTCTTTTAAAAAAAACGAGTAATGCCTTCTCATATAAGAAAAGAGAGATAAAATGAAGTTTTTCACTTTAATTTACTTGCAAGGTTTTGTATGCTAAAGTACTCTTAGTTGCAAACATTCTGTTCTTCATTAATGTATGGATGATAGTGTTATACACTTTAAAAAGTTACTAACTTCAAGACAAGTTTTAGTGGCATACCAGTGTTTCAAAAAACATCCTCGACGCTTCTTTACGTGTTTTATGAGCCAATAGACTGTCCATGGAAAGTAACTTACGTCCATGTACAGCTTCATCCTCGAATAAACTCTGGAGATACTTGGCAACAGCCCTGAAAGAAAGGGCATGAACAAACATCAAGATGTGAGCTAGCCTCATTCCAGTTATTCAGGTACAAGGAATTATTTTGATAAGTAATGCTAAATTAATGTTGAAATTAAAGGGAAAAATATACAATGCTAAAATAATAGACTACAAGGAGCTTACAGACCTGGTACGTGAAGACCATCCACTATTTTCAAGAAGACGACTTTCATCACATGGCATACCATCATCATCATCCTCTCCTAGCTCATCATCATCTAGATTCAGAAATTCTGAAAGGAAAGACAAAGAAAATAAATATTTAGTAAACCAATAGAGTCAAGATTGATTAAGGATAAATGGAAGTAATATAAAAGAAAGGTTTTCAATAAATTATTAATATTTTTCTTTTCAAGGGGAAACTTTTGGGAGGCCATAGCTCCATGTGCTCCTTACTACAGTCCACCCCGCCTACATTGTTCACAACTAAGATGAAAATCTTACATCTAAAGTATAATTCATTCAGTCAAAGACTCTTTAAGTCATTTCCTTCAAAAAATCAATAAATATAATTTCAAGAAGGTAAAGCAAAACAGAAGGAAATAAGGTCAAACCTTTATCATTTGCAACTCCAACATCCTCAAATTCCTGCACCCCACAGGGTCAAACAGTCATTTAGGGGATTCTTAATGACAAATAAATTAAGAAAGGCTAATGTGAAAACAATTTTTATAGCAACATAATAAATTAATTTAACAATAGCAAATCAAGAAAACATGAATATGAAGTTGAGGAATGGAGATATCAGAACTTTATAGAATGTCCACCATGCTTTCTAGAATAGAAGAAAGTTAAATATTCAACAGGAATTAAAATATATTTTAGAAAAAAAAATTTTGCTTAAAAAAGGAAAAAACCCAATATTGATGCATGTATATACGCTATCTTAATTACTGTCGACTTTCTGCTATAATGTTAGAGCATTAATTAAATTCATACGAGTATATAAATCGCCAAAAGTTAGGAAAAAGTTGGTGCACTTAAATATTTTTAGATCAACACAAAGGTGTTACGCGTGTTAATAAATAACTTACAGCTTGATTATCCACAAGAGAGGTCATTTCTTCATTGACTGCATCAACTTCCTGAAAGGTTGGAGTTTCTCCATCATTTAATGAAGCATTTTTCAGAACAATATCAACCTTTTCTGAATATGTAGAATCCATTTTACATTCTTCACTACCCTTACAGAGCGGGTCCTTTTCATCAAGATCCAAGAGTGCACCCTCAACTTGAGCCTCATCTTCCACACCAACCTTATCATATCCAGTTTCGTATGCATTTTGAGCACCATTCACAGACTCACCCGTTTGTATGGTTGCAAGAATATTGGTTCCATTTTCAATAGGTGCACAGTAGTCTGCTATACTGACCTCAACTGATGTACTGGCTTTACTTTCTTGCGACAAAAACTTATCAGTTGCTTTTGATTCAGTTTCAGCTGCAATAATACTTTCTAAAACTCCTGTAGGATTAGTTCCTTTGTCATTTCTCATATCCAATTCAGAAGCATCTTCCCCTGGTTGAGTAGTCATTTTTTGATCAAGTGGAAAGCATGTTGCATTGTTTAACATGGAACCATCTATGCTGTTGGTTATCTCCCCAGCTGTCATGTTACTAGTATCTCCAGTAACAAGATTAGTATGAGAAAATACCCCGAACTTGTCCAGAACAGAGTGATTTGCTACATTAGCAACTTCCACATTGTCTCTGTCAATTTCCATTTCAGTGATCCCATCTAAAAGTTCCTGTTGCAAAAGCTGAGGTACACCATCAATAGCATATCTATCCAGCTGAATACTAAGATCATTGTATTCACCCTGCTGGGTATCAGTCTGAATAGGAGTGCCAGCAGATTGTGCTTGTTCATCATTTCCGTGAATCACAGGCATAGAGCTCCCTTCAATTCTACCTTCTTTAGCAATATTAGGTCTGACAGAACACTCTGAATCCTTAGCTACTTCAGATGATGCATGGTTTTCATCACCTTCAGAAATTCTGATACAGCTTAGATCATAAGGTTCACTGTGCAAACATGCCAAGTCACCCAACATACCTGAAATGCACACAAACATTTAGCAAAATATAAACTTATAAACAATATGTTAGAAAGTCCTCCATTAGCAGAGGCAGAATTATTTCAAACAACAATAAATTCAAGAAAAGATGCACAACCATTAGGATAGATCATTGATATATCTTGTAGTCCATACAATTGTACAACTTGAGTATCCATTCATACATATGACATCGATACCACAAAACTGCACTCCACATCTAAAAATACCAGTTAAAGTCCACAGAAATGAGGTAATAGTGTACAAGCTAATAGGAAAACACATATAGAGTTGGGCCGTCTTGTTCTCACTAGGGCCTCAGGATGCCCTAGATTAAACAAACATCTAGAATAACCTTGCTCAATGGAATCAAATCCAATTGACCAGGGCCTTATGGAGATATATTTACAATTGTATCAATAAATTTTCCTCCTCTTGGGGGAGTAGCATATGGGGTAGGGTTTACATGCAGCAATTCATTATTCTCCCAATTTTCCCACTCTGTGCCTTACAACACCTAAACCATAACATTGAATTTTCAGGTCCATCGTCATTAATCGATAAGTTGAAATTCTTCATTCTTTTTTTCATTGACCCAACAAATGCATGCAAATATAGAGAATTTTCAGCAATTTGATCTCACCAGTAAATATAGGTTCACTAAAGATTTCATCTTCCAAGAATAGTCTCTGAATCAATGAAATTTCAGGGCGAGTGCAAGGTGCCTTCTTGCGTATACGACGAATGTCTTCAGTATTAACCAACTGTTGACGTATGGTACTTGACAGAAGAGGCAAATTAATCAGTACTTAACTACTCAAGCCAAAATTTAAAATGCATAATTTAAAATAGAAGAAAAACGCTTCTAAGATTAAATTAATAAGAATAAATAACATTCAAGAATATTTCATAATGTGACAAGCTGACTGGAGAGAAACACAAATAGATCATAACTTAAGCCAGGTTGTTACAATGTAAGCCACATGTCATACTACAAAGGAGATTGTTATATTCTACACAAATCAGCAGGAAATCAACAGTTTAATACCACCGGCAAAAAAGTCGTTCTTGTAAAACTTGTTGACAACAGAAAAAATAAATAAAACAAAAAAGTGCTTCAGAGAATGTTGACAATTCAATGTAGGTTAAATGATGCAAAGGTTACAAAAGAAAACATGAAAGGACAGAATTTCCAAGTGCATGAATTTCATAGACACAATTTTAATTTATAAAATCAAAGACAGTGGTGAGCTCCAATAAGACAACATGTTATATTGCCTGTGCAAGAAGAATAATGGTGATAATTTTCAAAATTCAAATACATTTGAGAAGAGAACAATCATAAAAAAAAAAAAAAACAACTAGTAAGATAAAGAAATGAAAAAGGAGCAATTAAAACATATTAGTAACATACTCGCCATGTAAGACCATGGTATCATCCATAAGCACTTTTCTCTTAGTGGCACTAGGTCTAGGTGCAGATCGTGCACGTTTCATTGGTGCTACTTCAGGTGGAGGAGTTGCTTTCATTTTGAAAACTGAAGATCTTCCAACTGAAGCAATAAAAACTAAATTCAATCATAAAATTATTCTTCATAAGAATAGCCTCACAATCCATGCTGTTCTAGTAAATTCATAGAAGGCAGATAATAATTCATTTAGAGTTAAAAGTGATGCTACCTAAAATAGAAGACAACAAGTCATCATCATCAGGAACTGATTCTGCAGTCCTGGATTGAGGCCTTCCAAATGATTCAACTGAGTTTATACTCTCTATAGTTAGTGTACTCTCAGTTATACTTCGCTTTTTTCCTGAAATGAGTTTCGTTCCAGCATCAATTTCATCATTTCCTGTTAGGACCTCTTTGTCTGAGGTAGACTCACCCAGTATATCACTTGGTTTATCAAGAGGTCCTTCTGGTACAGACAGTAACTTTTCAGGAGCAGGCAAGTCAGACATAGCACAAATATTTGAATTTTCCAACTGGTCATCACATAACACAGGTTCTGACATCCGAGTTTGGCAGGCCTCACCTGCAAATATTGTAGTTAATAAGAAACAATCTGACATGAAATTATGGTAAAAAAAAACATGTGGTCATATATATTTTTAATCACTAATCTAAGACTACAGGCATAAAAGATGTAAAACAAACCTTGCACCTCAATGGAAGCTCCACAAGCATGAACTTCCTCCCTTATGGACAATTCCACCAAGTTGTGCTCTGCAGCAGCCAAATTATCACTTTCAAGAACTAGAACAGATGAGACATCTTCATGAATAATAGGTTTTTTAAGATTTTCAGAATCGTTTGGTTCCTGACAAGCTTGAGCTTCACCATCAATAACTGTTATTCTACTGGGCGATACCAATGGGCATGATGGATTTGAAGCTACTGCTTTGGCAGGTGAGGATGACTCATCCAAATTATCAGTGGTGTCAGCATAGTTGCCAATTTCAGATTTATGTGATAATTGATCATTCTCCAAATAGCCATCTGATGTGGGCACACAGGTGCTACTTGAACATGTTCTTCGAGAAGGGTCGTCCAAATCAAAGGTGATGTTGGAGCAGCTAGGAGATTCTGCACATTCCCCATCAGTTCTATCCATTGAGTGCATAACGCCATTATGCATATCTTCCACCCTATCCAAACCATCAGGTCCTCTGATAATTGCAACAGCAGATGTGTACTCAGAATTGTCCAATTCTTTAAGATTGTGATGTTCTGGTTCCACATGATCACTACCAGCCAGTGCCTCATGAACACAAGACAAGTTAGGCACTTCCGCTAATCTAGGAACAACTAGTTCCTGATCAAACTTGACAAATTCAGAATTTGCAGCTATAGCATCAACCTAACAGCAAGCAAAACATATTTAGCAAGGCAAGTCAGACAATAAAATGGCTAGAATATGAAATGTTTATACAAGATGGACAAAATCAAATTAAAAGGAAATTGAGATTTCTGTTATGTTGAATAAACAACGAACCTGATCCCCACCGCAATCCACTGGCACAGCTTCTAAATTACTTGGATTTTGTTTTTGAGGTAAATCTGACCCTTGAAGATCATACCTGAAATGACGGAAACAAGGTGAGCCAGAAAATCCAAAATTATCAAAATGGTTGCATAAGTTAACCAGTGAAATTAGTGATGGCTTAACAATTGGCAGTGTTTTGTAATCTATCCATGAGGGGAGTCAATCGACCACACTATCCAGAAATGAATAAAGGGAAAATAAGTTAAAATTGTGTATGAGCATTTAATTTATGACATGATCATAAAAAGAATAGAGTGCTATATGTGTGTGTGTGTCTGTGCATCTTACTTTGAAACTCCATCATGTCCTGGCACTGCAATCCTTTCTAGGACTAGCTCCTGCTCAAGATTAATCCAACACAAGAATTTTCAGTAGACAATTAGCATAAGGGGAAAAGAGCACCAACAAAAAATAAAAAGGGTCAGTCAATTCATAAAGAAGACAAGTTTAATACCACAACCCCAAAGATATCAAATTTGAAGGGCAATGGATGAAACCATCCATTCAGCAATTTAAAGGTTCTGCTGACCAGAAGATCCTGGAAGCATATTTTTCAACTTCAAAAACTAAGTGATCAGGGTTTTTAATTTTCTAACCACCTATGAAATAGTCACAGTAAATTGACCCACTTCAGGCGCATCCCTAAAAAGCCATAAGCAGTTCTACTTGTACTTAGGGTAAGGATATACATTTATGCTATGTTCTGATGATATTATTGCATCATTTACTCTCCCAACACTATCAGTTTAAACAAAATCATTTGTTATTTTACCCCTCTTCCTTATTAATGTTTTCCCTCCCTAACAGCCCACTCTCTCATGGTCACAATTATTTTTTGCAACAAGCCCACTCATTTTATTCTGTGTTGTTTTTTTTTTCTAGTTCGTTAGTTTCATTTTTCATCATTTTTGGTAAGCCTTACAATCTTGGCTGGCAAGCTTTAAACACACATAGATCAATCTTTCTTCCAATATTAAGACCATCAAGGTCTCCCTTCTAAAGCAAAAGTAAATTAGCTAACCCATTGCCCCAAAACTCCAGAAGTAGTAGCTAATGTTATGCAATAATATCATAATACTTTCATTCCAAAAGAGATTACAACATGACTAGATTTAGAGAAGAACAAAAGGTATTCTAAAAGAAAAACATTAGAAATGATTTTCAAGTAAGACAAAGAAAGACCCAACTGCTCCTCTTCCTTTCATTTTCCCCCTTTTTCTTTGGCTATGGAAAGAAGACGAGCAAGGAACCCCAAGATGTTTAAACATGCATAACTTACTTAAAGAGGCAATAAGGCACAAAATATTTTCACGTCATCAACCCAAAAACCAAAAAATGAGCCATCAAAAGAAAAAACGGCTTAAATGACAAGGTATTCAAGAAAAGTCAATTATAAATCATGAAAAACTGAAATTGTGTATCTATTAAGAAAACAGAAAATATAATACTCAATTAAAGTATAACTGATATTATTGATATGATTAAGTCCTGTTCTTACTTCCTTCAGGTAGAATGTTAATAGATACAATATATTCTCTCTTTTTTTAGTTGTAACTTTGGAAAAATTATCCTATACACTGGCAGTGAAGTTTTTAAACCCCACAAGCAAGGTTAGAGGTTTGTCACATGTTCCATTAGGGTATATTCAAGAAAATTAATAATTTTTTATAAAAGTTAAATGGACATGAAGCAACATTCTAACCCCGATTGTGCAGTTTTAACTCCAGCGCTGGTGTAAAGAGCGATGATCAGTTAAGGTTAAAGTATCAAGACTTTTTTAAAAATTTTCAGCTTTGCTGGAAATTGTAGTTTATGACAATTTCAATAGCTATTATGCCCCTGTTTGGATTGGAAAAGGTAAACTGAATCCTACATATAGGAAATATAGCTGTAAAGCCTAAATCTTCATCTTCTTATTCCTAAATCATCAATCAAATCCTAACCAATTCGACATCAAATTTCAACCCTAAACCTGAGATACCATTCACTGGTAGTATTCACAGATGCAAACAAACACCCAAATCAATTTGGTCTTCTTTTTGGCATACTTCAACCTTAAATCCTCCCATCATAAATCAACCATCAAAACCAATCTCATCCATGTAAGCCATAAAATCACATAGTCATGCTTGCTCTATAACCAGCCTTTCTTAACTTTCCAGGTCCTACACTAGTAAGCCTCATGCTGATTACAGACTACTTGACAAACTAATCACCAAATGTCAGGAAAGCAAGAATGACAATATTACCTCATCAAGCAAACCAATCTGAGAAGTTTCACCATCTCCAAACCGCTCTGAAAGTATTTAAAATGCAGAATTTTAGATTTACTAGTATTTTGCAAACCAAATGTAACTAAATCTAGCATCATCACTGTCAAGAGCATAAACTAACCATCCAATCCAAATTGTGACGTGGAGTATACCACGCCATCCATGGTATCTTGAAGCGTAATCTGCTCTCTTGAGCTAATGTGATGATCAACATAGTTTCTGTCAAGAAAGCTAGATGTTAATTAACATAAAGTACTTCCAAAGACACCTCATGAAAAGATTTGATTGTATCTAATATTACCAAAGCCACACACACACATCAAGAAAGGCAATCTAAAAGGTACAATTTCGGAACTAACCCCTGAAAAATCTCATTATCAGGGAGCTCAAAGTCATCAAGATCAAAAGTCTCGGGCAAAGTGATTGAATGGTAGGGCGCAGTTGATTCTTCCGGTGGTAAATCAACTGCAGTGGAGCGAAACGCCTGCTTTATCTTAAGCAAAGCTTCACTGCAATCATCAAAAAGGTAATTCACCTTTCTAGAATATATCCTAACCACTCCAAGAAGAAGATGACTGGACAATCGTAGTGCAATTGGTACTTCAGGAAACAGAATAGAGTCTGCTCAAAACCATATAAACAAAATAAAGGTTAAAATTACAGAAAAAAAAGGAATGCATAAAGTTAGATAAGCCCAGGCAACTTATCCTCAGTAATAAGGTTTCCCAATAACATGAAATAAATTAGATATTGGAATGTGAAAAATAACAACCCTATCACCATCATTGTATAGCTTTATCTAATTCTATTAGGGCAGAGATATGCCACGAGCAACAAAACCTACAAAAGAGCTGAACAAGCTCAAAGGAAAATTCCTCCACTAAGTAACCAAGTAAAACCACATATTTTAAGAATATGCTATCAACACCATGGATATTTACCATGTTCCAGAGGGAAATTACTCCTACATGACCACGGGTTTCCAAAGAAACCAATAGAATTGCCAGCAAACCCCTCCAAATATGCCCAAAAAGGCCATGACAAGGAATGAAAATGAGGATGCAATGAGCTTCTATAAATTATCTCATAATAAATATTACAATGATAAGGCAAAAGAAAGTAGGTATATCCACACAGTCTGAAGTAAACTAACCTTAAGAAGGTTCAGACATTGCACCATTAAGTGGAAAAGAATAAATTAATACAAGTGCACAGGGATAGAGAGATTTGAAATTTAAATTCAGGGATTCCAAGCTAACAAGTAAAATGATACTAACCAACAGAGACACCAATGTCGGTATCGGCCACCTGATTCTTTCGGAGTTTTCTCTCCAGATGAGCTGCTATCCATATCGTCCCCAACGGACCTTTCTTTGCCAAAATAAACTGTGAATAAAACATTTCTCTACCAATACAATCCCTATTTTTTCATACAACTTCCTCACTTCTAAATGAAACAAAGCCCTATTATTTCAGCTTAAAAATTCTGCTTCTCTTTCAAAAATAAACCCGGAAACAAGCGACTTTAACTTTTCACTACAAATTGAACAAACACACAGAGTGCGTGAAAAACCCTAAGTTTCAAATTCCCCTTAAAGTTTACACTTATAGCTATCGAAATGAACAAATTAAGTCGGAAATATACCTAAAAATCAATAGAAACAAAAAAAAAAAAACCCTAATTACTCCCCATCCATCAGACAACCTTTGAAACCCTCCCAAAACTCCGTAATCCAAAAAATGGGCTCCATTCCACTTAATTTACCGAATCGCCATTCGGAAGAACTTCAAAACATCGAACCTTAAGAATCCGATAAACAAATCCCAACTTGCGCTTCAAGGAGTAAACCCTAGCCTACTAAAAACGACGGCGTTTAAGGAAAACTACAGCTCAATAATTGAGTTGGAGAAGTAAAACAATTGGAGAGAGAACGAGTTAGAATAGCGAGTCGGATCGGACAGACAGAAAAACTGAAGAGAGAAATGTTCGTGTCCAAAGAGAAGCGCTCTTTCACTTTTTGTAATAAAGAAGAGATTTGATTTTAGAAGAAAAAAAAACATTCGAATTTCAACTTCCGTTTTGCGTTTCTTTCTCTGTCGCTCAAGTCCATGTCTGTACGAAACGTGGCGCTTTTTCACTGGTTGTTTGAATTATAAGTCTTGTTGGGTATACTTCGTCGATGGCTCATCATCAGCTAGTCAGTCAACCTACGTGTTTATGATCTCAAATTTTTTTTAATTTTTGACCTCCTAATTTAGTATTATTTCATGAACTCATCTTCTATCCTATTATAATCATGTTTGTTTGAATTTGATAATAAGAGTGACATCAATTTATGTAAATATTAAAAATAAAATATTATGAATAATATAAAATTTAAGATAATTATAAATTTTTATTCACAACTTTATTGCATATGCTGTAGAAAAATTCTATTTTATTGCATAATTACTTTTTAAAAAATACAATTTTTATTTTTATAATCACTATTTTTTCATTCTAGGCATATATTTGGTATATCAAAATCTAGTATTTATTATTTTATTTTATTTTTTAATATATTTAATTTTTTACTTCAACTTTGTGAAAGCCAATTTTTTTAATTTTGTAAAAATTAAATTATTTAATCAATTGTATATAAATTTTTAACAAAATTACTTAACATAATATTTTGTTCAAAATGAAAAGAAAAACAAAAAATTGAGAAGAAATACAAATATAATTTTTTTTCATTTCATCCACTTTTTTTTTATTAAACTTCTTTTATATCATTACTATCATTACTATTATTACTAGAAATTGGGTTGCGGTTTGTTATGAGTTCAATTTTTTTTTGTTCGTATAAAAAAATTATTATAAATTTGATGAATAAAAGAAAGTATATTTTTTAATAAGATTAATGACTATTGAAATAGAAAAAATATAGAAAGTTAAATAAAAGTAATTATAAATAATAATGTTTTAATGTTCGGTTATAAATTTATATATTGTAAATATAAAAAAATTATTCCTATCAAATAGGAATGGATAAAAACCTATCATATATGAATTGTTTTGCATTTCTATCTATTGATATTTTTTGTTGTAAAATTTATCTGATTAAAAATATAAAAAAAAAATGAAAAAAAATCAAATGAGAGTACAATGTGGACACTTTATTAGATTTTTTAACAAAATTAATTTAATTAAAAATGCATAAAAAATAAAAAAATGAAAATGAAAATATGGAAGAAAAATATGAAAAAAAAAAGAGCTAATTGGAATACTTTTGGATATCTCAATTGAGTTTGAAATGTTAATCTCTTAAATTAAAAAAATTAAATAATAACTTTATTAACAAAAATTGAAAAATTGAAAAAATAAAAAATAAATAAATAGAGATAACTAGGGTGTTATGTGTATATCCAAATTGAGCTTAAAATATTAATATCATATATTAAGGCATCAAATAATAATTTTATTAATATAATAAATATATCAATATAAAATTAAATAGATAATAAAATATATACTTTATATATACTATGGTGTTGCTTAAGTAGAGCATTCTAAATTCACTTCAAGCCCTGTCTTTACTTTCCTAAAAAGATAATGACTCGACTCGACTCAACTCTAGATTAATTTTTTACAAATAAATGCCCATATCAAATTGGGATAGATCAAAATTCATCGAGTATCATTGCCATCCATAGCAACCGGCTCATTATTATAAAATTTATCTAATTAAAATATCTAAAAAATACAAAAAATGAGATGTGACATGGACACCCCAATTAATGTTATTTTCTTATAAAATTTATCTAATTAAAAAACAAAAAAAAGTAGAAAAAAATTTTTAAAAATAAAAAACAAGTCAACAAAGGTGTCACATGGACATTTAATAGCTTTTACAATCTTGCAACCTTTAATGTAACGATAGATGCATAGATGAATTTATTATATGGAATGGATGTGCAAGATTTATATTAAAATTTAAAAAAAAAAGCTAAAAGGTAAAAAAACCTAAGAAAAAAATTGAATCAAAATAGAATCTCATGTGGACAATTACATGGTCCCTTTAGTTACATTTTTTAATTTAAAAAAACTAAAAAAATTTTAAAACACAAAAAAATGAAACGGCAAAAAAGAAATGAAATTCAAATGCCATTTGGATATTTCATTCTACATATTTTTTTAAATTTATTTAATTTTAAAAAAATTACAAATAAAAATATTTTTAATCAATAATATCAAATTAATCCCATCATAAATCTAAAAAAAGTATTTATTAAATATGGAATGAAGAAAAAAAAAACGTGAGTTAAAAAGGGCAACACATGAAGAAAAAAAAAATGCAAAATCTATATTTTGGATATTAAAATGTATACTTTTATATATACCCATTTTTGTGAGGTTGGGTAAAGCATTATTAACATGTCATCCACTTGACTTTGTTTTTCTTTAAAAAATTATGTTTGCCTCAAGTCAATCCCAATTTTTAAAAAATTACCTATCTATTGGATTTGGTTTAATTGAAACTCATCGAATATAAATTATTTTATCATCCTTATCTATTAGCAATTTTGGTGCAAATTTTAACTAAATAAAAATTAAAAAAAAAAACAAAAACAAAAGGAAATAACATATTGGGGTGCCATGTGGACACCTTAATTTTTTTTTCCAAAATGTATCTAAATAAAATAAATTAAAAACTCAAAAAAATGTTTAAAAAAAGAAAATAAAGAAAATAAACATAAAATGGCATGTGGACACTTTAAGTGAGAGTTAAACAAAAGTCAAAATGAATAAAATTTATATACTAAATCGATAGATAGATCACATTTTAATTATCAATAAGTATAGTATTTTTATTAAATTAAAATATGAAATAATAATTTTATTTATATAATATACATATATAAATATAAAATTAAATAAATAATTAAAAGTATAATTTTATATATATACTAGGTGTAAGACAGAATACTCTAAATCTACTTTCGACCTAACTACAATTTTAAAAAAGGAAAATCCTGACTAGATATCAAATTTTTAAAAAATTGGCATACATTAAATAGGAAAAAAATGAAAACCAAAGGATTATTTGTTGTTTTGTCATCCCTACATCTATTGACTTATTTTTTACAAAATTTATCTAATTAAAATGATAATAAACAAACTAAAAAAAAAGAAAATGGCAAAAAAAAAAAAAAAGAAAAGGAAAGGAAACCAAACAGGGATGCTATTTGAATTTATTAAATTAAGGTATTAAATATTTATTTTATTAATATAATATATAAATGTAAAATTAAATAAATATATTTACATATTCCCAGAAAGGTAAAACACCAAAAAAAATGCATTCTATCGACCTTGTTTTCAAAAAACTTATTCCGATTCAAAATTAAAAAAATGAACTTATTAGATTCAAAAGAGTTGCAACTCATTGGATATAGGTTATTTTATTATCCATAGCTCTATTGGCTTTTTTCTTATAAAAAAAATTAGTTACTGATTTATTTTATTACAATATTTATGTAATTAAAAAAATGAAAGAACAAAAAAAGAAAAATATGGTGCCATGTAGACATATTCATTTTTTGATAGTATAATTAAAAAAAGGAAAAAAAACTAAAAAAATGAATATAAAAAAATGAAAAGCAACAAAAAAAAAATTGAGTTGCCATGTGACACTTGACATTATGAATTTTTTTGTAAAATTTATAACATGAATAAATTTAAAAAAATAGAAAGAGTGAAAAAACTCAAATTTGGATGCCACGCTGACACCTCCATTAATATTATTTTCCTACAAAATTATTTAATTTAAAAATATATTTTTAATTAATAATATCGAATGGACCCAACATAAAAAAAATAACATGTTTAAAAAATAGTTTTAAATATTAAAAAAGGAAAAAATAAATAAGAAAAAAAAGGAAGAAAGAGAAAAAAAAGAAAAAATATCTTGACATGTGGCTGTGGCCTTAAAAAATTAAAAAAATATATATCTAAAATATATTTATTAAATATAATAGAAAAAGAAAAAAAAGGTTAATTAAATATAAAAGAAAAAAGTAAAACAGTAAAAAAATAAGCCGAAAAGTGGTAGGTCTTATTCAATCCGTGTTTGGTCAAAATGAGCATGCATATGTATTTTTTTAATAATACTTTTAATTAGAGTGTAAGAAGAAAAAAAAAATTATCAATTTTTAAATATGAGTAATAATACACCATAATTTTAGAGGGAAATGAAAAAAAAAATTATAAACAAGATTAGCATTTTGATGGAGCATGATACTGCGTTACATTTGTTATTAGTGATATTGATTTTTATCTTTGTTCAACGTGTTTGGTTGAAAACATGAAAGTGAAGCAAGATAATTATAATAAAAAGAAACTTAATATTGTTATCATCATTTCACTCAAAACCATAAAGTGATACTAAAAAGTCAATTTTCTTAAGAATATTCTTTAAATTAGTTTTGAAGATAATTCAATCAATGCCATAACAAATTATCTTACTTATAAAGATAAAAAAGATAAAAGTAAAACCAGGTAATTATAATTTACATAATTACATAGGCTATAAGGCAATTATTAGTGTATGTCTTATAATCAATCTTATTGACATAAGAAATTTGTCTTATTATGCATTATATTTATTAATAAAGGCTTTTTTATCTATAAGTTTTTTGTAATTGTCATTATTTACCTGTTAGATAAAATTCATAGAATAAACATATTTTATAAAGAGAATAAGAATGTTATAATTATGAGAAACTTATTTATCAAAAAATTATTTTTATAATCCTTGTTGATGCATTATGATAGGAGAACTTTGATAAAGCCAACAAACTAGCATGTATTATATCTTACTTGTGAAGTAAGCGATTAATCTGATAAGATGATGTTTGTGGATACTTGAGCAATCATGTAGCTACTTGTTTGAGAATAAACTTATTGAATTAACCTACATCGGAATGTCATTTTTATATATAAATTAAGTGTATATGACAATCTCATGTGACATTATAAGTAATTCTTAGATTTGAGATCATATCACTATAGTATCTTATATGCCAATTTTTATACTCTAATACTATCTTATTGTCTCATATTCAAAGATGATTAAAGGGATAGATATTGAGTATAACATAAAACATATGAAGGTAAATGAGTTTCAATAGAGGATTTATCACTCTATATGGTTGGAGAAAATATCTAATTGTTTATTAACTAGTATTGAGTTAGGAAATTCTTAGCCTAAAATGGAATGAGGATTTGAAAGATGATTGATACTACAAGTGTGTGAATCATAACAAGTAATAGAGTAGTGAATAAAGTTTATTCTAGCAGAGATTGTAAATGGAGTTAATATTAAATATTAAAATTATAACAACCTAATTATATTTAAACAAATTAAGACTAAGGGTCCATTAGGATAGACGGTGAGATTAGTTCCGGTGAGATTGAAAATTATGGTGGATGTGAGATTAATTATTATAACAATGAGATTAAAATCAATAGTAGGGATATATATTTAGATGCAAACGTAATGGTGGAGATAAGATGAATTGCAATAAGAAGAGTAATGACCATTAAGGACATTAAATTAGAAATTATATGAAATAAAAAATTTAAATTATTTAATGTGCTTATAAAATTAATTAATTATTTAAAAAATTAAATTATTTTATGTCAAAGAATAATTTATTACTAAATAATTAAAAATTAATAAAAATAGTAATATATTAGATTATTTTTTATTATATTAAATTAATAAAGTTTTATCTTGATATAAACATTAACAAAATTATTTTAAAATTTTTAAATGGAAAAAAAGGTTGAAATGTAAGGATAGTTATATTTTTAATACAATCATAAAGATAAAAAAGTAAAAACAAAAAAAAAAAAAAAAAAGGAAAAGAATGGTGCATTTACTAATTGGACCTATGAGGCTCTAGTTCATCACCGAAGGTCTTACATGTTTAAAATCCTCTCAACCGTACTGTCTTTATTAGCCTAACATATGTATGGCACGATTGGAGACACTAATCACGCCACACCAGAGCAAATCATTGTTCCAAATGAGCTTTAACATGTAATAACTAAATTAAACTATTTAACTAATTAAAATAAAAAAATTAACTTATACAAAAATCCAATTAAACAAATTAACAATTTTATAGACATTTAATTTTGTTTGAATTAATTCAAATTTGTTCAATTTTGAGGTTCAATTTGCATGTTTTTATTTGAACCGGTTTAAGTGATAAATCAAATTAAGCTTATTTGAACTTATTCCAACTTTGCAACACCATACAATTTTGTCCATTATGAAATTTACAAATAAAAATTCATAAACACCATGCACAAAGAGAGGTTTCGGGACCCGTCCCCAGACATCACCCTTGAGCACTAGCCTTTCCTAGTGCTTGCCCACGGCCTTCGCCAGCACCCAATTCACCCAAAAACTCCTTGAGCACTAGCCTTTCCTAGTGCTTGCCCACGGCCCTCGCCAGCTCCCACTTCACCCAAAAACTCCTGGAGACACCAACCCTCTAGCATCTTGCCTTGGCTAGACCCCATTCCTTCACCAAGCCCTAGGAATGAGACTCTTGCCAGCATATCCCAGTCCCATCCCCCCATTCAACCGAAATCGGCACCCTTGCCTGCACCAATGCTCCATTCAACCAAGCCCTAACGTCGCTCCCTTGACCCACTAGGTCCCTTCATCAATAGCACCCCTTGGCAACTTTACTGGCTGCAACCCCTTCCCTTGATTGACTCTTGCATGCCACTAAACCCAGCCTTTACCCCATAACTAGGATCCCTTGACTCGTCTTCAGCCAAGACCCTGGCACTAGCTTTCATTTTTCCCTCATCAGCCCATCACAGCCTCGGAGCTTGCACCCAAACCATTTCCTCTAACACTAGCCCTCCACAACATTTGGCCTGAGCACTCTGCACGCACAAGGTTAGAACCACCATAAACCACACCCGCACGACAGACCAGCCCCTACCTCTTATCCAACCACACCTCTATTAGAACTGAACCCATGCCCCGCCCTCCGCAGCTAGACCCAACAACTCTTCAACCCCAATACCAAAATCCTTCACCGAGTTGACCCCCTAGCATGCACCAACAGCCTATCCTTGACCTTTGCCACACCCCTACCCAGCCCCAGTTCCTTTGCAAGCCTCATCAGCCCTTCAACCCATATTTCCTTGACGAGCCCTGCACTAAGCATCAGACACCCAAAACTCCCATCACCTAGCCTTCATTAGACCTCGCCAAGCCCTTCCAAACAATCCCGGCACTAGTCCCCAAAACTGGCACCAGCAACCAACTTTGGTCAGCATGAAACCCTTCCTCATCTACTTACCGCACCACTTATACAGCACCAAATCCCTCCACTATGATAACCCTTACCCAGTCACCACAAAACCCCCAACCTCCACTAAAACCTTCAGATAGCAGCCATAATCAACAAAAAAAAAAAACCATCATAGAAGACCCATCCGTAGCATTAAACCACAAAAAAAATCAAATCATCAAAAGCAAAAAAAGAAAAGAGTTCTGTTAAGACTTTTTTTGGGAAGTTTGGCTTGTATTTTTTTTAAGTAAGGAACAAAATTGGAGGAGGAAAGAGTCTGTGGGGTTAACGAGTGGCGAGAAGAAAGAGCAGTAGAAATCTAAAGAAGAAATGAGGGGGTTTCGACAAAAAAAAGGGCAAGAGTGGCGGAAGAAGAGAAATGGGAGAAAAAAAAAAGAAAGAAAGGGTGAGCAGTATGCCGATAATGGAAACAACGGTGAAATATCAACTTGAATTTGACTGAATAAAAAATTTAGAACTTCAAGGGTTTAATTGAATAAGTTCAATAGCCCAAGGGATGTTTAATTAAAAGGCATAAAATTTACACAAGCTCTATTTACAATAGAACTAGCTAGATTCCCTACAAAAGTAATGCGTTGTTGGCCCTTTGAATGTATCATCTGTACAAGAGTGAAAATTCTAACTAGCACTAAAATTTTAATTAAGAAAACACTCTTTTTCCGGACTTTTTTTTAATAAAGTAAAAATTTATCGCTCTATTTATATGGTTGTTCATATATAAATTTTACAAATGTGCAATTATTATAGATTTCAATGTGTTGTGCTTTTTTTTTTTTAATTGTGTGACATGTGTTTTTTTAAATCTTTATCTTTATTTCAAAACATTTTTATTTTTTTGTGGGTTCTATTTTCTTAAATATTTTTATGGGACCCACTTTTCTACTTTATTTTTTTTAATTTTTTAGTTTTTTTAAATATTTCAAAACAATTTTTTTATTTTTTTGAAGGGAGTTATTTTTTATTTTTTTTTTGTATTGGGACCCAATTTTATGCTTTTCTTTTTTTAAACTATTTCTTTTTCTTGCTACGTGTTTTTTTTTTGTTTTTAAATTTTTTATATTTATTAAACATTTTTTTTATTTTTAAGAGACTCTCTTGATGTCAATTTTTTTCTTCTATTTTTATTTTTAAAAAATTAATAAATATTTTTATATTTAATTTTTTTTTGTGTTGAACCCACTTGATATCAAAAATATTTTTATTTTTTAAAATTTAGGCTCATTTTATATTATTATTAAAAAATATATTTTTGTTACTTTTTCTTTTTTTAATTTTATAAATTTTTTAAAAAATGATATTAACAAAAGTTTGACCTCACATCCAAAATTTTTTTTCTTAATTATAGACACTTAATTTTATTTAAAATCTTTTTTATATTATTAGATCTCAAATTATATTTTGATATTAAATTTTAAAAGTCATTTTTCAAGTATAAATTTAAAGATGCAAAAGAGTTTAATTTTTATTTATGGTGAAATAACATAGATTTTGATTTTTTTAAAATATTGTAATTTTATTTAGATTTGAAATTTAAATGTTGAATTTGATTTTTATAATTTTTAAGAATTTAAATTTCTATAAAGAAAAAAAATAAATTTTAATAGGATTTCAATAGATTCAGTTGTACTAATATTTTTCAAATTGAAAAGAGATGCAATACCTATATAAAGAACAAACCAACTAAGACAGAGGCTAAATCTAGAAACAATTAGCCATACCTAGTGATTAATTTAACTTTTCCCATACTCCTATCCAAAACCAAAAACCCAATTCCCCATTAAACGACCTCAAACTAGAATTCAACAACCCAAGCATGATTGATAAAAGCAATCGACGGCAATCTCCTATATCCAGCCAATCCCAAATAACCTAGAGCCCAGCAAAAATACAGATTGTGGTGACTAAGATTAATGGTTGAATGGCACTGGAAGGAGATGAAATCGTGGCTTAAGGCTGGAGCTATGGGATGTCGTGGAAGGTTTAAACAATATGGTCTTGGCTTGCATGATACTAAAGTCAAATAAAACAAGGAAAAGGAAAATGAGAATCATGTATAATTGACCACACTAGTTGTTTTAGCTTAATATTTTTTCCATCCTTTTTATTTTTTATTTATTCACTTACTTATAAGGAATTTTTGAATTAATGACTTATTTTTTTAGTTAAAAAATAATGAAAAAAAACTTAGATTTTTTAAAACTTTAATAACAAATATGTTTGTATAATTATTTGGTATTATTTTTGTAAATTATATTGTAAATAAATAAAAGGGAATAAATTAGATTCTTTGTCATAAGATATTTAATAAATCTAACGGTAAAGCTTTTTGAAGTAAAAAATAAGTTTATCTTGAATACTCTTAAGATAAGAAAAATTTTTTTTGGTGAAAGTCTAAAAACTTTTTTCAATATTTAAATATAAAAAAATAATAAAAATAAGCAATAAACACCATTTGAATTAAGGCTTAAATAAGATAACATAAGATTAATTTGACACCAATTTTGGGCATTGTAAGGGTGATAAAACATTCTTTGCATGTGACCGACTCCTGAATTTAATTCTGTTGATGTGTACAAGAATTTATTCTTTTTAAGGACCTTTAGTCAAGCTTAAGATAACCTTAAAAAAATAGATTTATATATGTGATCAATCACACTTAGATAAAAAAAATTGATGGTGACTTTATATTTTTGTGTCTAATAAGCAAGTCCTCGAAGTTGAATATTATAATAGTTTGGTGACTCCATTAAGGACGTAAAGAGTCAAGCCATTATTTTGTTATATGTTATCTTAAACCTTTTTTTGGTGATTTTTTATTACATGATTATTTATGATTTTCATATGTATTAATCTATTTGTTTTGTATTTTTTGTAAGATTTGATTTTTCATGTGTCATAATCTATTTGGTTGTTATGTATTTTTTTTAAAGCATTTATTTAGGGCATGTAAGATTTGAATTTGTGAAAACTTGTCATAGGGTTTGTTTGTTCCTCAAACACCCACTGCACTTGCACTTTCATGCATAAGCTCTAAACTTAAGCTTTCTCTTTTATTATGAGAAAGCAAGTATTTACATTATTGTGACATGATAACCTCGGTGTGAGCTAGCGAAAACTAAACTTGACAATTTAAAACACAACATGGTGAAATGACACAAACATGATACGAAAATAATACATGAAGGTGATATGGTTTAAAATTTTAGCAATAATCATATATAGGTTTAACAAAACTAAAAAATGCATTTTATATTTTCGTATAGACACGAATTATGACATGCAAATTTTGTGTTAAATATGATATAAACACGTAAATTTTAATATTTTACATAACACGAATACATGGATCACCAAGTCTAGTGAAAACTTCCACTCAAATTGAATCATTTTCATTTGAGCTTATAATGGATGATGATTGTGGTGCTTTACTAGTTTATAATGGATGATAATGTGAGAAACAATTTGAGAACCTTTAGATTGTCAATGCCTTTAAACCTAGCATGTAAATAAACCTTAAGAATCCAAATCTAAGGCAGAGCTATACTCTTCCATTTGTATGGAAAATCCTAAAATAGGATACATGAAAATAAATCTTTTAAGTTTTACTTAAAAATTATATATTTTTTCTATTCTTTATTTGTGTACACATTGTATATACTAACACATTTTTTTTCAATTGTATATTCATACATCATCATAGTTAAATTTTTAGATTGAATAGCATCATACTCATTCCTGCATATTCATTCATAATATGATGTTTTAATTATGATAATAAAGGTTCAATGATAACTCAATTTTTGAATAATTTGAGACAATACAACACTCGATATCAAGCTAGAATTATGATAGAAAAACAAAATCTTTGCATCTAAAAGATGGAAAAGACACATGGGGAGATGAAGAGGCAATTATAAATATAGTTGAATTGCTAAAAAAATTTGAACAAAAGGCAAGTAATGGTTGAAGAGGTTGTTATTCAAATTGAAAATGTTGCTAATCCATTATACCCATTTGTTTTTGGCTTATATCAAGCTCAACCATCTCAAAGGGCACCATCACAAATGCCATTCACTGGAAGATATCTCTATCTGTATTCTGGCATGCCCTTGTAGCACCCTTTTTGATCCTGGCCTAAAATAATTAAACTTAAATTAATTAGACCCAAATTGATTGGGCCTAATTTGATTAAACTCCGATCAAGCCCGGCCCAATTATCATTAGTATTATTAGTATCATCATCATCATCATCATCATTATTATTCCTATTATTATAATAATATTATTGATATTTTGTTATCTTATTTTTTTATTTTTTAAGTAGTTATCTTTGTATTTTATCTTATTATTATCTTATTTTATTATTGTTTTATTATTATCATACTATTTATTTATTATCTTATTATTATTTTTTTTTTATTATTTGTTTTAAAAAAAGAGAATGGTAGAAACTAAATTAGAAGAAGATTCAATCGATTGATAAAAGGGTTTTTTTTTTAGAGATAATAGTAAAATTTAATCCTAATCCAATTATTAGATAGACTCTTGGATGAATTTAATTTGAGTTAGATCACCATTTGGATTTGGATTCTTATCTATAAATAAATTTTAATCAACAAAAAAGAGGAAGATAATAAAAAAAATGGTAATCAGATAAAAAAAGAAAAAAGTCAGAAGAGGTAATTTTTTTGTGAAATTCAATTTTGGGTTAATTGTTGGATTTTGGAGTGCTTTTAAGAGTTTTTTTAATTAGATATTCTAATTTAGGTTGATTTGGGAAGTCAAAATTGGTTTGAAAAATAGTGAAAAATTTTGGGAATTCCAGAATCTGATTGAATTTTTTAGCCAAATTCAAGTTTTTTAGTAAGATTCCGATGAGAAACCCAATTTTCAATGACCAACCTAGATTCGATGATCCAACTCAAAATTCGATTGAAATCTTTTTGGCACATTCCCAGTTCTCGACATTGTTTCTCAAAATTTGGTGAATGATTCAATTGACGTTTATACATTTTAGAGAGATAAAGAGAGAAAAGGCTGAAGAGAAAGAAGAGAAAAAAGGAAATTTAAAAAAAAGTTTTTTTGAGCTTTTATATTACACAAGAAACGATGCCATTTTGGTCATAAAGCTTTCAGGATCTGCGTGCCGCCTCAAACGCCAAACCTAATCTGCAGTGCTTTAACCTGGAACCTGTTCTTTTTAAACTATTGTGAAGCTGAGCTGCCAATTAGCTGAGTCACACCTTTGAAACTATCCTTTGTGTTTGGAGTCGAGTCAACGCCATAGCGGAGTAGGTTTTTTTGTTTTTTATGATTTTTTTATTTTTATTTTATGTTATTATTTTCTATATTCATTTTTTTGGAAATTTTTTGCATGATTAAAATTTTAGGAAAATTATAAAAAATAAAATAAAAAATTAATAAAATTTAAAAAATAAATGATAATTATCCAATGATGAAATTTTTAGAAATATCAAATGGCTAATTTTTATAAAATTTTTAGGTGAGAATTTTTTTTTCTAAATTCAACCTAAATGGTGGTAGAATTTAGATGAGAATTAAAAAAATAGTTGTCTTATTATTTTTCTAAGGATTATGAAGCAAGTGATAAATAAATAGAAGGAAGATATTTTTAAATAGACCAAAATGATGAAAAATTTAGAAATAAAACTTATAAAATAAAATAAAATTCTGATGATGAAATTCTTAGTAGTTATAAATGAATGATTATCTAAGATATTTCTAGGTAAGAAAATATTTTTAATTTTGATCCAAATGATGGAAGAATTAGATATATTTTCAATAAAAATAAAAATGATTAAATTTCTTTCTGACGACGGAGCCTTTTTAGAATAACAAATGAGATTCTTGAATACTCTCGAGGTGAGAAAATATTTTTAAGAATTTTGCTAGATTGATGGAGAATTTTAAAAGTTATTTCCAATATTAAATTTTAAAACTAGGATAATTTAAAATTAAGTGATATGATCTTACGATGGGCATTGTAGAAGTGCTATAAACTCTCTTATATGTAATCGAACTCTCTAACCTAGTTTTATTTAAAAAGTTAGAACCTATTCTTTTAGGGACTCTTAGTTAAGCTTAGGAGTTTTTTAAAAGGATAGATTCATTAGGTGACGAATCACACCTTTATAAAAGATTAGTGGCAACTTCTTAGTTTGTGTCTAGGTATATGGATCTATATGTTATGATAGTTTGATGACTCCACTGGAAAAATAGAGAGTTAAGCCATTAATTGATTTTAAATTATCCTAACTTTAGGTTTGGTTGATCTTGAATTATTGATTATTATTTGTTGGCATTTACTTTATTTCTTATCATTCTTTCACACACGTTGTTACATGCATATGCATCACATAAGCTTTACACCTGAGCTTCATCCTCTTTAGGAGGGAGTAAAGTACCTACGCTATCGTGAGATAATAATCTCTATAGTGGTTAGCAAAATACTCTCACTCAAATTAAATCTTTTCTGTTTGTAGCCGATGATGGGCGAGGAATTAAGTGTTTTACTAGTTTATAATGGACAATGATGTGAGAACAATTTAAGAACCTTTAGATTTAACCAAAATCATATGCAGTAAAACATAAGAAGCTAACCTTAGGTCAAAGCTCTATTTACCCATTATTAGAATGTAACCCTAATTAGGAAATGTAAGTGAACTTTGTTAGTTTTATTTTATTTGATCTTTATCTATTATTAAGTTGTTATATTTTATATGTTATGTTTTAAACCAACATCACTAACATATGTATTCATCCATGCATCGTAATGTGACAAATTTTAGAACATACATTCATACATTGCTATGTATACATTGCTGTGTTTATGAATCACAGTTTGTTATGTCAAGTATTCAATGCATTCATACATTTTTACATATAGGATTTTTAAAGAAGTTAGGTTGAAAAGCTTCTTCACATATACATTTAGTAATAGAGCATGCTAATTATGGTATAAGGTTCAAAAATAGCTTAACCATCTAAAAACCCAGTTTAACCCATTCACTATCAGTATAACACCAGAGCTCCAACTAGGCAAATGGAACAGAAAAATACAAATTGTATGGAAAAAATAGAGAAGGCTTAGGAAAATTTTGAGAGGGAGTTAAGTAAAATTTTAGAAGCCTTAAAAGTTAAACATAGGAAAGGCCTTAAAAAAAGATGCCAGTCCATAAAATCATCTATCACAAGATGTTGTTAATCCTCTTCATCCTCTTAGTTATGAGTCATATCAAACCCAATCCACACAGGATGCACCATATAACAGTTCACATACCCTATAAGGTATACATACCTTAGAATGCCATCGACTTCAAATTTAGGATATTACTAGAATTATGTAAATTTTGTATTTACTAAAAAAGTAGCAGAGCCAGTCCAAGTCCCTAACTTGGATAGTTTTGAAAAAAAAGAAAAATTAAAAACAAAAGTGGTCAAGTAACTAGGGGACTCAATAGTTGACAAAAAAATGAATATGTTTGAAAAAAGGTTACGAGTAATGGAAAGAATTGGTTTTTATGGTTTCATGGATGTTGTTGGGCTATATTTAGTCCCAGACATCATTATTCCTTTGAAGTTCAAAGTACCAGAGTTTAAAAAATATGATGGTATAAAGTGTCTAATGACCCATATTACCATGTATTACTAGAAAATGGTCGTTTTTGCTAATAATGAAAAGTTGCTAATGTATGTATTCCAAGACAGCCTTATTGGCTCTGCTGCTAGATGATATGTCCAGCTAAATAGGACTCGTATTTACTTTTGAAGTGAGATGATCAGTGACTTCATTAGTTAGTACAAGTATATAATAGATTTAACTCTTGATCATATTTTCTTATAGAATATAAAAAAGGTGACTAAATCATTTAAAGAGTATGCCTAGAGGTGGAGAGATATAACTACTCAAGTTCAATCACTTTTGATTAAGAAAGAGACTATGGTGCTATTTATAAGTACTTTAAAATCTTCTTATTATGAAAAAATAATAGAAAATGCAATGAAAAACTTCATTGATATGGTGATTTCAGGAGAAATTATTAAAAATGCCATTAAAAGTGATAAGCATAAAGAAGAAGAGACCATCGGTACCAAGAAAAGAAAGTTACCTAAAAAGAAACAAATCGAAGCTCAAACTATGAATTTTGATAGGTAACAATTAAGAAGCGATGCTCTATATCTATTATCTGTTTATCTTGTTTACTACCTTATAGTTAATGGTATTGTGCAAACCTTTTACCAATCTGTTTCATAACCAACTTACCAACCAACTTTTTAAATACCTGCATATGGGTCTAAGTCTAACAACCAAACGAGTGATTTGAAAAGATCGTAAAATAACCAAGAAAAAGCCCACATTAATCCTATTCTTATAACTTACATTGAGATATTCTTAGAATTGATCAAGAATGATTTTGTATCTTTAGTTATTCTAAAATCATTGAAGCTACTTTTATCCCAAATGGTATGATCTAATGTCACATGCGATTACCATAATAGGAACATGGGTCATTCTATTAAAACTTACCCTGTTTTCAAACACAAGCTGTAAAGTTTGATTTGAAAAGACTTGGTGAGCTTCGATGAATTAGAGGAGCAAGATATTAATAAAAACCCTTTGCTTGATCATAGAAAGGCGTAATTTTTGAAAGGATAAAGATGTTAAGGTTGGTTGAAAGCTGGTTGTCATTTTGGGACTTCTTTCAAAGTAATGTTAGGATTTTTTATGTAATAAGATTTTATTTTTTTATCATTTTAATAAAAGGTAAGTTGATACATTTCATTACATATTCTCTGTCATCCAAGCCATTATTCTATGCTTTATTATTTTTCATGTCTTTTTATTCCCATTCTCAAATTCCAAATAATGAATATTTAGATAATGATAACAATAATTTTAGGATTCAATTTTGAAAACTCATTGATAAAGTTCAATTTGTGAAAACTATTTGAGCAAAAGAAACAATCTGCTAGCGAATATGAAATAGATATATTTTGAAAATACGTAGTCCTTTATACTTCATGAGTTTGTCTTTGTTCAATAGATGATCTTCAAAAAAAACATTCACATTTGAAATGAAAAATAGTCATCTTTATTTTACCATTTATAAAACCATCAATTGTTACCTCTTTTGTGCTTGTTATGATTTTTTTTTTAAAGAACGTTAATTAAGGATCACCCTCCATACTAAAGGTAAAATTTGGAGGAACCTACTTGAAAAAGAAAAAGGGTAAAAGATCACAAAAGTTTTAAAGATAGAGAGTCAAAAAAAAAAAAAAAGGGAAGGAAAAATCCCTTGACACAAAAAAAAAAATTACCACAAATGATTTGGGACAAAGTAATGAAAATTCTTTTGTGAGCAAATAAGATGAATGAAAAGAAAAAATAGTGAAATGATGTGGAGTGGGGAAAAATGCCAAGTTACATCAAATGATGAGAAATGATCCTTTAGTTTTGAACCTTTTAAACATATATTTTGAGCATATTTTATCCATTTCTTTCATGACCTCTCACCATAGCCTACATTACAACCCTTAAAAGTTTATTTTAATTAAATGTGAATACTCAAATTGAATAATCATGTATTGAGTTAAGGCATGCTTATTATAAAGTAATGAAATCATGCTATGTTCTTGTATTTTAGAGATTAATGCATGACAAATATCAATAATGTATTAAGTAAAAAATGAAAAAAATAAAAAATGAAAAAAATGAAAAAATAAAAATGTGAAATGTGAAAAAAAATAAAAAAAAGAAAAGGAATACTTAAACTGAAAACCTAAAAGGCAATTTGGGTAGAAAAACATTTGAGTTGAGAGTTGGACGGGCAGTTAAATATATGGAAAATCAAGGACATATGAAGATTCTCCAAAAGTGGGGCAAAGTTTGATGAGTTTAAAATAATTTTGAAAGTCAATAGAATGAATTCTTGAAAAAGAATTATGGATTAATGTTAAGAATTATCTAAATATTCATTGTTTAGACATAGTTATACCATTCAATACCATCTCTAATGATATGTTTTGAATTTGTTCTTTTATCCATTTATTTTTATACCAAACTTGTTCTTGTATTGATTATCTTTATCTCAATTCACTTTGTACTATCTTATTTTTGCATCCCTAAAATAAATCGAAAAAATGTATGATTGCATTATATTGATTTGAAATGATAATTAATAAATGATAATGTTCATAAAAGATTCCTGCATTCTTTTGAAAAGAAATCCAGTATGACAAGGGTAAAAAAAAGATATAAGAGGCTTGAAAAGATGATTTGAAAGGACATATGGGGTGACTAAGTGATGAATATGGTGATGGATTGATCGACATAACTTGTAAGTTATGATCAAATAATGAAAATAATGAAGATCAATGGACAAAATTTGTTCTAAAATGGTTAGTGTTGAGAAGTTAAAAAAAAAAAAGAGATGGTGGAGTCTTGAGAACCATATTACCACAATTAATTAGAATTTCTTGACATTAATGTTAGTGACATATGTATTACATTCATTACGTTTGCATTGTTGTTTGAATATTACATGTATATAATTTGGTGAATATTTAAAAATTTGGTTTGGCCATGCATTTGCATCATGTAGTGATCATTTGAATCATGATTTAGAATATAGCATTTGCATTATTGTGATAATCTAGACTATTGCATTTGCATCATTATCACAACATTCTTTATATACAAAACTTTGACTTTGATGAAAGATTGGGAATTTTCATGACAAAAAATTTTAAACTTTTTGAGGAAAGCTTTTTAAGATAAAGTTGTGAATCCTTGAATGAAAAAATGTTTTATGAGAAAAACATTTAAAATTCTAAAGTTGTGGAGCCTTTTAAAAGAGCATTTTTAATGTTAAAAATGATGAGAATCTTTGAGTTTTAAATGTGAATCTTTGAGTTTTAAATGAGAATCTTTGTCTTTGAGTTTTAAATAAAAATCTTGAGAATTTGTGTGAATCTCCAAAGTTTTTTGAATCTGAATCTTTGAAGTATCGGACGTGAATCGCTAAAAGTTTTTGAATGAAAAACTTTGAAATTTTGGATGAAACCCTAGAAGTTTTGAATGAGAAATTTTGAAATTTTAGATGTGAAACTTTAAAATTTATTGAATATAAATCTTTGAACTAAAATGAGAATTTTTGAAATTTTGGTTGTGAATTTATGAATTTATCGAATGAGAATCTTTGAATTTAAAATGAAAATCTTGAATTTTTTTATGTGAAACTCTAAAATTTATCAAATGTGAATCTTTGAACTTGAGTGAGAAGCTTTAAAAATTTGGATGAAATCTTAAAGTTTTAAAATGAGGAATATCACATGTGAAACAATAAAATTTTTTAATTAGAATCTTTTAAATCTTGGAAGTGAATACCTAAAGTTTTTCAAATAAAAATCTTTAACTTTTTAGTGTGAATCTCTAGAATTTTAAAATGTAAATCTTTATATATTGGATATGAGCCTAGTAATTTTGATGCGAATCTGAGTTCTTGTGAATTTTTTAATTAAACTATAGATGTGAATTTCTCAAATGCGAAATTTAAAATCTTACGAATCTGAGTTCTTGTGAATCTCTCAAATACAAAACTAAAAATCTTACGAATCTTTGTGTCTTGCGAACCTAACTTGTGAATCTAAGTTCTTATGAATCTAAAATTTTTAGAATCAAATTCTTGTGAAGCTAAAATTCTTATGAATCTAAAAATTCTTGTAAATTTGAAAACCTTGTGAACCTTTGAACCTAGCAAATCTTTGAATTATAAACCTTTGTATTTCGAAATGGTGATTATTTGAACTCAAATTATGAATCCTTTAGTTTTAACTTGCACTATTAATTGTCGGATTGTAAAGTTTTTGAATATTTCAAGTTGTTAATCTTTAATGTTTCAAGGTTTAGTAATTGTTGTTAAGCCACACTCGGAAGTAATGAATGTATATATCTTTGCATAATTCCTGTTTCATAGAAAATACGAAAAGAAATGCAACTATAAATGCCCTATTTAGTATGAGCCTGAAATAATTAAACCCAAATTTATTGGACCTAAATTGATTAGGCCTAATTTGATCAAACTCGGATCAAGCTTGACCCAATTATTATTATTATTATTATTGATAAGTAATTATCTTTGTGTTTTATCTTATTATTATCCTATTTTATTATTATTTTATTTTTATCCTATTTTATTATTGTTTTATTATTATCTTACTATTTATTTATTTTCTTATTATTATTAGTGTTTAATTATTATCTGTTTAAAAAAAAAGGGAATGATAAAAACTTAATTAGAAGAGGATTATTGATAAAAGGTTTTTTTTTTTACAGATAATAGTGAAATTTAATCATAATCTAACTATTAGATAGACTTTTGAAGGAGTTTAATTTGAGTTGGATTACCATTTGGATTTGGATTCTTAACTATAAATAAGCTTCAATCAATAGAAGAGAGGAAGATAGCACAAAAAAAAAAAAAAAAAGGTAAACATAAAGAAAAAGAAAAAAAGTCAAAAGGGGATTTTTTTTTTTTTGCAAAATTTGATTTTGGGTTGATTGTTGGATTTTGGAGTACTTTTAAATAAGTTTCAATCAGTAAAAGAGAGGAAGATAAAAAAAAAAAAAAAAGGTAAACAAAAAGGAAAGAAAAGAGTCAAAAAGGAATTTTTTTTTTTATGAAATTCAATTTTGGGTTGATTGTTGGATTTTGGAGTGCTTTTAAGAGTTTTTTTTTTATTTTTATTGGAGATTCTAATTAGGTTGATTTGGGAAGTCAAAATTGGTCTGAAAAATCATAAAAAATTTTTTGAAAAATTTTAAAAATTTCAGAATCTAGTTGAATTTTTTGGCCAAATTCAAGTTTTTCAACATGATTCCGGTGAGAAGTTCGATTTTCGATGATCGACCTAGATTTTGGTGATCCAACAAAAATCTGATCAAAGTTTTTCTGGCATATTCCCAGTTTCCAACATTGTTTCCCAGAATTCGGTGAAGAATTCAATCGGCGTTTATATGTTTTAAAGAAAGAGGGACAGAAAAAGCTAAAGAGAAAGAGGGGAAAAAAGGAAATCTAAAAAATAGAAGTTTTTTTGGGCTTTTATATTACACAAGAAACGCCACTATTTTGGTAATTAACCTTTATGATCTACGTGCTGCCTCGAACACCTGACTCGATATGCAACACTTTAACTTAAGACCCGTCTTTTTTAACCTATTATGGAGCCAAGCTGCCAATCAATTGAGCTGTGCCTCTGAATCTATCCTTTGTGTCTAGAGTCGAGTCAGCGCCATAGCCAAGCCAATCCTTTTATTTTGTTTTTTATGATTTTTTTTTATGTTATCATTTTCTTTATTAATTTTTTTCGAATATTTTTGGATGATTAAATTTTTAGGAAAACTATAAAAAAATATTAAAATTAAACATTAACAAAATCTGAAAAATAAATGATAATTATCCAATGATGAAATTTTTAGAAATTACAAATGGCTAATTTCTATAAAATTTTTAAGTGAGAATTTTTTTTCTAAATTCAACCCAAATGGTAAAAGAATTTAGATGAGCATTAAAAAAAATAGTTGTCATCTATTTTTCTAAGGATTAAGAAGCAAGTTTTGAATAAATAGAAGAAATATATTTCTAAATAGACTCAAATGGTAAAAAATTTAAAAATAAAACTTGTAAAATAAAATAAATTTTGATGATGAAATTCTTAGTAATCGCAAATAGATAATTATCTAAGATATTTCTTGGTGAGAAAATATTTTTAATTTTGACCAAAATGGTGTAAGAATTAGATATATTTTCAATAAAAATAAAAATAAAAAATGATTAACGATGTAGCTTTTTAAGGAAAACAAATGAGATTCTTTAATACTCTCGAGGTGAAAAAATATTTTTAAAAATTCTGTTATAGTGATGAAGAATTTTAAAGGTTATTTTCAATATTAAATTTTAGAACTATCAACCCCTAGGATAATTTAAAATTAAGTGATACCATTTTAGGAAGGGCATTAGAGGGGTGCTATAAGCTTCCCTATATGTAACTGAACTTCTGAACCTAATTCTATTTAGAAGGTAAAAACCTATTATTTTAAAAACTTTTAGTTAAGCTTAGGAGTTCCTTAAAATGACAAATTTTTTAGGTAACCAATCATACCTTAATAAAAAATTGGTGGCGACTCCTTAGTTTGTGTTTAGCTATAGGTCTACGAATTTATACATTATGATAGCCCTCTATAATTGGCTAAGTTTACTTTCAAGGACACATGCCTTTTATTCTTGATATAAAAGCACAGGACCCAACTCAACTTTTTGATTTAGATGATTTAAAAGAGTGAAAAAAGCTAAAAATAGGAGAATTAGAAACTAAAAAAGAGTTAGGGTTTCAATAAAAGATGGATTTCATTGAGGAAAGGCTTCGAGCAATTGAAGGGATGAATTTTATGGGTCAATAAGTGCTGATAAATTATACCTAGTTCCTGGTGTGGTAATTCTACCTAAATTCAAGGTGCTTGAATTTGAATAATATAAAGGAACCAAATGCCCAATAACACATTTCACAATGTACTATTGTAAGATAGCTGTATATGCACATAATGAAAAGTTACTTATCCATGTTTTTCAAGATTGCCTCATCGAATCTACTGCAAGGTGGTATGTCTAATTGAATAGAACTAATATTCATTCCTAGATGAAACTAGCAAGGGCATTCGTTACACAATATAAGCACATCATAAATTTGGCACCAAATTGTTTATCCTTATAAAGCATGAAAAAGAAAGATATTGGGGGCTTCAAAGAATATGCACAAAGGTGAAAGGATGTTGCTATCCAAGTTCGACCTCTGTTTAATGAAAAGAAGACTACACTTATGTTTATCAATACTCCTAAAACCACATCTTATGAAAGGATGATTGGAAATGCCACTCAAAATTTTACTGATATGATGGTTTTTGGGGAAATAATAGAGAATGCAATTAAAAAGGACAAGGTTAAAAGAAGTGGTATAATGATGCAAAAAGAGATGATGTGCCAAAAAAGAAAAAAAGAGATGCTTAAACTATGATTTATGAGGGGTAATAAGTTGAAGGCTTCACCCCATATTATCCTTATCCAATGTACCAATTTTATTACCTTTCCATAAATAACCTCTCCTAAAATCTTTATTTTTTTCAACTAGGCCAATAGTTGGGCTTTCATGCAAGTCTCTATCCCTAAACAATTGCCATTGCCACTATCACTCAATTTGCTACTTAATCAGTGAGTAATTAAAAAAAATTAAGGAATAATTAAGAGAGAATTCTAATTCCATTTCTTGACCTTTTGTCATAACTAATAAAGCACTAGTTTCTCACTTCTGTGCCTTTGAAAACAACTCAAAATCTGTTAGCAATGAGCTATGATCCTAATGTTAGATATGATTATAACGTGGGGGTAATTGGACTCTCAATTGAAAGATGCAGGCAATTGAAAGAGAAGATTGAAGATCTCATCAATAATAGCACTTTGACTATGGAACTTATGGAGTAATGAAGATTTACTTTACAATCATTTTTTTTTATTGGATGTGAAGTATCAAACAATTTATTTGTGGGAAGATTTCAAAATTTTGAGTTTTTGCTTTCAATTTTGTTTACATATGAATTCTTGCATTACTTGTGAAAATAATTTTAAGAGAATTGGTGATTATTATAAAAAATGATCATAACCAATTGTTTTACTTATAAGTTTATACTCTAATTCAGTTGAGAATCACACCACTTTAAAGCCTAATTTCCCAAGTTTCATAGCCCTGATTTTTAATTGACCTAAAGGGATTTTAAGGTTAATGATCTTCATTAAGGCTATAAGCAATAAAATGACTAGTTAATTTACAAAATTCTTTGTAAGCCAATAGATGATGCACTCGCTTAAAGATTTTGGATTTTGGTAATTTGGCAAGTGTCAAGACTATTCCAAACACATTACTATCCAAGTTTTTTTTACAAATATGGTAAGAGCTAGATATTTTTTAAATATCTTTCCCCAACATCTTGACTTGTGCTATATATATTTTTTCAATCCATTACCTTTTCCTTATATCTTGGGGCATATCTACCCAAATGCCAAATTATCTGATGTCTTCAATATCCTTTTTATTCATGCAACAACAATTAAGCTTTCACTTGGTATGACAAATTGAGATGATACATGAGTTGCAAAAAAAAAAATGATTGTAACATCATGCATATGGGATATTCAAATGATTCCAAAATCAAATAGAAAATTTTTTTTCTTGACAATTGCTTTTTAATGAAAGTATCCATATTTGATATGAGAAATGGTCGTATTTCATATTCTTTTCACAAAAATGAATCTGTTCATTTGCTACCCCTTTTGAGCCACTTGAATTTCTTTTAAAGAAATCCTAACCAAGGATCACCCTCTATAGTAAAGGGCAAGTATGAATAAGGATCTATTTAAGAAAATGTTAGATCCAAAGTTAAAGACAAGGAAAGAGTACCTAAAGTCAAAAGGCAAGTTCTAAAATTTAAAACTAAATTTGTTAAAAGTGGAAACATTAAAAAAAAAGTGATAAAAATGGAAAAGAAAAATTAAAAATTAAAAAATTAAAATGAAAAAGAAAACATGTGTTGAGAAGTGGAAAGGAAAATATCCTTAGGAAAAGAAATTATCCATGGTTTAATTAACCTTAAACACATATTTTTAGGCCATTTATCCTTTTTTTTAAAACCTTAAACTTCAGCCTATGTTATAATCTTTGAAAAGTCTATTTTAATCAAGTATGAATATCTAAATTGAAGAATTTTGGGAAATCACAATCACTTTTTGATTTTAGATGAATCTTGAGTTTTCAAAAGCAAGATGAATAATAAAAAAAGAAGATTGAATTAAGCTTTAGAGCGAAAACTCAAAAATTGAGTTTATAGTAAGATTGAAAATTTAAAAGCAACTCATGCAAGTTCATTAAATGAAAGGATTCTAAAAGAATCAATAAGCAATGAAGACCTTTAAGAAATCTAAGAAGATGAATCCCAATTTGAAGATTTGTTTTGAAATTTGAGCTTTTCTTTTTTTTTTTTCAAAAATTTTGAGTTTGTCATAGTCTGTCTTGACATTTGTTAAAATGCTATATCAAGAAATTAAGATAGTGCAAAAGTGGATTATGCTTTAAAAGATAACTTTTCATTTGTGAGCCTAGATGAAGAAATAATAATTTGATTTTTCTTATCTAGTGGCAAAATCTTCTTTGATAATTAAAATCTTGATGTGTCAAACCATCTTATCCTTTTGGATAGACCAAGTTGTGATTTACTTCCATAATTCTATGTAGTAATCACCAAGTTTCAAGAGATTCAACCACATGTTTTTAAAAGAATAAGCATTTTTATAGTTATGTAAGGGAATTTTTTTTATTGTCATTTGAAATTTATGACGATAAAATGACTATATTGGGGCATTTGTTGTGAAGACATTCATATTTGAATTAACATGAATTGGTGTGGATGGGAAATATATGAGTTTCAAAACATTATGATAAGAGTGACTTTTTTAGGACAAGGAGAATGTCCAAGGTAAAGGATTGAAAAAGATCCATGGATAAAGAGAAATGGTTTTGAAAAATGGAATGCTTTGAGTTAAAAGAAAGTGGTGTAAGATTACTGCAGTTCATGAAAACTAGTTGATAAAACTTGTTATCTAGTTGTAAAGCTCTATGACATAAAATGAAAAAGGCTTGAAGACCTTTTTACCATAACTAGAGGAGCATGACATTGGCTTTTATTTACATTACATCGTGGCATTCATTGCATTCATTACATTGTAGTTTTGACTTTGAATTTTGATTTTAAAAAGATTGATAATTTAGAAATATGAGATTTTGATCCTTAGTTGGGGAGAATTTTTTAAATATGAGGTTTCAATTGTTTATGGAGAAAAAATTTTCACAACAAAGTGTTAAGTTTTAGCTAAGAAAAACTTTCAAAATAAAATTTGTAAAAGTGTTGAGCCTTGATTAAAGGGTGAAACTCTTTTTGAGATGAGATATTTTTAATTCAGATTGAGATTTTATTTTTAAGTTCCAAAGTCTTTGTTAAGGATGAGCTTTTTTAATGATAAGAATAATATATAAAACCTCAATGCATGATCCTTAAAACCTGTAAGTTTCTTTTTAGATGTGATTTTTTCTTATGTTCCAAAGCCTTCGTTAAAGGAAAGGCTTTTTTAAAGATGAGAATAATTTATAAGACCTTAAGACATGATCTAAAAGACCTTAAGGTATGATTTAAAAAACTTTTGACATGATTTATAAAACCTTAGGGTATGATCTAAAACCTCTTGGTACTTTTTTAGATAAGATTATCAAAGTTTCAAAGCCTTTGTTAAGGAAGAGTTTTTTTTTCAAAAATTAGAACAATCCTTAAAACTTTTGGGTATGATTTATTAGACCTTTAAGCATAATCTTTTAAAACTTTCAAGTATCTTTTTCAAAAACCTCTAAATATCATCTTTAAAACTTTTGAGTATCTCTTTAAAAACCTTTGGGTATCATTGATTAGAGATTTCTATAAGTGCACAAATTGTTCAAGTAATAACAATGATTGAAGTCAAGATATTGTTTCTACAAAGACTAGCTAAGAAGTCTAGGCTAAATACTGATTATTGCCACACTATATCTAAAGCTAATTCATTCGATTACAAGAAACATTACTAAGTTAGTCTCAACAAGAAAGGAAAAACAAAGAAGAGAAATACACATAATCGAAAACATACTTACTAAGTACAAAGAAAACATACATGAAAATTTAAGATAAATATAAATAGTAGCTAATTTGCATTGATTGATATCAAACATCATTGAAAAAATCTAAACTATTGAATATGAATCAAAAAGCTAGAATAACAACCAAATTGCAAATGCAAGCTTATAACATGAAACTTGAGCATAGCCAAAATTAACTAACACTTAACCAATTTAAGTAACTCTCTAACTTTCAAAGAAAATACACTTATAATCCTACATGAATTTGATCTAAACAGAATCTTAGATGCAAAATCAACAATGAAACATGAATTAAAACACAAATGAATTGAAATTACTCAAAGAAAATCATAAAAAAAAGTTGAAAATATACAAAACCAAACCAACTTTTAAATCTAGAAATGCAATTGATTTAAATTGAAAACTTAGATCTATAATCCTATATTGCAAATGAACTAAAAGTAAGTTAAGGCAACTTAGATCTACAAAATTACTACAAGATTCAACAAAGAAATAAAAGGAAACAATGCATTACCAAGTGCAATTAACTACAAAAAAAAGTGCTAGAAATGTAAAGAATAAAGCAATTGAGAGAAAATTAGCCAAACAACATGTAAAAGCATGAAATTAAAGGCAATGAATCATAAACTTGAAGTAAACAAGCAAATAATAAGTGTAGAAGAGATTAAGAATCAACTAGTCACCTGGTATAGAGAAAAGCCACCACAAGTGCTGTCACCACCTACTACCTTTTTTGTTACTAGATTTTCAACCGAAATTTTGATGATTTTTAGAAAAAAAATATAGATAGAATGTGACAACAAAGTTTTCCATATCTAAAGTCCTATGAATTGAGAGTTTGCAAAACAAAAAAAAAATTAAAACAAGCAAGAATTCAATGAGATTTAATGTGAAAACCATAGGTAGTGCAGTGTTGAAAATAGTCAAACAACATTCAGAAACTAATGGAAAAGCTTGTAAATGATTAAAAAAACTTAAAGAAAAGTAAATTGCATTGCTTGAATCTTAAAGCATATGAAAAGTAAATATAAGAAAAGTAAATTTTGCTGAAAAATTAAAGGAATTTTCTCTCATACAATCCTCTGAAAGAACAAGGAGAAAACTGCTTGAGAGAAAATGAACAAGAAAAGTAAATACAAGAAATGTAAATCCTAAAATCTACTTCTCTCTCCCTTTCTAATCTCCCCCCTCATTGGCTGGCCATTAGTCCTATTTATATGCCAAGGATGATGTGTTCCAATCAATCAAATTACAAGAAATAGTCAGCTAGGATGCCATATGTGCTAGATATTTCTATGTCATCTAAGCTTATTTCATAAGCTTCCTAGTTTGCTTTTCTTCTCTTCAAGTTATCTTCTTTTGATCTTTTAAGCTCTAAAAAGTTAGAATTATCACTAATTAGAAGCGTCCAAATTGCCACATTAGCTGCAAGTTATTAGTTTTCTATTTAAATGCAAAAGAGGTGCTAATTTCACTTAATCTCCACTTGTTTGCATCTAATGATTGAGCTTGAATCCTTTATTTCCATTTACGTGCCAATTGTAGCTCCATTTCTTCTTTAAGTTTCAGCCAATAAACAGCCACCTAAATGCCAAATTCAGCTTCTAAAATTAGCTATAAATCCATTACAAACACTAATAGCCATTTATCCTCTTTTAGCTTATGTAAGTTTACTATAAATATGATCATTACTTCCATAAGCTAAAACGAATTGAAAATCATGAAAAATATAAGAAGTTAAGCTTGAAATGAAGTTTCATAAGCTTAATCATACATAAGCAATGAAGAAAAATTAAAAAATTTCTCCCAAAAGTGGCAATTGCACAAGCTTCAAATAAGTTTGGCTAAATGGTGGATTTTTGCACCAAAATGCATCCAAAATTACTCAAAATCAACATTTTTCCAAAATGACTCCAAATCAACATTTTTCTACTTTTTTCTATATTTTTACTTACACATTTAATATTTAAGCAATTAGGAGTATTTTTGCCATAAATTCTTAGGGATTAAGCAAATATTTACTAGAAAATGCCCTAAAAAAATATGATAAAATACTAAAATTTTAGTGCAATCAATCATATCTAAAAACCTCTGGTTATCATCTCTAAAAACCTTTGGGCATTTCTTTAAAACTTTTGAGTATATTTTTCAAAAAAAAAAAAAAAACTCCGGGTATCTCATTTCTAAAACCTCTAAGTACATCTTTAAAATATCCAGATATCTTTTTTAAAAAACCTCCAAGTATATATTTTTTGAAAAGTCTCTGAATATCTATTTTCAATATCTATGGATATCTCTTTTTCAAAACCGCAGGGTACATTTTTAAATCCTTTGGATATCTCTTTCCAAAACCTCAAGGTATTTCTTTTAAAACCTCAGGGTGGATTTTCATGATCTCTAGATATTCCTTACGAAATCATCTTCAAATCAATTTTCAAGTCATTCAACAATGATTTTCAAAGGTTCTTTTTTTCAAAATTTCAAAATCTCTATTAAGGAGTAGCTTTTTAGAATTTTCTTGATCCAAGGTCGGATCAAGACCACTAGAGGTGAGGCAAACGGTAAATTATCAAGGAAAAAATAAAGGTTTATAACAAAAAGTTAAAAAAAAACCTTTCCTTTATGATTAAGCATGTCCATGGTGTGGTTTCCTGCGCGGATATCATTGCCTTGGTGGTTAGAGATTCAGTTTCCATGACATATGTACCCTTCTGGGAAGTTATCTTCTTAGACAAGGAGATGGAAGAGTTTCAATTTTGAATGAGGTCTTCACAAATTTGCCTGCTCCTGTTGCCAACATTACACAACTAAAACAAACGTTTGCTGCTAAAGGTCTAAGCGTAAAAGATCCGACGGTTCCATCAGGAGGACACACAATTGGAGCATCTCATTTCAATGGATTCACCAACCGCAAAAGTGAAACTAAGCTATCAATAGATCCAAACTATATTGTAAGATTGAAGCAAAAAAATTCAACCCTGGAGACACCATCACTCTGGTGAAGATGGATAAAGTTGGAGTCCTCACTGACAAGCAAGGAAAAATCGGGAAACATTGTGCCTTAGAGCTGCAGCGGCGCATACTGATGAAAAAAAATAAACAAAAACAACGGTTGTGGGCCTCGTGGCTTTGGTTTAATATCATGAAGCAAGGTCAAAAGCCTGTACGTAGTGGGCTATGGTATCTTGTATCTAGGCATGTATAGGTACAATGTACGACATGCTTTCGTTGGCTAGAATTTAGAGGAAGTCAAAGTCAAGCTAAAACAAGGTCTCTACTTACCATGGTGGTGGTAAGGATAAAGACAAAGTTACTGCATATTTGTCTTGCAATTAAGTAGTTACTTGAGTGCAAATTACTCATGCCTAATTTCCAATCGAGCACACCAAATCAAGTTTATTAATTAGGCACATCCAAGCTGTCTTAGGATCTCACGCCTTAAATGTGGCAACAATTTATCGTATCTTAGCCAACTAAATTTACAAGGCTATGAAATTCAAGCTCTAAGCAAATTTTAAGTTCAAGTTTGTTACCAATTCAAGTGCTAAAAAAAAAAAAAAAGAATTGGTAGAAGTCTTTAAACTTTTTTATGAGATTTCAAGACTCCGTTTTAGTGCATGACTCACTTACTCATCCATGTCTTGAAGTGAGACATCTGTAGAAATTAAAAATGTGAAAATATTTTAATCAATTAAATTGAATATTTAATTGGTTAAATAAATTAATTGAATATTTAATAAACTTACTTGATAGATCAAAATGAAAACACATGGATTGACCAATCAAATTTCAAAAACTTATGGATCATCCAATTAAACTGTATCTATCAATCATCTTCAATATTACCTCTAATTAAATTAAAATAATTAGAGATAAAATTAAAGTGATTAAGTTCTTTTGGAACCTCTCACGTAGTCTTACTTAGCACTATAAATAGAGAATTCTTTTAAGTCATTTGAGAAGCAATTCTAAAGAAGAAAGACATAGCCCCTTCAGATATTCTTAAACCTCCAAAATTACCGGTCGGTCTCTCTAAGTTCCAAGGCTATCAAGTCATCTCTTCAAATCCAATCAATTTCTAGAGGAACAAGCCTCTAAAATTGTTTCTTTGAAGATTACTCAAGTCATGTCTAAAGTAGCCAACTAAGGAATCATAAGCCTTTGGCCATTCTTTTCAAAACCTACTTATCTTTGTCAGTTCGTGATTAAGCTTTTGGCCACGAAGATCATTCTATTTTTTTTCAACGACAAAAAGATGACATTTTGAAGATTTGCTAATCACTCCATTCAAGGTCAAGTTATCAAGCACTCTATCATTTTTGCTTTCAAAGAGATTGAATCAAAGGATTTTTTTTGTACAGAAAATATCATAACGAAATTTGTGTGTACACACATACATTATGAAAGCAACTTTCAATATGCTTGGTTCGATTGTGCTATTTAGAATCTTTTGAGTATTCACTACACAGAAATGGGTTTTTCGCGACACTTTTTTTGCAGCATTTTTGTTAGTGTTATTAAAATGGTAGCGGCATTTAAAGTATAAACGCAACTAAAATTGAAAATAGCAATGTTTATGCAAAAAAACACTGCTAAATATAATCATAAAAATTTAGGTAGTGAAGGAAAAATAAAATGCAAAAAAAAAAAGAGGAGAATTTGTTTATAGGTTTTGGATGCATTTAGTGGCGTTTGTACTGCAAACATCACAATTTTTTTTTTAGCGGTGTTTTCAAGCTTAAACACCTTTATTGTTATATAAAACCTAATTTAATTTCCTCAAATTCATAGCATTCTCTGTTCCCTTTTCATTTTTTTATCTCTCCTGAATTCCTCTTCTTCTCACTGCTTTTTCTCGTCATTCTGCCTCTAAAAACTCTGAGGGACATGGCTCCACAAAATTACCATAAAACTCTACGTCACTCCTAAACTCAAGAGCTTGACACAACTCCTCATTCTATTTCTTTTCATCTTTACTTTAAATTGTAATTTCTTCTAAAAGTTTTATAGGTCGAGGATTTTCATGCTCAAGCTACCTACAGTACTCTTCATCTAGTCTTAAAGGTATGGACTCGGTATCACAAGGTGAGGTATCCTGACGATGGGTGCTAACGGTGTTATCAATTTGACCTATATGAATTTCTAGATTCTTGATAGAAGTTACTCATTCTTGAAGAAGAGAGTCTTGCATTTGAAGAATGGTAGACTGTTGTGATGCAATTGTGTTGAGCATCTTTTCCAATGATCGTGTTTGCTTTTCAGGAGGAAGAAACTATGGTGATAAGAATTGTTGTGGTATAGGAAAGTAATTTGGTGATGGAGGGTGGGATGGATATTGTGGATTTGGAGGATATTGAGGAAATAGGTCGTTAGGTGGAGAATATTGTGGTGGTGGAAATTCGATTGATTAAGTCAAGGGATACATAGGTGTAGAATTGAATAACTGCTCTTGACTCATATCCCGTGAGAGACCTAGATCATTTTCCCACCCAAGAGTGTAGGTGTTTGGACATAATTCAAATTGTTGACTATCTGGGTAGCCTATATTCTGAACAAATTCAATGCTAATTGGACATTTATCACTAAAGTTATTTCCACCACAAATATCACAACATAAAAATGGGCTCAAGGATAGATGAAAATTATTGGGATCATACTGGTCTCAATGGCATCTATTTTATCAGCTAGATCGGCTATCTGAGAGGTTAGGGCTATGAAACAAAAATCTAAGAATATTTACAAAAGTTAAGAAAATAAATGATTTGAACTGCACCTAGACATGCTTGGTATAAATATTAGCACTAACTATGCCAACAACTCTCCAGCAATGGTGCAAAAAATTTGATACACACACAGCAAGTATACGGGTCGTACAAGTAATAAAGTGAAAATATTAACTTCAAATATCGTTTTCATAGGAATTGTGGTGGTGTCTAGAGCTAACTACTAAAATCAAACACCGTAGGTATAACAAAAATTAAAAGGTGACATAAAAGTAAAACATATGAAAATTAAATGCATAAAAGATAAACTACAAGAAAATTAAAAAGCATGAAAAATAAATTGCATAAATTTAAAATATATGGAAAATAAATTGCATTAAAAGTAAATAAAAGCATGAAATTAAATAACATAAAATTAAATTGCAAGAAAATGTAAATGGCATCATAATTAAAGGAACATGAAAATTAAATAGCAAGAAAATCAAGGTGTAAGGAACTTAATTAACATAGAAATTAAAAGTGCATAAAAAGTAAATTACAGTGAAATTTAAATTGCAAGAAAATTAAAGAGCATGAGAATAAACACAAGTTTAGGCGGAGTTAAAGAGGACATGAACAGAAAAATAAAATATGTACAAAAGCTAAACATCATTAGAATTAAGGCAATTAACTTTGAAGTTAAAGGAAAACTTAAATGAACATTTAAAAATCAAAGGAAATTAAGCAAACACTAAGTAAACACAATGTTGGAACAGAAACTTTCAATGAAGTTTTCATAGTGTTCTCAAATGTTTTTATTCTCAAATTTACAAGGAAAAGGTAGCTAACAAATGGGGATTGTTAAGGAAAAGGCTAAAAGAAAGTTAAGGAAGCAATTGAGAGGACGACCTCTAGAAGAGATCACCTAAACCGTGACTGCCAGGCTGGAAACGGCAGCACTGGTTTGGTATCCATGTGGAGGAAAAACTGAATGGAGTTTTTGTAGCAACCTCCTCCTACCTTGCATCCCATCCTTTAAACACTATTTACAAGCTAATGGAATTGAAAATGGCAGCATTTAGAGAAGAAGTAAAACACAAACAGAACGTATAAACCGACTATGTAGCAGAGGAATAAGAGCAAACATAATGTGAAGTAAAAAAAAAATCATGCTAAAGAAAACCATTGAATGAAAACCTTAAAAAAAAATAATCATGCTAAAAAAAACCATTGAATGCAAACTAACAGCAGTTTATAAATAATGGGAAACTTCATGCACTAGAATGATCTACTTCAACATGAATAAACTCAACTAAAGAAGGAGAAGTAAAGCAAAAGAAACAAACTAAAGCAACCACTTATATGGATTCTGAAAACAAAAATAAACAGCACTGAAATTCCATATTTCTTGAAGTATTTTGGTCTTAAAGTTACATTGGAAGTAGCTCAACAAGTAGAGGATTGAAAGGAAAAAAAACCTAAGCAAGGATGAAGAAGGAAGCGGTTGGGGAAGCTCTAGGGAAAACATGCAAAACCGTGACTGCATGCCCAGGGAGAGCAGAGCAGCACGGTTTGGACATTCCCAGCTGGTTTTCAGGTTCGTTTCTCCCTAGCCTAAGCTAGCTAAAGGTAGGTCATAAAAGATGAAAAAGCAAGATCTAAAGGTAGGAAACAAAGCTGGAGAAGGGCTCTTGGAATGCTTCAAACTGTTGCTGCCATTAAAGAAGGCAGAAACTGTTTTGCAATTCCAGCTGATGAAAAGTGATGTGCGGCTCTCCCCCATTTACAGCAGAAAAATGTCCTTTTTTTTTAACGGCTTCCTAGGTTTTCCATGAGCCAATGATCATGCATTTAAAAGCCACATCAGCAGTTATATGGCTGCAACAAACAACAGCTCAGCAACGTCATTTTTTGGAGAGGGCAGGTTACGGTTCAGCTGGTTTCCTTCCTTTCATGCATGGGTGACCAGTTATTCTCTCCTCCCTTCATGCTAACATATGGCAGCTTAGGTGTCTGTTAATGTTGCATGGTTCATGCACAGCCACCTTCTTGCATGGTTTGCATGGTATTCACATCCATATTGACCAAATCCTAAAAACCAAGATTTCACACGTTAAAGCACCAAATTTTTGAAAATTTTCAAAATTTTATAGCTAAATGAACTTGTAAAAAACTATAAATTTAACAATCATCACACCCACTCATTTAACTTTTTGCTTATCCTTAAGCAAAATCCTCAAAATAACTACACTAACAACCAAAATAAATCCACACAAAGTTAAAGTTTCACAAATTATCAATTATGCACTATAGTATAAAGTAAAGATAGTTATGAATATAGTTAGACGTAAATCTTATTCAAAATTATGCTTTCAATTTCATGCAACTTTCATGTATGTGAAATTAATTTTTCTCTAATCTATGCATGCCATTTAAGCAAAAAGTATGTGACATATACAATCACATATCAATTTAAAGATAGAGCATACTTCATATGTTTACTTTTCTCATTCCCCATCCATTAATGTAGTCTTATATACTTGACTCAAGATCAATAAGTCATTATAAACTTGTATCGTAAAGCTTGAGTTAAGGTAGGAAAAATGATATTTTAATCTTAAAACCCTTTGCTTACTTTGGACTTTGGACTTGAAAACTTTTAAGACTTTTACAAAGCTGAGGCATCTTTATTTTGGATTTTTTTTCATTCTTTTTTTTTTTTCTTTTTTTTTCCTTGCACCTCTTTACCTCCATAATATAGCTTATTCTCATATTTTATCTCTAACATGCATAAACAATGTGGATTGGATGAGAAGAAGATGGATAACTAATAGAAATGCCTTAGGCTTATTAATGTGGGTAAATAAACAAAAAAAAAAAGAATATAAAGGCTCAAAATGAGGTACTAAGAATGATTTATTTGTAGGTGGGCTTGAAAAAGCTTAAATGGTTCAAAAATGACCTAAATAATTTCTTAAATCAAGTACAGTATAAGATTTCACCTCAAGGGTTGACTAGGTAAATTTTAAAAGTCATAATCATGTCTTAAATCTCTATGCAATTTTATATTTACATGACTTTTTACAAAAATTAATACATGTCAAAGATTAAGATTAAAATGCATATGACATAAAAATAAACACTCCAAAGAAAAATATGCTGAAGACTTCATTTCATGTTTTACTATATTCACACTTGTCCTAATATCATACTTAAGTCACATATGATTAACATATGACAAATTAACTAAGATACTATTATAATGATCATAGACTTGTTAACTTGGTTTGAAAACAAAGATTTTAAGGATACTTTTAAAAAATTTTTAAACAAAAATTATCCACAAAAGGTTTCCTTCCACCATACTTGAATTTCACCTAATATTTCAAATAAAATAATGAAAGAGTTAGGAGAAAAGAATACTCCCCTATTATTGTTTTATTGAGCCTGAATGGTGTATTGTCCTTTAGGCATCCTTTAGATTCATCCTCATTCCTATGAAATTAAACTTAAAAACAAAACAAAAGATTAAAGTATACCTGTCCTAATAACAAAAGTAAAACAAATAACAAAGAAAATATAAACTTCAAAATGAGCAACTATAGTTTTGGATAAGCTTGACCATACTTAAAAATCTAGAACTACCACATCTTTTTTTGAGGGATTTTCCCTTGTTGTTTGCTTTTAGCTAAAAATTACATAGATTGACTTAGTTTTGGGAAGTGGATTTGCTCTCTTAGTAAGAATAACATAAATTGGATTGGGTTTCAACATTGGCTTTTTTGAAGTTGAGCTAGTGAAATGGTTCTTTGAATTACTTGAAATTGGGCTTTATGGGCTTGCTAAGTGGGTTCTTGAAGTTTTTGAGGTAGGATTTATGATTGATTTTTCCCATTTTGGATTTGGTAAGGCTCATTATGGATTGGTTTTTCTTTTTTCTTATCTTTTAGGTTAGACACTTTTGAACATCTTTTTCATCCTTAAGAATACCTTAACCTCCAGTTTTAAAGGTTATCTTTTTATCTTTAAATCTTAGGGTTACCTTAAAATTGTAAACATCAATTAAGGCTCTTGAAGTCATTAAAAGGGTTTAATTAATAGGATAGGGGCTTCACTACCTTCTATATCTAGAATAGCAAAATGAATAAGAAAAATATATTTACCCACTTTTATTAATACATTCTCCAAAATTTCTTATGGTTTTTTCATCGATTAGTCGACAAATTTAATGTTTAAATTTAGAGGTTTCAATGTACTGGCTTTAAGCTATTTAAAAACATTCATTGGCATCAGATTAATACTAAATCCTAAATCATATAAAGCTTCATTAAAAAATAAATGACCAATGGAATATGGAATAAAAAACTCTTTAGATCATCTAGTTTAGTTGGAAGAATTTGTTGAAGTGTATGATTACACTAATCAGTAAGTGTAACTTTTTTCAATTACTTGAGTAGCTCTCACAATTTGGGCTTTTGTGTCAATTGAGCTACTTTAATTTTTTTTTTTTGTAGGTTGACATCTTTGTAGTCAATCTCTTTCTCGATTGGATTCAATATTGTTGGACAAGGATTTTAATAGGTAGTTTGCTAAGGCATTTGCTAGTTGGCCTATTTGGATTTCTAAATTCTTGATTAAGGCATTTTGGTTTCAATTATGGTGTTTTAGGCTTGCAAGAGTTGCGAGAACATCCTTTTAAGGTTGGGCTTCTTTTTTGGAATGGATTATGGGTTAGTTTGGTTTAATGAAAATTAGATTATTAGTTGGTGTTTTGGTGACTATTTTGGTTTTGGTTCCAAAAGAAGTTAGGATAGTTCTTCCAACTTGTGTTATAAGTGTTACTGTAAAGGTTATAATGTGGTTTGTCTTGATGTGCATATTTCACAGTTTTTACCTTAAATTGGCACTTATCTAAAAAAATAAGACTTCACAAATATCACAAATTATAAATGAGCTTTGAATTGCTTGGATAGAAGCAATGGGTGACTGGGTTCCTAAAGCATTTATCTTTTAGTTCAAATTTGCAAGTTGGGAACTAATAGAGGTAAATGTGTTAATTTCATATATCTCAATAGTTTTTTTATGGACTTTCATTTCGGTTCCCCATTGATAGTTGTTTGCAGCCATTTATTCAATTAAATTATAGGCCTCTTCCACCGACTTGCTCACACTAGTTCCTACAGTAGTTGAATCTATGGTTGTTCTCATTTATGGAGTTAACTCGATAGAGTTAAACCATTATAAAAATTTTAAACTTAAAGCCATTGTGGAAGTCAATGGTGCGGGCACTTGTGCAACATTTCTTTGTGCCTTTCGTGTGCATCATATTGTATCTTGCGATGATATTGTTGAAAAGTTGTGATCTTGTTCTTCATTTTTATCGTCTTAGTTGGTGGAAAGAACTTGGCAATAAACTTTTGCACTAGAACGTTTTATGTTGTAATAAAACCAGAAGGAAGTGAAGATAACCAACTTTTTTTTTAGTCCCTAACAAAAAATAGAGTTAACTTTAGTCTGATTACATCATCAGAGACTTCGTTATATTTGAAAGTACGTATATTTCAAGAAAATTAAAGAGATGAAGATTGGGATCATCATTTGGTAGTCTTCAAAATTGTATGAAAGTTTGGACCATTTCAATGATGGAAGGTTTGATGTCAATGTTGTTGGCTTGGATCGTCAACTTTCGAATAGATGGTTAGAAGCTTTCAAGATTAGGGATAGTCTTATTTGTTCTATGACTTTCGACTGTTAGTTGCACTAAAATTTTAATGATTTATTATACTTTTTTAGGGCATTTTATGGTGAATATTTGCTCGATTTTTAAAAAATTATTGTAAAAATACTCGTAATTACTTAAAAATTCAATGTGTAGGTAAAAAAGTGAAAAAAAAGAAAAAAAATACAATTTTGAAGTCATTTTAAATGCATTTTGGTTTAAAAAGTCACAATTGGTCGAACTTAATGTCAATATTACTTAAATGCCATACTTCAGAGATTTTTTCTATCTCTCATTCATTATTTCCTTTTACCTATTTGTGCTTTAATTAAACTTTTAATTCAATTTTTAATCTTTATATATATTTTTATTTAATATTTTTTTTAGCTCATTAGTATTTTGTTATCTTTGTAGTGAAGTTGCATAAGCTAAAATGGATGCAAGAAAAATATATTGTTTTAGAGCTTGCATTGGAGTTAGAAGTTTTAAGATTTTTACAAGGCTAAATTGACAATTAAATGGCTTTTAATTGGCTGAAAATTGAAGATTAAATAGAAAACAATTGGTGCCCAAAATTGAAGGTAAGAATTAAGTCCCAGTTGTTAGATTCATTTGATGATAAAGTGAGATTGGGGCTAAGTCTTGGATTTAAATAGGATGGTCAATGGGTAGCAATTTAGTTGACAATTTGGAGGCTCCTAATTGGTTATAATTATGACTTTTTGAAACTTAACGGATTAAAAAAAAAGATCTTATAATGAAGTGAAGCAAATTAGTAAGCTTATAAAGCAAGATTAAATGACATGAAAATATCTTGCTTATGTGGCATCTTAGTTGGCTATTTCTTGTAATTGTTTTGGTTGGAACACATCATCCTTGGCCTATAAATAAGAGTTATGATTGGCCAAGGAGAAGAGAGTAGATTTTAGGATTTACATTTCTTACATTTACATTTCCCATTCTTTTTCTCTCAAGTAGTTTCCTTCTTATTCTTTTAGATGGCTATTTGGGGAGAATATTACTTTAATTTATTGACAAAATTTACATTTTTTACATTTACTTTTCATGCACTTTAAGATTCAAAGTAATGAAATTTACTTTTCTTTAGGTTTTTTTGTAGAATTTCATGCTTTTTTCATTACTTAATGCTGTTTAGCAATTTCTTTCACTACATTACTTTCATTTTCTCATCAAATCTCTATGAATTCTTATGATTTTTTTGTCTCCACTTTTTCCTGCAAACTCTCTATTCTTAGTACTTTAAATCTAGAAAGTTTCACTATCAAATTCATTCTATAAATTTTTTAAAAAATTCTTGGAAGTTTTAGCTGAACATCTAGTAGTATGGGTGGCATCAAGTAATGACAGCAATTGATAAGCCTTCTCTTATTGCTCGGTATTCGGTCTACTCTATTCTTGATTTGAACTTGTTACTTCACTTGTTGACTTGTTTTAATTAAATTCTTTACTTTGAATTTGCTGTTTTCCATTTCTATTTGGCTAATTTCTTTTCAATTACTCTATTTTTATATTTTTTGTACTTGATTTATGTTGAAATTGATTGAGCTTATTAATGCATTGTTTTGATTGATTTATTTGCTTGATCTTGTAATTAACTTGTATATCTAAGTTGGCTTAGCTCATTTTAATTTCATTCACACTCTAGGATTGTAGATCTAGATTTTAATTCAAATATTGTTATAATTCCAGTTTAGATCTTAGTTTTGGTTTTTCAAGATTTTGAACTTTCATTGCATTTTCTCTTGAACAATTTCAATTCAGTTGCTTTTTAATTCTTGTTTCATTGATTTTTTTTACATTTAAGATTCTGGTTTAGTATGAATTCATTTAGGGTTGAAGTGCATTTTCATTTGAAGTTTAAGTGTTATCTAGTTTCGGTTTATAATTAAATTTCATATTCAAGCCTTTCACTTGATGCATTATTTTAATTCAAATTTTATATTACATTTTAGTTAGTTTAGAAAGACTTTCCTTTGGTGTTTGATTTCAATTAATGCATGTTAGCTACTGATTTGTTTAGGATTATATGTTATATTTTCTTTACACTTGTTTTTAGTATACTTTCAATATGTAGCACTTTATTTCCTTGTTCTTACTTTGTTGTTTAGATAGTGATACTTCATGTATTCAAAAGAATAAACTTTAGATAGAGTATGCCAATAATAGGTACTTAGCCAGGATTTCTTACTAATCCTCTTGAAAATGATACTTTAATTTCAATCATTGTTAATGATACTTTGACTTCAGTCATTGTTATTACTTGAACAATCAATACGCTTGTAGAAATCTTCAATTAGCTGCTGCATTCACCATGATGATCGGATTGGTTGTTTGCTCACATCTTAATTGCGTAAGTGTTCTTTCAATCTTTTTACTAAGTGAAGCTAAGTCAATGTTTTGAGATCTATGCATGCAAACAAAGAAAAAATAAAAAAAAAATTAAAGCAAGTAAAAATAAAAGGAAGTCTAAATTACAAAGTAGAAAGAAATGTTATTGGTCTTCTAGTACCAATATAATCCCCAACAATAATGCCAAAAATTTGATTGTAGCTTTTAAGTCAATAAGTGCACAAATTGCATGTAAATGCTAATAATGAATAAGAAAAAAAATTTTTCCTACGAGAATTGTATTTGAGGTGTAAAATCAACTACAAAAGGAGATTACTTTTAACTTTATATTTGGACAAATAAAAAACATGATTGATCAAAAACAAAAATAAAGGTGCTGAAAATGTAAGAATAGAATGCCAAGCTAATCAATTATCACTTGGTCGTTATAGGGGCTAGTTGATTATATAAGTAAATAAAAGAAAGCTTGTTGCAATTGAAAAGTAAATGAAAACCGAATGCTTATAATGTAAAGTGGGCTAAATGTTAAGAGTAATAATAGAATCGGAATTTGAAAGCTTTTAAAGTAAAGAAAAAAAAAAGTAAAGAAAGAAATCTTTAACTAAAAGTGTAAAAAGAACTTGTATTAAGAAAAAGTTTTGAAAAACAAAACTATGGCTAGTCTATCACCTTAGTCAAAACTAAGAAGAATTATAAAGAAAACTATTAAAACTGAAGCTACAAAAAAAGAAGTAAAGAAAAGAACAAAAGATGGGATGCTTTATAAGTGAAATGGCTTAGCCTATTTATAGTAGTAGGTTCGACCAATGGAGATTTAATCTAAACAGTGCTATTTTGGCTTAAACTCTTAAAAAATTGAAATGTAATAATGAATGTTATAAAAGGTTAATTGAAGATAGGAAACTTCAAAAATAAGATGGAGCTTGTCTTGGCCAAATGAAATTCCTTCATCGGTCTATTTGTGCTTTCATGCTTATGTATCTTATTAGGTTAACATTATCTTGAAATTAAAATAACATGTTCGATTGAACTAAACTCTAAGATGATATCTTTTTGAATTGACTTACTTGAATAGAAACTCTTTTTGAAAAAAGTTGTTTTTATACCATAACTTTTGCCTTTGCCTTCTTAATGTGTTTTACTTGGCTTAAAGCTTTTTTAAGATTAAAAAGAATCTTCATGCAAATAAACTTCTTTTTTGGTTGAACTTATCATCATTCTTTAGCTCTTTGGTTTGGATGTATCTCTTAGGTGTATAACCGAATGTTATCCTTCAATATTGCATGGTTTATGCTTGATCATTTTTTTGCATGATTTGCATGGTATTCACGTTCATATTAATTAACACCTAAAAATCAAGATTTCACACATTAAAGCATCAAATTCTTGAAAATTTTCAAAATTTTAAAGCTAAATGGACTTATAAAAAATTATAAATTTAATAGTTCTTAGAAATCATCGACAAAGAACAAGTTTCAAACAAATTGTTCTTAAGATAAATCTTGTAAATATTTACTTCAAAAGTAAACAAAAAATACCATAACATAACAAAGATTTGACTAAAAGAAGTTGCATTATATCCATGGGACATGAAATGCATCATGAAAAAATAATACACGTTTGGTATTCATCATGATATGGTATGACTCAATACTAATAACTTTTTCAGTTTTGCCATTTTTAAGCTCAATGAAATGTGTACTCATAGATAATCGATAATAATCTAAAGCCCATTTTATCTTGCATTACATGCTTGTTCACTCTTATATCAATAATCCAATTGAGAATTGATTTAATAATTAATGCATAGCAACAAACATATGCAGAAGTAAAGGTAAAGGGAACAAATACTTTTTTCGGCTTAGTGCAATCCCAAGTGAAATATTCTTTTTTTGTCTCATGGTGTTTAGCTTCCAATTTCAAGTATTGAGAGATATTAGTAAATGACTTAACATTCTTACTATAGGTTATGAGGAGTTTTATGTGCGATAATTAAGGGTCAAGCAGTAAACAAATCATTATTAATACCTATTGTTCATTTGTGAGCTCTATATTTTCTACTCTTGAAGCTCGATTCATGCCATTCATAACATGATGATATTTGGTTATTGTACGTTTCAGGTCTTTTATGTATTGCTAGAACTTTATAGTTAAGGTACAAATCCTTGTCATAAAAGTTTGTCCAATAGCAACACTTAGTTGATTTCAAATTTTTAGGGTAGTAAGGCAATTCTCAAGTTGTCTAATAAAGTCATTGTGCATGCTACTTAACATTGTAAAACGCGTACAATAATATTTCTTAAACTAGTTATCATAAGCTTGTTTTGTCTTGATAAATGTTGGGTTGTATCTTTTTGTTCGGGTGCTTTCATAGTATTGGTAAGAGTTTTACGACATTTTGCTCATTAGAAAGATATTTAATCTTCTTATGCCACATGTCATATTTGGTGCTATCAAGTTTCTCACCCTTGATGAGATTATCAACAATATTTTTAGAGGTCATTTGAGTTACAACTTGATTTAAAAAAGAACATTAGACATAAAACATTAAATTAATAAAATTTTATATTACTTATTACATTATAAGATCGAAAATTTTACTAAATTCATAATCATCACTCATTAGTACAAGTCATAATATGTAACTTAATTAATTTCTATTTAATTAAGAACTTATCCATTGACATAATATTAGTGAAGCATGTTCGTTAAGTCAATTATATTTTTATGCAAAAAAAATTGCAACATATCATGCGAAATAAATATTACTAAAATATTAAAGTTAAGTATATCAATATGCTATCAAATATTAAAATATAGTATATAAATTTATAGATAACATACTTGTTATAATATCACAAAAACATTAAAATCAAATATATCATCATGCTATAAAAAATTAAAACATATAGCATAGAAAGTTAAACAACATGCTCTTTTTAATATCATAAAATATTAAAATTAAAACTACCATTATGATATCAAAAATTAAAACATATAGTATAAAAGTTTATAGATAACATGCTTATTTTAATATTACAAAATATTAAAATAAAATCATCATGCTATCAAAAATTAAAACATATAGCATAGAAAGTTAAACAACATGCTTTTTTTAATATCATAAAATATTAAAATTAAAACTACCATTATGATATCAAAAATTAAAACATATAGTATAAAAATTTATAGATAACATGCTTATTTTAATATTACAAAATATTAAAATAAAATCATCATGCTATCAAAAATTAAAACATATAATATATAAATTTATAGATAGCATGCTTATTTTAAAATTACAAAAATATTAAAATAAATAAATCATCATGTTATAAAAATTAAAACATAAATCAACATTAAAAGATTCAACAACAAAAAAGAATCAAATCGACATTGATACCAATATAAGAAAGCAAGATATAGCAGAACATTACACGATAAACTAGAAATCATACTGATTTTAATTACAAGCTGTTGAGTTTTCTTTTAATTGTTTTTAAGTTGGAAGGCAACCGGTGTTTCCTAAATGGTTATATGATAAAAACTCTTTCTCTTTAAATGGTTTTTCTTGTAATTTTCTATGTAAGTTGAATGAACAGAGTAATGTTCCTTTTATAGTGGGATAAATATAATTATGAATAATTAAAAAAGCATAAGATAATTAATTTATGTGATAAAATATATCTGATCTCTTAATGATATAGAGATAACTAATATTCTCATAACTTAATTATCTTTCTCATTTTTTAATGATGTGAATAATTAACTAATGGAATAACAAATATTGTACATGGATGTTATTCGATTATTCACTATTATCATCAAAATTAAATATACAATTAAATAAAAAGAGATTATAGTGGAAAAAGATTCAACATTGGCCAAAGGAATATTGATGGATTTTCAAAACTTGGACAAGCATTTAAGATAATTTTAGAGTAAAATTAAGACAATGTGAACAATTTAGGGAGATTTTTCTTTAAACTTTAGGGGAAGAGTGATGGGTGATCTACAAGCACACATAATCGACAAGCAATATAATGATAAATAGAGTATTGCTCTTACAGAGATTGTATATATTGAGAGTAACAAATACTAAAATTATCTCACCTTATCTTATACTTGAAAAACCCAAATATTATGCAATTAACTAAACTAATATGCAAACCATGCAATCTAAGCAAATAAACTATAAAGCATATAAACAATTTAAATTAACTATATAACATGTTATCGAATTAAAAAAAATCAAAATAGAAACTGAACCAATATATAAAACCTTAAAACTCAAAACCTTAATCTCTTACGATTTTTTAAAACCCTAATATATTGTAACCCTAAACCAAGTTTTATTAAACCTGTTAATTGAATGAAACCCTAAATATGCAAAACTCTAAAACATAAACTAATCAAAACAAACAACTATAAATCAATTCAAGAACATGTAAAATATTATGCAAGAAACAAGATTTAAACCCTAAAACATGCAAACTAAACTAATTAATCAAGAATCGAATTCAATAAAGCATTAAACTAATGAATCAAATGCTTTAAAATAAGATTAAAGATTGCAATTGAACAAACTTTAAACACCAAGAACCATAACCAAAACCAAATAGCAAATCTTTAACCACTAAGAACACAAACCAAACTAAGATAGCTTTAAAACACTAAATTAGATTACTTGAAAACTTAAAAAAATGTGCTTAAACAAATCTTAAAAACCAAAAAGTTAATGAACTATAAATCTTAAAAACTAAAGTTTGAAAGCATAAAGAAAACTAAAGAATAAAAGAACTTAAAAAGAAAACTAATAAGATATTATAAAGTTAGTCTATCACCCCAACCCCTTATAAATTTTTTCTAAAACTTAATCTAAATATTTATAGGCAAAGAAATCCCTTAAGTGTTCGACCAAAAAGGACTCTAAGAAAGCTTCTCTCAATTTTCGTTGGACTTGAATTCTTAAATCCAAGAGTGTCTCTTCAAGTTGAATTTAACAAAAACTCTTCAAAAAGAAAGCTTTTAGACCATTCTTGTCTTCTAGATCTTTATCATATTATAACCCATCATGTAGCAACTCATACTATACATAAACTTTCCAAAAATAGAACTTACAAAATCAAGAAAGTATATTTTTGGTCTTACTAAATTTAGCTTCCACAAGGTTGCTTCAAATACTTCCATCTTGATATTATTCTTCTCTTCCACACCTTGGCTTAAATTCTTGAAGAAAAATAAGAAATTAACTTCATCCAAAAGGTTTTCTTAATGCCTATGAAAGTTGTATTTATAACCCATACAAAATCTTACTCCAAGTAGAATTTGAAATACTTTCTCACTAAGAAAAGAAATCTAACTCCAACTAGGAAAAAAATTACGTCATTTTTCTTAACCAATAAGAAAAGCTTTAAATGTCATGTCATCCTTATCTTATGTATGTGCACCGACACAAGCTATCGTGAACTTGCAATCATGTGAAATTATAATTTTAACCTTATCCTTTGTCGAAATTTTAACTTCAATTCTTGCATGAATTTTCTTTATTTTTTTTCAATATTCATCATTTTCATTAGATTCTATAAAACCAATCTTGAACTTTTTTTTCATTTTTTTTTAAAATTTTTTAAAAAATTAAGAGCTTCCAAGAACATCTCAACTATCCATAATATATAACAAAAAAAAAAATCAATAAACTTCAAGAACCCTTAAAAAATACCAAAAAATCATTCTTTTCTTCAAGAAAACCTACAAAGTAGAAAATTCAACTATTTATGATTAAAAAAAACTTTATTTTGCTAAGAATTAAGTAAAAATTATCCATAAAAGTATTAAAAATAACTCTATAAAATAAAATTATCGGAGAGGGTAAGGAAGAAAAAAAGGGTAATATAAAGGAAAGAGGATTGAGAAGAGGGCAAAGAGAGATGAAAATAGAAAAAGTAAGAAAAATATGAGATTGGTTCCATTTATCCATCACAAGATTGAATTAGCTTTCTTTATCTCAATAGAAACCTTAGCGATAGGCTTAGTCTTCACTTGACTACTTTTGGCTAATAATGTATAAAAGGAGAAAGAGAAAAATAAAAGAAAGAAAAATGAAAAGAAAAAATATGATACAAAATAATATAAAAATAATAAAATATAGTTTTAATATATTTGAGTAGTAAATAATATAAAAAAAATATACTTTATATTACCTTCTTGACAATAAGATAAGCAAATGTCATTAGAAATATATGTTTAAGTAGACAAATTAAAAGTTAAAAGAAAAAAATAAAATAAAATATTTTAATGATCAATTTAAATAATAATAATAATAATATATAAATTTATATAACAATAATAAACATATAAAAAGGAAAGAAAAATGTATAAACAACTTAAAAATGGTTGAGTTATTTTGTCTTTTATGATAAAAAATATCTTAAGATTTTTCTTTATTTTTTTCATACTTTATTTTATTTTTGCCTATATTTTTTTTAACAAAAAGTTATAGTTTAGAATTTATTTTTATGAAAAATGATTATAATTTAAATATTTATGCCTTTTGGTGGAAAAAGATTATAATTTAAGATAATTTATGTCTTTCGATAAAAAAGAGAGAAAGATAATAAAAAAAAAATTAGACAAATAAAAAATATTTTTTTATCCATACTTTAATTTTACTAATTATAATTGAAAGTTGACCATTTCTAAGATAAGCCAAGTGTTAAGTATTTGTTTCCTTTTTTTTTTCCTCAACTTTTTTATTTTCACACAAGAAATCTAAAAAAAAATCTCGACAAATTTGAACAAAAAAATGAGTGGTAAAGAGGATTCCTAGGTTTTTCATTTTGCATCATTTTTCTTTCTTTTCCTTCTTTTTCTCATTATCAATTACCTACTCAATTCTATCTTTTCTCCTTTACACCATTCTCATTAATCAAATGATCAAAAAGGTAAAACTATCAAAAACAAGTGAACCATCTCCTACTTTCACTTTTTTTTATTTTTATTTTGAAGGAAATGTGAAGGAAAAAGAGAAAAAAAGAGTGAGCTTGATGATGATTTCTTTAAGATTAAAACTATTTGAAAGGTTAGATTTTTTTTTTACAACTTTTGAGTTTTTTTTTGGTTAATTTTCTCTTGAAACAAACAAACAAAAGAATGAGAAAATAAGCATTTTGTATCCAAAGTTATCATTTTAATTATTATATAAGGATTTACTATGTTTCTAAAATTATGTGCAAATTGTGATTTGGATTTTGATTTCTTTGATAAATTCTATAAATACACAATCAAGTGGAACCCAAATGTGTGTATGGATCATGTTTGATTATAAATATTATTAGTTATGGATATGGATTGTTGTAGGTATTTACAATAGGTGGATATTTATTTGAAGAGGCAAGATTTTGAGATAAGATTTGTTTGGATATTGAAAAAATAAAAAAAATTAAGAGAGAAATATATTAATTTTTGAGGTTTAATATTTTAATCTATTTGTTTTTTAACATTATTCATTTTATTAGTGATTTTTTTTAAAGAAAATGGATTTAAATTTGTAAATGCAAGGAAGAGAATTTATGCTGTTTTTTTGGAACTTATGTTGAGGTTTGCTTGATTAACTTGAATAAAGAAACTTGTGCTTGACTTGGGATGACTCATTGTGAGATCCACAGACGTTGAATTGATTGAAATTTAGTTTACCACCACTTATCCCTCAACTAGCCTAACCTCTATTTCAATGGATGTCAATATTCTTTGAAGGTAATAAAGTTTTGACTTTTGTATCTGTATCAATCAATTTGATTCTGATTTTGTACGTATACCAAAAAATAATTACAAATACTTTTGTGTTATAGTAATCAATGTTTTGATTTTGTTGAAATTTTTGATGAGTTTTGCTAGATTAACTTGAATAACTAAGGTTGTGCTTAACTTGAGGTGGCTTGTTGTGAGATCCACAAAGGTTGAACTCACTCGAACCCAGCTTACCACCACTGATCCCTAACTGGCCCAACCTCTCTTTGGATGAAAGTTATCATTTTTGGAAGTTAATAAACCTTTCACTTTTGATATATAGCAATCAATTTGTTTTGATTTTATAGTGTCAACCAAACTTTAGGTTGCAGACAAAAATGAGTGAAAAATATTTAATTTATTTACATTTTTTTGTCAATGTACAAAGTGTTTAGAACTTGGTTGATGGCTTTTCTATCAGCAAATAAAAAGAAAGTTATAATTAAAGGACCAGTTTACGATTCCTCTCAAGTTATAGGATGGCATCAAGAAAGATGAACAACCAGATGGAGAAACAAATGTGGAACCAAAGCCTCTTACTCATATATCAAGTTTGCATTTAATAGTTAAATTCTTTGAGATCCTGAAAGATGTGGTTGCCTTACATGTATTCCATGCACTTCACAAGTAAGCAAATATTTTTTGAACCAAGTTTTGGAATTGAAAATTGATATCCTTTATTATACATTATAAATCATTTTCTAATTATTGCTGCATATCATAACAACAATAAAACTTTCATTTTGATATTTTGTAATATCACCTACTTAGGATTTACCCACTAATAGCTGGTTGGCATAAGATTGGGATTTAGGATATCTTGACCAACTATCTAACAATTTGGTAATAAATGCAAGAACCAAAATTATAATATAAAGCTAATAATTAAGATTCCATGAAAAAAGCTTAGTCCTACTAAAATTTAGATTTTAAAAGTATGCTTTTGCTATTTTCATCAAAAAAGTAAATGGTTAAGTATTTTATTTATTTATAAAAAATTAATAGCATACTCTATACTTTGACAGATATTAGGTCAAGATTTAATTTATAAGGGGAGCGACTAAATGCATCCCACCTTTTTTCTTTCTACACCTTATCTTTTTTTTTTAAATTTTTTTAGAAGTGAAATTACTTAAATATCCTTTTTACTAGTGTTTGAATATTCATATTCAATAAATTTTTTAACTTTTTGAAAATGCATTTTGGAAAAGTGTTATGATTTTTCAAAAATTGATTATCGAAAAGTCATAATACTTCTTAGAAATGCATTTCCAAAAGTGTAAGAATTGAACTTTTTGAAAAATTAAAAAAAAAAGGAATTTTGTTAAAATTTTTATGATTAGTGTAATAAAAAAGTTATTATAAAAAATTTTAAAATTTAAAATTAATAAAAAAAATTACATTTATTATTTTGATTTTAGAGAAAGAATAAAATTTTATGAGTTTCTAATTAAATTAAAGTAAAAATAGTAATTTTTTTAAATTTAAAATTTATCATTTTTTAATAAATATTTTTGTATCAATTATTAAAATTTTATAATAGATATAACTAAATTGAAGTTTTTGAAAAAATCTCTCCATTTACTTATCACGATAGATTTCTTCAATTAGCATATTAAATTTTGATAGAATTATATAATATTCAGTAATATTACTTATACAAATTTAAGTAATTTTTAGCACTTTTTTATTTATTAGACCTTATAATTCTTTCATCAGCTTTCGTAACATTAAGATATGAAATATTAATTAGGACCTCATAAGATTTTATTTTTTCTATAGGTTCAAAATAATAAAAATAAATTTTTATTAATTTTATAATTTATGATTTTTCTAATAATAACATTTTTCATTGTGTTAATTCATAAAAATTTTGATAAAATTTTCTTTTTTGTAATTTTTTTAAAACCTTCACCATTTTCGAAAAATGGTATAACTTAATTTTTCGAGATTGCATTTCCTAGATGTGTTATGATTTTTTGAAAAGTTATAAAATTTATTGGATATAGATATTTGAATATTTGTGAGAAGGGTATTTAAGTAATATCATTTATAAAAAAATTTGAAAAAAATGGAAGTGTAAAGAGAAAAAAACGAAGGTGCATTTAGATTTTCCCACTATAAGATTTTACAGTTGCTTTTGGTTTTGGTTTTCTTCATTCTTTTTTTCTTATCGTTAAAATTTGTATACCCTACATGAACACTTTTTTGATTCACTTTATTTTGTCTTAAAAAGAGTAAATGTGATCAATTGATTAAGCAAGAGTTTATCAATTTGTGTTTCATGAGGACAAGATTATTGATATGGTGTTGTTGGTCTCATGACGATAATTAAAGAGGTTGTTATATGTTTTTTGTTTATCTTTTAAAAAATGTATGTTATGTTTGAATTTATTATTGAATCTTTATTTTTTGCAAACTTTGTCTAATTCTTTTCCTTTTTGCTTCTATTCACTTCTATACTTTCCTTTACTTCACTAGGAAATGAGTCAAAGATATGGTTGCTTATTTTCGTAACTCTTAATTTCTTTAATTGGTGTTTCATGTACTGATTGACAACATGCATGATTATTATTGGCATTGAGTTGGATTGTAAGTTGATTAATATAGAATATATTTATTAATATTGCCGTTGGGTTGCATTTTGTGTTGATTGTTATTGAAAATCTATTGATAATTATTTTTATTCTTGATACAACAATTATTACATCACTATTTTTAGTGATGCTTGATTTAAGATTTTACATTTTTAGCGAGGCTTATTTTCTTTTTCTTTTTTTTTTTTTTTTTTTTCATTTTGCTGGTAAAGAGGAAGTTTCATTTTTAAATCACTTATAATTTGTATTAGAATGGATCTATTAGATGAATGGTTAGATGAACCATTTTTAGATGATGTTAGTGCCTAGGTGGAGGTGAAGGAAGAAGATATATAAAGTTATTTTATTTTTATATTGAAATATCCGAAATAAAATCCATCAATGAATCCATAAGTTGATAAGTAAAGAGTTAAAACAGTTGCCCATTTGTCTTGATATTACACATGTCTCCTTCAACATTGATAACATTGCTATTTATCTAATTCTTTTGTAATTTTTATATTGCAATAATAGTTACTCTTTAAAAAAAAAAAAAAGAAAAGAAAAAAGTATTCGTCATCATTAAATTATCATAAATATTGTTGTTTACAGATAATTAAAAAAATAGAACCTGCAGCAAAGTGTAGGCTAATTTTCTAGCTACTATGATTCTTTTCTCGTCGATTTTTCATGTTCTTTCAAAATATTTTCTTAAAAAATTATAATTTAGAACATAAATTTATAAAAAAATATTAAATATATAAAATTTTGACCAATTAATTTATAATTAAAATTTAAAAATTACAACTGTTGTAGTCTGCCCCTCAAAAAAAGAAAAAAAACTAATAATGAAAAATAATGGCTCATTCAAAGTTCTCAAATTATTTAAAAAAAAAAAAAAAGACTCAAGCAAGCTAGGAAGAAACGAGAAAAATGCAAAGCTGACCAGGCAAACCAGTTTCCCTGTCCTAGCGCCTAGCTTGGAGCTGCAAGGTAACATTTGACAAAAGCAAAAGGTGATATTTTGACCGAAAAAAAAAAAAAAAAGAAGAAGAAGAAGAAGAAGAGAAACAAACCATGTGATTTGAACTGGTACAACGATACAAGTTAGTGATTGGAAAAACATGCTTAGCTATACTTTGATTTTGTTGATTTTGGTACATGTAATTTTATGCTACAAAATAAGAATAAAATAACTTTCTTCCACCCATAAATCTCATCATATCCCATCTCTTTGTTTGAACTCAAATCTTTAATCATTGACTACTACATACTTCGGACATTGTTATGCATATATAATGTAGGATTTCTTTGTCATTCTAGCAATTATTGATCAATATTGATCAAGATTTAGGTAAGTAAACTGAAAAATTGAACAAAACCTCAACAAATGTGGTTCAAATGCTTATGTCGAATCGTTCAAGATTGATGTAAGCATGTATAATACTTTCCAAAGACATTCATATACAAGAATGATAAAGATAAGAAAAGTTAGCAGTCATCCAGAGGTTTGTATCATCCATTTTCTTTTGTAGATAACAATTTTCCAAGCATCAAGTGTATCACCAAAACCTTATTCAACAAAGAATTAAGTAGAGTTCCTTCTTCAGTTTGTAGTAGGTGATATAAAACTATCATAGCATACACTGAAGGCAAGTGCTACATCAATTCTAAGTTAAATTATAATAATGTTGTAATAGACGCACTAACGACAATTTTCAGTACATTTGCCTATGATCTTCTTGCTTCGGCTGTGTCAGCATCTTCTGTTTCACCACCTAATTTGACGATATCTTCAACAAGTATTTTTCCTTCTGTTGCAAGAAATTCAGAGGAAGAAGCAAAACAAAGAGAATCTAAGAGGTGTAAACAACAATGTTATGCACCAAAACAAAAAGAAAATTAAAGAAAAATGTAAGGACCTAAGCTTTCAGGTCAAAAAAATATCCCACTATGTCTTCCATAGAAACAACCATCAACATGGTGAAGATTTTCTTCTGAAGTAGTAGGGTCTTTCCCTTCCACTATGACTTCCTTTGTATGCAAAAAGTATTTATTTGTCTTGCTCCCAGATGTCCAAAATTCTAAGGTTCTTTACTTCATGTAATACAAAAAGATTAAAAATTAAAAAAAAAAAAAACCCACCTTGATCTTTGGAGAGGTTGCTAATAAGCTCCTGAATACCCTCTTTGCCTAATGTGTCCTTGAGGTACATAGCAGCAGAGGCAACCTCATCAGGAGTTACTTTACCATCATAATCCCTGGCATACAAATGGGACAAATAATTGATTTGAAAAAAATCCTTCCCATGAGAAAATAATATTATGAGAAATAGGATAAAACAACTACAATAAAAATGCAAAATTAGGATCAACATTCTATGCATAAAAGTGAAACATAGTTGTTGATGGTGACACATCAAAGAATGATACTTCAGGAAAGTAGGAAACAATTAGTGTTCTGTTTGATGCAACATTGTTTCCATCCTAGAGGTACTTTGTTAAAGCATTTAAGGTGCTTTACAGGGTGTTTAATTGTGCTCAAAGCACTTCAGATAGCAGAGATCTTTACATGAAAGAATTTTCAAAGAAAGCAAGAATCCTACTGCTGCTTGCAAACATGTAGAGGCTTTCACAAGTGAAAACATGGCAAACAAAAACAAATAAGCTTCTAATAATAAGCTCTTTTGACAAAAATACTAAAAATTAATGCACTAAAAGTCACCATTTCATTTAATGGGACCAAAGACCCACAGAGATAAGCATGGCAGAAGTTCCTGCTCATTCACACAGTAAATGAAGGCCAAGAGGAGCTAGGAAAGACTCAAAAGACAAAGGAACTAGCCAGGGAGAAACAAACAACGAAGACAGATCATACGTTCAAAGACTAAAACTTGGATATGTAGGATGTCCAAGTTTAGAATATTGTTATGTTATAAGCAAGGGTCCTTCTAAACAGCTGGAGGTTAATCTGAGTGCTTTACTAGGTATGTCTTTGATTTTCTATTTTATTACAAATATTAAGTCAGATTTAGCTGATCCCCAAGGTTTCATAAGGTGGCTTTAACCCAAAGAGATAATTTTCATGTAAGATCACCAATAAAAACAAAACATGCAATTTTTTCAAAGTCGCAATGAACAAACCTATCAAGCAGCCGCCAACGGTTTCCAATCTTGGCATCAACATCATCAATTTCTTTTTCAAGCTTTTGGAGCATAGCATCAACCTGATATGTGAAAAATCATTTTAACATACTGTGTTAGTTTCCAGGTTAAAACAGCATATGTTACAATCAATAATGCAGATAGCTAATAAATTAAGAACAGCAAGACTGAAGTTGAATACTGTTTAAAGTGAAGAGTATGGACATAATTACCCTGTCTATAAGCGCAGAGGAAGCTTTGTGACCAATTGCCTTCTCAGCAGTATGGTCACTATCCTCCCGGGCAGCTTTGTACGCCTTCTTAGCTTCTTCTTCACCATCTGTACCCTCTTTCTCTACCATACTGTTGTACAGTTGCATCTGAAAATGGTAAGAGCAAACAAAAATATCAACATGAAATTGTTAAAAGGGACACAGAAAAAGAAACTCAGTAACTTTAAAATCCTAAATATTATCAGAAATATGAAGGGCGATGTCAGGATGCATGGATAGTAGTCAAAGTTTTATACACTGATAGTAGCATTTTCAAAGAAAAGGATAGTATCATAACACATTTATAACGGAAATCAAGAGGAAAAACTTTTGTTCTCCACATTGAAGTCAAAGTCACCTTCGCTGCTCATATGATGTAAGTGAACAAAGTCTGATTGTTGAAGCCTGAGAATGAGATTAGTTAGAGCTTGTCTGTGTTCATTTGTCGAATTAAACAATTGAACAAAAATTTCAAGCTCTTTTGCTACAAGGACCAAATTTTAAACAAAGGAGAGTTTGGATCATTATATTGATCAGGCTTTTGATATAACAGTTTTTAAATAGGCTTGTCAAAAGCTTGGTATTCAATAAGAGCTTTATGAATTGTTTACACTGAGTTCTAATTTCTTCTATAAAAATTGAATCTAATAAATTTCATATATCATTGGAAAGTTCATGCCATGTACATCAAGAAAAACTAATGGTTAATAAAATTTGCAACTCAAATATCATTTTTGGTTATTTATGGTTAAAATTGCTAACCAAGTGCCTACTTTCGATATATTTGAACTTAATTTGAATTGTACTATAATATTTATATAATTAAAATGCACATGTGAACAGATTTAAAGTTACTCAAGGTTTTAGAAAAGATTATCAACAAATTTTTTTTTTGCATGCACCCGGAAGTGGAATGGAATGTAGGAAAGGAGAGCTTTTCTCTTTTCTCAAATCTCAAATAGAATGGGAAAATAAAGGGAGAGGGCATGTGACAAAAAGACAAAAGGAAGTTGATATAAGCAGATGCCAGATTATCTGCTTTCACTGTATTCTCTTCTGAAAGATCGTGGTCCTTGCATGTGATATCAGTAGAAAGATTAAAGGCCCAAGAGGAGCTAAGGTATTACATCGAAGAAGTAGTGCTTTCTTCGATTGTCTCACCAGGGGTTCCACTTGAACTAGGAAAATCAGGACAAGCAATTCAAAAAGAAAAAAAGATACCATTTCTATTTGTAAGCATAGCCTATAAGCCCTTAAGTTATTTTCAGGGGTTCCACTTGAATTGGATTTCTCTCCCTCTTCTATCTTTCCACTCCATGTACTCTACTTTCTCATAAATTTCTTCTCTTTATTCCCTCTTCTATATGTTTTCACTCTAATCCCTATTTTCTCCTTTCCCTCCCCTGTTCTACATCAAGGGGCTGAGCTTCAAAATACCCCATCCTCCCTAAGCTCTCTTTAGCAAGTTATATAGGGCCCTGCAAATGCAGGCTCCTGTTTGTTAGTAATGGGCTTTCATGTATTGTGCAATTAATTGTAAGCTACCTATAGGGTAGAAAGTTTTTGATTGGTCCTTTAAAAGTTTGTCTTTTTTTTTTTTTTTTTGGCTTGGCATGCATCTGCAAGTGGCTAAGCTTGGAAAGATTAGCCAAAGTGTAGTTGAAGTTGAACAGTCTCTAGGGTCCCCAAAATGGGTTTGGTAAGTTTTGAGCTTGTTAAAGTTATCCAAGGTTGACACTCAGCTTGGGTTGGCTCATTTGCAGTTGCAGACCTTGGTGCTTCTCAACCTATGCAGCCCAGATCAACATTAAAAAATTTGCATGTGTGATTAATAATCTCTTGATCACAAAGATCACCGACCTACAACCTTGAGTAATAATGCACATGGATAAATTATACTAAGGAGAGAACTTAGTAACATGTCCCCTGATAAAAGGAAGTGAAACTTGAAGAAACAATATCCATTTTATTGTTCACAACTATTTTGCACTAAATACCTCTTTCTTGACAAGTCTCAAGAACTCTTCACGCTCCCTGCTGACTGACTGGAAAATTGGCAGCAAAGAAAGTCTAGAATCAGAGTATGAGGAATCAAATATAACATATGCATAAAGAGTGTTATTAGTCAGTCCTTACAGATGCAGAAGCTAAAACAGCTAAAGCTCGGCTGAGCTCACATAGCTGCTCTTGTTTCTCCAATGTTTTTGCCTTTGCTAATTCTTGTGCTTCTTTAGCTGTGGAAACAGCCATCCCTTCCAAAGCCACATCCTTGTGGTTGCTAATAGATTCTTTCAACTTGGCTTGTTCCTCTTCCTCTTCTTCTTCGTCCTACACATTTGTTTCTTCAAATATAAACAACACGGCCACACACATAAAATGCAACAAAACTGGAACCTATAGATCTAACAACTCAAATGGTATAAAAAAAATAACACTTACAGATACATATGTCTATTTAGTAAAACGAAATCAACTTTTGTGCTTTAAAACATAAAGGGAAATTAAGCACTCCAATCCCAATCAAAAAGTTAGGTTTTATGGCAATAAAGCATAAACCCTTGAGATTTATAGCTTCCCTTTTTCATTGTAACCCACCGTAGTATATCACCTTATATTACATGAATTAAACCTTGATAAACTGATAATTCAGTCAAAATAACATACATGTTTTTTCTTTTGTTTACCAGTATCATATAAGAGAGCACAAAAAAGGAGAATCATATAAACAATGACAAATCTCAAGGCTTTGGAAAAAAAAAAATGAACATGGCACAAATAAGCATTTTCCTCTTTTCTAAGACATTGCAACATCAAGTAAAGCATTAACACAGTAAACCTTGATAAATTCTTCCTGCATTTCAAGGAATTCTAACTTTCTCCTCCTTTCTGAAACAGAATCTTCAGATGGTAAAGCTGTAACCCCAACAGTATCCACAACCTCGTCTGGCAGAGAGGAGAGTGTAGCTTGAACAGCCTCCTCTGGTCTGACTTTTCCAGACACAGAGAATGCTCTGAAGAGAAAAACAAGGAAATAAATTTCTGAATGCTTTCATACGTCAAACAAAAATAAACAAGTCGAAATGCAAAGTTACCTAGAGAGAATCAACAGAGAAGAGGGCACTGAATGATTGAGAGATAAATCCAGCCAATCAAGCAACTGTGAAGAGAAATAAATATTTACATAACAAGATAACACTTTGTTATTCCTTTAAATCCTATATAAGTAGCACTCATTAGTGAATCAACATAGAAAATTAGAGATAAGGTTCCCAAGCACATATTTTAATCAAATACAATCCCACTATGTTACCAAAATTTTATACATAAATGTATGTAAAAATGCATGTACGTATCCATATAAAATCCTATTGGTGTTAACTATTAGAAAAAGAAGCACAACCAAATTGCTAATCTTTTGTTTCAAGCTCCTCATACTAAACCAAAAACTAGCCGCATTTTGTAATATCGCTGAAATTTTTGGGATAAATTGCTGCCTGAAGAAACATAATTTTCAGTTGATGAAAAAGATAAACAGGATTGAGCACTAACCTGATGTCTCATCTCCTCCACTGAAAGTAATCCAAGTAAGCCTCGATCTCTGCAAGCTTGACGAAGCTCCGCTTCTGAAAGTGACTCCACACCCTCAACTTGAATCACCTTATCATCATTCTTGATCCTACAAATCACATACAGGCTTTAACAATGCAAAATGGGTAATTTTTCTCCTCATTCATGACATCTTCATGATTCCTAAAACAACCATAAATTTTTCTATAATGCAATAATGATCAGGATATAAAAAATTATGCTTAAACACTGCCGGCTAAGCATCCTGTAACACATCCTAAAAAAAGAAAGAAAAAAGGCAGAGTCTTACTCTTGCAGTCTTTTCCGAAGCATATAACGTAAATATGCATCTGTACCGTACGGACTGATACCCATATATTTGCACATATTCACCAAACGAGGCCTGTAACCAACAAAGGAAACAGCTAAATCAATAGTGTATGACAACTTTAAGTTGAAGGACATGAAGAATTCCTCTTCTTTTTTTTATCTGATAAGAGGAAAGGGAACTCACACACATCCAAGTGATTACACACCCAATGAAGAGATGAAGTGTGGGATAATTCCACAATAAGAAAATAAATAATGAAGTACCAACCTGCTAATATTGTCTAAAGTAAGCTCATCATTAAATAACTTGGCAAAGCCTAAAATTTCATCATTGGATACACCTGCACCAGTTCTAACCTGTTCAAATGCCATAATGAACCATACGTTAATATCTTTCTCTTAAGAAAAACCAACAGAAATTTCCACCAACATCATTAGCTTCCTTTTTATGCCAGGAAGAAAAAAATTAAAAGAAAAAAAGATACCTTGTTCATAAACTCATCAAGATCTTCTGCTGTCTTTTTAACATCTCCACTTCGTGAGTTTTGGATTTCTTTTGCCATTTCCTTTACTGTATCTTGAAGAAACTTTGCATATTCTATCCTTGCATTTAGCCGTCTTTTCAATGCTTCCTACAGGTTAAGCATCTCTATTGAGACCAGATTCTGATTTTATGCATAATAAATCATAACATTCAACTTTAGTGGATTGCTATTAGAAACTTCTCAAAGTATTATTATAAAAAGCAGAAAGCCACACTAATAAAAATATTCCTTCCTAGCATAAAAAATCAGAATGATCTCAAAAAAAAAAAAAAAACCTAGATTTGCATAAATTGGCTATTTCTTAAGCCAAAGATATTACAAATAAGAATGATACTAAAACCAGACAAATGCTTCATAATGGAGAAATCCAAGGCAACCATTACCTGTTCTTTCATCTTGTCCTGGAAGGTTGATGGTAACATGTTTGGAAATAATTTCAAAAATACTGGTAGCAAAAACTCCATAAATGGAACTATGATAAAAACTGCAAAAGGGACTAGCCTAAAAATATCAGCTGTGGTTCTAGTAAGTTGTTGCCTTTCCCTTCTAGATAGACCCTTCCCACTAGCAAGTTTTACCAATAACCTTGAGCTTATCCTAATATCAGCCCAAAGCAACTTTGTACCCAACCAATAGTGTTGCATTGTAGATTTAAATTCATCCTTCCAATGCCGAAGCTTCTTTGCCCAGTCTTCCCTGGAAGAAGGTATACAAATAATAAGTATCAGAGAAATTACATCAGTTCAACTATAAACAAACTAGAGGAGTTTAAACCTGCTCATAGAAGCAACAGCTCTTAAGGTAGGTCCAATGCCCAGAATCGTGGCCCATATTTTCTTGATTACGGATTGAGCACTTTTAGGGGAGTCCTGTAGCTGCTTAGCTTTTGCTTTGGCTTTCACTGTAGTCAGGCCTTCAACTGCTTGATCACATTCCTCAGGCGAAGCCTCCTTCACCTTTTTTGTAGCCTGTTGTTCATTTCCATCATTCTCGTTGCCCAATTCAGGTTGACCAGCAGTAGCAGTTGAAGCAGAACGTACAGATTGTGAAAACCACCGGACCCCCAATGGTAACACAAAATCTAAATCTCCCACTTGATAACCCAAGTTTGAGATTCCAGATGAGTTACTCCTATAATATTGAGCTGCTAGAAAATTTGACAGCTCATTTTTTTGAACCGAAGGTAAAACGACTTTCGTAAAATCGGAATTCTGGTAAGGACGGTTTGCATCCAAGGCTGTTCCTCGTGAATCCTCAAATGTAAAGGATTGCCTATGGTCAAAACTAGAAAAGCCTCGAAAAAGGGAAGTGGGTCGAGTTGGGGAATTGAAAATGTAGCTCCTCCTTCGCAAGATCACTCTTGATGCCATTATAAAATAATTCCAACTTAATCAATAAGAAAATAATTACTTAGCTGATCCTAGCAATTGACTTAGCCAGTCTGCAGATAAAAGGATAGAAAAAAAAAAATAGAATGAATTACACTTGAAAAGACTCTACTGTCTGCCATAGAAACTTGGAAGATTTCACAAGCACAATGTAGTTCAGACACGACACTCACCAATTATTCCCAGGTCAAAATCAAATAACATCATAGCATAGTACATACCAAAAGGTAAAAAAAAGAAAAAAAGAAAAAAAGAAAAAAAAAGAGACTCCCCGAAAGACTTATTAAGCAGAATTTCGTTCAATCATTTGAGACACATATTAATTTTTCTTTAGAAAAAAAGTTCAAAACTATTGGTTCTAATCTCCAATGCATAAACGTGAAGAAAATTATATATCAAATTACTGAAGATTAACAGCCAACACCAAATAACCATAAAATCTAGAGATAAACAAAAATTGAATAAAGCAGTAACCGAAAGAAAGAGCTGATTTTGAAACATACCTTTAAAGAAGAGCAACGAAATGTATGAAAAGAATGGAAAATCGGTTAAGAGTTTGTTCAGAGAGAAGCAGGCAGCAGCCGAGTCAGAGAGAAAGAGAAGGGGGCGGATCCTAGAGCCTGGAGAAGTGGACGTGTCTTTCTTTAACAAATATTCACACGATAAAAAATATGAGGAATTTCAAACAAGGGTGCTTTAATAGGAATATATGTTAAGTAATACACAACCAAAAATAATAAAAAATATTTACTGTGTAAAATTAATAAAAAGAAAAATAAAATCACTTTTATAACTTTAATTTTTAACTGGTGTCAAATACAATATACATATTATTATCATATTATTTCAATGAAAAATATGTACAATTATCTTTTAATATATACATAAATAATATAAAAAATTTACAATTATGCATGGTAGTTTATTTTAAAAAAGATCTTATATTTTGAAAAATATGATTTTGAAACCTTAAAATCAATGCATCCATCAAACTATAAACTAACAAAAAATTTCATAAGTATATATTATTGGATATGAATGTACATAATTTGAGAATATATGTATATTTAAAAGGAAATATATGTAAAATAAATTTAAACTATATGTATGTTAGCAAAAAATTATATTATCAATTTTAAAATATCAAATTATTATCCATTATGTAGGATAAATTCTATTAGTTTTATTGTAATTAGATAAGTTTTTTTATTTATATTCAAATAAATTTTATTTCAAATGAAAAATTGATTTACATTAAGAGTTTATTTAAATATATATTAAAAGTTATTTGGATATAAATTAAAAGTTAAGACTTTATTGAGTGCAAATTGAAAGTAAAAAATTTATTTATATTAATAAAAATATAAGAATTTATTTAAATAAAGTGATAAAGATCATGCTTTTTTTGTTATTTTAGCTTATATAATCCATTATATAAAATAGTATGAAAATGAAATTTTATAATTATACATATTTTAATTTTTTTTAATATTCTTCAAAAAAATTATAAAGTTTTGAACTTTTTACTTATGTATACTTATTGTCAATTAATTGTACATATATTTTGGAATATACATATAATTAATATATCTTTAAAGTACATATGACATTAATGATAGTAATTTTAATTTTCTTTTTATCAAATACATATAAATGTTTTATTCTCATTAATTATTTCTGATAATAGTACCAATAGTAAATATTTATAATGGACTACCCCATTTTGTGATTCCTGTATAGTACTAAACCTTCCCACGCTTATTTTCTTGTTTGTCAACCGTGGGATCAAACAAATTCTTATCAATCTTTAGATTAAGAAAAAAAAAATAAAAATAAATAATTGATTAAGATAAGATAAAATAAAATAGAATACACAAATATTTTGTCATAGTCAGCGCCAAGAAACACCATCTGTCCAAAGATAAAACAAATTATGGATATTATTATAAATTAATTAATAAATTAAAGTTCCTTATTACTATTTACAATATGAAATTTTCTTATTAGAAGATGAAAAAGAAAATATAGTTGTGGAATCTTTACTTCTCTTCCCATCTACAAAATTTTACTAATATCTCATTTTTTATAAAAAAAAAAAAAAAAAAAAAAAAAAAAAAAACCTTAGGATTTAACACTAAAAAAAGTTTACACCCAAAAAACCTTTGCCAAAAAATTTTACATCTAAATTTTCTTATTAGAAGATGAAAAAGAAAATTTTCGCATTTTTTTTTTTTCATTTTTTCTTCTTTTAGTTCTTCTTCCTATATTCAACTACATATTCTTTAGTTAGAATTGATAAATTGACTCAAATTCAAAAAATTTATGAAATTAGCATGAATTTGAATATGAAATAACTCGAACTAAAAAATAATCTAAATCTACAATGATTTGAACATAAAATAACTCAAATCTAAAATGACTCAAACTTGAATGACTTAAAAAATTAACTCAAAATGAATTGAACTTTAATAAAGTATCATTTTATTTTTAAAAATTATTAAATTAATTAAAATAATAAATATAATATAAACTAGTAGTCTAACAATATTAAATAACTACAAATTATCTTTTAAAAAATATATTTTTTAACATTTTTATGAATATTTGAAAATTATCTTTATTAATTGTAAGTAAAAATATTAGGAAAGAACTTTAAAACAAATCATTTTTTTCCCTTTCTTAACTCTAAAAGGAGTTTTCTTTAACAACTCAAAAGGATTATCTTTTTATTTTAACAACTTTAAAAGGGCGTTTAGTTCAGAGAAATATGAAATTTTCTCTCAAAATCTTACTTGTGGGAATGTGATTCTTATGTTTGATTCATAGGTATCTGATTCTTAAGAATACTCTTAGATTCCTAACAGTATCCAAAAGTTTCAAAATAAAAAAGTTACATTTCCAAGTGATTTTTTAAGATTCAGGGAAAAAAGTTATTTTTGTCCCACATTTATCCTAAATAAAAAATTTTTTCATTTTATTTTATCCTTTTGAAAATCAACATATAAAAAGAAACTTAATTTTGGTCTTTTATTTACAAACGTAGTACTGAAAATAAATAGCACAATATTGCATTTCTTGGAAGCTTAATAAAGTATTTGAGTACTTGTTTTTTTAATGTTAAATATGACGTTTTTGGGGAACTAAACAAAATAATTGTGGATTAATTTTTTTTGAAAATTTTTTAATACAACGACGACATTTTTTATGAACAAAATGTCATTGTTTTTAGGATTTGAAATTTATGGATTATCTTTTTGTGCTGTTTTTAAAAACAATGACATTTTTCATGAGCAAAATGTTGTAGTTGCTATCAAGTTGTTTTGGTACAACTAGTTTATCACCTGTGTAACGTTTTGTCATTTTGCTATTAAGAGTGCATTTTTTATACAACAAATGTCGTTGTTATTGTTAATGAAATAAAAGTTTATTTTTTAATAAAAAAAAGGACGTTTCATTGTTTAGAAACGTAGTATTTATGAATACAATGATAGTGTTTTTGACATAAGAAATATCATTTTGTTAAAATAACTTTTTTAAATTAAAAAGATAATTTTCTCTTTTTAGACAGCATTGTAGAGCTCTAATCAAAGCCTTTTTTGTTTTAACCAAACTAGCTTCAACCTTTATAATTTTATCTTCATGCTTTTCATTTTATCTTCTATTTATCAATAAATGGTGAGTTTACTATCTATTACAAATGATATGTTCTACATTATTTGTTTGATTTAACTATCTTCTTGTTTATTTATTTATATCTCATTTAAATTTTAGTTGAAAAATTGTTGATCTATCATATATGTTGCTCATTTTGGTTTTTGTTCTTGATCCACAAATGTTTTGTTATTGGTTTTTGTTTTTTGTTGGATGTGTTTTCGATTCCATCAACCAAATGCACATATTTGCTTTCTACACATGTTTTCAACGTTAACAAAAATCATTCTTCTAAACAGTTATGGCTCGTTTATCAATAAAAAAAAAGATACAATTAGTGAAAGTGCTTATTTTGCAATTGAGTAAGATGAAGATTATGTTTCAACTGTTACTTATTGTTACTGTAACATTAATTGTAATGAAATTTAAAAAAAGATGTAGACTATCTTATGCTAATAACACTCATGATAGGCTTTAGATTAGGAAGTTGAACTTAAACAAAATTATTTTTAAAAGTGATAAATAAAGTGTAGTTAATAGTAGCATGAATATGAGATTTTTTGTAAAATTATGTCAATTGCTTCAAACACAAGAAAGTTTAAAAGTATCTAGACATATATCAATAGAAGAAATAGTTATTAGCTTCCTCCATATCAATGCCCATCATACAAAAAATAAAGTTATGAAACGTCAAGTAGTCAGATTTGGAGAGACAATTGATAAGCAATTTTATGCTATGTTAAATTTTATTTTGAGACTGCATTCCCTATTATTTAAAAAACCAAAATCGATACCAACTAATTCAATAAATAGTAGATGAAAATGGTTCAAAGGTTGTTTGGGTGCCTTAGATAAAACATACATAAAAGTGAATGTAGACTAAGTTAATAAGCTTAGATACATGACTAAAAAAAATAAAATTATTACCAATGTTCTTGGTGTTTGCACATTAGATATACAATTCATATATGTTTTACTAGGATGAAAAGATTCTGTAGTCGATGGTAGAGTGCTCAAGGATGCTATTACATACAAAAATGGGTTAAGAATCTCACAAAGTATTAGCTTTAATATTTTGGTTTTAGTTTTGCATGAAAAATATTTTTTGTGTATTAATGTTGTGATACTAGAATATATTTTTACTATTTATGTAATGTTGGATATATAAATGGGAAAAGTTTTTTAACACTTATGAGATCAAAGGTACTACTAGAATGATTGAAGGCTAGGATACTAATTTATGACACCTCAAGAATACTTCAATATGAAACACTCTTAAGCAAGAAATTGTAGCGGAAGATGTTTTAGTATATTGAAAGCTAGATTGACAATTTTAAGGAAAAAATCATTTTATCCAATAAAAATACAGTGTAAAATCATTTTTGTTTGTTGCCTTATCCATAATTTTATTAAGTCTGAGATGGTAATTGACTTTATTGAAAGTGATATTGTTGAAATAAATAATAGTCAACTAGATAGATCTGAGTATCAAGATTTGATTAGGCATGTTGAGTCAAGTAATGCTTAGACTCAGTTTAGAGATAACCTAACATAGAAGATGTTCACGAATTGGTTGCAATCCTATGGTTAAGGACACTAGTTTTTTTTTTCTTATTTTATTAGTTACATTGATTTTTGTATGATATGGTTGAGTAAACTATTTGTTTTATATGAATTTTCCTTTTTTTTTAGTGTATAATGCATATAAATATTGTTTGCAATAATATTTAATTTGTTTTCATGTTTATTGGTTTACTTCCTGCACTAATTATATGTTTATCTTTATTAGATTTTGATTTGATATGTATTTTATTGCATGATGTCTAACTATATGATTAGGATATTAAAATACTTTCATCAGGTGCCAACATAAGAAACACATCAAAAAGAAAAAAAAAAGCTTATTAGTAGGTAATCACTCCTCGACAAATGATGATAATACAATACTTATCCAATGCCTACATATATTGGCAAATAATCTTAAATGGAGAAGCGATAATGGAACATTTAGAGTTGGATATCTAAAACATCTAGAAAAGATGTTGGAGTCAATAATTTTTCAAGCCTAACTTAAGTCAAACCCATACATTAAGTTAAGGGTAAAGCTACTTAAGAGATAATATCATACTATTTGTGATATGAAACATACAAGTGGATTTGACTGGAATGATCAAAACAAATGTGTCACTACTGATAAAGTTATTTTTGATGAATGGGTTCGATAAGTAGTTTAACATAAGTGTAGAAGCTATTTTTATGTTGATTTCTATTCAAAATATTTTATACATATGTAATTTAACTTTTATGCAAACTCATTGCCATGCTAGAGGGTTAAGGAACAAACCTTTCTCTCACTTAGATAACTTTGTCACAATATTTCGATTCCACAAAATAACTAGTCAAAGAGCTGAAATAGTAGCTAAAGCAATTCAATCATTTAATGCTAATGAAGATGTTGACTTTGGCTATCATGAGAATGAGCTCAACAATGCACATAAAGGGAGAGATTAGAGAATAAAGAAAAAATAAGTTCTGCTTATACAGTAACTCTGATGACAACTAAAACAATATTAGGTAAAAAACATTCTAGAGTGACTATATGTTAAATAATTTTATCGAGCAAATAGGTAATATCAATGCTGCATATTATAAGGAAGCAAATGAAATCAAGGGCATTTCATCTTTTTTCTAGAAAGAAGCTAAAAATAATGATAGGCGAATATTGCTTTTTAATAAAATAATGCAACTAAACTGTTTCTCTCAAGATGAAATGGTTTCTGCTGGTGAGTATATCTCAAGGGATACTCATAGACTTGATTTCTTCTTTACACTTTCATATGAATTTAGAAAGGATTATACATGAAAGTAATTACATGAATGTAATACTTATCGACCATTATTTGACTTTCCTCCAGTAGGACACATGTAGCTTATTTGACTCTTGACAATATTCATATGTTTTGTATTGTTAAGTTACAAATTTTCATTTATGAATATTTTTGATAGCTTAAATATTATAATTACAGATTGTAATGGATCATATCAATTTTGTTATTATAATTGTATTAGCATTTTGTAATTACGTTCTAATGTTTTGTATTGTATGTATATTATAATTATATAGATTAAATTTGGATATGACAAACATAGATTGAATTTAGATACGAGTCACATATTAATGACAAAAGTTTATCTTGTATAAATAAATTTTTTTTTATTTGTATAAATAGAACAAATTTGTATTTGTGTAAATGATACAATTTAGACTTGTATATATGAACAAATTGTCACTTGTATAAATGAAACAATTATAAATTGTATTACTGAAATAATATAGAATTATATGAAGTACAAAGAATTTGGAGTTCTATGCATAAATTTACAAATTTATATAAACCAAAATAGGGAAATGACTTCGTCTCCTTAATCTTCACTATATAATTTTGGATGCATAATCACACCATTCATAATGGATTTCATCAATTTCCTTTTACGTGAATTGTTCCTTTTAAGCCCATTGGAAAAAAAGTTTTTGAATGAATGTCAATCAATATGCATTTTATAATGTATGCTAACTTTATTTGGTGTACTCAGGAGACCGTTATTCTTTTATGAAATGGAAGACATAACATTTATATTCTACCATTTCTGGTTGATAAGGAACTTGCAAATCATTGTTGGGTGGTCAAAGTGCTTTTAAACCATAACCAATTAAAGAAAATAAAATATAAACTTATCGAAAATGTAACCAACTTTAATTTTGTCTTCTTATCACGGATAGCTAATTCCCTAAAATACAAAACAACTCGTAAACATATATTAACTCATAGATAAACCTTAAACATAACAGAGATGAATTTCTTTTTATTATATTTGCTAGTTCTTGTGACGACTTCAACCTTTCTTTTCCTAGGTTGAAGAAGTATACCATGAAGGTTGTGTACTCAATGATAAGTAGCTGCCTATGACCCCTGAAAATAATCGTATCGATTACAATAAGCAAATTCATTTGTCAAATATAGTTAAGTAATTAACAAAGTAAAAAGTTTTCATATAACCAAGATTATAAGGTGCTAGAAAGTATCACGACTCTTTTTGCATTGCAGATACCAAAACAGTTGCACGAGTAAGTGTAGAACCCACAACACTACTTATATGAGATGGGTCAATGAATATGTAAGTATCAATCTTTTGTTCAATCTTTTGTTTATCCTTTAGATATATGTAAAAAAGGCTACATGATAAATACAAATCAATTATAATATCGAAACACACATTATATGAATGAGTATTCAATATATTATTTAAATGAATATATGAGCTAACCTCATGAACGTCAAGATTTCTGTAATTGAAATCTCCATCATCGAACAAAATCATGGAATTTCGTCCTGACCAATAAACGACATCGAGAGATAATCAAATAGTCCATCATTGAGATCAATGTTTATGACTGATCCACCTAGTAAACGGTTCTGCGCATAATTAGATAGCACAAGAATACTAGATTCCATAAATGGATTTACGATCATCTCAGTATTAAAAACTTGTTACATACAAAATTTAATTATTTTCATATAAAATCAAATAAAAATAAATAAATAATCAAATGACAAGAGTTCAAAATGTGTATTTCTAGAGAAAGGGTTTGCTCAAAAACTTGATCTATGAATTCATTTCCAACATTGAGCTTTAACCTTAGGATAAAGAAGGCTGTAGACAACATTCTTTCCAAAAGTTTTAATAATGATGGCATTTTTCCAAAGGACTCTAATTCTTTTTTTTTTTTTTGCTCGATAGTGTAAACACATCATTTTATTCAATAGTTTTTTTTTTTTAGAATTGAAATAGGTCGTCAACCGTAAATTGAGTCCAATTGAAAATGTTTGGTTCCAATAAGATAAAAGCCCAAAATTTTTAATTATAATTTAATTTTGATTTCAATCTTAAATTTGATTTTGATTTTAATTTTTTTATTTAATTTTTTTATTTAATTTTGTGATTTATTGTGGTTATAAAAAAGGAAAAAGAAAGAAAAAGTCAAAGTTAGAAAGAAAAAAACAAAAAAAAATGGATTTATCTAGGATTCAACTTAGATCCGATTTTGAATTTAATGGCTTGATTCATGCAAGACCAAATCATGTAAAAAGAAAAACTCAGAAAATCAAACCCAATTCATAGAAAAAAAATCAAATAAAAAATCACAGATTATAAATCATAGGAATATCAAATCATACGATGGAATTAATTTTCCAAATTAAAAGAGATTCAATCATTATAAATGAACAAACTATAATCACACACAAGGATGATGATAGACACTGAGTTTTTAGTTCTAGATTTTTTTTTTATTTTATCTATGGATTATGGTTTTTGGAAATTTTTTTAGGGTTTGGGTTCTAGAATTTTTCATGGTTTTGACCTGGTCTTAAAGTTTTTTCTAAAATTAGTAGGACTTTGATATTGTTAAATTGTTTTCAGGAATTTATGATTGATTTTTGGTTATTGTTATTGGAATTTTTTTTTATTTCTAGGGTTTAGGTAAATTGTTTGAAATTCTAGAATTTCTGGGTTGGATTCAAGATTTTGAAAATTTTTTGGATTTTTACAGAAAACGATTGAATTTTTTGGCATGTTTGAGTTTTTCAATGAATTCACAGTAGCTGGAGAATTTTGAACGGTCATTTTTGGGTTGTTTTTGGGTTAGTTTGAATATTTCGTTGGCCGTTTCAAGATTCCGACACCATAATCTGTTTTGTTAAATTGTCTAATGAGTTTGTAAAGAGAAGGCAAAGGAAATTGATTCTAGAGAAAGAAGAGGGCCAAGACATTCTGAAGAAAAAACTAATATTTTGGCTTTTATACACGATCAAAACGATATCCTTTTGCATGATATATATATATATATATACATATAGATATATTTTTTCCTTTTGCATGTATGATATCTAATTGCATTTTTTTTTATTGTGTGATTTATTAAATATATTTTGCATAATTGTATGATTATATTTAATTGCATAATAATTAATATATTTACATGATACTATATGATTATTGCATGATATAGTATATTATTTGCATGATAATTTTAGTCTAAATTATATTTTTTTTAATTTTAAAAAGGGTTTTTCAAAAAAATAAATTTCCAATTATACCAAACTATGGAAAGATTTAAATATTGAATTAAGTCTTATCAAATTATTAGAGGACTTAAGAAATTTTCTTAAAATAAACAAATTTTTAATTCTACCAACACATTACAGGATAATCTTTGACAGAAAATCTTATTAACATATTGGAAGATATTTTTAAAAATAAAATATTTTCACAAATAAATAAATTTTCAATCCTACCAAAATATTAAAGGTAATTTTTGACGAAAAATATTACCAACAAATTAGAAAATATTTCTGAAAATAAATTATTTTTATAAATAAGAGTTTTTTTTTGCAACAAAAAAATTAAATGAATCCGACGATAGAGACTTTTCAAAGTAAGACACTAATCTCCATGAATACTCATAAAGTGAGAAAATTATCTTAAATTGCTACCAAACTATTAGAGTAATTTTAAGATCAATTTTTAATAATTAAATTATTTAGTAAAATTACAAAGAGACTTTATGACTTTGATAATTTGAAATTAAACTAATACCATCTTTTGGATAGGTGCTGTGAGGATGCTATAATCTTTCTCACATCATAACTATACTTTCGAACCTAAATATGATTTCGTAGGCTAAAATCTACTATTTAAAGATATTTAAGTCAAATTTATAACTCTTTTTTAAAATGTGATAAATTCAATTAGGTGATCAATCGTATTTAAATAAAAGAAATAGTAGCAACTCTTTTAATTTATATCTAAATAGTAAGTTTATGGATATATACATTATAACAGTTAAAAATGAGTATTGTTAGGACTTCATCCCCTTCCTCAGTTTTCTGGTCTGAATCTTCATCCATGAAACTTGGCTGGTTAAAAATAAAGAAAGATTGATTGTCCTAAGAGCCCGTCAAGGAGTCTCGGTAAGAAGTAGTAGCTTGTATGTTGTCTAGCATTTCATGATCCGACGATTTGAACTTTCCATTCTTGGTTCTTTTCACACTGCGAACTTTCAAATCTTCTTCCTCAAAGCAAGTTAGGACGTTTTCCTCCATCCTGGATTCGTTTTTACCTGCTGTTTCTCTTTGCTTCAACTTGTATTGAAAGTACATTTTATTTCTACTCGGAAGGTTTTGCTTGCTATTCTCTCTTCCATGTCTCTTTTAGTTTTGTTCTTCTACAAGAAGTCATTTATCTCCACTTATGGCGGCTTTTTACCGTTATATTCTAATTCCTAACAGAATTAGTTGTTCATACTAACTTGACGGCATGTTTGGCTAATGAAATAAAACAGAGGAGTAATAGAATTAATATTCTATGGGAATAGAAATAAGGGGGTAAAGAATAAAATAATTATTACGATATTTGATACATTAGAATGAAATATAATAAAAATTAATAGTAATATGCTTGATTTTTTTAAAGAATATTGTTGAAATAAGTTTAAAAAATTATTTTATCTTTTTATTAAATTAATTATAATTTATTATAAAAATAATATTAATTATAATTAATTAATAACAAATAATTATTAATTAACTCATTTCTCTCTCATTATTTATTATTAATTAATAAAAATTTATATTAATAATAATTAGTCAATAAAACAAAATTAATCATAATTAATTAATAAAAGTTAATTATTAAAAATAAAAATTATCCTAAAAATAAATTAATAATTACAAATTAATAAGAATAAATAAAAAATTTTCGAAAATTTTCTTTTTTTCATTTTCATTCCCTTCTTTTCTTTTTCTTCTCTCTCATCTTTCTCATTTTTTTCATCTCTCAAAAGACCGGAGGCTCTCCCTACAATCTCACCAGTTTCCATCGACGTCGACAACCATCGTCTCTGTTGCCCTTGACCGACGTCGATTTCATCCCAAAATCCAAACTTTTGTTTCTTCCAACCTCCTTGATTTTCTAAGTTGGTTTTTTTAGTAAATAGCACCCATGGGCCTAAAATTTGAGCCATACTCTATTCTAGTCACTGAAATGAATGCATGGTTACATTACCAGGTATATGGTAACTACTTAATTACCATCTAGCCTTTCATACACAATTTCTGGATATGTGATTACATTATCGATTTGCATCTCTCTACTTGCTTTTTGGCTAAACAACCCTTTAATGTGTTGCACTACTAATTTGAAAAACCTAAATCTAATTTGAAAAATCGAAACTTCCGTTGCCTGTTGCAAGCCATTCCATTTCGACAGTCGATGATCCTCCTTCTACCTTTTTTCTTCCTCCTTCCATGTTTCCTAGCTGTACCCAACACTATCCACCAAGGTTTATTCTCTTCCTTTTCTCTTGGTGTTTTGTTATTCTTAGTGTTGTCTCCTCACTATCAGTGAGGACTGATGTTATTCCGTGGTTTTTATCAAGGGTAAATTTGTATTAAATTTAGTTTTTAGGTACCATGAGATGAGGAATTGCAATTCCACAAGTGTGCATGTTGTATCAATGGTTGAAGAGGCTGCATTGCTGACTTGGATGTCGGCTGCATAAGAAGAGAGCTGCTGCCGCACCTTGGTCCCCAATTTGTTGCATGAGGGCAAAGGCCAGCTGGCCACGCTTGCTTGAAGTGCATGACACGAGAGAGGGAACCATTTTCACTAGAAGATAAAGTGGGACCACAAGGTGACAGCAGCAGCCACTACATTACCTGCCGCATATCACGGTTTTTGCTGAATTCTTGGGCTGCAATTGGAATGCTCTGCTGCTTGATAAGTTGGCATAAAGGATGAAGAAGATTGGTCCATGTAGGAGACATCACATGGGCTGCCAATCAAGACACAACAAGCTGCCTCCACCCCATAGAGCCGAATTTGTCTCAGCTGGAAGGGAAGTGCTGCCAGCCTTTGATTGGTCCATTTGGACAGCTTGTCTCTCCTCCATGAAGGGCAGATGAAGAAGCTGATTTGTCCCCTAGTTGGCCACCTCCCATTGGTCACTTGTCATGATGTTGGAAACAAGAACATTCCATCCATGCAGATCACTGTTTTTGCAAGCAGAGAAGTCCTCCATTTGAGCTGAAAGATGATGGAGCACCTGGCTTTTTGCCACTACTTGATAGGCCATTTGAAGACTTAGAAGTTGGCTATATATAGCACATTTTGCGGCCGAAAAAGTGGAGCCCCAGCTGCCTTTATACTTAAGGGTTTTCTCTTCATTTTAGTGCCCAAGGCTGGCAGCCCCTTAGCTGTTCGGTCTTGAGGCTTTAAGAGTACATTTACCTTGCATTTTTTTACTTTTTAAATGCCATTTTTATTCCTTTTAATACTTTTATTGTTGTTCAATTTCCTTGTAAATTTTCAGAATTTAAATTTGTGTTTATTTTATGCAAAGTTCGTGTTTCTTGCTTGTTTCCAGTTTTAATTTCACAACTATTGTTTATGGTTTTCATGCATTTTGAGCCTACTTTTATTAAGTTTCTAAAAGCCATTTCATTCCTTTGATCTTTAACTTTGTAGCTAAAGTCCTTGTTTAAGTCTTCAAGCTTTAAACTTTGTTTTCCCGTGCAAAAATCCCTTCCTTCTACATGGTTTTTACAATCTGCCCAGCTTCTTTTCTGGCAATTGTTGAGCCGTTTTGCATGGCTGTTGAGGCTTGATAAGGATGGTATAAGGTAGCTATTAGGTAGAGAAATTTCCTATGAATCTCCTTATACATGAATCAACAATTTTGAAATTAATTTTGTTTAATTTATTTTAAAGTTCAATTGCTACCAATTTCGGTTTCTGTTTCAGCTTGCTACTTGTCTATTGTGCTTGCCATTTTAAGTTTAATTTACTTGTGATTGATGTTATTTACTTTAATGCTCTTTTAGTTTCATGTTCCTTTAATTTCCCTTCTTATTCCATGTGAAGATGCCTTTATCTTTTTGTTGTTTATGCTCCATTCCTTTCCAGGCTAGCTTAGGTTCATGGTAGATTAAATTTAACTTCAGGTGATTTCCATGCTTGTTTTAATTCCTGTTTTGAAATTAAGCAACATTTAGGTAGTTCAAATTTTTAGTTAAGTTTAATTTCTTCCATTATGATCATTCAGTCCTTATACTTCCATTTAGCATGTTAAATTACTGTGTATTTTTATTATGTTACCTAGAGTAGGCCGAAAGCTTGTAAGTTCTCTTTTAGGTTTATTTCTATGCATATTTCATACCATTCATGCCCAGGCATACTTTTTTTTTTTTATGTCATTTAGGTTTTAATTGAAATTTAGTTTTTTCATGCATTAATAATTCATGTTTTCTTACCTTTTAATTTGTTGCAATTAACATTCTTGCTCTATATTAGATGTTAATTTAGAAGCCTTGCCCTTAGGTTATACGAGTTTTCCTTTTATAGTAACATTCATAATTGGTAGTAATTAAATTTTAATTCACTTGGTAATTTTTAGAGTTTAAGTTATTAAATTTTAGTTTTACAGTAAAATCCCATTCTCATCAAAACTAGATATGGCTTAGGTATTAGTTTCGGTATTTAGCTCTAGGTTAATCACAAATTCAATTCCTATGAAGATTCTTCATAATACTTGAACTTACTTTTTATATTAGTCCGAACTCTTGTGATTTAGGTTCGCACTGCTAAAGGGTAGCATAATCTCATCCTCAGTCGTGAAATGATATATTTCCCCAATGGCTCTCAGATGCTGATAGAATTCAAACGTGGTTGGTCTCTCCTTGGGCGTTGGCAAGACGCGGCTACAAGCAATTCTAAGAAATTGCATTAAATCAATATCAAAACCATTTCCCAACAAAGATTTATCAATGGCAGTTTGAAGAAGAGAAAGTGCTCGAAAGCTGTGTGATGCACTCCACTAAACTTCCACTGAAGCTTTCTGGCCACAAGGGTTGGTTTCTCACCAGTAATTCCAAAGTTGTAAATATCTGCTTCCGGGGTGGCTATTAGAGTTGTGGGATATTCAGGAGCAACATCTAAACTCCACATTCCCAGAAGTACTGATCAAGTGCGTGTCAATAGGCTTGCAAGACCAAAATCGGATAATTTGGGCTCAAAATCCCCATCCATGTAATTAGAGCTAATGTTTGTATAAATGAAGAATTATTCGGGGATTGCAGTTATGATGAAGCCATGCCAAACCTCGAGCTGCTAAGTCCATGTTCCTTACCTCAGCTTCTGCTGGATGTAACTTGTCATAAAGCGTCCCATTTTCTATCTACTTGTACTCCAAAAATCTCGCTTTCTTTGCTACAGAAACCTAATACGGCAACCAAGCTACTCCACCTGTGAATTAGATTCATACTTTAAACAGCGATCAACAAATTAAGAAGAAAGAAACTGCGTAGTGTCTGAATGAAATTGTTTATTCCTTTTACCAATGCCCAAAACTAGTATTCGTAAGTAGTACATTTTTAATTTATGGATTGATTTCATTGGAACAGACTGTTTTACATTTTTTTTTCTTACTTATCATCCGGGTCGGTGTTTTTTTTTTCGTGTTAAAAAAAAGAACTGGGTTGGTCTTTGATCATTGCCATTGGTCAATTGGTCAGAATTTCTAGTGTGAACGCACACCATTAATCAACTCATATAATGCTCTTTCTTTGTTTTTTTTTGACTCATCTTTTCTGTGCTACCCTTTTACATCTTTCACGCGCACTTTCTGTCGCAATTTTGGTTTTGTCCACAGGGAGCAAAGCAATTGGGTAGACTTACCAAAAATAATAATAATAATAATAATAATAATAAACAAAATAAATGCTTCACGCATTCTTGTATTCAAATGATAGACTCGCGTATTTTGTAAAATTTTATTTTTCTTGAATTCAGTTCTTACATTTATAATGTTGATATTAGATAGGTTGATTAATTGTAATAAAAAATTTAGATATTTTTAATTATAATTTAAAGACTTTTTACACCGTTTAGCCGTTCTCTCTCTGTCCGAGTTCAAGAAGATTGAATTCCTATTATCTGACTTGACACAAAAAAAAAAAAAAAAAAGTCAAAGACCAAAATTTTAAAAAATCTAATATGAAGGAATCCGAACTAAAAAAAAAATCGAAAACTAAAACAAATTAAACGCATCATGACCCAAATCGATAATGATATGAATCCAAGAATGATTCTATCTAAAATCCATAAAAATCAAATTATAATCTAAAAAAAATTCATACAATAAGTCTATGATTTTATTTTTTAAAATATACATAAATAAATAAATTATAAATATTTTTCTTAACTAAAAGTTTAAAATTTTTAAAATGTTAATATTGATAATTATTAAATAATTATATTAATAATGTGTTTAGCCAAAAACTTTATATTAATAATGTACCATTAACAAAATTAATGTAGATTGATGCTTAGATCAGTCGGCATGAAATTTTTGCTGACGTTTAGAGGTTGTGGGTTCAAAGGAATTCATTCATATTGCATAATATCCTTTTTAGTTAAATAAATAAAAAGGAAAAGAGATTAGAGGTAGATTAAGAAATTAATTATTACATTAAAAAGTATAAAAATATCTATAAAACTTATAAAATTTCACAATTATTCAAACTCGTTTAGGTCTGCTCAACTCAAACTGAATCCAAAATAATTCAAATTTGAAATAACTTGTATTTGAAATGATATGAATCCAAAATTATTGGAATCCAATCGGAACAAAAAATAAACCCAACTCGAAGATGGTGTCCAACTGTTTTGATCCCTACTATGTTCTTCTGGTGCTTGTCTAATATCCTGTATGAAGGGTGGTATGCATGCCAAAGCCAACCTTCCTGCTGGACTTTGTGTTTTTGAGTTCAGATAGAATATTTCTGATCTTTCTAAGATTGAATCTAGTATAGTCATGCTTGAGCATCGAGTTTCTTAACTTAGCCGAGTTCCAAGTCCTAATTCAACTCAATTATACCCCTAACAGAAAATATGAATTGGAAAAACCTTAAAAATAAAAATTCAAGAGACAAAATTTCAAAAAAAAATCCCTACATTAAGCCGACAATAGAATCACTTCATGGATAGTTTTGACGAGAAATGAAGGTGGGAATTGTTAAGGTAACAGCAAAAGTGTAACTTAGTGAAATGAAAGACAAAATTGATCATTGAGACACCAAAATCTCTCCTACAAGGGACTAAAATGTTGCACAGCTTTTAAGATCTTGCAACATTACCTATTAGAATGTATAACAGTAACAGCAGTTCTAAGTTAGTTTACTACCAGATTTTACTACCACATCTCTAATGGGCAGCCACTACCAGAATCAATAGATCTAACTACTTTATTTCTTTTTATAGATACAAACTTTTGAGCTGCAATCACACATGCATATAACATGACACAATCTATTTTACAGTGACTTATGGACATAAACCCAGTATTCCATAAATCATGGAACTTCTTAAACTAGGGACTTATCTGGCACTCGAGAGAGCTCTTTTTCAGCAAAATGAAGCAATCTTCTCAGTCTCAAAACCATATCACAGTGAAATGGCAGTGCAGTTCGCCTATCTAAGTATCCTGGACTGACTGTCATCCATGACAGAGCATGAAGCTCTGCTGCAACAGACTCCAAAATCAAATGGCTATCAATTTCAAAATCTCTAGCTTCAGAGCTGAGCGTCCTTCCTGCCTGCTTTGCAATTTCTCTGATTACTTTAGTATCTTGGGTAACCTTATGAACTCCATAATAATCAATGAGACTGACGGAAAGAACCGAAGGCCATTCCTCTTTTGTGTAATTTCTATAGTCTTTCCTCATAGTAGGTACAGCCTTTGAGACCACAAACCCAGTAGAAAGGGGGATTGCAGAGCCCTTGCTGTGAAGAAGATGAGCAAGTGGTGGTGATTCAGCAGTGAGACATGTTGGAAGCTGAAGAGGTGATGGAGGTAGGAAGCGCATGCTGGGAGATGGGATTAACATGTAAGAAGCAGATGTTGAACCAAGAGATTTTACAGGAGTGAACCCTTCTAGGTATCCTGATTGACCCATAACACTACCACCCTGAGTTCCTGGTACACAATGAAAGGGTCTAAGTAATAGGAAATATAACAAATAATACATATAAATCTCATTTTCACTTTTCTTAAATGTGAACATGAAACAAAAGAAAGGACTTGATGCTCAGTTCCAGGTTTGCTATAGTCTTTGGAACTTAGGTGGCACACACTGTTATAAGACGTTAGACCACTACCACTTTAATTACTCCATCCCTCAAAACAGCCAGTAGGGATATGATAGTTGAAGCTCATGGGAGGGCTGATCTGGGAAGGCTTGTCTATTTGATGCAATTTATTTATCATCCAACATAAAAGAATAACAGACTCATTAAGGATTTAATATCCAGGATCAGCTAAAAGTCAAAAGGGATGAAAAATAAGCATTAGCCGTGCATGATAAAATTGAAATGCATACAGCTCGATGAAAAATTCAGAAATCCAAGCACTGTTATGGGAGATATAGCCAAGACACAAAAAGGCAAAACCAAAGAGTCAAACTTTATGGGGATCAAGGGAAAATGTTCACTTTAATTTCAGTCAATTTGAAGTATTATGAATAGTCCGTCAAGAAAGAATTCTGTGAGCACTAAACTATTAATTGTGCTGACAGTGGCAGTGCACCTAGAGTAAGTTTCTAAGTTTTAAAAAATATGATGTGGACCTTTATGAATGTGGTGGTTGGATTGGTTCAAATCCAAATTTCTTTAACCTTGGCATCACATTAATTTATAAATTTTAAAAGAAAATCATAGATCATTGTCATTTTGCCTTATTTTTTCAGCTCTTTCTCCTAATGAAGTACTATTGAGTATAACTGAATGCAACTTTCTTTTACTTCCTCATCTCTATTTAATGAAGTACATCCATAAAAAGTCACAGATATTAATTTAATAGAGCCACAAAGAAAAGATTTTCCTCCCTTGAATTCACTCTGGTGTCATGACCAGTAAGAATTATTTCACCAGGTCAGAACAAACCGGCATTGTGAGCAGAGATTTAGGCTCCATTTGATAACGAGGAAAATGGCTTGTGTAAGTCATTTTGTGAATTTTCTCGTGTTAGGATGTCAAGGAAAATTTTGGTCAGACTGAAAATGAATTCCTTGTCAATGGAAGAAACACCCAAATATGGGGAAATTGCCTTTCCCTTATAAGATCCGGAAGACAATTTCCTAAACTCACTCATAAGGCCATAACAAATAGGTGACAACAAAACAACCTACAAATCCTCACAAACCAGTTGAACCACAATCCAACTCCGGTGACAACCATTGAAGTGACTGGCGACCACCACAGAAGCAACTGGCTAATCGTCCAAACCCTGACTTCCTTCAACTACTCCACAGTCTCTATCTCTCCCCGACTCTCCTTTTCTTCCTTTTCTTCAAAAATAAACAGCCACCAAAACTCCTTCCACTTTGAAGTCCAACCTCCACCAGTACGTTTTTCTTCACGGCTATGTAGAAAGCTCAGAAGCATCATAAAACCTTCTCCTCCTGAAGCTTCTCTCTCACTTGAAAGATCTCTCCCTCCTCCTAGATCTCCCTTTTCAAGATTCAATCTCCAAGCTAATCTTGTTAAAAGCTACCCTCCTTATCCCAAGGCTAACTACAACACACCACCAAAAAAGGAACAAGCCAACCTCTGGAAAACACTTCCAATTGAGCCCAAGAACAAAACAAAACGGCAAAATCCTTTTTTGTTCAAATATTGCTATTTGATCTTTCAATGTTTATTTTTACAGGTTTCTATGGATTTTAAATGGGTTTCATGTATTTTGAAGAATTTTGCTTGATTTGGGTTAAGATCATGATGAAATGTAGAGGATAATGGAAAATGGAAAAAATTGTTATGAAGATGACAAACTTGGCTATAGAGGATTTGGAGTTTGTTGGTCTTTCGAGTTGGAAAGAGGTTTAAACACGGAGATGAAAGGAAAAGGAAGAGAGAGGAAGAATGAAAATGATTTTCTATAAAACCATTTAAACAATGAAAATGACTTTTTTTGGAAAATACCTTCAATGAAAATGTTTTATTTTCTAGAAGTTTTCTAGAAAACAAACGAAGCCTTAGTCATGTTTGATCAGAATGGCACTTGTTACTTATTTAAGTGTCAACTATGACAAGATCTTGCACCCTTCAATAAAGAGTCAAATCATACCCTTAGTAAAAGATGGAGACAAAATCCAATACCAGTCTAGTCAACTCCTGTAGCCAAATTTAGAACCAGCAATCAGCAAGACATGGCTCCAGCCTATAAGTATTCATAGTGCCAGATCTGGATCCATCTCTGTAACAGGTGGTATCCAATGAAATCGACTCCAGATTTCGCAATTATTCTCCAGAAAATTTGTTGAACTAGGATTAGATCTAGTAGGTGCCAATCTAGTTATGCAATATTGAAAATGTAGGATCAGATGGCAACCTTCCATCTCCCCTTGACCACTTCACTCTCGTGATTTCTCTCCTCTTGGACATTGTTTTCCTCTTTCTGCCTCTCTGTCAGCACTCTTCCCAGCCCGTTCCTTTTTTTTTTTTTTTTTTTTTCATTAGTTTGCCTAGAAGTAGGTGTTGCCAACAAAGGGGTGGGTAAAATCCTGCAAGCTCTTGCATTCAGCCAATTTGCCAAATAAAGCTCCTCTTGTTTCTCAAAAAATAATTTTCGAAAAATGATTTTTGCATTTTTAGGTGTTTGCTTTGCAGAAAACCAACTGATCTATGAAAAATGCGATAATTTTTCTAGAACTTGTCTCCCTCTTTTCAAAAGAGAAAGACAATTTGCCGAAAAAAGCTATTTATGAAGACAATTACTTATCAATGTATTTAAGTATAATTTTACTTAAATTGGACTTTGTACATGATTTTTTTTAAAATCAAACTTAATTTGATCCAACCCAAAATATTATTATATTAATAAATAATATTTTTATTTTACTTTACTTAAAAAATAAATATTAATATTATAATTTTTTAATATTTTAATTTTAAATATTTTATAGTTCTACTTAAGTAAGATTTTGAATATAATATTTTAAACTTGAACTTGATTTGATTCGACTTGAAATATTATTATACTAATAAAAATATTTTATTTAATTTTAATTAAAAAATAAAATATTAACATTAAAAGTCTTTTAATATTTCAATTTAAAATTTTTTATTTTGTATATTATTAAACATAAATCCTTTTAATATTCAATAATAAATAGTATAATATTATTATTTTATCAATAAATAATAAAATATATAATATTATTTTATTATTTTAATAATCAATGTTAAATAATATAATAATAACATGAATATTTTTAATAATTTCTTTTTTTTAGTTTAAAAGATATAATTTGATATTTTATTTATTAAGATATTTATATTACTATATTAATAATAAAATATAAATAAAAATTTTTTTGTTATAATTTAATAATAAATACTTCAATATAAAATATAAATATTTTAATATTAACAAAAATAATATTTTAAGAATAGTAATGCTATTTTAAATATTTTAAAATATTAATATAAAGAAATATAAATAATTTTATTTTAAATATTTTTTATATTAATATAATATTTTAATATTAAATATTATTAAAATATAATTATTCTTGAATAATAATAATTTTAATAATAAATAATTTCAATCTACTTTAATAATAAATAATATTTAATAATTATATTAATATTATACCACAAGAAATAAATTTTTCAAAAAACATCCAAATAATAAAAAATATTTTTTATTAACTCATCCAAATAACATAAACTCTCAAATTTTTCAGAAAATATATTTTCTAGAAAACATTTTTTAAAAATAATTTTATGTGAAACAAATGGTACCTAAGACTCCACATCATGTTTTTCATAATTAAAATTTGACACTTCAGCACCACATCAGCACACTCAGTTATTTAGTATTAACAAAGATACCAATTTCTTGATTGCAAGTTACATGACAATAAGAGGACTTGAATGAAGAAATTATTTGGGAGAGACTATGGCAAACATTTGACAGTAGGACAGGAAACCCCATTATAATTAACCAAACAACCCAATGTAGTCATGTTGTTCCAAGCATCCAATTTTTCAACTAGAGTGCCATATGTTAAATGGAAATAAAAACAGTTAAAGCATCATTTATATTATGAAAAAGAAAATTAATCAAAAGAGAGACTAATAGCTCACCAGGAGACAGTGAATCTGCTTGGAACACTAGATGTAAAGAATGGTCAACTGAAACTGAAACAAAACTGATACTCTGCACCCACTGAAGCAATCCCCTAGAGTTGTCAACTAATGTTTGTCCACTTACAAGCTGCTTTCTCGTGACCGGTTGTCCTAAACCACCTTTCATAAAGCCAGCCTTTGCGTGCGGGCTGTACAATGGACTAGGTGAGGAAGGAAGTGTTCTCTCTTGAATCAAACCCATGTCCTGCTGCTCTAATGAAGTTCCATTTGTGCTAGCAGGCATGCCATCAGGAACAGATCTGCGCAACTGTAGTGGCCATTTCTTCACCTCAGATCCACCAACTGAATAGATGGCTTTTTGCCACTCTATAGTCACAGTGCACAAGAAAAAAAAAAAAAAACACAGCATTAATCCGTAGTAAACAGAAGCAAACAAAATGGTAGACTTTAGTATACTGTTTCCTTGAAAAAGCTTGTGACTAGTAGGCTAAACAGATTATAATTGCAAGTTTAAAACAATATACAAAGACAAGCAGAATTATCAATTCAGAAGCAAATAATGCACAACTTAGACTATTCATTCAATAATACTACAGAAGGCAGCTTGTAATTGTTATAGATGGCCAAAACTGCAACAAGGTTATAAGCAGCAACTTTCTGGCCATGAGAGGAAAAATAAAATATAAACTGTAAAAGAATGACCCAAACCGATATACCTTGGTATTCAAGCTCATATAAATTTCCAACACGTGTGATTACAAAGTCTCTAGGCTTGACAACACCAGTATCAGAAGAGGTGCATGTCTGAAGCATTTGACAACCTTGCTGCAGAACTTGTACAAAAAGGCATTGTAGACCTTTTGTGTCCTGTCTACTGCTAATTCCCCCAAAAGGGAATATGTTGCAGTCAAGCAATTCCCCCCTTGCATCCGTCCAGATGCATACCAGCCACCGCCAATCCTCCGTCCATCCATAGCAACAATGTAAGCTTGGAGTCTTTTGATTACTAGAACTAAGACCATCAGGCGCTAATCCATCAAGCTGAGAGCCTGAGCCAGGATCAATACTTCCTGTTGAATTTGCAGTCTGCATGAAGCCTCCACTACTTTCCTCTGACACTATCTTTGAAGTTTCAGAAGTTGAATTACCAAAAGCTGTAGCTGAAACTCCATGATCCACAGAACCAGACTCTGCAAGAATAAAAAGTGGTTCAAACATGTAGCGAACTTCTTCTGGATAGAAGAAATCCCCATTTCTGTTTGGATCACAACTTAATCCTCCTGTCCTTGTTTGCCATGAATTTTCCCAAGCACCACCCCTCAAGCTGGAATCAATTTCACCCTCTCTAGGAAGAGAAGACCCTGAGATTCGAGAACCAACACAGTCCTTCCACATTCCTGGAATAGATGTCATATGATTTAAGACGGAATGAGATCTACTAGATAATGATGATGACAGGACTGTATCATTCATGGATCCCCGCGAAATTCGCCGGGCTTTGTTGTATACAGTGAAAGCTGTCTCCTTAAGAATGACAAGTTCATTAAAAGGTGGGCTTGTAACCCTAAAAATGGTATCCACGGTCACAATCTGTAGAACCAATTTAGGAACACTAAACCCTGAAACTACTGGAATATTTGATATTGATGTTTCATCCGCAGCTACTGAGCTGCTTAATGCCTTCCCCACCTGACCGTGCAGTATAGATCTCATATCTCTATCTGAGGGCAGAATAATTGATCCAACAGCAACAGAAGATTCAACTACCGTTTTTAGGACTGCGGTAGGCTCAGGGAAGGGACACACCACGTATATTACCTAAATACAAGAAACCAACACAATAGGTAATGACAAACCAGTTTGCCACGTTAAGCAATTCTAAAGCATGTTTACGAGGCAAAAGTAAAACACAGAAGGTCAAGCAATACAAAAAGAACTATTCTTAAGGGTGCATTTCACATTTAATTAAACAAATTATCTTAATTTACTTATTACAGACTAAGATAATAATAGTATATAATGTCAATTCCTCACAAATACAACTCCCTCTCTAAAAGCATTGGCATCTATGTTAATCCCACTAACAGAAGTAGATAAACTTCTATGTCAAACTTTCCATTGTACCCTTAAATTCATAACAAGCTACTCCTACAAGATTAAAAAAAAAGTTATAATACTTGGTGAAAACGTAAAATCATTGCAGCCAACATATTTTGGAGATTTGGTGCTTTTCAATTATGAATCAACAAACACCAATTGAAAATGTATTCTAAATCCTCCAACCTTATAATAACTGTGTAAATAACTTCAACATAATTCAATGCCATAAAAATGCTTATAAAAGGGAAAAAAAAATCGATAACAAGAAGGACCTTTCCCAATACATGCACCATCAGGTAAAGGACAACCAAGCTATAGGTCTATTCTAGAAACCAACCATGTTTGCAGACCATATTTATACTCTAAAAAAATAACAAGGAATGCTGACAAAAAGCAGATAGTTTTAGAGAAAATGTTTCCAATTGCAGCATATAATATTGAATGAACAATATATATATATATATATATATATATATTATAAGAGGAACAAAAATCATGCACTTCACAAAGTAGAACAAATATTGACTGTAAAGAAGATCTTAACAAGTAGAAAACTATAAACCAATAGATAATACACAAAAGTATGATATAAGGTAACTGAAATCAATAGTCGAGTCTAAAATAATGAATTTGTCACATTCCATGTTGATAAATAATAAAACACCAGAAGAAAAAGAGCAGAATTTGCTTTTCCCCTTTGTGCTAAGGTGAATATGGCCCAACCATCATCAAACAAGAAGAGAGAGAGAACCACTTAAGTAAAATACATACGTGGAACATCCTACTTACCAAGCAAGGGCCACTTATTCCTTCCTTTTGGTTTGTGGACAAATATTGGCCAACTTTCAAAGCTTTAAGTTTCTTAGAAAGAGACTTGAGATAGCAACCCAGGTCCCAACCATTTGACAGAGAGAGAAAATAATCACTTATTGATCCCAAGAGAGATGCGTTACTGCTTTCTATCTTCATTGATTGGGGGCAATCAAGTAGGACAAAGCCAGAAGAAGGCCATTTTCCTGAGTCTATCTCCATTTGGTTTCCCAAACTCTGAGGTGAGTGAGTTCCCAGTTTGCATGTCTCATATACTAGCAAAAATAAAATATGATCAAAGGATCAAATAATTATGATTTTACTTTAAAAATATAAAATGATAACTAGAACAGGAAACAAAAACTATTAGCAATTGACTTCAATGTGTTCCCTAGTGTTCATAGGACAGAAGTTACCATCACTACAAACATGAGTTTTGAGCACAACCAGATGCTGTAAGTTCTAAAAAGTCAATAACACTTGAAGAAAAAAAAGAGCTAACAATGAAGACATCTTTGGTAAAAGATAATTCTATTGAGATCAAGGACAGGGCTCAGAAGATTCAACTCCCTTAAAGATGTGTTCATAAAAAGGAGAGATGGTTGGCATCTCCCCTGACAGGGATGGGAACAGACAGCCTTTGCGCTTTCCTGTTATCAACTCCCTTAAAGACAAAAGGATCAAAATATCCGACATATCAAATTGACACTCTTCTGGTTAACAGATCAGCACAACTCCAAAACCACTCATTTTTTACAATCGAGAATTATGCGGGTTATGCTTCCCTACATAGTCCCTGTCAGGTTGACAAATCCATACTGAAAGAAACATATAAACTTTCTTTCACTCTAGGCGCATACCAAAGTACAATACTCAAGCTAAATTGAATTATTGAGCTACCTGCATATTCAATTGAAAGAATTCAAACTCAAGAAAATAAATTAACAACAACAACAAACTAAACCTTATATGCCATAACTTTAGGGTCGGCTATATGAAAGGCTAAAAAGAAAATCATGTTAGCTCATAGTTATGAATCTTATTGCACCATTCATTTCTATAAAAAACAACATTTTCATCTACTTCCTTAACCCTCATTCCATTTCTTACCACACATCCTAAACTCAAGAAAATAAATAATGCATAAAAATCCCATACTCACCAGTTCCTAGTTGTTGAAAAAAATCAGCAGCAGCAGAAGTAAGGGGATCAATATCTGGGCATATAACAGAATAATTTATCTGCAATTTTTTTTAGAGCCAAACGTTCAGATTAGCAACAGAAAGCAATTTCTAAAATCACATCAACAGAGAAATAAAAAGTCATCGTTTTAGCTACAGCAAGCCATGTGTTGAATCTTACAGGTTTTGGTAGAGCATATGGCTCAAAAGGAGCCTTTTCCCAAAGCTGCAAAGAGTTTGCCGAAGTCCTAAGCCAATCATCCTGGTACCTACAAGAAAAGTCATCATTTGCATTTACATGTTCATATGTCATAACTTATAGAGCTAGCTGCAAAGACTGACTAATGTGTGAATTCATTTAATTGAAATATGGCCTACTTGGCTTACCTCTACACAATATATTTTTGTTCACATGCGATTAACTGTTCAAATTACCAATTGCAAGCCATATTATGCTATGCATGTAATTTACATTGTAAAGCAATAAGTTATATATCTCAAAAAATTAAACTGTTATACTCTAATCTTAACTGATATCTTATTGTAACACGTTTCTACACTGTTTATTCCCCTTCGGCAGCCTAATTGTATCAACTTAATGGATCCTTAAAGATTTCCATATTCAATACTCCTTAACTTTCTCTTTCCTGTTTCACAAATAAAGTTTCGTGCAACCTCCAGATAGTAAAGTTAACACCTGTCTATAAAGTATCCCACAACCTTTGAATACAAGACTAAAAGTAAGTGCAGATAACATGGAGTCAAAGAGAAATTTTCACCCCCAATATCCAACAATCCACCCTTCTTTTAATGGTCTAAATAACATGTAGTCATTACATTGTTTCTTTCATTTAGGGAGGCGGGGGGTAGGGGTGAGAGACAGAGAGAGAGAAGACCATGACTCCATGGATTAATACCATCAGATTATATACATATATACAACCTTTTGGAAATTAAAATATGAAGAACTTTTCAGAGTCATCTAGGACTGATTTAGCCTCCAATTCTACTAGCAATGCAAAGGACTGCTTGAATTGTTGATTAACATTTGCTAACATAAAAAGCTATGATAAAAATAAATAATCTAAACTTAATTGCCTGATTATGATTATCACAAATTTCTTTGCAAGAGAAACTGTTTCAAACAGAATATACATTCTAGGGCATAAAGAGCCTCCTTAAAATTGAATCTCATTCATAGAAATAGTTCAAGCCAATGAATTTGTAACAGCATTTATCATCATGCTCTTTTTAGACTCAATGGTCTAACTATAATTGTTGAGAATTTCTTTGCACAAGAAAACATTTCAAAGGGATTTAGATTCTAGGTCATGAAGAGCCTCCCTAAAAGTGAATCTCATTCATATGAATAGTTCAAGCGTGCAAATGAATTTTTATCACATTTATCATCATTGTCTTTGTGGAACAAATATTCGTTTGGGGTATTCCTCATTATCTTAAGCAGAAAGCCAAAAAAACCAGACGCAGTTTAATCAAAGGGCCCCATGTCTACATTCCACATAATTCGAAGAGCAGTCCTGCATGGGTGATGTATCAAAGAACAAAACACACTTTTGAGCCATCGCAAATTACTTAAGCCCTTAGGTTTAAAAGGAAAGCAAAATGTGTACTTTGCTTTGTCAAATGTCTCGTAAAAGTTATTTTAGTTAGTAATTGAGGCATAGACAACAAGTGTGGTGCTGTGAGAAAATCCAAATATTTTTGTTAGGCCATTTGCTATTGACTTAAGTAAACAAATTGAGAAGTGTCTTAATGAGAAAGTTATATCACTAACAAATGAAGAACACTTACCCAACAAGTATTGCAGGTGATGGGAGAACAAAAAGCGTTGGTCTTAGCCGGCTGCACTGCTGTTGCTCTGACTCAGAACCAGAGGTTTCTTGGTTCAATCTCCTTTGGCTGGTCTCATCAACTTTACCTCCATCTATTGCACCAGTCAGTGCATCAATTGAGAAACCCTTTTGGTGTGTCAATTTCTTCAAGAGTCTCATAAATGTAGTGCAATAACGTGTAAACATACCTTTTAGGACAGATGATCCACCAACAGAAGTTTGAGTTGGACTCATTGCTTCTCCCACGGAGAGAGTTACAGTACTTGAAGAATCTCGGCATTCACTTATATTGGACTCTGTAGATGATCCATCAGCAGAGACTCCAACATCACCTGATTGACCACGGCCTTTGCACCAGTCAGTGACAGACAAAGGACCATCCAAACTGCCAAATGCAGATTTTAAGGCTGATTTTATGTCAGAGTGCAGCAAACTGATTACGGAAGAAGCATGAATCTGAAAGAAAATATTCTTTGCATAAGGATCATTATATGATAAAATGTTAAAGTTTTCCGGTCCATTAAATCCACACAAAAATGGTCAGACAGTATAAAGTAATAGATTTCAATATTATTTAACTTGATAACTCTTAATGATATCACAAGGAATTCACTCCTAATTGTTATAGGACCCATAGATATTAGTCTAATTAGCAATCTGGATGATGAAGAAAAGCTCACATTAGCAAAAAGTGGATCTACCAACTCCACACCAGCAATGTCCAGGGAATGGCAAGAAGCCAAAGTCCCTCCACAACCTGCATGGACCATGGAAGGCCCACAACAAAAGCCTCGTCTCCAATGCTCTTGTAATGCAAGCCAACTGTAAGGACCATCGCCACCATCAGCATCCAGCGCAAAATCAACAAAGGAAGTAGCTTGTTGGACGAGTAACACAATGCCATCAAGAAGCTCCTGAAGCGGTTGCCTTTGCCCATAAGAGAGCATACTTTCCTCATTAAACGAATTATGGGATAAGGATGGACTAGCTTCAATACTTGGTGAAGAAGCAGGCTTTGAAACTTTTGGAACTCCAACAGTGCGCCATACACCAACAGGAGCATTAAGGTGCCCATCTAGCATTCCTCCATCAATATCACCAGCAATTCTGGCAGGTATAGATTCATTCTTCTTCACCTCATACCGGCTAGATAGATTGTCTGTCATGGTACTAGGGTCACTAGGAAGCTGGTTTAAAACGGAAGTTGCTGTAGGCCTACTCAAGCTAATAGTTGCAGGGCTAGTGGGAGATAAAAGTAAGTGTCGCATCCTTAACATGGAAGCTTGGAACAGAGCACATTCCACTTCAGTTGCAAGCACAGTCTTCATAGATGGGAGGATATGCTCTCTGCCAAATATGCCTTGTGTCATTTTCCTGTCTGCAGACTTAAATGAATTGATTGAATTAAAATTAGCAAACTGAGATGTTCCTGACACCTCATTTGTCGCACTGCTATCATTATGTGTTAGCAGCCTCCTGTCATATCTCTCTTTCCTGGTCTCCACATAAGTGTAATATTTCTTCAGTTGGAGCATGGCATTTGAATCATGCCCTCCAGGTTTGGCTTTCAGATTCATAGGCACGCCAGTCTTCTCATCCAATCCATCAAAGCAAGGAGAAGAGGGTGGTGTTGCAGCATATATGTAATTGTTTGGGCTTGAATTAGAACTCTCCACTTTACGAGAGTTTGGAAGATATGGGTTTCTGAAAATTGATGAGGAATCACTTGCAGGAGTTTCTACTGCTCCATATTCTGCTGCAAAAGTCATCAGTGCTTCAGCTTTCATTAAATGATCAAACTCACCAGTGGAAGAAACTGGAGTGTGGTTTGATGGACCAGACAACAAAGCACTGCTTGTGACCTCTTGACTTTTGCTCAACCACTCTTCTGTGGCAACTGGAGGAGGTTGATTAAAGCTATCAAAGGAAGGAAGACCTTCAGGCAAAAGCATCTGATCAATTACCCCAACAGGACTTCTTCCTAAATCTCCACAATCTGGAACAGCAAACATAATAGCCGATGATTCTGCAGTTCCTGGGGGCTTCAGAAAAGAAAGATCATGATGAGATCAATTATAGCTTAATCATGTCAAGGATAAAAGATGTTAATGACAAGACTAAATGCAGGCCAACACCTATAACTTCAAATACTTAGCTAAGAAACAGTAGTTTAAGAAAAAAAAATGCATTCACAAAGTTTACTCAAAAAATAACTTCTCATGCTATCCAGTTGACATGCACTGCTTGAAGCCTTGACCCAAACTACTCAACAAATGTATATGAATTCTAAACAATATACAGCATTTAAAAACCTCCCTTCTCTATACCAAGAGACTTTAAGCCGAAAATAGTATAAACATTTAAGAAAATGCAGTATTTTATGATAGAATCTATGGAAAGATGAGAAATTACCTCCCCAAATGGCAGAACATCATTTTCAAAGAAGTCACCAAAATCTCCGAATTCAGAGAGAAGAGATTGGATATCCATAACAATTCCTCTGTCATCATCATCCCAATCCCAATTGGATCCAATTTGATCATTTCCAATGCCAGTAATTGCTGACTTGTTAACTTCCATGGAACCAATATTAGACTTGTAAGCATCTTGAGATGAAGCATTCATAACTGCTTGACCATATGACTCTGTAATCCCAATTCGAGGACGCTTGGAACCCTACACAGATATTTCAACTAGTAATTTCAGTGAACCCACAATATTATATTAATTTTAAAAGAGTGAAACTACGGACATGTTATTAACTTTTAATTCAAAGAGTCAAAATGGTTTCACATTCAAATGAAATACAAAAGTCTGTCATTTTTGGAGTAAATGCAAAAGTATGCAAGGAAAGGAACCCATTCCAGTCCCCCATACAAGCAGTAGAAAATAGATGAAGATGTTACCATTGAGGAGAAAATCTAAACCCTACTTTTTGGGCTTTATATAGTAACAATCAACTCTGAAGAACATTGCAGTACTTTCCATCCAAATGGATAACTTACCAGTTGGAAACCAGATGATGGACAGAGAAGAGGAGTTATGATTTTTAGGCTTTGCTTGGTAGGAAGGATGGAAAGAGGTGAGGATGGAAAATTTGTTAATCTAATGATTGAGCTATTAAGTAGGAAAGTGGTTATGAATTTTAACCATTGGATTAACAAGTTTTCCATCCTTACCCCATTCTATCCTTCCTGCGAAGCCAAGCCTTACTGATCAGACACCATTTATGATATGACAAAACAAATAAAAGAGTCAATTCCAAACCAAGCTACTTAAATAAACCGCATACAACCCTGTGTTTAAAAATTGAATGCACAAACATAGGCTATTTACATGTTTCTGCAGACCTCTCTTTTACTGAGTTTAAAAAGTACACAATAACACAAGAACATGCAAACACCGTGCATCTTCAGTGGATATTTTATGGTTGCATGCATGATACCCTTCTATCCAAAATTGATACAAGTGTCTGCATTCATCAACAGTACAAACAATTAAGACAAAAAGTAACTAAAAAAAGTAGATAAAAGAGAAACCAGTTTGAGGCAATCAGTCTCCATCTGATCATTAGAAGATAAGCCAGACTGTCTACACGAAGAATCTGCATCTGCCTCCAGGTCATGAGCTCCTGTGGTCACACTTTCACTGGAACTACTACTTACGGAACTTATGCTGCTATCATTACTATTGCTGCTGCTGTTGAAACCATGCTTTGTATGTACTCCACTGAATTCAACCCACGAATTTTCTATGGAATCTATATTTCCACCACTGCAAAATTAATAACAGGTTAAAAAAGAGAAAGAGGATTCAGGGGACTAACTCTGGATGTTAAAATAGTTACATAATTGCTTGCAACCAAGATCAACTGTGGTTCACGTATTATTACTCATTCGGGATAATGATTCACCTTAACACTAAAATAGTCAGGTCTGGATGTTTTGTTACAAATGCATTTTACATAGGTGTGCTAGCAAGTCCCTTCAAGTAGACCTTAGGGAAAAAATGCAGCATCCACTGCATTCATCTATCATATTGCAAGGAAAATGGAAATGAATCAGAGAATTTTTCTTTCTCATAGCTAAACTAGCTTATGCATCCATAAAACAGTTACTTACAAAAAAAAAAAATTGTTTTTCAATTGTGTGGTATAAAGTGAAAAATAGATCACTCATGATTGCCAGGTAGCCCTACTTCCATGCATATGTTCCTTCTCCCACTAAAACAAGTGAAATTTACAGCATGAGTCCCGCCTGCTTATCCATGTTATAACTGACATATTCCTGGAAGCAGCCAACATTAAAATAGAGGCACCCAGATTCTAATGTTGCCACACAAAATAGGAAGCTGCTGGTTGTTTCTTATATTTGTTCAATTGTGCTATTATGTTTGTGGCTTACCTTCATTTGTCTCAAAATTGATATTGAATTTGAATAGAGCAGGTATCAAGGAACTTTTGTGCGTCTATTAATTTCTTTATTTAGAACAGCCATTCCATGGGTTGTTTACAAGGCTCATTTGCTTTGGTTGTGAATTCATTGGTATGCAGTTCTTATGGTTAAATACTTAAATGAATACCACAAGGCAATCCATGAAAGTTGATAAACAAAAAAAAGAACAAGAGAGTGGGAAGAAAGAGGGACAGAGAGGGAGAGAGAGGGAGAGAACTAACCAATGCCTAAAAAAAGATGAACCAGCCAATGAAGGTCCTATCCAATTTTGCAACCAAAATCTGCAAGTTAACATATACTGACTCAGAAGATATAGCAGTAAAAGGAGCTACAACTAGCTAAAGACCAAGCAAAATCTTAGCATGGACCTAGAACTAGAAGAGTATCATTAACAATTACCAATACCAAAGATCAATCAACTAGGTTGCTTACCTAAACAAAACAGGTATATGCTTTGGCAAATGTGTCACACAAATAAGTTTTGGAGAGAGGAAAAGGAAGTTAACATAAGAGGGCAAGGAAGTAGTATAGTCATTTTCATTAGTCCATCTTTAAAAAGATCCTTAACCATCGAACACTAGAAATTTCTTAAAGAATGCTGCTTTATATTTAACAAAATCACTAGATACCACCAACTTGAACAAATTGGCCTTGCAAGTTTATAATCCAGATCAATGCATACAAATAAACATTGGCACGAATAAAATTACCACAGAATTCAAACACACCTTCTCATAGAGGATCTAGCAAAGGATGTTTGCAAGACTGGGACAAGTACAGCCTCAGATGGACAGATAAATGTTTTCTCATGTACTGATAAGAGATCTAGTGATCCCTTCTGATCACCTCTTCCCGCTACAGAAGCTTCAGTAGAATGATGCTTGGGTAAATTCCTGATAAAATTGGAGTTTCGATTTAATGCCTTGTCACTTCCAGATTTAGAGCAACCAAGACAAACTTTAACATAGCAGTTGTGGGCCCTCAATTGGCAACCAGAACTTTGGGAAGTATGAAATGGTAGACCGATAAAAGCATTAGAGTTCCTAATTTTTCCAGAGCTGCTGAAAAAGAAGAAATTTAACAGCAGAAAGAAAATATTAATCCAAGCACTATCACCATGGGGAATGAGTTAGTAGCATATAAACAAAAGAAGAAGGGAACAGTGCAAAAATACAAATTAACAGATTGCAAACAAAGTCCACCTGAAGTATACTTGCTTGACAAGATCATTTGGACAACTTCCTGTGAGCCTACCACACATTCCATGTGGGGAAATTATTACTGCAGCCAAACATTAAAGTAAAACACAATTACAAAGCTTGTTGATGCAGCAAAGGTTGCATAACTGCCATTTATAATCAGTTTGATGTAATAAATAACCTAGAATTCTAAAAAGCAGGAAACTTGACAGATTATACAAGACAGTAATGTCAGTTTATTGGCTTGATAATACATTTACCCTCAACATGACCATCTCTCTCTCTCTCTCTCTCTCTCTCTCTCTCTCTCTCCCTCTCACACACACACACACACACAAAAACACAAGCAGAAACCTCTTCAAAATCATTTTGAAGAACTAGAATCCCAAAGGGCAACTAGACAAACCAGGAAGCACGTAATTGGAATTATTAGAAGAATGATCTAACACTTGTTCTATATCACCAGTTGAAAGCACCCGGATATGCCTGAAAATAGAATTAAAATAGGTATCAAAGTTAGCATATTAGAGGGAAAAATCATAAAGCAACCCAAATGCAAACTGCTAGAAAACTAAGATGTGAAGCTTCACGTACTTTGACGATATTATAGCATGTACAAAAAGTGCTTCTTCCGTAGCAGCAAAGATGAACTCAATTGTAGGCTGTGCTCTCCTGCAAAACAACAATAAAGTATTATTCCAAAAGGGGAAAATAGCCAGAAGCAAAATACAACTAGCTACATAGGTTATTATACAAAATTTTGCAGCTTTTCCATTGCTTCTATCTCTATTTTCTTTTTTTTTTTTTTAATCCTGGCAATGGAGGCAACAAAGGGGTTGAAGAGAGGACAAAAAGGAGAGGAAAAGAAAAGGAGTAGAAGGTCAATAACATATATTGAAGGAAGGTGATCGGACAAGAAAGAACAACGAAAAGAAACATCCAATTGCATGGTGACAGTGATTAAGTAGTTCCCCCTACTGTGTCTCTGAAAATTCTCCCAGCAAGCATTTGAGATGGATACCCACATATCAACATTCCAAACAAACAAATTAATTCAAGAATCAAAACAGAGCAGACTTGACGTATAACACTCCTAATGAGGCACAGAAGTACACTGTAAGAAAAGTTTAAAAAATTATAAGAAAAAGAGGCTAACATTAATACAAAGATTAAGGCCTAGTTTGACATTGTGATTGATATTGAAAACTGTAGTGCAAAAATGCTGCAACTGAAGGCAAAATCAATGCAATTGCAAAAGCATCAACTTGCTTCCGCTACTGAGAGTAAAAGCCATCAGGAATTTTTACCGTAAATTTACCCTTCTTTGCCATTGTGTTTTGTCCAAATTCAGTGATTGTAATCAATGCAACTCCAATCAGAATGCCATATAGCCTCAATGATTATGGCAACAGTTCAAGGACTCAACCAAAAAAAAAAAAAGTTCATATAAACTAGAATACATGAAAATTATACAAATCATCCTTAAACTTTAAGCCCTTTAACCAAAATCTCTCAAAAGTTTCAATTTGAACAAATGCCAAGTCATATGAGATTTTTCCACATCATCACCACACATTTTCAATTGCTAACAATTAAATCCTTCCATCACAAGGCTGCTGAGAGAGGTACTAAAATAGCCACATAAGCTACCAAGAAAAATGCCAAGTCATATGAGATTTTTCCACATCATCACCACACCACATAAATACACATGTCAAAATTTTAGTGGATTTGTAATGCCACATAATTGGTGACCTATTCCAAGCCAAATTTGGCTTCTTCAAAGAAAATTGCAATTTTTGTCACACTTAAATGCAGGTCCCATCTACCTACACTATAATTTGCGTTGGAAATGCAAAAGCATGCTCAACAATAGAATAACCCTACTTTATCTTTTTATATTTCATCTCCGTTTTTCTTTGTTTTATTTTATTTCTCTTTCACTTTACTCTGTTCATCTCTTTGAAGACCCTCTTCCTCTCTTGGTTTTTATATCAGTTGAGCCCGCTTCCTCTTCCTCTCATTGGTGGCGACAGCATTCCTAAGCTTGGTGGTGCATAGGAAAGAGTATCCCCAGGAAAAGGAAGCATTCTAGGTTGTGGTAGAGGTGGAGTAAACACCAGAGGCTATGAAGATGCCATGGCCACCAAGGCAGTCAATACTAAGACAAGGCTACAATGAGACTCCACAAGAAAAGAAGGACCATCAACTCTCATGAAGAAACCACTTTGCCATCAAGGGGTGAGGAAAAAATCAAGAAAACTGCCATGAAACCATAGTGTTTAGTTTGGTTCAGATCAATTTTTTTCTTATTCATTTCAGTTTAAGTTCGGATTTTAAATCTTTCTATTTGGTTTGGATTAGATTTCCGATCGGAAAGTAAAAAAACAAAAAATATCTTAACCAAACCAAAGTATATATTTTGATTAATTTATATATATATATATTAAATTTTATAAAATAAAAGTAATTATTTTATATCTAAATCTATTTAAATATATTAAAAATTATATTAAAATAATATCAAAATTTTTTTAAAAAATTTAAATTTTAAAATCCAATGAACTGAACCGATAAAATTTGGTTCAGATCAAATCAGTTTCAAAAGAAATCCGATTCAGATTTGGATTAGTTTTTAAAAATTCATAACACTATACATTAACAGAAATAACCGAATCGAACCATTATCACCCAACACAAGAATAGGTCATTGGTGTAGCAGCCTCACGTTCCTTATTGGTGTTAAAAGCTTTTATTTTCCTTTTTCCAAGGGTAGCTCAAGAAACTCTTTGACACTTTCCAGGAACAAAATCCATTTGATGATTGAAGGCCATGAATTCACCCAATAGCTGGCAGCAATCTTGGTTAGGAGTTTGTAGATGTAATAGAAGGAAAGAAATAGATGCAAAGAGAGGGTCGAGAGAAATGAAAGGAGAAAGAGTAAAAGACGGAAAAAGAAAGAAGGTTAGGAACAAAATGAACTTGATACACTATTGCGATTGATGTAATGACAAAAAGGAAGATAATAAATAGAGTGAGGTTGTCAATTTCATAAGAAAGGTAGAGTGAGAGAGATCAAAGAAGTCTCTCGCAATTACAAGGAAAAATAATAAAAAAAATTAACTTTTTACCAAAAAAGACATGGCCGAAAAAAACCATTTAAATTTTGATCCATGGAAGACATGGTATCTAATATGGCAACTTATAGGGTCATTTTAACAATAGCCTTAATAAACAAAGCTTTATTAATAAAAGAAAATAGCCAAAAATAACCATTCAAATATTGATGCGGTATCTGATGTGGGTAATAGCACACTTACCAAAGGGCTTGATTGTTTGCAATCAAATTTTGGGTCATATGGTTGTTCAAATTGCAAGTTCTGGGAGATTTAAAAGACTTAAAATTTGGAGACAGTTTGTGTAATTTTCCAAAAATTACTGTAAACAAAGTAGTAAAGGTTAATAATCACCCAAAATGAAGGCAACTATAAGTTCTACAATATATAATACCAATAGTTAAGTTTAGTGACACAAGTTAAGAGATAACAACTCCAATTACCGGTGCTTATAGGAACTAATTAAGATTAGTTAAATATTTTAGAAAATCATCTTCCATTTAAAGCACTATTCTCACCAAATTCAAGAAGAGACAATACATTGATTACGAAATTCTTTCTATAAATATCACCTAAACATGTGCATTCCCATTCATAAAAACCAATTTTAAGCAAAAAAAAAATTATCTATTAAAATAAGAATAAATATATCATTTTGCTTTCATATAAATTAGGACATGATTCCTCCATCTTTTTAAACTTCATGTAAACTTCCCCTTGATCTATTTTTTCTCTCTTCTAAATTAACTATACATTTAGGCTCCATTGAGCTTGATGTTTTTTATACTTGTTTTTTGCTATTAGGTTTTAGCTTTTTGAAAAATTTCTATAAAGCAAAAGCTAAAGATAAAAGCAATATCATAATTGATTTTAAATGTATAAACAACTCAAGTGTGACACCAATTATAAAATAATTGGTCAATATTAAAGTAGACTCATGCATTTTGTCTAAAACAATTTACATATTTTGTGTATGATCCTTCAAAAATTTTATTTGCTTTTGTATTTTAACTCGCTTTTTACTCTTTGCTTTTACTCTTTGCTTCCAAAGAAAATAGCAAAAGCACCAACAAAACAAAGCCTTAGTGTTCCTACTTTTTCTCCCACTTACAAATTAAGATAACACAACACTTGAAACTATAACATTTCATCTCCTTCAAAGTTATTTTTTTATTTTTTTATTTTTTCACCCATTTAGCGGATGGGCAAAGGACTAGTGCATAGATTAATGGATAACAATATTTCAAGGATCAAACAAAAGAAAGATTGAATAAACTAGATAATTTCAAGAAAACAACAAGGACCATATTGGACTTTTTTATCAAATAGAGTCACAAACCAAACTCCTCAGAATTGTGTTAATCCATGAAGTCAAAAATCTCTATCAGCAATCTTTCCAAGTAAGGACTTCTATTCAAGGTCCCAAGAGATCCTTTTATATGTAAGGGATCATCCGCCCAACATTTTGTATTCAAATTTTAGCACCATTTTTTCCAAACAATAGGCCTGCAACTTATCAAAAGAAAATTTTCCCTACCAAAAAGGTATAATAGTAGAAGAGTGGTTATGATTCCATAAATTCACCATCTATATTTCTTTCAAAATGAGAATAAATGCCAAACAGAAAATAAAGGCTGTCACAGTCCAAGAGGAAATCTTTCCAAAAATATAAATTTTGACTCAAGTCTTAAGAATGCAACCAAAAGAGTACAATCATCTAGAGTAACTCGGTGACACAGCAATGCATTCACCATATGTTGTGAAAAGCATGAATCGAGCAATTAGTAGCAACCAGAACACAAACAAGTATGCATGAAACCTAGCCTTCACAAGCAACACAATAAAGCACATAGGATAACATACAAAACATCATAGAAATCATTTCGGTTTTTGTATATTTGCTTTAACAAAAACAGATGAAAGTGAATATCGCTGACAAAGATGGATCATTAAGAAAGAATGCTTTAAATTGAAATTAAACATTTCAAATTGCAATAGATTCTTATCTTGACAATAATGATATTGACAGCAGCATAGCAAGTTTAAACATAGATAATCATTAAATAATTTCTTTATCATATGCTAATCTAATTGCAGTAACCATGGTCTTTTCAGCCACCAATACCTACTTGTACAAATTAAACTACTATCAATCGACAATAAATATAAACAAACCTGAAAGATTCTTCAATTTGTGGAGGATGATACTTTGAAAATACATCACCAAATCTCATGTAGGAGAGTCCTAGAAGTGCCCTGTAAAGTTAGTATACCGATGTCAAGACATATCCAAGATGATGTACTGCTTATGGTCTAGGAAATGGATGAAAAGAAACCTTTCTATGCGATTCCTTAAAGCCAGAGAAAGGGCAGCAGCAACCTCTTCTGAGTCACCAGGAGCCAACCAAAGTCCAGATGCAACAACTTTAAATAAATAAATAAATAAATAAATTAGAATAAAATGGTGCAATTCACACAGTAATACAGCATAAGTGCCATGTGGGTAACAAAAGGAAACTTAGAACAGAAAGAAGACTGCACTCTAATCTACAAAGTCCGTGTAGACAAGTAAGGAACTAAGCGTGCAAGCATGCAGACACACATGTACCAAAAGAAAAGAACAGAGTCAACGATGAAAACTCAGGAATATGTGATACCTCTTAACCTGGACACTGCAGATTGAGCAGACTCCAGAACAGATACATGACGTCCAGGGATGAAAAGCCAGAGCTTAATTTTCTCATCTACAAAGCACCATAAAAGACCATTAGATGTAGCATATTAGAGTTTGGTATCTCTTTCTTTCAAAGTTAAACCACAGAAAGTTAATTGTCAATGACAAAAGTTTGGACACTAACCTGGATTATGCAGACCTTGAGATGGATCCCAAGGCCCAACAAAGGAATTTGTCCATGTACTAAGGCATCCCTCCTTCTGCAGCTGCAGGTGGGCTGAGAGAACTAGCAACGTAGCAGCATCTTTCTGCTCTACTTTTATGCTGTGCAGCCTCAAAACCAGATTATAAATTTATGATTATTTACTTTCCGTAACTCTGATAATTTACTTCTTAAAAGCTCCAAGCAGACTGTAGAAAGATATGAAGAAAAAGATGCTGTGGATACTAACCTTTTGTCAGGGAGAGAGTTTAATTCAGATTCAAAAGGGAGAAACTGGAACCATGATATTTGACTGAGACCTCCCTGTAGAAATGGTCCATGTTATAAAAATATTTTAATTTTATGGGTACTAAAATTCAAAAAAAAAAAATTGGAGACAAAAAAATTTACTGCAGCTTGATACAAATGCTTAAAAAGACAGGCAACATAGGCCTGACAATCCACCCATGTTAAATGAAGTATGTAATTCTATAATTAGGGGATGGGTCCTTATTCGCTTCAAAAAATTTGCACAGCATTTTCAGTGCAAAATATAAAACAAATAAAATAAAATAAAAATTGTGAGATCAAATGCCTGTACTGTTTAGTTTGTTTGTATGCACCGCAGAGAGGAAGCATTCCATCAAGAACTGCTCAACCCAAAAAGCTTAAGATTTTATGTGAGGGTACAAATATAGTTTTCACCAACAAGCATGTTCAAGCCCACTGGACAAAGCATGACCAAAGTATAGATCCACAAATAAGTTAGCTAAAATTTAATACTTTAGCAGTGTAAGGTTAGTCAAAATTCAATCCATGGACTAGATTGTCAAAGAGGCTCTGAAACCATGTTAAACACCCAATTTAAAACCAATTGGAAATAGAAAGAAAGCCGTAATTTTAAAACAAGAGACAAGAAACTCTAAACTTAACCAATTGTGAACAAGAACACTCATCTTTGTTCTTAGGCAATAAACAACATAAAAACGGGTAAGAAGCCACGTTGGCTTTGATACCTTGTCAAGAACCACTCAAACCAAAAGCATAAGTTGTTATGTGAGGATCCAAAGACCAAAGACATAGCGAGGAAACGGAACGTAGAAGGTCTAATCCCTAGAATCTAATGCAAACATTCTAAAATAGATAAGGCATCCTCGGACATAAAAATTCCGAAAAGAAAATGTTCCCTAGTTTCTGTAACAATTAAATTAAATTATAATATAGAACGCATTTTGAACAATAACAGAATTATTAAATTAAATAACACTAACAAAAACCCTAGTTCGATCCAAAAAAAAAGAAAAGAAAAGAAAGAAAGGAAATTAAAAAGAAAAAGTAGAAATTAAAAGTTGAAGCGGCATACGATTCTAAAAACATTTGTCCACATGATAATATCTGCGAAGAAGCTCTCTGCGTTATTCCTCTTCAGTTTGACTGCAATTGAAATTGATTTTCCCCGAATTTCTCGTCCTTTTGCAGATGAAGAGCAAGGGAAAAAGCCTTTTAGGGTTCCATGATTAAGGCTTTCTCTGTGTCTCTGTCAACTTTCAACTGAACTATGGAATTCTCTCAAGTCCCTCAACTAAAAATACTTAAATATCAATTTGTTAATTACGAAAGTAGAAAAAGTAGACTTTGATTAGAGAGAGGAAGACAAGTCTGGGAAGAAAGAAAAGCAGCAAGACGCGACCGGAGGATGGAAGCCAAAAAGCCCCCCACCAAGCAATGATAGTATTTGATTCAGGACGGATCTGATCTGTCTTAGTATATTTGTTATGGTTATATATTACAAAAATCAGATGTTGTAACTAATAGAGTTTGAAGTTTTAACCCAATCGAATACAATTTTTTTATTTAACTAATATATGTTGTCCCGTATTTTTATTTTATTTTTATTTATAAATTTTGGATTTTTTTTTATCCCATCAAAGTATTTTAAAATTTTTATCCCAAAATAGGTTGATTTTAATTTTATTTCTCAAATCAAGCATTTTTCTTGAATAAAGTTATTCTCTAATCTTAATATCTTTATTCCCAGATAAACATACTTTTACTCAATTAGACTCCACATCAGTATTGCATTTCACATCACCAATTTTTTCCTTCAATTCGTGCAACTACATCCGTTTCTTTATTTTTATCTCATTCTAGAAGAGCAATGCTACTTTCTTGCATCGCAACTCCACTCTTGCCTGAGACACAGACCAAAATCTTATCAACAATTTTTTAAAAAATTTTCGTAAAAAAATTCATCTATTTTTTTTTTTTAACAAAAAACAATTCTCTTTATTCAAATTCATTTTTCAATTGCCAATATCCTCCTCCTTTTTTTCAATGAATTAATAATCACTAGCACAAGACTTTTTTTTTATATATAGTATCATTTCTCAAAATTAAATTGAAAAGTTATTCCACAATGCCATTTAAAGATTGGATCAATTAATTTTAGAATATCTAAGAATTATCTTAGTTAAATTGTTTTTTTTTTCTTAGTTTAAATTCTATCATTTAAATATTAAAAAAAATTTTAAAGTTTTTTTCATAAACCTTGTAAAATTTTTAAAAAATTTTCTTATTTAAAGAGTATTTAAGAGTTTTAATCATTATTTTGAAGAATCTCTTTATTGATTTAATATTTTATGGAGAAGGATTATTATTTTTAATTTTTGAATTCTTATTACTTCTAAAGTTTTTATTTTTTTCTTGAAAATAAATGTTAACTATTGTTAGATTTAGAACTTTGTATATTCATATTGTATAAAATATTAATAATTAGTGTATTTATTTATGTTTTATATAAAATTATGTGTCATAATTTATGTCGATACAAAAATATAAAATATATTTTTTTATTTTGTTTACCACTATGTTTGCTAAAATTTTAAATTGTATCACCTTCGTATCTCTCAATTGTATTATTTTTGTGTCATGTTATCGTGTAGTGTTTTAAATTATCAAGTCTACTATTGTCATTGAAATTTTCATCTAAAAGTTATGTGTCATAATTTGTGTCGATACAAAAATATAAAATATATTCTCTATTTTGTTAACCATGATGTTTGCTAAAATTTGAAATTGTATCACCATCGTATCTCTCAATTATATTATTTTCATATCGTGTTATCGTGTCGTATTTTAAATTATCAAATCTATTATTGTCGTTGAAATTTTCATCTAAAATTTTCATCAATCTAACAAAATTTAGAAATAAACTTCTCACCTAAAAATTTCTAAAAAACCAACCAATAATACTTTTTTAGATTTTTATCATTAGAATAATTAACATTTAATTTATTCTAAAAAATTTATAAAGAATATATGTTATTTTTATTATTTTTTTCTTAAAAATAAATGTTAATTATTATTGAAAATTTTATCTAAAATTTTCATTATTTTGGCTAAATTTAGAAAAAAAATAATTTCTCGTCTAAAAATTTCTTAGAAAATCAACCATTAATGATTTTCTTAGAATTTCATCATTAGATAATTTTCATTTATTCTCAAAAATTTATAACAATTAAATTTTAATTTTTTAATTGGAAATAAATATCCATTATTGTTATTGAAATTTTTATCTAAAATATTTATTATAATAGTCCAAATTTAAAAAATAAAAAATTCTCATCTAAAAATTTCTTTAAAAATCAACCATTCATGCTAAAATCACATGATACAAATAAAAATAGTTATACAAAAAAATTAAATTTACTATTTTTTTTGCTAACCCATATATTTTAGGTCTTTCTTAATTTGACCATTCAAATATATATAAAAATAAAATAAAATAAACTAATAAATAAAACTTGAATTACCAATTTTTGGATCATAGCTATATGTCACCTAAACCTTTGAACTTGGTTCTCACATCCCTTGTAAAAGGTTTCATGCCACAATTATCTACCTTAGAACCACATTTCCATGTGAAAGGCTATTTTATTCTCCTTTAAGCATATCATCTAATTCTTGTTTCAACTTTTTAATTTTGGATCCAAACTCAAAACATTAGTGGAACCAAACTATAGGACCTTATCACAAACCCCTACGATGTGCTTAACTTCAATGGCTTTTGTGATCAGCATTTTTGGTATTTGTGAAAAGCCTTAACATCCCAATATGGAAGACTTATTGGGACATAATCATGGCCTGTAACTAACTCTCCTGTTTAACTTCTTTTAGAGTGATATTATTTGTACCCAACTTTTTTTAATGTACTTCAAAAATTATATTCCTAATTTAACTTTTAATAAAATTATTTAAATATATGTTAATTAATTACATTTTTTCCTTCATGCACCCCTTCTTTTTTTTTTTCTCTTTATCTCTTTCTCTCCAGCACAACTTTTTTCTTTTCTTCTTCTTCTTCTTCCTAACAAACAACAAGATTGTTGTTAAAATTCATAACAAAAATTTTTAATATCTTATATACTATCAAAATGGAAAACAACTGCAATAATGAAGATTAGGGGATGACGATTGAGCAAGTTGATTTTATCTTAAAATTCAAAATTTTGAATTTCTTGAAAATACTTTTTCAAAAAATATATTAAGTTTTCAAAAATTGATTTACAAAATTATCATTATGTTTCTAGATAGATTTTATCAAAAATGAATTTTCAAAAGAATGTGAATGTAGCCAGACATACATTTCAAAAAATGCTAAATATGTACTAGAAATTCATTTTTGAAAAAGCAAGCTATTTACCAAAAATAGATTTTCAGAAGTAAAGAAAAGTTACCAAAAATTCATTTCCAAAAACTTTCTCAATCTACCAGAAAGGCATTTCTGAAAAACAATGCAATGATCTAGAAATACATTTTTTGAAGTAATTTTTTTCCAAAATTTTGATTTTGTTTGATTAACATGCAGAACAATTTTCAAAATGCACAGATATAGTGGAATAAACCAGTGAATTGAAATAACAACTACGATTACAGTTCTTCATTTATTATTGAAGAGGTAAGATTATGGTTGTGAAGTAAACTCTGTGAGGCATAAAGATTTGTGATTTAATATTAGTTTATGTAGATGCAAAATGTGACAATTCAAACTATTGTGCAGTTATTTTGTAGTAAGAAAACATTGATTTCTTGGGCAAGATAGGTGGGAAAAGATATTGGCTTTGTGGTAATGATTAAAAACTTTGATTTATGAGGTCTAGGTAAAAAAATTAAAATCAGATTTACATGTGAACGTGGTGAAAAATGGCAATAAAAGAATAAGTCAAATATAGAAGAAATGCAGCATAAGGGCACAGAAACAATTAAGTGAGATTGCCCATTTCAGTTATATGGGTTTAAATTGGCAAGCGATGATGAGTGGGGGAGTGAAGGTAGTATGTGGATTTTACAATCATCTACAAGCAAAATAATTAAAGGGATATTCATTTGTAGGTCGATTATCTAACAAAAAAAATATAATAGTGGTTGATTTATCAAATAGTATGATCAGACACAAAAACATACTATTGGCTATAAAACAACATGATGGGAAGAATGTTAGCATTATAAAGGCCAAATACAATGAACGTCAAATACACAAATATGTTGAAAAATCTGGTAGATCACAAATGCAATAACTCATGAAAAAGTTGTCTGATTGTAAATGTATGAAGTAGCATAAGACTAACGAGTCAAATGACTATGTGAGAGACTTGTTTTAGGCTCACCTTACTAGTATAGATTTGTTTCATGTCTTTCCAAGTATCCTGATTATAGATTGACCTATAAACAAAAAGATACCATCTCATTTAGCTAGAGATTATCGATGTGACTTCTAATGAAATAACATTTTCTGTTGCATTTATGTATATGAAGGCCGAAAGTTAGGACAATTATAGTTGAGCATTGTTGAAGTTAAAAGGTTTGCTACTTTTTGGTACATTTTTTAATGTCATTTTTACTTACAGAGATTTAAAATTGATGAATGCAATACATACTATGTTTTCAAGCACAATAAATCTTCTATTTAAATTTCATATCTTAAAAAATGTGCTTATGAACTGTAAGAAATTTTTTAAACAAAAAGAAAAAAGAGAGGCATTCATGTCAAGTTGAAGTATCTTTATGTTCTCTTATATCCATGATGAGTATAAAAAACTTCTAAATTCACTAGAGATTGATTACCAAACTTATCTAAATGTAATTAAGTATGTCAAACAAGAATAGTTGACAAAACATAAGTAGAGATTTATTGTTGTTTGGATAGATAAAATAATACACTTTGAAAATTTTAGAACTAATAAGTATGATTTTGTATAGTTTTTTATTAAGATTATTTAGATTTACATAATTCATAACAAGACCATCGTTCTAATATACATTTATTAATTCATTTAGGGTCGAGAATGCACTTTCAAAATTTAAGAAACACCATGGATCATCCTAAAGAGATTTTAAATTATTATAGACTATAATTAACAGCCTTATTGAGCTACAACATACAAAGATAAAGGCTTTGTTTGAGAGAAATGTTATAGTTATTAAGCATACTTACAAGTCTTCTTTGTTTAAAAAGTTACGAAGTTTGGTTTCTAGGAGTGCACTTAACATAATACTCACAGAGGCGAAACAAACAAATCAGGTTAGGATTAACAAGCAATGTTATGGTTGTATTATTAAATGTATTCATGAATTACTTATGCTTCTGAGAATGTAGAGCACATAAGGATAGTAAGTCCAATTTCTTTATTTGAAGTGCATCATTATTGGTAAAAGTTAGATTTAATGAAAAAACAAGTAGATGTCAAATTAGAAGAGCTGATCATTACGTCAGAGGTTAAGCGAATCATTTAATGCTTTAACGAGTATGATGAATTTGATAAATTAGCCATAAAAAAAACTACGATAACTAGATGATCTATCAATGACTACTTTGATTCCACCACTAAAGATTACCAAGACAGAAAGTTATAAAGTAATTAAAGCAAATAAATCTATATAACATGACTTATCACAGTGGGAGATTATGTTATTTGTATAAGATAGTACATCACCATTAACCACTACTAATTTAGTGAAAGCGATAACTTAAATGATAAATTTTATGTTTAGTGCTCAAGTGGTAAACAAAAAATGCAATATTTGTCTAGTTTTCGAATGGAGTTACATCCATATATACAAACCATCATTGGTGTTAAGACAAATGGAAATTATGGTTTTCATTTTATTGTTAGACTACTTGGATTGGGTATAGATGGTTGGGTACAAGTGCTACAAAATTTAATTGATAGGCCGATTCGATATCAAGGTAAATATGTCACATTATATGAATCCATTGAGTGTGTTGAGGAATCAATAGAAACATTATCATGTTTTGATACTTGTGCCTTAAAAGATAAATGGATGACCTTACCTGATATGGGTCATTTGATTACCTCACGACATAATGTCATACTAGTCTATATCACTTTAAGATAATGCTTAACCTATCCTTTAATTAGATCTATACCACCTGTACCATTGAAGCATAAAGTCATTATGATTGAATTTTTAAATGATTGTCATTTCGTGTAGGTACCATTTATTAGATTTGATTTTAATCATTTTTGTTATTTATAATCACATTATAATTGATACATATCATTTCTTGATACTTATCATTTCTATTTATTTTGTATAGGTGTTCATGAAGCCATTCTCATCAATATCTTCGATTGCATACAATTGAATAAGGGTTCAATATGAGTGTGCTTGAGGATGAGAGGCTCCATATGTAGTGTGCATAAAGGATTTTAAGTTATTATTTAGCAAAGACTCTGATGTAGCCACCCAAGAAATGATTAAAATTAATTGATGACTTTATATAGATTTTTATATTTTTAATATATTTTATTTGATATTTTATTTGATGTCTTTTTTTATATATATATTTAGCAACTTCTTTAATGCATATATTATATATCAAATATCATATATACCAACATAAATGAACAATAAAAAATGTAAATAATCATATGAAAAAATAATTACAATAACATAATGTACGTATGAGGTTTACAATAATAAAATCCTACTTTCTAAACCTTAGTCTCTTAGTTTGAACATATACATGAGGTGCTATTGACGATGTTACAGGTGGGAAGTGCAGTGAACTAAGTAGTACTCCCATCGATACTAGAGATAAGATGCGTAAGGAGTCAGGTAGTGTTGCCATTGATGTTGGAGCTAAAGATTGAAGGGAATCAGGTTGTGCTGTTGTTGCGGTTAAAGGTCAGGAGTGAGTGGGATTAGACACTAAAATCAAAGATGGTCCAAGAATCTATGTATGCAACCCAGACAAGATGTCATATGCTCTGAAAATTACATCTCTCCATACATCCAGTCTTTGATGTAGACTATAAAAAATAGCAGTTTGAAGCCAGTGCCTATGATATCACCTACAAAATTTTAACAAAGAAAATCAATATCCAAAACATGTAATTTGGTATATTGTATAAGAAATTACTATTAAATTTATAACTTACCATATCTCTAGTAGGCCTACAAACAACTGAGGCAACTGAGACTGACTGAAATCTGGATCTATGCATTGGGTTCTAAATGTACAAATGAGAAAATAATGCATACCAAGCATCATAATCCTATGAAGACTTGTACGATTTAACAGATTGATGCCCTAGAGGATCAACAAGTAGAACATGCATATCTCATTAATCGTAAAATTGATGCAAAAAGTTATACTCGTCTCGTACATATTAAAGGATGCACCAAGGTTAGCTTGATACGAAACTAGAGGAGTAAAATGAATGGTCTATACATAACCAAACTATTGTAACACCCTCTTTAGATGATAGGCTCAATGATAACCCTAGACATCATACACCTAGAGAAATAAGTAATCTTTTGCAAAGGGTGATGTTGTCGTTATATCTTATAAGGGCTCCAACACATCCAAGCTAATGGTAAGTTATCCAACTGCTCTTGTATTTGTTGCAATGAATCGGTATACTATGGGGCTTTCACCACTGAGCACGAGGCTAATCATCAGAATATCCCATATTGGCTACTAGACCAAGTGTAGAAAAGTACTTATAAATCCAAGCCTGCATTTACATTAAAAATCATAAATTATATAATATAGATACATTAAGAAATATAATATAAACAAATATAACTAATATATAAATTATTAAACTAATGTAATTAATATACCTGAAGAAGTGTAATACAACCAATAAACTGATGAATCTAAGCTCTACTCGCTATGCCAAGCTGCTTGTATAAATATGTTAAGTAAGTTATCACTCAAGCATATGTACCGATAGTGCTCAAGTTGTTAAACAAATATAAGTACCCCATTAATACTTTATCTCCATTCTTGTCGACAAAAAGCATGCATCATAAGAGATGGAGTAAAATAGCTCTTGTAACTCATTCCATATATCGATTAGAAGCGCTATTGATAACACATTTAAATGTATCCCATAGCCATTGTAACTTGATAGTTGCACCATGAGCAATCTTTGTCTCAGTGGATGCCACAGCCTTTAAGATTCTAAGCGGCTTCACCAACAATTCGTTCGCCTTATTTGTTATTAACTTCTGAATTGATATCATCACATAGACATCATCCAACGTGATCATCATATCACTGACTGGTAAATGAAAGGTATTTGTCTTTGACTACCACCCCTCAATAAATGCTGACACATCGTATTGTTTCACATTCGATGGTGCAATCGATCAAAGGCAGTAATCCCAACTCAACAATGTGATCATGAATATACTGTAAATGCTGTAACTTTATTTTATGGTTGCTTGCTTTTAAGGTATCTCGTTCTTATAAAAACAACAACAAATAGAAACTAAATATTAATTTTACGTACATTAAGTAAGTAACAAAAGTAAGCAACAATCATCAATCTCATTTAATTTATTCCCTACCCATTCAATATTTATGCTACAATATGAGCACTTAAGCTCATATCAAAAAAATATCTATCAGCCTTTCAAGAAATGGCTTTGGGGATGAACAACCAACTTTACAGGATCAACATTTGGCTGCTCTATGGTCTGCTATACTGGAGTAACAACTAGCTTATATATATGATATCAACTCGTCGTTTTCTCTCAAAGGCAATCAAATGCCTCTGAATATCAATTACAACACATCCACTACCTTGACAAACATTTGTTCCTCTCATTCGTGCCATGTTTATTTTTATAAATATTAAATGATACCACATTAGTTCTCGAAACAAATATACATGACTTAATTAGTACATAATCACACATATCAAAGTGCTTTGGGTTTTCAGACATTTATAAGAGATTTTTTAAAATGAATTTTCAGAAGTTCTTAAAGGCCTTTGGACATCAATTTCCAAAAGTCTTTAAGAGCTTTTGTAAATGGATTTCTAGAAGCTTTTTAAGGTTTCTAGAAATGGATATCCAGAAGCCTTTAAGAATTTTTAGTAATCCATTTTTGGAAGTTTTTAAATACTTCCAAAAATCCATTTCTAGAAACCTTTAAAAACTTTTAGAAGTGAATTTTTAAAAGTTCTGAGTCACACCCAATAATTTTAGCATAAATTCTTACAAAACTAAATAGGAAATCAAACGAAAAAGCATAATAAATAAATGTTTTACCTTTCATTTTATGCTTTTTAAATTGAAATATGTGCCCTTTGAATATGGCTTGATTGGGGCTTAATCTTTTAAGATTTTTGGTTGGAAAGAAAGAGAAAAGAGATAGCGCATAAGGGAAAGTAGATGGGATATTTGGATTTTTAGTAAATTTGTGTTTTAGGTGTAGTGTGTATTGAGTAAAAAAAGTAGAAGGTGTGTTGAGTGATTGTTAGGATGCAAATAGCAACCTTTCTTTATAGAAACTTGAGCTCTTTGTAGAACTAGTTCAAACTTGTTTACTTTTTTTTAAGCGAAAAGTAATTGATTGGTTCAGGGATATTATAGTATTGGGTAATGGAAATATCTAAGCTATTTGACTTATTAATTATGATATTTAAGCTATTTTCTTTCATTCATTCCCTTTAATTCATGAATTTCGATTAATGCTTCAACAACAAATGGCGATGAAAATGTGCAATTAAGTGCAACCTCATTTGACAGTGCCACTTCTCCCAAACTGCCATGAACATCCATTGTTGTCCCTATCTTATTACACAATTCTAATACTTCTTCACTTCTTTTTGCAAGCATAGTTGCACCAAACTTCTCTTTGTTATTTGTAGTAGTAATAACATATAAAAAAAAGGTAGGCTAAAATTTAAAACCCAAGTTGAATGCCTTGGAACCAAAACAAAAACAAAGAATTATACTCTAATCAATGAAACTATAAAGAACAAAAATTTCATTGTTGATAATGAAGATGATGATGTTGTCGTTGTTGAAAAACAATATGCAAAACAATTTTCCTTCCCATTCTTCATCTCTTTTTGTTTTTCTAAGGGATTTTCATTCTCTTTAATAATCTCTACTACAATATGTTTGTTACCAAAACCCTCTCTATATCTCTCTCTCAATCTTTTTTCTTTTTTTTTTATCTCCCTATTCATTCTCACTAGTTCTTGCTATTTTTATAGAGATTTAATCCTAATTTTAAAAAAACTCTAAATCAAAAAGAATTTTGGTCTTTAAAATTTTATTTTTGTAATTTCATTAGAATTTTAAATTTTTAGTCCAAATCAACTTCAATTTCCTTTAAATTCTTGATTTTTGTTTTAAACCAAAACCAAGTCCAATTACGGCCTAAAAATTCAAAAGCAAATCCTTGGACTTAAAAAAAAAAAAATCAAATGATCTTGAAAAAAAGGTTTTTATAGTTGTCGCTCTTTGTGTATTCTCTGTGAAACAAAAATTGTGTAAAGACATAAATATTCCTTACATCCGAGGCAATTTTAAAGTAAAATTTTAGAGATTCTCATTGAAAAAAAACAAACTTGAATTTAAAGATTTACAATTTGAAAATTTCAAATATTCGCGACTGAATTTTAAAAAATTCTCATATAAAAATTAAAAAATTCACAATTTGAAAATTCAAAGATTCGCAAATGAAATTTAGAAATACTCATTTAAAAATACAAAGATTCACATTTGAAAATTTTAAAGATTTGTAACTAAAATTTAGAGATTTTCATCTAAAATTTAAAGATTCGCAATTGAAAAATTCAAGGATTTGCAACTAAATGTTAGAGATTCTTATCTAAATATTCAAAGATTTGTATTTAAAATTTTCAAAGATTCACATTTAAAATTTAAATATTTACATTTGAAAATTTTAGAGTTTCGCATTTAAAGAATACAAAAAATTCTTTTCGAAGGCTTTGAAAATAATACTCAAAGGTTTTAAAAATGAAAACCCAGAGATTTTGAAAATGATTACTCGAAGGTTTTTAAAATAATTACCTAGAGGTTTTTAAAGGTTACACTTGAAAGTTTTAAAAATCATGCTTGGAGGTTTTAGAAATTAAGCCCATAGGTCTTATAAATTATACTTACCTTGAAAAAAAAAAAACTCCTACTATAAGGCTTTATAACTTTAAAAATCATATTGGAAAAAAGATACATAAAAATTTTAAAAATTATGCTCGAAAGTCTTATAAATCGTGCCTAAAGATCTTATAAATCAATCTCATATTTGAAAAAGCTCTCCTACAATGCTCAACAACTTTAAAGTGAAAACCATAACATTTTCTTTTAATGTGTCAGCTTGGCTAAGCTTAAAAATCTCTTCATCTTTAGTCAACTAAACTGGGTTTAAATCTTTACCATATTCTAGCTAAATTAAACTTAAATCTTATCTTGCACCAACTAAACTAACTTAAATCTTTATCATATGCTAGCTAAACTAGACTCAAATTTTATCATATGCTAGCTAATCTAAGTTTAAATTATAATATTGTAAATTCTCAACATTTTATATCTCTTTTTTGGGAAAATTCCTTTTGTTTTTCTTGTCTCCAATATCAAATCCTTATCAATTTTTTCTCTTCAAAGTTCACAAAAATATAAATGTCATGTCCTAAAAATAATATGAATGCAAATGCATCCTAACCAAGATATAAATGTAAACATTTTTTTTCATTAATGTAAATGCAATTGCTTTTTATCAAAATGAAAATGAAAATGCCTATCCAACTATTCTTTCACCAAGATAAAATGCAAATTTCCTATTTAAAAAGTGTAAGTGCAATAATCCCTAATTTTTTTCTCTCATGTTTTTAAGCATATTTCCAAAATCTCCATTAAACGATGCAAACATTCATAAATGTTCACTACTAAAGTGTAAATGCTCCTTATGAATGATGATAATGCAATAATCCAAATAGTATTTTAGGTGCCCACTAAATGATACAAATGCATATTCAAATAATGATGTAAATGCAATAGTTAAAATATTTATACGTTTACCTAATAATGCAAATGCATGATCTAATAATGATGCAAATGTAACATTCAAAACGCAAAAAATTAAATGCTCACCAAAAGATGCAAAATGTATGGTCTGAAAAATAATACAAGTGGAATATTCAAAACAAAGATTTATATGCTCACTAAATGATATAAATACAATATTCAAAACAATGATTCTCTTTGTCCCAAAAAGGTCACTCTTGTCGTATTCGTTTGGAAATCACCTATTACTTATTCAAAACTAAAATTTAGGGATGCTTCTATTCAGATTTGAACATGTTTAAAAAATTTTCAAAGAACAGCAACAAAATTGCCTCAGAATAATCATGAGAACTTTATCTCTTCAAAATGTTCGTATTATTATCTTAAACCTATTAAATCGTAGCATAAATTACCCTACATAACTATTTTTCCATGATCAAGATGAAAATGTATCATTTCTCCGCTTTTTTTTTAAACATGTGAAATTTAAACCTTTTAAAAACTTATGATTACTACCTAAAATAAAAAGGCAAATTAAAAGTTGGTTTTTCTAAATGAATGTTCATATTTCTGTGTCATTGTAGTTGTCAAATTAAAACTCTTAATTGCTTCACTTATATAATCCATTTGTTTTGACACATAGATAACAGTTTCAATTTTCAACTTCTTACTAGTTTCTTTCATTTGTTTCATTATTTGATCATTTATGGCTTTGTTTTTTTTTTTCCTTAAACTCCTCTTAGAGGAGACTTCATTGTCAAATTTGTAGGATTAAAAATATCAATGTCTTCATCTGAATCACTATCAAGATCCCAATCCTTTGCATCTTGCTTATCTATATTGATTTGACATGGCATAACACCTGATGAGGGGGTCCATGCAATTTCACCTATAGCCATATTCCTAAAGAACATGATTTCCATCAGCCCTATATGTTATAATCCCCCCTTACAAAACTTTGAGCTTTAGCACAAATATATACTATTTCTATCATTTTAGTTTAAAAATAATTAAATAAGAATTTAGCAAATATTTATTAAATTGTTTAATAACCAATACTTTATCAGCCTACCATTTTGTGCTAGCATTAATAGTATTATTGCTATGACCCCATCCTAATCATGTATCACTTTCTACAAATTGTTTGCACACCACCCAATCTCTCTTCAATACATCCCACTTGTTTTTTAATTGCTTATATCCATAATTTTTTATAATTCTATAATTTTTAGAATCTTTCATAGTCTTTTATGATGACTTTTGCTTAATTCTTAAGAAAATGTGGAAAAAAAACTTTTAAATTAGGAAATTTCTCTTGTGTAGGTATTTTTATCATTTTTAAGGAAAAATATGAATTTAGATGATTTAAGGGCAATTTGGTGCAATTTGAAGGTGTTTTGCATCAAAGGCCAATCATAGTATTAAAGAGATACTTTTATTGATCTTGAGGTCTACTATAAATGAGATTGATTTTATATACAATTGAGCTAAATGTGTTTCTCTCAAGTCATGTTTTAAATGTTTAAGTTGTCTATTTCTCTTTGTTAAGCTAATTAAACTCGATTAAGTCTTGTAGAGGATTGCATTAGAGTTCAAAGAAGGGAGTAGCAACTAGTAGTAAGTTTAAGGCATTTTGGAAGCAACAAATAAGCTAAATTTTTTAAGGAATTTTACTTACTTAGTTGGCATTTTAGAGACATTTCATAGGCTGAAAATTCCATCATAAAGATTACCAAAATAAAGCTTGAAAAGTGCAAAATGCAAAAAAAAAAAAAAAAAAGATGGCCAAACCTAGGAAGAAAAATGAAAGCTTTGTTGTCTAAATATTAACACAAAAGAAGGCCAACAGACACATTGACTTAGAAATTCTAGAGCTCCCATTTGGTCAATTTAAAGATGTATTGGATCCAAGATTCACATTTCCCACATGACTTGAAAGGAAGATGTCGAGAAGAGTTGCACAAGTAAGCTTCTAGAAGAATTTGGATGAGTTGAAAATATTTTTTCCAAGTGGCATTTTATGTGGCAATTTAGAGTGAGTTCATTAGTTGAACTAAATCTAAGATTTGCCTATAAATAAACTAAAATGGGCAGCATTTGGAGACTTTATATTTTTTGTATTTTTTCAAACTTCCCTTGCATTTTTCTCTTGGCACCTTATTTTACTTTCTTTTTTAAGGCTATTTGAATGAGTTTTCTTTGATTTTGTTCCATATTTTCTTTTCAAATTACTTACATTTGATGCAATTTATAGTTCTTTTATAGTTTTATGTAATTTGACAATTCAATTTATTTCAATTTCATGTAATGTTTCATTGATCTTGACTATTGTTTTTAAATTCTTGCACTGATGTAACTTTGATTTTTTCATCTTTTCACCATAATTTTCTTGTGCATTTTTTTTTTGTGCAAATTTACGTGCAATTTCTTGACAATTTATTTACATTCTATAAACTTTCAAATTTATTTTATATTTTTTGCATTAATTTTTAGAAGTTGCTATTGCTGCTGCTGGCAAAAGATGAGGTAAAATGGCTATTTGGTCCTTATTCAGTTAACTAGGCATTGGTTTGCTTCATTTTCTCATTTGTTTCTTGTTAATTCTTTAATTTAAAAGTAGATTTACATTTACTGTCTTTAAATTCCATGCAATTTCTTTATGATTTTTAAGTTTAATTGTTGTTTGGTTATGTTTTATCTGTTTTTTAGCATGAATTTCCATCTTGTTCATTGAGCTTAATTTTGTTGGTTTTAAGTTTATTTCTTTCTTTAATCTTATAATTTAGTTATTGTATTTCATGTTCTTAGTTCAAATTTAGTTCATTTTTTTGTTTGAAAGTCAGGTCTTATCTTTCTTTTGCTTAAATTTCAAACTCTGTACCAGTTCTTGATCTTTACTTTGGTTTCTCTTTTTTTTTTCATGCCTTGCTTTCATTTCCTTATTAAATTAGGTTAATTCCATATTCATTTACTTGTTTTACATTGATGCACTTAGATTTAAGGTCATATACTTGTTTCATGCATTTTCATTTTCGATTTTATTGTTTTCATCACATAAAGTTTCCTGTTTTGATAGTTGTTAGACCATTGCTATGCTTTACATTTCAATTCATGTTCATTTTAATGGCTACCAATTTAATGCATTCCTAGGTTAGATCAATAGTTCATTTATTCATTTACTTGTGCCTTGTTTTACTTGCATTACTTTGTTTGGTTACTTCTTTATTTGTAATTTAAATGCTTTCTTAGATTAGGTTAGATGTTAAATCGTTGCCTTTTAATTCGTTTAGGCTAAACATAGTTTGAGATATTGTCCATTGGTACTTAGACCTACACAACCCTTAAATCAATCCTCAAGAAAATAGTAACTCACCCATCATTACATTACTTTATACAGTTTGTGCACTTACAATTTACCCCAATCATTATATTACTTGTTTTTCAATTGCTTTATATAGTCTGTAATTTCTTTTATCCTATCTTTGAACTTGTTGATCACATTTGCCCAGTTTTCCTTGGTAAAATCAATGTGAGGTTGATTACCAACATTGACCTCTTCCACTTACACACACTTCATAAAAAAGTATTATTTGCCACTATATTCTAAGACTCCTTAATCTTATTTTTATTTGTATCAGATATCTATCTCAACATCATCTCAACATCAAGCGAAAAATTTTAACTAAACATTCAATGCATCCATATTGATATTACATAGGCAAGAAAACAAGAAAGTACACTTTTAAATCATTTGTAAAATGCATGTTAATCATACTATACTTATATTTTAGCTTTTAAAAATTCTTACCTTGTTACATGGATCCTAAACAAGTTTGGATATTATATTATATATAAATACTTTGAATATATTAAAATTAACAAAAACCTGTAAAAAGGCATGAAAACTAATTCATTAATAAGGTATAAAAGTACTCACCAAATACTAATAAAACCTAGAAAAAGACTTTTGATTTTAGATCTTTAAACCAAATAATAATAATAAAAGAATAATGACATAAAATAATACAAAATTTAATAAATTCAAATAAAACAAAAAGTTCACAAATAATATACCTTTTGGTGGCTATGGATTGTGCACTATCACAAAAAAAGAAAAAGGAAAAGTGAATGATGCTAATGTAGTTTAAAAAAGGCAAAAAAAAAAAAGTGAGAATAAAAGTGATGTACAATGGCTATAACAAAAAATAAAAAGTGAATGGGTAATGTTGGTTTGCTTGTAATACTAATAAATTAGTAAAGACAAAGAAGGAATAAAAAATCATTAAAACTAAAACTCTAAGAGGCTTTTATTTACACCACAAAATATTCTATATATACCTCATTAATTTTCTTTTAAAAATACCCACATATCATACCAAATTTTGCCTTTAGAAAAATACAAAATACCCTCAAACTCTCATACATCCTATAAACCTTATTTTTCTTCTTGTTTCTTTTTTCTTCCTTATAATTCTTCCTCTTTCATTCCTTTTTCTCATAAATTAAATTCTAAATCTTTAAAACTAAAACCAAAAGTTAGAAACCTTTGTTAAATTTTATAAACCATTTAAGAATGGATTTAGAAATAAGAAACAACAATGGGAAAGAAGAGGTAAGGCAATGAAATCTCACCCAATTGAATCTGAATTTTTTATGTTTTCTAAAATCCATTTTCAAAAACATAAAAAAAATTTTTAGAAATGGATTTTTGAATAATATTTGGTATTTTCAAAAATTCATTTTTGAAAATTTAATATAACTTTCAGAAATGAATTTTTGATAATATAAGTAATTCTCGAAAATTCATTTCCAAGTATACTATTATATTTTCCAAAATCCATTTTCTAAAAACATATTATAATTTTTTACAATTTGTATATTTCTATCAATAATATTTTTTAACATATTATGATGTGTAGATCAATTTGAAAATTACACTAATATAATAGGATCAATCATCACATAATTTACTAAATATGATTGCATAGATTCATTTTCTATGGAAAAGGTAAGATTATATTTATGAGATTTAGTGTTATTTGGAAGGCATAAAAGCATAAAATGTTAGTTTGTATAGACGTAATAAGTTTAAAATGTTGTACAGGTATTTTGTAGTAGAGAAACTTTCATTTCATGGGCTAGATGTGTTGGAGAAGATCAAGGTTTTGTGATTGTGATTAAAAACTCTAAAGTGAAAGATTTAAGAAAACCTAGAATAAAATTGGCATGTGAACAAAGTATACAGACAATTTAAGAATAAGGCAAGGTAGAAAAAATGAAATGTAAGAGAATGGAAACAAAAAAGTATGGTTGCCAGTTTGAGTTACATGATATTAAATTGGTAATAGATGATGATTGGGGTGTGACAGTACTTTGTAAAATTCACAATCATTTACCAACACAACAATTAGAGAGACATTCATATGCAAGTCGATTAACTGAAAAGAAAAAAGATTAGTTGCTAATGTATCAAACAATATGGTCTGACCCAAATGTATACTATTGACCATAAAACAATATGATGAGAAGAATGTCAACATTATAAAGACAATGTATAATGAAATTAAAAACAAAAATATGTTGAAAACATTGATAGATTATAAATGCAACAACTAATGAAGAAGTGGAGTGATTATAAATACCTAGACTGGCATAGGTATAACAAATCAAGCAACTATATAAAAAACCAGTTTTGGGCTCGTCTTGCTGGTATGGACTTATTGCAAGCCTTTCTATCAGTCTTGATTATAGATTACACTTATAAAATGAACAATAAACATTGATTATATATTTTTTTGTAATACTTTTTAACAGTTTATACTAATGTTTATGGTTTAGGTTTATTTATGCTTTACATATTAAACATGTTATCCAATGAACAATTGTTATATTTGAAATTTTATGTAATGGATATGTCCTATTAAAGAGGTAATAATCTAATTAATATTTGATAAATATAAATTAAATATAAATAAAAATAAATAAGAAATAAAATTAGTACCTTAAACATAATTAATTAAAGATAAAATCAATATCAATACATGTTAACAATAAAAAATTAGTATCAATCCTTATTCGTCGGCCTTTCCCTAGACCTATTACCTCGCAAATATAAAAGTGATACATAAGAAGTGGGCTCTACTATCTACGTGAAAGTCTCTAGCACGGCTGATAATATCATCTTCGTAAAATGAGAGAATTGGGAACGATAATGATATGGCCAATGCACAAGGTGGTGATAGAGCATGCATGAGTGGGCTCACGGTGCTGGTGTTGATGAAATTATAGATGGAGTAAGCATAGGTAACCTAGATGGTTTAGGCAATCTGAATGCATGAACTGATGGTATAAAAGTCGATGTCGTCTAGACTAACTACTGCTACTTGTACCAATATGATTAGACTTTTTGATATGGCTTCTGCTCGGATAATGACATCTCTCCAATAATCAATGCTCTAACCAAATCTGTCAGTCAAGATATGATTAATAAAAGATAAAGCCACCAAGCTCCACTACGAAAATATTAATAACGTTATTAATATTGAGATCATATAATTAAATCAACTAATAATTAAAAAACCTTAAAATGATAAAATTTATAACTTATTAAATCACTTATATGTGTAATATCAACTGACTAAGGCTAGAATTTGGATCAATTCTTTGAATTTTGAATTTGAGGGTGTGATAGACGTAAACCAAGTATCGTAGTCTAATGAACACTCTCTAGGCCTTTAACATCTCTAGCCTCGACGTTCAAACAACATAACGTACATATCTTATCTAACCCAATATTGGTGAAGAATGTTATATGCAATATCATCTTGGTTGGATGATGCTTCTCGATCAACATGTGATGAGGCCAACAATCTAAAAAGAATAGTCTGCACAAAGCCAAACTGTTGTAAAATCATCTACGAAAGATATTGCTCTATGATTGCCTCACACTTGATACATCCATTGAAAAATGTAATATCGAGCAATATATGTGCCTCCCATCCATCAACATATAGATCCTAACACACCTTAAATACTGTTATCCCATCTAGGCACTCTTACAATGTTCACAATGTATCAATATAAATATGAGCCTTTCATCATTAAGCATGCGATAAAGCTATTGAGTATGTCAAATTAGTAATTAGGCCCAATGATTGAAAGTGCTTGTAAATCCACGTCTACAAGAAATACATAAGTAATATTTAATTAGATAATCACATATATTAGTAGTAATAAGTACATCAACTAATTATAATATTTTATGAGCAATTATAAATACAAATCTTACGAAGTGTCAGATATCTAGTGATCTGATGCACCTCTACCTTGCTCATAATGTCGAGCTACCTATACAAGTAAATAAGGCCAACTATCCCTCATGCATAGCTACCAATAGCAGTGAGGTCCTCTAAGAGAGGTAGGTACACTATCGAGACTCTTATCGTAGTCTTATCATTGAATAGCATTCACCTTAGCAAATATAGTAGAAAAGCCTATGATGGATAAGCAATAGCCTCATCATCTGATGCATCAATGACATTCCGAAAGGTATTACGCAACTAAGCTACTAGAACAGTGGATCCCTTACCCCACTTCATCTCATCTTTAACCTCCTTATAAGGAACTCCAAGCAATGTCATCAATATTATGTTCATCTCAAACATTGTCAAATGATTCACCAAAACCATGGTCCTAACGATCGGTATGTTTGTAAGGACAAAAACATCATTCAACGTGATAGTCATCTCATCGAATAGCATATGAATTGTATTTATTTTTGGATGTCACCTTTCAATAAAAGCGGAGACAATTGAGTTGTTGACTATATGATAGGTGCAGTCGATGAGTGAGAACAACCCTAACTGGACAACATGGACTCAAATCCTGTTGCATGCATCATCTAGATGCCATTGCTATAATTTCAGCTAGTGGTTAATTAATTTCAATGTATCTCACTCCTATAACATGATAACTTTATAAAATAAAGTTATCTAGGCTTTATTTTTAGTGCTTAAATGGTTGATTTTTACTAAGTTCTTAGCAAAATATTTTTTTTATAAATTTTTTATTTTATAAGAATTCTTGAAAAAAAGAGTAAATCTTGAAGAGTCTTAATGATTTTTGATCAATCTTGATGACTTTTTATGCATAAGAAGGAATCTTGTGATGCTCTTGCAAGTTCTTGATTTTCATGAAAATCTTGAAGTTAAAGAATGGGAAAAAAGTTCAAAATTGGTTTTATGAAGTTTAATGAAATAGAAAAGATGCAATCTTGAAGGAGAATGAAGAAAATTCATGCAAGATTCAAGTTGGTAATGTCGACAAAAATGAAGGGTAAAATTGTAATTTTAAATGCTTGCAAGTCCATGATAGCTAATGTAGGTACACATGTATATGATAACTAATAGATGGCATGGCATAAAGAGTTTTTTTATCAGTTAAGAAAGATGATGTGGCGTTATGAGGTAGCAATTCTAATTACTTTTCCTACTTAGATTTGGATTTCTTATATGGATTAGGATTTGGTATTTTTATTCCTACTTAGAGTAGGATTACATGAAGCATTTAAATTCCATTCTTTATAGGCGACATTAATGAAGTGTTCTACATGGTTTTAAACTCTAATGTTTCAAGTAACAATTCAAGTCAAGCTGTGACTACATGAAGGATACAAGATTGAAGAAATTGAAGCAACATTCAAGAAGATTAACTCATGTTGAATGCATTTTTTTAAAGTAAGATTCGGCTATGGCTTTGTTTTATGCATGATGTGAGTTACTAGATGATGGATATGATTTAAAAGTCAAGAATGGTGTACAAGCTTTCTTTTAGGAGAGTTCTAGTAGATGTCAACTACAAGAGGCATTCTTAGATCAAAGAGTTCAAGTCCAACCAAAACTATGCAAAGCCCTTTTGAGTTCTCTTATTGGCCAAACCTACCTTAGGTATTCTTGTGCTTATAAATACATGTTTAAATCTTAGAGAAAAAGTGTAAATAACGGGTTGGTGACAAAACAACTTGTTAGTGATTTTTAGTTTTCTTGTTCTTAAGTTTTCTTAAGCTTTCTTTAGCTTTCAAGTTTTTGTTTTAAAAATTTATTGTTCTTTTAATTTTTTAGTTTTCGAGATTGGTTCTAGTACATTCTTTTTAAGTTTTTATGTAATAAATTTTTTATTTGAAATTCTTTTCAATTTGGTTTATTGTCATTGGTTCCAACATTCAATCTTTATATTCGATTTTGTTTTCTTGGTTATATAAATTATGTTCTTACTTTATTTTTGTTTAGATCTATTTGATTCATGTTCTGTTTTGGTTCAATTATTTCAATTTCATGTCAATTCTTAGTTTAAAGGATTCAGTTAAAGTGTAAAGATTGGATTTAATTTTGGTTAAAGATTAATTGGTTTAAGTTGCATGTTTAGGTTTAAATCTTGATTTATTTGTTTAAGTCTTGCATGTTTCTATTTGGTTTTCATGGTAATTGGTTTAAATAAGTTTTTGTTATTTTGTTTTCACTTGATTTTTATGGTTTGTTTAATTTGGTTTAGGATTTTTACATTAGGTTTCTAAGAAATTGAATGAGAGTAGAGTTTTGATATTTTAGGGTTTAATATATTGGTTTAGTTTTTGTTTTGATTTATTTTAATTCTATTGCATGTTTAAAGGTTAATTTAAGTTAGTTGCAAAGTTTTCAAATATATTAGGCTTTCAATTTTGTTAAAATTGCATGGATTGCATGATATTTATTTAAGGTTACAATCGGTTTTGCTACTTTTATTTCTATTAGTTTCAGTTTTAGGGTTTAGGGTTTGCAACATGCTCAGCAATAGAAAACAATATGCTTGCATGATAGTCATTATCATCTTCATCACTGTCTTCTCCATCTTTCTTTTCATCATTTTCAGCTTCTTCACTAACATTTCAAGCATCATTTTCAACCTCATTTGCACCATTATCTTTTACCAAATTAACAGTACCACATCAACCTCATTAACACTAATGGTTTTTATCAAATTAGTTGTACCATCATGTACCTTATTTTCACCATTGTTTTTTGTCAAAATAATAGTATTATCTTCAGCTACAAATTCTTAAGTAGATCTTCATGTTTGTACCTCTTTTTCATTCCTAGATGGTGTACATGTATAAATAATGAAAATAGGAAGCTCACCTGCTACAACATATATTGGAATGGTTCTTTTCAACCCCTCATAGAATGATAGCCCAGGAATACAATAAAAGATGTCACTAAAACTATCATACCCCAATTTAATATCCCAATCTTGCATAGCCCAGGAATACAATAAAACATGTCACTAAAACTATCATACCCCAATTTAATATCCCAATCTTGCAATTGAAAAAATGACAACTTATCTAAAGGATAATCATCCACCCATGCTACATCATTTTTCTACCGAAACTTTATTAGGAATATGCATAAACGACCCACCATGATAAAATTCAATAGTTTTGTTGTCATTCCACATCTATAACCAAATGAAATTGTGATTTTTTAGTAAAAATATGATTGATTCTGATATGAAGTTAAGTATAAAAAATTGATTTTGTTTTTCCCTTTATATTAATTTAATTTAAAAAAAGAATTCTTTATTTTTTTTATTAATTGTATAATTATTTATTAATTACATGATTATTAATCAATTACATGATAATTTATATTATATTTGCATGATAATTTATATTATTACATGATCATTTTTTTGTGATAATTTTTATTATTGCATGGATATTTTGGTAAGATTTTGGCATGATTTTATATTTATTGCATGATATCATGTCATATTTTTGGTATGATATTATATTTATTGCATGATAATTTTTACATGTTTATTATTATATGATATTTTATATAATTTATGATATTTTTACGTGATTGTTGGTATGAGTTATAATATATTTGCTTGATATTTGCATGCTTTTAATTTTTGCATGATTACATGATTTTTTTTTATAAAATTTTTGTATAACAATGTTGTGTAAATAAATAAACGGATTGGAATTGATTTGTTTGCATGATAAAAAATCATCTTTGATAAGGTTTAGGTAAGATAATACATAATTAATTTGGTACTAATTTTAGGTGTAATGGGGTGCTAATGCCTTCATTACACGTAATCGACTCTCAATCTTAGTTCTGTTGATGTAAAAAAGAACCTATTCTTTTTAGGGACCTTTAGTTTACACTTAGGACAACTTTAATAATAATAGATTCACATGGTGACCAATCACAACTAGGTAAAAAAAGATTGCTTATGACTCCATGACTTTTGTGTCTAATGAATAGGTTCTCCCAACCTAAATGTTATGACATAAGATAGAATCAAGCCTTTGTTGAAGCTTATATTAGTAAAATCAAACCACTAAAAGCCCCTTGATAAGGGACAAAATACCTTGTCTATAAGAAAGTTTTTTTTTTTTTTTTCAAAAACTAATACTAAAACAACAAGCCTTCTATAAAGAAAATATGAAAAAAAAAAAAAAGAATGACTCAGAATTTCTGAATACATCAAATAAACCCATAGCAATCTCTATTTAGAATGATTTTTTTATTGTGTTGTTTTAATCAAATCACTTCTTTTGATTAGAAATATGCCTTTTCGAATAATTAAGAATGAATTAGTTCCTTAAATAGGTCAAGCTTTTCATATTAAGAGAAATCATTTTTCACGATTTTGGAAATTGTAACATTTTATGTAAAGTAGTTGACTCTACCTAGAAGGTAGTTGATTGCCCCTTCATATTTTCAAATTCTAGAATGCTATCTAGAGTAGGGTAGTTAACTTTTCTTTAGAACAATCATCTTCTTTCAATTATCAATATGCATTCATCACTTGACCAATTGATTGCTTTTAAAAGCAGTCGGTTTTTACCAATTTCTAGAATGATTCCATCATAGAGCAATCAACTTTTCTTTAAGAGTAGTGGATTATTATAACCTTACTCAATTTTCAAAAGACTGTCAATCAATTAGTAATTGATTTTCTTAGAATTAGGAATCGACTGAACTGATTTTCATTAATAGTAGTAAATTATTAATCATACAGAGATTGTCATTAGCTTTTCCTTAACATAATCAACTTCTTTGTCATAGACTATCAATTGCCTTTCTTAATAAACAAGGATCGTCAACATACAAGCATATGGTAATCGATTGCCTTATCATAGCGTATTGGTCCAGAAGCTCAATTGCTAGATGCAAAAATTTAAAACCGTGAAAAAATAGAAAGTCATCACTAATCTTTTTTAGAGTGTGATTGGTCACCCAAAAATTGTACCTTTTTAATAAAACAATAAAATGGGTTTAAGGTTTATTAAAAAGATAATTTTGGTCTATGAAAATAGAATTAGGTTGGACAATTGATTACGTATGGAAAAAAATTAACACCTTCACACTATTTATAATTTTGAACAAAAATAGTATTTATATGAAATTTAATTATAATTCCATTCATTTTTAAGAAATAAAATCAACTAAAAATCTTTATTGAGAAATGGTGTGAAAATCTCTAAATTAAAAAAATATCTTAAAATTCTAAAACATAAAGGCAGAATTTAAAGATAATCATTTTCATTTAAGATTTACCACCACATTTCCTTAAAAATAAAAATAATATTCTTTAAAAATAATAATTATTGGCGACTCTTTAATATTTAGGTAAAGTACCAAAAATTATATTTTCTAAAATATTATTTCAAATTTATTTATTTATTTACTTTTGGAATAAAAATTTTTAAACAATAATTAAGTAATTAAATAACTAATCATAAACATCAATAATTAAATAAAACATATATATGAGCAATAAATTTAAATACAAATGTAAATGTGTGTCATAAATGACAATGAGATACGAATTAAAGATCGAGTTCTTAAATATAAAAAACCACCTGAACTCTCTATCATTTGGATAGAGTTTAGATGTGATTTTTTATATTTAAATTTTTTTTTATTTTTATTCTTTCTTTAATTTTATTATTTTAAAACACTAAATTATATGAAAATTCCTAATGAAACAAAATTTCCTAAATATCCCATCATATAGGTGGTATTCGAGAACATATTATTTTATAAGAAATCTTTATATAAATCCTTATGGTTTCGAGGTTTTGCTTAGATTTAAGCTTTAAGGTTTTATTTAGGGTTTCAATCAGGGCTTTGAGGTTTTACTTAGGGTTTCGGGTTTTATCTAGAATTTAGGATTTCACTTAAGGTTTCGAGTCTCAGTTAGGGTTCTATTTTAGGATTTCATTTAAGGTTTTAATTTAAGATATCATTTAGGGCTTTAGGGCTTCATTTAGGATTTTAATTTTAGGATTTCATTTCGAGTTTCAATTTTAGGGTTTCACTTAAGCTTTTAATTTAAGATATCATTTAGGGTTTTAGGGTTTTAATTTTAAGTTTCGAGGTTTCACTTAAAATTTAGAATTTTATTTGGGGTTTCATTTTTTGGTTTTAATTTAGGGTTTCATTTTAGGTTTCACTTTAGGTTTCGGGTGAGGATTTTACTTAGGGTTCAACAAATTTACGAATATCTCTAAAAGTCTTGAACATCTAGGCAGACTTTTAAAGTAAGATCACTTTTTATGATTTTCAAACTTTAATTTTTATATTTTTATATATTTTCTTTTTTCATTAAAAATTTATTATTATTATTATTATTATTATTATTATTATTATTATTATTATTATTATTATTTATCTTTTATTATTTAATAATTTTTTGACATCCAGACGGAATTATTAATTTTTAAAATATAATTTTTAATTCCCTTCAACATTAAGGCAATGATATAAAAATTATTTTATTATTATTATTATAATATTTTTTTAGAAAAACCCTAACCAAACCTATGCAACAAATTCATGCCAGCAAATAAATCCAACCTCTCCCATATTCGGCCAACCTATAACTGGTAGTAAAAACTTTTTTTGTCCATAAAGAACCATACACATGCAACATGTGATGTTATTCTAGTTTATTTTTCATGCACATATCTAATTAATAGGAGACTAATTTTTCTTCATACTTTTCTTGGAACAAAGGTTGGAACCAAAGGCAATGGAATCTCTTGCTTCCCAAAGTAGCCAAGATAAAAAGTAATACATAAAAATAATTCATAGATATATAGAGGAAGCAAATCGAAAGAAAAGAAGAAAAAACTTTAAGCCACAATAAACATGCCATGAAGCTTTAAGCCTTTGGAAACTTAGCATACGCTTGTCATGCAATAAAAAAAAAACAAACAAGAAAGGTAGGATTTAAACATTGTATCTTCTCTTTTGCACACCATTTCCATTCTCTATGTTTGGGGATAGTTTTACCATCTATAAAAAAAACAATGACTTTCGATTTTCAAAAGCTTTCCCATGCTAAACTGGGGAAATCTAAGCCAAAAAGAATGGCTTTCAAACTCCACAGTTGATATCTTAAACAGGACCAAAAACTTTTCTCCCCAACCAATTTTTTCTTTTCTTTTTATAGGAAATATAGTATAGAGTCATATTGGTGATTTTCATGGATTTTCCGCACAAAAAAAAAAAAAACAAGGACAAAACATGGTGATTTTATTCATGCAACAAACCATAATAAGCAAAAGAAGGATTACCTTTTCTTGTTTCTCTTCTTCATTAATGGCTACTGCTGAAACTTCCACCCTGGTCTGGTTTCTACCATTTTTTCCTTGTTTTTTTTTTTTTTGCTCCTTACTTCTTTTTGGTTCCTCGTTTTTCTACTGTAACCGTTCCACCCTTTTACTCGCTCTTCTTTCTTTTTTCTAGTTTTTTTCTGCTACTGTTTCTAGTTCGTTATTCTTTTTTTAACATGGCTTTCTTCTTTTCTACTTTTTTTTTGCTTCTTTTGCTTGCTGTCTTTTTTTTCTTTTTTGGTTTGCTTCTCTTTTTTTTTTTTGCTAATTGGATCCTTTCTCTTCCTGCCCATTTCTGTTTTTCATGCCCCACGTTCCCTCTTCATGCAGTTCTTTTCACGACACATCCCACGTCCCATGCCATTTTTTGCATCATGTGTGAGCTTTTACCATTTTTGGCAACAACAGTTTCTTCATCTCACGCCTACGTGCATGGCTTCTTCACGTTTTCACGCTTTATGACTAACTTAACAAAGCCAAGTGAGCTTTGTTTATTTTACTTCGGCCATGGTTGATAGCCTATTTGTGTTTTTGTGTTTTTTTTTTCTTTTTAATATTTTGGGCTTTATTTGGGTTGTATGCTTTAGCCATTTGGGCTTCAAGCTCATTTTCCATTTCTTTGTTTTTAGGCCAAGCTCTTTCTTTTTTTTTCTTTTATATTTAATTATTTATTGTTTTTATATTATATTTTTATTATTATTATATTTTTATTTTAATATTTTATATATTTTTATTTGATTTTTTTATTTGGTTTTGTTTTTATTAATGACCAACGATGAGTTATTAATGGGTTTTAAGGATTGGTTTTTATTAAACCATTTTGGGTATTATTCAGGCCAATGTAATGGGTTTCATTAGATGTTAAACCTCATCTTTAAGCATTTAAAAACAGACTAAGTAATGGGTCCAAAAAATTATGATCAAAGTTCAATTGCAAATCAAGCTCAAATTAAAGTGATAAAATATTTCGAACAAAATTAAGTGTCTACAGTTACCCCTCTTTACATATTTATGAGGATCAAGAATAATGCAAAGAAATATATAATAATTTTACCCGAATGCTACTTCTTAAGGAGAGAATTTTTTGCTTTTTTTTTCTTTTTTTTTTTAACTTAAGAGGACTAGGATTAAACTGTGAGTTGAAAGATAAAGATGATCAGAATTAAACCACAGGTCGAATGAAGTGACTAAGACTAAACTGTTAGTTGAATAAAGTGACCAAGATTGAACCTTAGGTCAAATAAAGTAACCACTAATTTGAGCTTAGTGTCAACTAATTTAGGCTTTCATACCGCTAATTTTGGGCTTATGTACCAACTAAATTAGGTTTAAATTTTTATAGGTGTCAGTTAATCTGGGCTTGCGTGCTAGTTAAATTAGGCTCAAGACTTCTTGATGCCAGTTAATATTAGGCTTAAAACTTAAGTACCAACTATACTGGACTTAAAATCTCATTGGTACTAGCTAAACTAAACTTAAATTTTCATTGGGTGCCAAATACTTTGGGCTTAAATTCTTATTGGGTGCTAGATAATCTGGGTTTAAATTTTCCTTGGATGCCAATTAAACTGGACTTAAATTTTCATAGGGTGCTAGCTAATTTGGGTTTAAATTTTCATCAATACCAGCTAGAGGTGTAATTAATCGAATTTAAACTAATACATTATTAAGCTCAGGCTTGAACTCGATTTAAAATTCAAGGCTCAAAAAATAAGCTTGATTCTTATATTCGACACAACTTAATTATTTGTGCTCGAGTTTGAGATATTTTATTAATTAAAATAATTAAAATATTTTAAAATATAAAAGCTCGATTATGCTCATAAACTACTTGAGCTATGTATAAAAATACTCGAACTCGACTAGATTTGTAAGTCAAGCTACAATAATAATCAAGATAAATTCAAGTTTTATTCGAATCGAAATCAAATAATTTACAAGTACTAATGTATCATTTACACCCTTAGTACCAGTTATATTGGGCTTAAATCTTTATTGGTGCTAATTAAATTGAGCTTAAATTTTCATTTAGTGTCAACTAAATTGGACTTAAAATTTGGGTGAACTAAAATTTTTTTAGGGAATAGGCGATCCCTATTAGAAATGAAAGAGGTGAAAAGAATTTTTTTTTAATGGATTAGATGATTTAACACGTGGAAATCTCTATTGAATCAAAAGGACTTCACCATTTAAAAGGGATAAAAAAGATGTATACTTTTTCAACTAAGTTGGACTTATGTGCTAGGTAATCTAAGCTTATGTGCCAGCTCATTTAAGCCTGCATGCCAGCTATTTTAGGCTTAAATATTTTCTCGAGTGGCAGAAAAAGTGAATTTAAATTTTCTCAAATGCCTGGTAAACTGGATTTAAAACTTGGGTGCCAGTTAAACTGAGTTTAAATTTTTTCTCATGTGCTAACTAAATTAGGCTTAAATTTTTTCTCAAGTTCTAGAAAAATTGAATCTAAATTTTTTCTCGAGAGTTAATAATCCCTATTAAAAATAAAATAAGTGAAAAAACTTTTTAAATGAATTGAATGGTTCAGCACACTGAGGGTTTTACTCATTTAAAAGGGTTTCTCTACCTAAATGGGATAAAAAAAGCTTATATTTTTTCATGTAAGCTCACAGATGAAACATAAGTTTTTTATAAAACATGAATCCCTTTAAAATCAAATATGTTCAACACTTTCTTTAGCATCTAAATGTGACATTTTGATACACGTTAAAGTTATTTACATAGGTTTAAGATTTTGAAAGGTTATTTAGGAATGAAAAAAGGCTGAGATTTTCAAAATCCGCCCTTTTAAAATATTTGAAACTTTGATATTTCAGATCTTTCAAAAGGTCTGGCTTATCTTTGCTCAACATCCTACTTATATAGTGTTAAGAGTGGCTTTCAAGGTTTGCTCTAGTTTGCCCTATTGTAGGGTTTTCACCCTAGACCCACATTCATTTTTTTATTTTTATTCTTTTTTTATTATTATCTATGCACTTAAGAATTCAAAGTTATCCGAAAAGGCTAATGTCTAAACAAAAAAAAAATAATGAAGAGGGACCAAAAGGTTCATGGTTTCATGGGTTTCATGACCATTTTTTCAAAAGAAGCACTTTAATTTTTAAGCATTCATATTTGATCTAATATGAACTTTTCATAAGATATAACATAGACCAAGATTTGGGGTTTTCAAAAAAAGAGATAGATAGACCCAAAACAAGTGTTTAAAGGTAATTAAAACCAAAGATCATTCTTTAATTTGAAAGATTCACTCTGGGGTATATTCCCTTTCATTTTCTTATACTTTCCACTTATTTAATTATTTTTTTTCTTTTTCTTTTCACATTTTTATTTCTTCACTCTTTCATTTCTTTTTTTCTCTCAATAGATTTAAAACTTTTGAAAACTTTTATATTAGGCCTTTATCCCAACACACGAGATTTCATTTTAGATATCACTATTCTCAACCCCTAAATGCATCTTTTTTTTGCCTACCAATTGGAAAGGTAATCCTTAGTTAAGGTTTATCTTTAAAAAAAAATTATCAAACTTAAAGGAGTAATAAGGTATAAATTTTTAAATTTGTGAAAGGATGATGAAAGATGATCATTTGTCATTTAATGCATCGTCACTTAAATTGAAATGCAGTTCCTTTTGAAAAACTAAACTCGAAGAAAGGTTTTTCATTTCAAAAGTTGTTTTGTCTTTTTTTTTTATTTTATCTTTCTTAACCTTTTTATTTGGCTTTTCACTTTGGTTTTTTTTATTTTTTTTATTTTTTTCAAAATTCTAAATTTGTTAAGATTTTATTTGGATTTATTCAAATTCCTTAAGTGTAAGATGTTATAACCATTTTTTTATTCTTTTTGTTTTTTTCATTATTATTTTTTATATGCCCTCAATAACTCATACATAATCCACTTTTTTAGTAGAGTGATTCAAGAAATATACCCTATTTCAGCAATACAATCTTCTATGGAATGCCCTTCGACCCAATTAGGGAATTTACACTTACTTTTAGGATCATATCATTTAGGGTAGAAAAACTTTCTGAGTTTTGCAAATGGAAATCATATGATTTTTTATAATGAAGGTGAAAAATTTAGCATAAAATATTGAGAGTGAATGATATATCTTTGCTTTTCTCTCTCTTACAATTTTGTTAATAGCTTAGATTGATCTTTTGTTTTGTGAATGTTTGTGGTGAAGAAACCAAAGCACACTAATAAGATGGTTGAAAAAAATTACGAGCCCAAGATATCGGATAAGACTAATACAATGACCAATCATTCACTCAACCTTCATATATCATGGTAAGGTTTCTTTTATTTCGCCCTTCAACAATTACCTTTTGAGCATATTCATCTAAGGACGTTTTACCAATAACTTATCATAATAAAAAGGATGAAGGTATCCACAAATAAGAAATTCAACTCTTTATTAGTTAAAGGTGATCGAACTTATGATGCAATCTCTTTCTATCTAGCAGCATTTTTCTTATAACTCTCATTCATACTCATTTTCATGATTTGAAAGATTAATTAATCTAAAACCATTTCTAATATGTGGTGGTAATACTTTAAGAATGCTCATGATAAATCTCTTCAAGTACTAATTTGGTTACTTTTTAAACTATAATACCAATTGGTTACTATCCCAATCAAACTTTCTTGAAATGTATGAATAAGTAGCTTTTTGTCAGTAGCATACCCAATCATTTTATGACAATATTAAGCCAAATGTATTTCAAGATATCTAGTTCTATCATATTTCTCAAACGTCGAAGCCTTGAATTTCATTGGAATGACCAAGTTAGACATCAAAATTGAATTCATTAGGATCCATGTTCCCAAAAATGTCATTTCTTTCCACCCTTCTAAGTCTTTCTTCAAGTAGGTCATACTTATTTTACATCTCAACATTCATTACTAACTTAGACATGTCGTGTAGCTTTTCTTGTTCAGTAAGGCCATCCAAATTTGGTGCTATAATGGGATCGACAGGGCTCGATCCTTGGTTGATATTTACATGCATCTAGGGTTGACTAGAGGATGGATCAGCATATCTGTAAGGTTATACAGCCAATGGCTGTAAATAGATTCCATGAGAAGTAAAAACTCGAAGTGGGGTGAACCCCAAAGAATATACTGGTTCCTCTAAATAAATCTCATCTCCTAATCTTTGTGTGCCAGTAACTTTTTTTCATTTTAAGGAACCAACCAACAATTATCTCAACTCAGAGATCTATACCTCGATGTTTATCTATATTTTTATGACTTTTTCTTTTATCATTACTTATTTTATCTCTACTTATGCCTTCTCAACCCTCTCATAATTAGCTCTATTTTTTCCTTTCATGATTCAAGAAATTGGACTAGGTATTATGTGTGTATGCAAACTTGATTTTTTTGACTTTGCTATCTTTGAACCTCTATTCTTTTTTCATAAATTAGAACACAAGGTATAACTATTATAGTTATTATTACTATTATTTTGTTTTTATTAATTTACATGTATACAATGAATGTAATGTAATACAAATAAGGTATTATATTGATCAATCTAAACAAAGAAAGCATTTATTAACCATAGAAATCCTTGTAAATTAACCAATCATTTATGCATTAAAACCATAAAAACACCTAACTTGAGCATTTTGCTCCTTAACTTTACATAAAAAATTCAACAATCATTTATTGTAATATTGACTCAGTATGATCTCTAGTTCAAGTTTTTCTACTTTATCCACCATTTTGCTAGCTTTTTGCAGAGCGTTATAAATTTGAAAAGTTAGGTGCTTTATATACTATTGCCTTTTTTAGGCTTTTTACACTTCATATTTCTTAAGCCTTCACTTTCATAGTGCAGGTGTAAGCCCATTCATCCTCTCTTTCTTGCCATCCGATCAAAATCTTACCTATGTGGTTCTGATTCTTAACCAATTGAATTTTCAAGCTCATCAACTCCTATTCCAAAGCTTTTTTTTCTTTTTACAAATCGAAATTCCTATTATGCTCTTCCTTTAATCTGGCTTATAACTTTTCATTTTTCTTATGGCATTTAGCTACTTTTGTAGAGACATTAGAAAACTTATTTTTCCATGTTTGTTGTTCTTTGTAAGTTCAAAGACCATTTTTTTATTTTTTCTGGCTTTATTCTTCTAGTATTCCACCATTTTGTCAATTCTTTCACTTCCTTTTTTAATCCCCTTAAAAGTCCGAGATCTATCTTCAATCTCTTATTCTCTTAATAAAGATCTTACAAATCCCCTTTCAATACCTTTCGTGTCTTCATCAGATTTTATAATGTATCATCTTTCATAATTAAATCATACCTCAACTGGTTGACTTAATCTATCACTTTTATTTTTTTTCTCCATCTATTTCCTTTCAATCTCAAACTTTTACTGGGTAATCTTAAAAGTTGATAATACATACTCTGATATAGGGATGGACAACTAATCTAAAACATCTACTAATAATGGCCTAACTTCATTAACTCTCTTCATTCTCCATGTAAGGTACCCTTTTATGACATTATTTACATATTTGGCCAAGCTCATTCGATTAAATTGTTTTCATGCCTTAATGACCTCTTGGACCTTTTTTATATAATCGGGTGCCCTATAATCAAACTTAAGCAAACTAAGTCCATGAGTCATAAGGATGAGCTGACAATAATTATATTACCTCTAAACCATAAGAGATGTATAGCTCACGGTCCCTAATATTCTTAGAAATGGTACCCACGGTTCATTTTCACAATTGTATAATATGGCTGTGGAAAGCATTCATGTTGCTCTCTATGTTATATCCTCACTAGTGAGCTTTAGAAAGAATGCCATCCATTGTCATTTTGTCCAATCCCTCCGTCATTCCTTGGTAACAAATTTTTTTATCAGAACAAAATGAATGGAGAAAGGCTAAAATGATATCTTCTTTTTTTTCAAAAAGTGACTTCTAATCCAAACAAAAAGCAACTAAGCGCATCCTATAAATCGACCTTCACTCTTCCTTTGATAGAAATTTAGCAATCTAATGGTCTCCGCTAAAATGATCATTGAAATATTTATACCTTTATCCAATTGCTCAAAAAAGTTAACTATTGATGTTTTTATGTCTCCTATTAACTTGGAGAATATCATCAACCTATACACAGCTAAAGCAAACAAATCTAATTCACGATCATCATCATGATGCTTCTTTATATGCTCTAACAGAAAGGCTAATGGATTTGCCTCGACTCTATTCTTTTCTTTTTTGACAGAAAGGCTAATGGATTTGCCTCGAATCTATTCTTTTCCTTCTTGTGCTTGTCTATCTCTTCGACCTCTATTTGCATAATCTTTACTATTTTCTTTATATATCTGTTGTTTTTTGCTCTTTTCAATGAATATTGTTTTGACTGACAGACTCTATTTGAAGTAAGGATGAGTATTCTTCAATTATAGGGGTTAAATCTTTTTGGTTGAACAAAAAACACTGATAAGATAGATCTTAAAACTATATCACAACCCTAACTAATGACTCATCAATCTTCAATGACATGATAAGTGCCACATCGACATACCTTTTTGAAAAAAAACTCCTTCTTTTTAACTCTCCATTGTTGCCATATGGTTTCTAACTCGACTATATCACTTTGACTCAAATCCATACACACTAATTATGGAAGTGTAGAAATATGATCAACCCTTAAACAATCTATTTTTTTAGGTGCTTTTCGATTGGCTTTTAACTTTTAAATAATTCTTATAGAAGGCTGATGCTATTAATGGCTTATGAGAGCTTCTTTTGCTATTGATTGACCTAAAACAAATACCCCTCTTGAAATGCAATGGCTATATGATGTATGCAACAAAGTTAAAAAATGTACAAATACAAAGAATCAATAATCCAAATAAATAAATAATAAAAATAACAAAACAACTATATAATACAACAAAATAAAAATATATATATAATGTCCTAACTTTTGATGATTTTTTAAAAGGCGGCATGGTTCTACCTTAGGTAGGCTTCTTATGGCTCATGATACGCTGGATCATGATTTATTCATCTAAAGGTTCCCAAATCAAACCTTACATCATTATCCATTATAGATTAATAAGGCACACAAATCTTCACCCATTACAGGCTATAAACATAAATGATTCAATCTGAGTGGAAGTATTTAGCTAGCAAATATAAAGGTTATCATCTCACGATAATATGGCCACTTCACTTCTTCCTAATAAGGACAGAGCCTAAGTCTAAATCTCATGCATGCAAGTAAATATGCAAAAGTATGCAAAACAACATAAATGAATTACAAATAACCAAAATCAAGATAAGATAATAACTAACATGCAATTTATTAATTTTTATTTATTTTTTTAAAAAATTAAAATAAAGAGAATTAAATTAAATATCAAATAAAACCAATGACATCCACAATTTTTTATAACACATGTTTAAAAGTTTTGGCTTAACTTTCAAAATGTCCCCAGTGAAGTCATTAAGTTGTTATAATGTATCGATCTAGAAACTCAATTGCTAGACGTAAAAATTTAAAATCATGAAATAGAAGAGTCACCACCAATCTTTTTTAGAGTGGCATCGGTCACCTTAAAATTGTACCTCTTTAATAAAACAATAAAATGGGTTTAAGATTTATTAAAAAGATAATTCTAATATATGAAAATAGGATTGGGTTCAGAAGTCAGTTATGCGTGAAAAAAGATTAACACCTACATAATGCCTATTAAAATGTTACTAATTAATCATGTGCTATTTATAATTTTGGAAAAAAATAGTTTTTATATGAAATTTAATTATAATCCCTTCATTTTTAAAAAATAAAATCAACTAAAAATCTTTATTTAAAAATGCTGTAAAAATCTCTAAATTAAAAAAATACCTTAAAATTCTTTAACATAAAGGCATTTTTTGAATATAATCATTTCCATTTAAGATTTACCATCACATTTCCTTAAAAATAAAAATAATATTCCTTGAAAATGATAATTATTGGTAACTCTCTAGTATCTAGCTAGAGTACCAAAAATTATATTCTCCAAAATATTATTTTAAATTTATTTATTTATTTACTTTTGGAATAAAATTTTTTAAACAATAATTAGATAATTAAATAGCTAGCCATAAACATCAATAATTAAATAAAACATATATATGAGCAACGAATACAAATATTAATGTAAATGTATGCCCAAAATGACAATGAGATGCGAATTAAAGATCGAGTTCTTAAATATAAAAACCACCTGAACTTTGTTTCCTCTAAGTAGAGTTTGAATGTGACTTTTTATATTTAAAATATCTTTTTTTTAATTTTTATTCTTTATTTAATTTTATTACTTTAAAATACGAAATTATATGAAAATTCTTAATAAAAAAATTTTCTAAATATCCCATCATTTATGTAGCATTCAAGAATAGATTATTTCATGAAAAATTTTCATATAAATCCTTAAATTTTGTGAAGGTTTCAAGGTTTTGGTTAGATTTAGGCTTTAAGATTTTATTTAGAGTTTCAACTAAGGTTTCGAGATTTTACTTAAGGTTTTAGGTTTTATTTAGGATTTAGGGTTTCAATTAAGGTTTCAAGTTTCAGTTAAGGTTTAAGGATTCACCTAAGGTTTCGAGTTAGGGTTATATTTTAGGGTTTCATTACGGGTTTTAATTTATGATATCATTTTGGGGCTTTAGTGTTCATTTAAGGTTTTAATTTTAGGGTTTCACTAAGGGTTTTAATTTAAGATATCAATTAGGCTTTAGAGTTTCATTTAGGATTTTGTTTTTTGGATTTAATTTAGGGTTTTCACTTTAAGTTTTGGGTTAGGGCTTCATTTAGGGTTTCACAAATTTACGAACTTCTTTAAAAATCTCCAACATCTAGGTAAACTTTTGGAGTAAGATCACTTCTTATGATTTCTAAAAATTAATTTTTATATTTTTATATATTTTTCTTTTTCATTGAAAATTTATTATCCTTATTATTATTATTTATTTATCTTTTATTATTTAATAATTCTCTAACATCCAAACAAAATTATTAATTTTTAAAGCACAATTTTTAATTCCCACCAACATCTAAATAGAGATTTAAATAATAATAATAATAATAATATTATTATTATTATTATTATTATTAAGAAAAACCCTAACCAAACTTATGCAATAAATAAACCCAACCTCTCCTATATTTGACCAACCTATAAATCGTAACACAAAATTTTTTTGTCCATAAAGAACCATGCACATGTAAGATGTGAAGCTATTCTATTTTGTTGTTCATGCACATATCTAATTAACAAGAGACCAATTTTCTTTCATGCTTTCTTTGGAACAAAGGTTGAAACCAAAACAAATGGAAGCTCATGCTTCCCAAAATAGCCAAGACAACAAGTGATGACACAAAAACAATTCATATATATATAAAGGAAGCAAATCAAAAGAAAAGAAGTAAAAAACTTTAAGCCACAATAGATTTGCCATGAAGCTTTAGACTTTTGAAAACTTAGCATACGATTGTCATGCAATTAAAAAAAAAGAAATGAAGGCTTTAAACATTGTATCATCTTTTTTGTACACCATTGCCATGCTCTGTGTTTGGAGATTGTTTTACCGCCCATAAAAAAATAATGACTTTCAGTTTTCAAAAGCTTTTTATGCTAAACTAGGGAAATCTAAGCCAAAAAGAATGGTTTTCAAACTCCATAACTAATATCTTCAACAGTGCCAAAAACCTTTCTTCCCAAACAATTTTTTCCTTTCTTTTTATAAGAAACATAGTATAGAGTCAAATTGGTGATTCTCATGGATTCTCAACATAAAATAATGTTAAAAAATTTAAAAAAACAAAAATAATAAGAAAAAAAAAATGGCTTTGAGGCGTGAAAAATACTATCTTAAAATCAATTATACCTATAAGATACAACAAAACCTTAAAAAAAAACTCTCCAAATCAAAAGTAGTAAAATTAGTCAAGCATAAAGATCTTTCTATAATAAATGGATAGTCACCAATCAAGCCAATTCAAAAAATCATGACATTTTGTATAGTCATGTTTTCCTATTTAGATATGTTTATTTGGACCATCATGCTTTTCTTTATTCAAACATGTTTATTCAAAATAAAAATAAATTTTAGTAATATTTTAAAATAAAAAAAAGATTTAAAAATTAAATCTATTTACTAAATAAGCTCAAGTGCCCCAAGCGCCACAAGTGTCGAAATGCTTATCTTTAACTTTTAAAATTGTATGACCCACTAGAAAAACTCCTAGCAAGCCTAAATGACTTGGCCCACTCCAATACTTAGCGCAATTACTTAAATAACTTAAGTAATATCTCTTAAACTATATATAAATGATCTTTCTACTCAATGTGGGATATACCACATTTTAAACTACCAACAATCCCTCACTAGTTTGAAATATTGATGCTTAATCTTTAACCTATCAGACAAATAAATATTATGAATAGAATAATGTATCTTTTGATTTAAACCTTCAATTAGTGTATATACCTTAGAATTTAACAAAGTTGATAGTGTCTGCAGATTAAACCTAAACTCCTAATGTTAAAATTGAAGATATAACACACATAATACTTATTTAATATTTTTTCAGAGGTTAACAATCACTTTAGCACTATTATGACCATGTGTTTATCCTTATTAATAAACATTTATAAGAAAGTTTTCAAGTTTCTTGTTGAAGTGGCACTACTTCTACGTTTACATAGGTGGAGTTTTTTATTTATGTCTCCATTGCTATAGACATTTAATTATAGACTCCATTAAAAGTTCAATCTCATCCTCCATTTATGCAATGGCTTACACTAGTATTCCAAATATTTAGAATGGCTTGACTAGTGTTTACAAACACATAACAATGACTTGTTATTACCTATTAAAATTTACAATTAAAGGTTACTAATTCAAAGTTAGGTTTCCATTATTAGTGTCGGAAAGAAATTTTAAGCCCATTCCACTTGTGGTGCTTCGTACTAAATTTCTAGATAGCATATTGGTAGGAGAATCCACTAAGTTGTTAGCAGATTTAACATTTATTATGGTAATTACCATATTTTTTATTAATTCTCTAATATAATCATGCATTAGACTAATATGTCTAGATTTTCCATTATAAATTTTACTATAAGCTCTAGACATAGTAGCTTCACATCACAATAAAAGAAAATGGTCATCATTGGTTGTGGTCACAACTTTATTTCCATTAATAAATTTCTTAGTCATTCAGCTTCCTTGCCTGTGCAACTAAAGCTATAATTTCAGATTCCATAGTTAAATGTCAAATGCAAGTTTATTTCTTGGATGCCTAACTAATTGCACAACCTCCAAAAGTAAACATCTATCATGAAGTAAATTTATTGTCACTTATACCAGTGATCCAACTTGCATTTGAATATCCTTCCAAAATAGCTGGATATCTAAAATAGAATAAGCCAAAATCTTTAGTTATTTTAAGATAACCTAGAACTCTTCCTATGACTTTTCGATGACTTATACTAGGCCTACTTATATATATTGATAACTTGTAAATAGCAAAAGTTGTATCTGGCCAATTACAATGCATAGCATACATAATACTTCTAATAGCACTAGCATATTCAAGTTATACATTTACATAACTTTGATTTTTTGTTAATTTCATACTTGCATCATATGGAGTATTGGCTTCTTTTATATTAAGATACTTAAACTTATTAAGTAGTTTCTCAATGTAATAACTTTGATTAAGTATAAAACCTTTATTATATCTTTTAACTTTAATTCCCAAAATGTTATCAATTTTATTTAAATATTTTATTTTGAAATTAGAAATAAGATACATTTTGGTTTCATTTATGCCAATCATATTAGTACTAAAAATTAGTACATCATCTACATAAAGACATATTATAACTTCATATTTTTTAATAAATTTTGAGTAAATGCACTTATCCACTCCATTATGCTTAAAACCATTGGCTACTATGGTTGAATCAAACTTTCCATGCCATTGTTTAGGAGCTTGCTTTAGCCTATAAAGTGACTTAATTAATTTACAAACTTTATTCTTATTACTTGAAAGAATAAAACATTCTGGTTGTTTCATGTATACTTCTTCCTTTAAGTCACCATTTAAAAATGTTGTTTTAACATCCATTTGATGCACATGTAATTTATAAATAGAAGCTAAAGCTATAAGAACTCTAATAGATATTATTCTAGCTACTAGAGCATATGTATCAAAAGAATCTATACCTTTTTTTTTTGTTTAAAACCTTTTACAACTAATCTTGCTTTAAGGTTTGTATAGAACCATCTGCATTATATTTCTTTCTAAACACCCATTTACATCTTATAGGTTTAAAAACCAAAGGTAAATCTACTAAAACCAATGTATCATTGGACATGATTGAGTCCATTTCATCATTAATAGCCTATTTTGAAAAAGCAACATCTTTAAAGTCATAGCTTCATTAAATGTTTCAGGGTCTTCATTTACATTTAGTAGAATTGATGTTTTATTAAGCACTTTAATTCTATTTCCTTCTAGTAAGAAGATAATAGAATCTGAAAAAATGAAATTTGAATGCAAAAGATTCTTTTTTTTTAGTTCTTTGGCTCTTTCTAAGTTCAACAAAATTATTACTTTCTTTTTGTTTATTTCTAGTTGTAGGAATCATCTCAATTTCTTTTTTTATATCAATTTTAGTATCACATATAAACTTATTTTTAAAAAATTCTACATGAATAGATTCAACAATAACGTTAGTATTTAAATCGAGAAGTCTATATGCTTTTGAATTATGTACATAACTAATAAAAATACTTTTAATGCCTCTAGGTCCTAATTTTGATTTATGAGGATTAGGTATTTTATAAAAGGCAATGGACCCCCATACTTTAAAATAATACAAATTTGGTTTTTTGCCATGATTTCAAAGTTCATATGATGTCTGCAAGAATTTCTTTGAAAAAATTCTATTATACATACAGCATACTATTAAAAGTGCTTCTATCCAAGGATTTAAAGGTATTTTAACATTTAACAACATACTATTTACCATATCAATGAAGATTCTATTTTTTCTTTCGGCTAAATCATTTTGTTAATGTGCACAAAAGGGTTGTCTTTTGATGAATAATTCTATTATCTTGACAAAAAAAAAAAAGAAAAAATCTAGAAAAGATTCACCACCCTTATCAATTAAAAGAATTTTGATTTTTTTCTCCTTTTGATTTTCAACAACTAATTTATGTTCTTTAAATTTATCAAAAGTTTCATCTTTTGTTCTCTTTAGATACACAAAAGTATAATGAGAACTATCATTTATAAATGTTATAAAATACCTTTTTCTTCCATTGTTAATAGACCATTTAACTTATAAATATCAAAATATATGAACTCTAACAATTATGTATTTTTTTTCAATTTTCGGAAAAGATTTCTTACTCATTTTTGCTTTAACATAGATTTCACATTTAATGTCATGATTTTTCAGGTATGTTATATAATCATGTTTAGTCATATAATTCATATATTAATAATTTAAACATCCTAATCTAGCATTCCGTAAAGAAGAAGAATAATCAACAATATAAGCAAAAACATTATTTATTGCATTAATACTTAGTTTAAATATACCTAAGGTGAATTTCAATTCAACTCTTCTTTTTTCAATCACTTTGGTAGGAACATGATTTCCCATAAGGATGCTTTCTAGTTTTTTGCATTCTTCATAAGTTTTAAACTGCTTTCTGTTGTTGCAAACATGAATTGTTGCACTAGAATCTAGCCAGCAATCAGATGACTTATTTGTACTAGCCATATGAACTTCGATGATCATTCCAATTTGCATGTCAGTCACCATTACAACAAGTTCATTAATTTCTTGCCTAACCAGATTTGCTTTATTTTTAAAACTAGAACCAATCTTAATTCTAGCATTTTTAAATCTGTAATCTTTAATCAAATGTCCTTTCTATTCACAATGGAAACACATTTTATTCTTGTTAAAATTGGACTTCTTAAATCCATTCTTTTTTACTTTAAAATTGTTTTGAAATTTTTTAGAAAACTTGTGAATTTTTTCAAAATTTTATTTGCTCATATAGTTCACGTTGGAACCTCCAAGAATGACTATATCTCTTGTATGATTTTTTGCTTTAATCTGTATGTAAGTTTGAAATTCTTCAATAGTGAAATTATCTGTTAAATGCAAAATTTTCTTCTTATATCCATTCCAAGAAGGAGGTAGTTTTGATAAAATAGCTCTAACTTAAAGTGAATCAATAACCTTAATTTTAGCTCACTTAATTTAGAAATTAGAATTTGCAACTCGTGCACTTGGTCTATGATTGGTTTGTCATCAATTTTTGAAAATTCAAAGTATTTCAAGGCTAGAAACTTATCAGTACCTTTCTTTTCATTTATGTATTTGTATTCAAAAGTAGTCCATATTTTTTTAGGTGATTTCATATATTTGTATAGGTCATATAAACAATTAGATAATGAATTCAAAATATAACATCGAAAAACTAGTTATCTTCTAACATTTGCTGCTTGTTGCCTTAACAGCATCAAAGTCTTCAGAAGGTGGTTTTGGAATTGGTTCCAAAATTGGATCAAGTTCATAAAATATCTTCAATATGGTCAATAGAAAAATCATTTTGTTCTTCCACCTAATGTAGTTTAATCCATTAAAATGATCAAGTTTGATTACATCTTGATTTTGAAAATGAACCTTCATGCTTGATTCCAAATCCATTACAACAGTAAGGACAACAGTAGATGTAGTATCCATAATTGCCTTTCAATTATTAGAATATTTAAGAAAACAAAAATAATAAGAAAAAAAATATGGCATTGAGGTATGAAGAACATCATTTTAAAAGTAATTATGCTATACGATACAATAAAGCCTTGAAAAAAGCTATTCAAATCAAAAGTAGTAAAATTGATCAAGTAGAAAGATTTTTTTATAATAACTGAATAGTCACAAATCAAGTCAATTCAAAAAGTCATTACATTTTAGATAGTTATATTTTTCTGTTCATATTTGTTTATTTGGACCATCATGTTTTTTTCTGTTCAAACATGTTTATTCAGAATAAAAATAAATTTTAGTCATATTCTGAAATAAAAAATAAAAGATTTAGAAATTAAATCTATTTACTAAACAAGCCTAAATGCTTCAAGTGCCCAAGTATCTATCTTTGACTTTTAAAATTATTTAACCCTTTAGGAAAACTCCTAGCAAACCTAAATTATTTGACCTACTCTAACATTTAACTCAATTACTTAAATAACATAAGTAATTTTTTTTAAACTACCACCAAATAAAATAAAGATAAAACTTAATGATTTCATGCATGCAATAAATCATGATGAGTAAAAAAAGGATTACCTTTTTCCTGTTTTTCTTCTTCGTTAATGGCTACTGCTGAATGCTTCCTCTCTAGTCTGGTTCTTCTCATTTCTTTTATCTATTTTTTTCTACTCCTTATTTCTTTTTAGTTTCTTGTTTTTTTGCTGTAGCCGTGCCACCCTCTTACTTGTTCTTTTTTTTTTTTGGGTTTTCTTTTTTTATTACTGTTTTTGGTTTATTCTTCTATTTTTTACATGGCTTTCTTTCTTTTTGCTTTTTTTTTTGCTTTTTTTGTTTGCTACCTTTTTTTCTTTTTCGGTCTATTTCTCTCTTTTTTTTATTACCTGTTTCCTTTTTTTCCCTACTTGTTTTTGTTTTTTCACACCCCACATTCCCTTTTCATGCAGTTCCTCCTACGACATACCTCATGTCTTTATGCCATTTTTTGCATCATGCATGAACTTTTACCATTTTCGACAAAAAATTTCTTAACCTCATGCCCATATGCATGGTTGCTCATGTGTTCACATCTCATACCCAACTTAACAAAACTAAGTGAGCTTTGTTAATTTTACTTTGGCCATGGGGCTTTTGTGTTTTTTATATACATATATATATTGAGCCTTATTTGAGTTATAAGCTTTAGCCATTTGGGCTTCAAACTCATTTTTTATTTCTTTATTTTGGGCCAAGCTCTTTCTTCTTTTATTATATTTATTTATTATTTAGTATTTTTATATTATATTATTTTTATATTTATTATTATATTTATATATTTTTATTTTGTTTCATTTTTATTTAATGGCCAATGATGGGCCATTACTAGGCTTAAATGATGGGTTTTTATTGAGCCTTTTATCGGATCATTTTAGGTTTTATTCAGGCCAATGCAATAAACTTTACTATGAGCTCAACATTAAGTCTCATTCTCAAGTATTTAAAAATGGGCGGTATAATGAACTCAAAAAATTATAATTGAAGCCCAATTGCAAACCAAACCTGAGTTAAAGTAATAAAATATCTCAAACAAAATTAGGTGTCTACATGCTTGCATTATTAGCCTTCTTAATTACATTATTTGTGTCTAGAATCATATAATTGATCTGAGAACCTTATCTTAAGCTAATCTATAGCTTAATAATTTCTCTTTGATAAGTATTTATATTTAACCATAATTTTCATATTTTGAAAATATTTCTAACATTTTATATTGTGAAAATGAAATGAAATGAATAATCAAAATAAAAGTTAATAAATGGCTCAAATTGGATAAAAATCCAAATATTTATTAAAAAATAATTTTAAAAATTATAAACAAGCAAGATAATTAAAAAATAAATAGATAATTTTGAAAATAACCCGTGAGTATTGACCAGCACTAAAGAGTATTGACACAACTCTTATTTTTCAAATTTTGATGTTTCAATCTATCGACCCTTGGAAGGATTGATTGAATTACTTTCATTCCCCGATTAACAATAGCAAGATCAAAATTTGCCACATTTTTTATGGATATAATGCATTGTTAATCAAGACCTTAAGGAATTTCAAAACCAATGAAAAAAAAAGGATAATTTTCTAAAATTTTGGCATTTAGCTAGCTAGATCGACACTTGTTAGTGTCAATTGAGATTTATTCATCCTATTTGGTCCAATTTTCCAATTTGTTCATCAATTCCAAGGCTCGTTCACTATTTTAAGTATCAAATAAGCTGTCCTTAAAATAACCAAATTTAACTTCCATGAAAATTCATTTTATTATCACTTTAATAGTAATTTTGAGAAAAATTAAAAAATTAATTTGATTTTGTTAAATATACGTGCTTGTAATATTATACTTGTTTATGACCAACTTATTATTTTCAAGAACTATGATTGATGATAAATGAAAAAAATCTCATAAAGAAATAATCATGATTTTAATCACTTTCACTCTCAATTCTAACATGCAAAAAACGAGATGTGTGAGCTAAAATTAAAAATATATCATGTGTTTAAAGGTATAGTAAAAATGTCCTTTGAGATTTAAAACGTGACATATAACATTATATGTTATTATTCCATTATCACTTATTAAATGCCATTTGAAAAATAATTACAGCAAGTCCCCATATTCTTCCATGATTAACATTCATTTCTTTCATTTTTTCTCTTCTCATCTCATTTATATCCATTTTCATTTTCCCCATTTTTGTCTCTTCCTAGTTCCTACCACATTACTTTGAAAAATTAAGTGAACTTGTCTACATGGATTCTCAATAATCTACTGAAAGTGAAGGATAAAATGGTGCCAAATTATGTTATTGTGGTATAGAATTACCAATAAAAACTTTTGAAATAAGTGGTAACCATGGTAAAAAATTTTATGGTTGTGACAATTTTGAGGTAAGATTTTGTAAATTGTTGTATAGCTTTTAATAATTGTTGTATAGCTTTTAAGTAGAAAAATTGTTTAATCTTTGGGTTTTTGCATTTATAGTGAGTATGAAAATATAAATTTTTTCAGTGAATTAATGAGATTTCATGTGAAAGTTGTAGGAAAGAGATGTTGAAATTAAAAAAAAAAATCAATGACAACAATGACAAATGATATTTCAAGATCAAATACAAGGAAACAAGAATTAGTTGAAGTGTTGATAATATGCTTAGCAAGAGATTTGCATTTGCAACAACAACTAATCGAATTAGAAAAGATGAAGTTGAAATTGAACGAAGAATTTGTTTAAGCTCAAAATAAGGAGCAAAAAATTTAGAAAATGAACTAATTTAATCTCATGCAAGAAACTTACAATTGAAGCATCAACTAGTTCAGATTCGATGCAAGAAAAGAGTAATTATTTAGTTTGTGGTAGTGTTATGGTGTTGTTGATTTTGATTTTGTATGATACTTTAGGTAGAAAAACTTAAAGACCTAGTTTTTTTTTAGTTGATGAATTGGTGTTATTTGTTTATTCTGAGTTTGTTATAGGTTAGATGTAGGGTTTGGTTTAGTTGTATGCAAGATTGAAATGTTTATTAAGGTATAGTTTAGTTGTATGCAAGATTGAAATGTTTATTAAGGTGTAGTGTGTAGCAATACAAAGTGTTTGATGAAATGTATATGTGAACTTATTATGTAGCTATTAAATAAAAGTTTATCTTTTGTTAAACGTGTTGTGCAATGGCATTTCTTACTAAATTTCTTATCCTACAAATTGGCATTATACTACTTTCAACCAAGTTGGTAAGTTCTTAAAAGTTTTTAAGAACAGAATTGTAAAAACTACCATATCCATTTATAGAAATATAATCCAAAATACAGCTTGCAGAAAGCTAGCATTCTTATTAAACAAAACAAGGTCATTTTATTAAAGAAAATAAGGTCATCTGCTAGTTCATCATTCTTATTAAACAAAAACAGGCCACCAGTTTATACGACTAGCACAAAATGCACAATAAAAGGCCTATATATCACACAAACCTATACATCAAAATAAAAGGTTTATGCATCACATCAATTTATGAGACAAACAAGTGAAATAGCATATATTCAATGCATCAGCCTAAAATAGCATATATGAGCCTTTTTCAGATTGTATCAAAATACCTTGGCTACTAGTTGTTTGGCTGCCAACTGCTAGGTTATCGGTTATTTAACTGCTAACATTTATATTGTTAGATACTGGAGAATTAGCAACTTAACCACCAACATAGATTGAGGCACTAGTCTTACCATTTCTTCTTATTAGAGTAATTTTGGCCCTAACATCACATTTTTCTTTGCCAATATTTTCAACATCATCTCTTTATCTGTCAATATTTTCAGCATTTTTTTGTCTAACATTTCCAGCAAATTCACAACCAATACCAGCTGCTTTTTCTCTTGAACTTCTGCTAGTAGTCATTTCTCTAACAGTACTTGACTATAACTTAATTTCAATAGTAGCATTAATGACAAGTCTTCCTTTAGATCTACCCTCTAGTTATACCAATATTTGTTCTTAAAGAAGATACACCATATATCCTTTGAGAAACCTATCAAATACACCACATTCATGTTAAATGTAATATATGAAGTCCATTTAATTTAAAGAAGCTAATTACCTGAGGATTGGTAGATTGAAGAGGAACTTTGTTTAATATTTTTAACATCATCCTACTTTGTCATGGAGTCTCTCCCATCCCTGATACCTTGTAATATCTAATATTATGTTCAATTTGACCACAGTTGCCATATCTAATTGGCTTATTCTTTCGTGACATTTTGTAATGATTTTGTGGTTAATCAAGTGCTTTTTTTCTCAACTTTATTAGTCTTCCTAGTGGTCTATCCTGGAATATGATTAATAATGACATCATATATAGCCATGTATATCTTTTTAGAATAACAAAAATGGAAAAAGGATTCTAGTCTCTTTCTATTACTGTAAATAAAAGAAACAACATGTTTACAGAGGATTCCAATCAAATCCCAAACCCTGGAAGTATAACTCTATTCAATCAAGTCCACAACATAAAAGGTTGTACCACATTTAATTTCATATATAGGCCTACCAACATGAATAGAAAAGTAATTAAAAAAGTCTTTTTTAATCTATTCAAGCTTGTTTTGAATATCTGGACATATAAGGCCATTATAAGACTTTTGAAATGAAACCTTTTCATTAATCTTTTCCTTATCCATTCTAACATGTTAAAGATAGGCCTTTTTCTTTTCTTAGGACCACCAACTTCATTATCATCAAATATATCATTAACCTCTACAAATCCTTCATCAAAGTAGCTAGGATCACTACTAAAATAACCATCACTGTCATATTCATTGCTTGCATGATAGTCACTACCATCATCATCACTGTCTTTTCTATTTTTCTCTTCATCATTTCAGCATCTTCACTAACATTTTGAGCATCATTTTTAGCCTCATTTGCACCATTATCTTTTGCCAAATTGGTAGTACCATCATTAACCTCATTTGCATCATTATTTTTTGTCAAATTATAAGTACTATCATCAACCTCATTAGCATTAATGTTTTTTACCAAATTAGTAGTACCATTATGTACCTTATTTCCACCATTGTTTTTGGTCAAAATAACAGTATTATCTTCAGCTACAAATTCTTTAGTAAACCTTCCTATTTGTATCTTTTTTTCATTCCCAGAGGATTACATATATAAATAACGGAAGAGGAGGCTCACCTACTACAACAATATTATAATGGTTCTTTTCAACCCTTTATCAAATGATAGCCCAAGAATACAATAAAACAGGTCACTGATACTCTCGTACCCCAATTTAATAACCCAATCTTGCAACTGAAAAAATGACAACCTATCTAAAAGATAATTATCCACCCATACTACATCACCTCTTGCCAAACTTTGTTAGAAATATGCATAAATGACCCACCATGATAAAACTTAATAGTTTTGTTGGCATTTCACATTTATAGCAACATGAAATTTTAATTGTTTAGTGAAAATACGATTGGTTCTAATATGAAGTTAAGTACAAAAAATTGATTTTGATATAAATTTAATAACATTTCAAAATTTTAAAAACCCTAAATTGATTCTTATATGATGTTAAGTATAAAAATCCCCAAATGTTTTTAATAAAACTTGCTAACCTTAATATTAACCTAAAATCAATTGCATCTAAACTAAAAAAAAAAATTATACATACCTTATTTGATTGTGTGAATCCAACGAAACATCTCAAAACCATGCTCAAATTTCATTTCATCGCTACCTTTTGATCAATATAATGTAAAATCCAACTTAAATCTTGATTTCAATCACTAACCCAAACACTTTTACATTATAATAATCGAATAATTTTGAAAATTGATTGTTGTAAAAAAAAAATTTCTATGAAAATCAAATTAATTGAAAAAGGTTTTGTTCAATTTTTTGTTAACTATTCTACTGCTTTTATTCTTGTTCTAGGCTTGCATTATTCACATGATAATTTGACCATTTACCTTCTAACGACATTCAATAAGTGATAACAAAATAATAACACAAGGTGATTGTATGTTACGTTTTAAATCTCAAGAGATATTTTTATCTCATTTTTAACCACAACATATATTTTTAGAGTTTACCCAAAAATAAATAAATAAATAAAGCCCAAATTTGGGTTTGAAGGTGAACTTAAATCCCTAATTTTTAATTTGATATAAAAAATTATAATATGAGGGTTTTCAAAGTTTGGGGGGCCATAGCCACTCCCTAGCCCTTGAAAGTATCCGTCTCTGTTGAACCAAAAACAATTTAATAAAGTGGTAAGGTTTGAGCATTATCCCTACATTATTTTTTCCATCTTGAACAAAAAAAAAAAAAAGAAAGTTACCTTGCACGCACAAATGAAACATACAAAGTTGAATAAAAGAAAGAACCATTGTAGCTGCTAAAACGAGGGTCGTCCATCCCTAAATCAATGCAACCTCTTAAGCAACACTCACTCTCGGGCTACACATATGACCTGCTTGCCAATATTTTTTCCAGAAAACAGTCCAACAAAAGCAGCTGGAGCATTTTCTAGACCTTCATTCATATCTTCAATATACACAATCTTCCCCTGTTTGTAATTCTCAGTGACATGTTCCAAAAACAATGGGAACTTATGCAAGTAATCGCTTTGCAAGAATCCTTGCATCTTGATGCGCTTTGGTACAAGACAAAACAAATTGTGGATCCCGTTTGGATCAGAGAAACTGTGTAGTGACACCATTCCACAAACAGCTATACGACCATGATCCCGCATGTTGAGCAAAGCTGCATCCAACATGTCCCCGCCCACATTGTCAAAGTAGATATCAATGCCTTGTGGGAAGTACCTGTTTAGAGCTTTGGTTATCAATTATGAGGAATTTGAAACTAACTTCACCCGCTAAACAGGTGATGCAGGACAAATGTAGTGTGATATTCATATTAGAATTTACTGTTATTCAAATGCATCAAATTATAAGCTCAAAAGGAAGAAAAACTTAAGATAAAAGTTGATTTTATGATGTGTAGATTTGTTATGCTTTTGAGTGTCTGCCAAACTTCTTGAGGATGGAAATCTTTAGTCCTTCAAACTTATGTAGAGCCCCTTTTTAATCTGTTTTTCCTTTTTATGCATCCGTTGGGGAAGAGGGAAAAAATTCGGACTACAAATAGCCAAAGGTGAGCCATTTTGTAAGATAAATCAGCCTAAAATCACAAATTTGAAAATTGGGTATCAGTAAAACAGCCAATGAAAAAGATGATGCATTGTTTCAATTAAGGTGTATCATTTTTAATTTGGTTCAATGAAGGAATATCACTGACAGATTTTGCTAAATTTGAGGGCCTGTTCAATTTTGCAAAATGTTTTCCAATGTTCCACCTTCACCTTTACTCTAATATGATCAATGAAGTAACGTGAGTAACCAAATTTAAAAAATTGGAAAAAAAGGGTTTTCAAACAATTAAAAAATGTACAAAAAACAATTTCATATAGTTGTACTTTGTACAGTTGTCTGAAAAATTAGAAACAGTAAAACTTTCATACATCTATCAAAGTTTCGAAATTTTAAATAAAGCTACTTATTTAAAGCGCAATTTTCATTTGGGTTTTTTCTTTCCTTTCCTTTTTTTCTTTTGTGGGTGGGCTTAGAGGATGGTTGGGGAGGGACCTAAGGACAATCCCCGACCTGTTCAAACACACCCATTTGCCACCTTATCCCTAGGAACATGCACATGAGGTTCCCCAAAATATGAGCAGCTTCCAGTGAAGAAACAATAAGCTAGTGCTTAATATAATTTCTGGTAAAGATGTTTCAATCAAAGTCTGGAATAAATCAAAAAGGTTATATCTTATATATCTTTCATCGACGTTCATAGCAAAGTAAGTTCTTTGGGAAAATTTTATTCGGAAAACCTGATTACTCACCTTTTCAAAGCAGCATCTAGGTCTGCCTCCTCTTTGTAGTTAAAAGCTTCATCAAATCCAAGCTTGTTCTTTAGAAGATCGACCTATATGCCAAATTCATTATTTTCTTGCATCAGTTCTCGCATTATCACTGGACATCAGAGTTCAGTTGTTTTCTTGGAAGTGAGAGTTCAATTTTTAATGAATGAGAATTTGTTTAATTTTGTACAAGAAACTTACCTTTTGGCTACTTCCAGCACTTCCAACTACGTAGCAGCCATGTAACTTGGCAAGTTGTCCAACAAGCTGGCCAACAGCTCCCGAAGCTGCAGATACAAAAACATGTTCCCCTTTTTCTGGGCTACAGATTTCGTAAAATCCTACATAAGCAGTAAAACCTGGCATACCTGCATAAAACATCTAAATCAGCAATGAACTTAAACATAAGAAAAAATGAAACAAATGCCATGTCACAAAATGAGCTACTTGGTTTGCAAGACATAAGTTCCAGGCAACATGAACAAGATTCTATTATCTAATTTGTTGGTTTGGACTACTAGACAAGCAAGCAAACAACATCTTCTTGACTTGAACAGAGTTACTGGTCAAAAAATAATCCCCTTTGTTCACTTTGTTAAAGTGGGCTATCCCATATCTAATAAGTTTCCAATATCCTATAATTTTATATTCAAGTTGCATCTCTCCACTTACTACCAATTGATTTTAAATTAGATGCTTAACATGTTATCAGAGGTAAGATTTCTTTTCATTATCTTTTCCTAATTTGTCACATGAAAAGCTTCTTTTATCTTCACTTACACGTGATGAGAGCCTGTTAAAATGAGCTATCTCACATCTAATAAATTTCTATTATTCTATAGTCTTATATTCAAGTTTAACCTTTCCACTTACTGCCAATTGATTCTAAGTTGAATTCTTAACACACTTCAAGGCTGCTTAGAAAAAGCTTGACTTAGCACTTCCTGTTGTGATGAATAGGAATATAAGTAGACAAAGCACCTAAAAATGCCTCCAAGTCAACCAAAACAAAATTAACATAATAACAATCAACAAATGATCGTTGTACTATCTGTGAACAGCAAGCATATTTGAAAGAAAAAGGAACTCAAGATTCTGCAAAAGCAGCAGATGTAGCTTACACAAATATAAAACTCTTGATTGGACAAATATCAGACACAAGCTGCAATCCTTCAAGAAGAATGGAGTATCTGTTCTGAACCTTTGTGCACAATACTTATGATGTTTTTTTTTTTCTTTGTCAGTTTTGTTTCTCTTAATCTCTACAATCATAATTAGCAGTTTTGTGGTTTTATTTTTTATTTTATTTCTACACAAACATAGTTTTTTCTGGTTTTATACCAATCAGGAATTTAATAAATTTTTTGTTATCTGGAAAAATGAATACACCCTAATGTTCAAGCCACTTAAGATTTCAGCACAATTGACAGTTCTTTTTTTTTCCTTTTTTCATTGCAAGTTGCTTGAGAGAAACATTTGCAGGAGCCAGCTGGCCAATCAGAGATTAAAATTTCTATTTGCACTGCCTGCTGGAAGAAATGTAGACAACGGACCTCCACTAGAAATTTATCCTAATCACCTCAGAAAATTCATTACTATGCTCATTTTTCTTATGCAAATTGAACTCCAAAATAAGTAGGTTTTCATTCATTTAACGGCTAGATCAGATCATAGATGCTAAAATAAGCATAAAAACTGCAACCATAGAGAATATGGAAGTCTGCTATATGCTGGATTGTTTATGATGTCAAAGAAGGAAGAACCCAGTGCAGTTTCAATCTGAACTAATATCTTGTGCTTTGTTGCCAATAAATAAATAAATAAGTCTAGGAATTGTAATCCAATGTTGCACTTTGTTGTTGAGCAAGTGAAAGCAGTTCAACTTTCTCTGCAAACAGGGTAAAATATCATAAGCAAGCCATTACTTTTGATGTTTAGATGATCCTCAAACAGGAGAGAGACAATAGTGCCCCAGCAAGAATCTGCACAAAAGCAGATAACTGGATCTAGTATTCTATCTGCTCCAACAAAATCTCCTGTTAGTACATAGGCATTTTGGTCAAACAAGTTAGCTCTATCTTAGTAAATTAGACACTAAAAGGGTTACAACATTAACCTGATTCTCAAATGACATTGCCAGTTTCTCTATTGTGGTAATGAAAGACGGTTGGGAAGAAGACCAGAAAATTGGGTACAAATTTTTGCAAATGCCATGCCGGCACTTAGAAAACCTAATCATTTTTAACAACCCAAATGGTTATACTTTTCACAGAACAGCTTAGTTCATGAGCATTGATCGGGTGTAAAAGAAGTGTAGTAATTAACGCATGATTGGCTGACGTTAGTCCATGTCAAAAGAGAAATATCAAAGTCTCTAAATTTAAGCTTCTGGAAGCAAAGAGAAGAGAACATATCCTTATCTTAGGTTAAATAGAGATTCAGAAGCTAGATAGAATACACAGGCAAACCAAAGTTACAAGGATTTTTCACCTTACCCAGAAATATTGATGCTATATGTTTTCTGAGACCTCAAATCCATATAGGTATGACTCTTTATCTTGAACCCTCTAACTCAATGGGAAGGCTTCTGAGTAATTTGATGTAGCTCATATAGGATACATACCTATATTGAACATCAGTACTTCTACTTTACTGCACATTGTTGGTTATCAATTCATGTTTGAGTAGAGTTATAAATCTAACCACTAATAGAACTTTATGAAGTAAGATACATATAACCACCAACAAAATGGGATTGTTATTGAATCCTAATTCCCAATTCTACACATAGCTATAGAAGTGTTCTTTCACAGATTCTTTCTAGCATAATTTTCTTTGGGTGGTAACTAGAACTGTAGGTCCTAAATATGGAGACAGGCACCCAACCTGAAAGATATAATCTGCTTTGACTCAAAGTTTCACCACTTTGTCTCAGAAGAGGCACCTCCTAAGCATGGGTTCAAGTCTCTACATATATGCCATTGCATATCCATACAATATCCCAATATGAGATTGGGATTTCACATTGAAAGTGTGAAAATCTAGGGAGTGCTCTAATAGCCTCTTCATGGACAAGAAAACCTTGAAGCACATCAAAATGAGGTTTAAAGTAAAGAGATTTGTAAAGCAAAAGTGGGGTTTTCAATCATGCGCATTTGGATCATCAAGTCAAGTTTAGACCATGAGACAAAAGGTTATAGCTGATTTAAAACCACTGAAATCTGTATGAAAGAAAGAAGTCCTGATAGGGCATTATTATTATGTTGATCAATATGATGAATAGAATGCATTAAGGAGCAAAAGGTTTTAGCATACCAAGAAGTCCCACATGGTAAGAGAGAGGGATAGAATCGTCTGGTTGAATCTTTCTCAACTGTGAAGTGTCGTGAATCAAGCTGTACTCTTCCCAACCAGTGATTCCTGAAATGAAATCTCCTGGCTTGAAATTTGGATTATCAGAATCCAACACTTTTGCCACTCCAAATCCTTCAATGGGCTTCAATCATTATCATCAAAAAGGAAATAAAATGGCTGCAAAGTTAGTAATTAACTAAAATAAATAAAAAATGATCACATTGTAGTGGTGGAATTGAGAAGAGAAGAGAAGGGACCTGAGCAGGGAGAAAAGGGGGAATGTAAGAACCATGAAAATTACGCATCCGACCTCTCATGTATGGGTCGCAAGAAAGATAGAGATTCTTGACTAGAAAAGCACCCGAGCCTTTGGGAGCCTTCAGCTCTATCTTCCCTATCTTCATTTCCATGTCTGTCACTTTCGGTGCTCCCTCTACGTACCTTTTCAGCACCACTTGTTTGTTCTCTGCTGTCGCCATTCCCCCCCTTCACTTCAACACTCAATACTCTACTCTACTCTACCCTGTTTTCCTTGCTTTTATCCACAGATTTCAACGAACAAATTTTCATTTCTAAAATTGTTTTAAGCAGCCACAGCCACCTAACTGTTTTTAACCACCGACTCCCACCTTTGTTTTCTTTCACCCATTTCGCCTACCTACCTCCAACTATTTATTTTAGTTGAAATATTGAGCACGGTATTTAAATTTTAAAAGATTTTAGGGGGCGTTTGCAGTGGAATTTGAGATTTTTCGTCCGAATATTATTATTAGGTATTTAAATTTTCATATTTGATTTGAAGATATCAAATTTTAAAAAAATAATTTTAGATTTTTTATAGTATCCAAAATTTTGAAATTAAAAATTTCTTTCCTTGTCATATTTTAAGATTTCAAAAAAAAAATTTTTATATCACGTTAATAAAAAATATTTTTTTTATTTTACTTCCATTAAAATTAATATATAAAAATAAATAATTATGAATTGCTTTTGTTTTAATTTTTTCAATTAAATACTCTTTTTAATATTTTTCTATTCAAATATTGCATTTGTAGTTTTTAAAATGCACTAATTGTAATTATTTATTGTGTTTTTTAATAAAAATGCAAAAATATAATATTTGATTTTATGATTTTTTATTTAATGAGCATTTATTATGAGTATAATAATTATTACATTTCTTTGAAGTAATATTTGAGTAAAAACATAATATTTGACATTTAATTATTTTTTTGTATGTTTCACTTTATAGCTTTTGATTTAATAAATATTTATTATAATTATAATGATTATTACACTTCTCTAAACAAAAATGTAGTATTTGAATTTTTTTTATGTGTTTGACATGATAGTTTTTTATTTAATAAATTTTGATTATATGTATGATAATTATTGCATTTTTTTAATAAAAATGTAATATTTGACGTTTTTTTTTTTGTGAATTGATGATTTTTGATATAATGAGCATTTATTATAAGTATAACAATTTATTATTTTTGTTGGTAATTATTGTGTTTTTTTTTAATAAAAACACAATATTTGACATTTAATTTTTTTTTATCTATTTGATTTGATAGCTTTTGATTTAATCAACATTTATTATAAGTTTGTCAATTACTGCAATTCTTTGAAACTAAATGTAATAATTATTTATTGTATTTATTTAATTATTAAGTTTTTTACATTTTTTTTAATGAAATTAACACAATAATTGATGATTACTTTTTTTTTAATAATTGATTACTTGAATACTGTGTTTTTTGAATGAAATTAATGCAATAATTGATGTATTGTTATATTTATCATATAGTGAAGAACATTATAATAAAAATATATGATTAAATAATCTTAGATTACTCTAAATCAAATACAAAAATCTAAAAATGGGATATATTATTTGAATTGAATTATAAATTTATTAATTAATATAAAATTTATTATTTATATTGTTAATTTTAAATATTAATAAATAATAAATAAGTATTTTTTTAATATCATAATAATTAATAAATTTATAATTTACATATTAAATTAAATTTTTTTAAATTCACATGACCCATTAAATATTTGAATGCAGTTTATTCATGAGATTAACCTTCGCTTTTGAAATCCGCATTTCAAAGTCGTTACAAGCGGCCTGCTCACAGCAGTGCTCAAGCCTAAAGAAGAGCTAATATTGTAAAAATCATATCGGATTAGCTTCTTGAATATAAAGTAAATGAAAATTTTAAATGAAGTTTTTTAAGTAAAATTTATAAAATTATTTTTTTAAATGAATATAATAAAAATTTTTAAATTAATATATTGAAAAAGTTAAACTTAAATATTAATAGTATGTAAAAAATTATTAAAATTATTATTTATAATTTAAATTTGATTGATATTTATTTATGATAAAAATTATATCAATATTCTTATTAAAAATACTTATTTAAAAAATAAAAATCTATTAATTTTTTTAAAAATTTGACGCACTAAATTATTATATTTATGTAATAAGATATTTTAATTTATCAATTTTAATTTTTTTATTTTTATTTGATCGTTCTAGTAAAATTTTATGAATTTCCCTTAATAAATTTCATCCATAAGTTTTTTCCCACTTTGATTACATTTTTAATCGGATTTGATTTCATTCATTTTAATAGAATTTATTTCAAAATGAAATCTCTCTTTTTAATTTTTTATAGTACATTAGTTTCCATTAAACTATTTTTTTAAGTATATGATGATAATTAATTTATTTAAATAAACATAATTTAATACATTTATCTTAAAATTAATATATAATAATTGTTTAAACTACTTAACATGTACTTGAATAGGAATAAAATTTAATTAAACTTTAATTTTAATATTCATAACAAATAATTTTAAAACTAATTAAATATTTACAATTTTATAATAAAAATTTTTTTAGTAAAGGAAAGAAAAAAAATTAATAATTAATAATTAACAAAGAATATGTTTATTTTTTTCATTTAAAGATATTTTAGTAATTAACAATTTAAGAAATTAATGTATTTTTTACCCATCTTCATGGAGATAAAGAGGATTTTTCAAATCAGTAGAAAGTTAGTGTATTTTCCATTGAAAAAAAAAGAAAAGAAAGTAAGTGTATTTTTATTAAAACCCCCCATGTTAAAAGGACAAGACATATTTGGGCCATCATTTCATAGTTGCATCAGCCCATAAACGAGTATCTGAGATTCGAAGCCTCCCAAACCTCTACAAGGTTTGGAATGATGTTGTGTCATCAACTCTCTTTTGTGTATGAGGTTGTTGAGACGGAAAAGTGGTTTGGGCCCGACTGCTAGATTTGCTTTGCTTTTCAACTCTGATGGGCAGTTGTGGAGTTTGAAGAAACATGAAAATAAAATAAAAATGCACAAAAGAAAGGTTGGTCTGTCTAACATTTTCTCGGTTTCTGGTTAGAACGTTTGGTTGGTCCACGCTGACTACCCCATGTAACCAGCTCACTCGGTAATCTCAAAATCTACCATTCAATCCCACACGTACCCTTCAACTTTAAAGCCATATTTGTCCCTCTCACTGCTAAAAAGCTTCCATTATTCAACATGAAACCTACAGCTGTCCCTTTGCAGTCGCATATTCCATGTGTATACACTAATGTAAATATAAATGTAACGGTGCTTTCTTTTCTTCTCCGATACAGGAAACTTTAGAATCTCTTCTTCCTTTCTTGTATGCTTTTCTTCCATTTTTCATTATTATTTCACCCAATGCATTCATTCTATCCAGAAAGGCATGAAGCTGTTTCGACGACTCTCCCATCGCACAAAGTTTTCAGGTTAGTCATTGCTTTCCCAGCTCTTTACTAATCCAAAGTTTTTCCTTGTTTATTTGGTGCGTACATATAAATAGTGGTACAATTATTATACGTTAATGACATTGTGGCTGTTGAATTCGTTAGAGAATTTAAGATTATATTTTTCTTTGTTTTTCTTAAGGGTATTTGGTTCATACATTCTTAAATTTTAAAAAAAATATGATATTAAAAGGGAATATATGATTCTTGAGATTTGTTGAATTAGGAAATAAAGATTTTTGTATTTGATTCACAAGAAAATAAGATTATCTAATAAAGTCTCTGATTAAATTATTCTTGATAAAACATAACATTCATAATATTAACAAATAAATGACACATGAATAACATATTATTTTTATAAAATTAAATAATTTTAAAAAATAATATTTTATATTTTTAACAAATATAATCTTATAATTTTAATTACTATCTAACGTTATTATCACTATGCGTATAGAAAACATGCGAATTGACTTTCATGTTAAAGTCCACACGAGGGTTCGACATTGGATTGGAAAGTGGTGGTAAACCCCCATCTCAGGGGTTTCTAAGGGAATAAATGTTATGTATAACAATATTAAGTAAACAAATTTTAAATTTTATATATAACAATATTAAGTAAATATATTTTATGCTTTATTTTTTTCGTATTTTAAATAAAAATTATATTTTTTATCTTAAAAAAATTGTCCTTTAAAAAAAATAAGTTTTTATTTTAGAAACCTCATTTCTACTGAATTTTGAAAAATATATATTTCATGTTTTCAATAAAAATTGTGTTTTTATTTTAAAAACGTTATCTTGTTAACAAAGATTATGTTTTTATCTTAGAACATTATTTTTATTAAATTCTAAAAAATATAATTTTTCATATTTTCAATAAAGATCCATTTTCTATCTTTAAAAAGTTATCTTTGTTGAATTTTAGAAAATATATTTTTGCATGCTTTCAACAAAACTTCATTTTTATATTAGAAATATCATCTTTTCAATAAAGATTATATTTTTTCTTTTAGAAATGTCCTTTTTGTTAAATTTTAAATTTTTTTTTTTTTATGTTTACAACAAAAACTACAATTTTATTTTAAAAATATCATCTTTTTAATAAAGATTGTACTTTTTATCTTAAAAATATCATTTTTGTTAAATTTTAAAAAATAATTTTTTCCATATTTTTAGTAAAGTCACATTCTTTGTTTTAAAAACATTGTATTTTTTGAATTATGAAAAATAATTTTTTCATCTTTTTAATAAAATTTCTATTTTTAATAATAACTTTTATAAATATTTCAATAGCATTGTATTAAAAATGTTATCTTTGTTTAAAATATATTAAGAAAAAATTATTTTTATAATATTTTATAAAAAATTATTACGTTTATAAGGTAGATAATATTATTTATTTAATCTGAAAATGCAATTAAATAAAAGGTAAATGAAACAAAATTTCACTTTACCTTTGGAATCTTAAAAATACTTATAAAGATGAGAGTTTTTTATTCTCCTACTTTTTTATTTTTTGATATCGTTGAAAATCTTAAAAAAATTTTATAATCACATTCTTATGAACCAAATTAAAAAATCAAATTACAAAAAAAAATTTCAAAAAAAAATATTTTCCCTTAAACTAAACGCCTCATTATAGTTATCTGCATTGTAGCAGGCAGGATGGAGATTGTGCTACGTTTAAGGTTGAATCGTCGATGGAGATTGCATTTCAATTTAGGGAATCCTTCATTTGCGGTTGCATTAGTGATTTTCAAGAAGTTGGAGAGAGTTGGTCTAAAAGGGTAGGTTTGTTGCATAGAACAAAAGAAAAATACTCGTAGAAATATTTTATACATATATATATTTATACACTTATTACATGTTAAAAAAGGTGGGAGATGCTCCTAAAAGGATCCTGATAGCTCAGGGGCACAAGAATGGTTAGGCCTTATGGTAGTTTAGGAAATTTGAAATTAAAAAAACAAAAAAAAAAAGTGGTCCGCGGTTGAATTAGGTGAAGGTCACAAGTCAACCAGCTACCAATCTGAAGTTGTATGGGAAGACTGGTAGTTTTTTAGAATAGTCGAGGCCTAAGGCTCCTCCAATATCAGAATATCATGGAGTGCTGCACTTGGGTTGGGCTGCTTGTTGTGAAGAAGGTCCATGCCTACCAAAAGCCCACCTGTGAGTACAGGCTCATCAGTCTTGAGGGCTTAAAGCCTAATTAACTTAATTCAAGTTCTTCAATATAAAGATGCTTTGCCTTTGCCATTCAGTTTGTTTATTTAGTTTATACAAATAATTAATTTATGCACTCAATTAACTTATTAAGCCTAATTAACCTATGATTTTTAAAGTAAAGTAGTATTCACTTCTAACATAATTAACTTTACATGATAATATGTGATAGATAAATAATCTTCTAAATATCATATTAGTTAAAGAGTCAACTAAATTAAATGTAGAAAACTATTTAATTATATTTTTAATAACCGACCAAAATTTATTCTCGATTGATTAACCAAATTAAATGATTCAATCAATTAATTTTTAACACCCCTAAGAGATTGTCATATTTACAAGACTTGATTAGAGTGACTTTTATTTATTGATAACTACATCACTAAGAGATTTAAATATAATTCATTTTTGCCAAAGAATATAAGTGATATACTGTTGTATGTATTACCAAAATATATGTTTTTAAAGTGTTTCAAATGTCTTTTATAAAAAGGTTTTAAAATCATGTAATTTATATTTTTGTTGAAGAAATGATCTTTGCAAGTTGATAAATAGCTTTTGAAATGAAAAATAAGCAGAGGGATTCAAATGCCATTTGAAAGAAATTTGAGTGACTAGCTTAAAAGTAATCTGTCTGAAAATTTGTTTTGTGCGTCTGAATGCCACATGAGATGGACAATGGAATGCCTTAAAGGATTTCATATTCTATGTGAAAATTTATTTATAGCATTCGAATGTCATGACTCAAGCATTCTAAAACTCTTTGCTAAAACTTCAAAAAATCTTGTTCGTTAGACATGATGTTTCATTTCAAAGTGATGGTTCTTCATCTAAGGCATATGTGTTCATGAAGAGATGTTTCTAGTAGCAATTGAGACTTATAAATACTTCCATTAGCGTTAATTTTAACACACTTTTACATCAAATTTCTCAAGAATCATACTCTCATTTTTTTGGTCCATGCATGGTTTAAGTGTGCTAAAAAAATTCTTGAAGTGTTTTAATTTAAGCGTTGTATCTTGGCTATAATGTATCTAAAAGTCTATTTGCACTTAAGTAGAAAATTTATTATTTTTAAGAAAGCTTCCTAGAAGTAACTTACCTAAATTACTTCTCTTCGAATTAGATTGCACTAGTCAACACCAAATATGACATATATAACTTTCATAAACAGTGCTCTATTGCTGTGAGAATAAATTGATCTACCAAGAGCAAAATTCTCTAAAGGGAAAAAAAAAAAACAACACCAAACTTAATTTTAAGGGACGTAGAACCATTTGATTTATAGTTAAATGACTTACTTGACATTCAAATAAAAGTTTTTTTTGGTACATATAGAATTGAGTTTTGGGCCACACAAAAAGAGATGCAACCTTTTCTTAATTATTCTATAAATCTCAATGTCTCATAATAAACTTAATTATAATCCCTAAGTTGGAGTTTCAAACCATTGGATTGTCTTTTTAGATGTATTCAATCAAACAAAACTCTAGAGACCTCCTAGAAATTAAATTCACATACGTTTTGAAATTAAGCATATCTAATCATGTTTATTTGTTGTCACAAGTTAAAGAATCATGAGATATTTACTTGACTCAATTTTGTTTGGCTCTAACACCCCATTCACATATGTCAATTGAGATATTCTACAAAACTATATATATTGAGATTATATATCTATTAAACATCTCTAGCTAGTGTGTGTGTGTGTATATATATATATGTTCTTTCCAAGTTTGAGATATTTATCAGAATCTTGCTTAATAACTCACCCACGACACTGCTAATGACCTACAATTCATTAGCAATAAATATTCTTCAAAACTTTTTTTTCTTATTAAAACTACGTGCATGTGCTCAAAGAAGAAAACTTGAAACCTTATGTGCATCGTAAAAAATAATCCAAGCTATGGATAGTGAGAAGCTAAGAAAATAGCATGTGGATTGTACTTGTAGTTAGCTAGAACATTGACTATATATGTACTGAAATTCTTCTCCAAGATATAATTCATCTCATTAATCCCCAGGCGCATATATAGATATGTTGCGCAATAATGCAATCTATATATATTCTTTTTATTTTTTGATACTTGAGATTTCCTTGCGCAATATATGTTTTCATTTGCTTCTCAATTAATAATGTTCATACATGATTATGTATGAGCAGAGTTCTTTTTAAATTGTTGTAAAAAAGAAACATTAAGACAGTTTTAGAATAAATTTAACACAAAAGTGCTATAAAATGTAGAAAATTATTTGATTATATTTTAATTTAATTTTAACAAATATAAAAAATAAAACAAATTCGTTAAACCAAATCCTAAGTTTTTAATTAAAGGGAATAAATAAAATAAGATTTTATTTATTAAAAAAAAATTGAACCAAATAAAAAATATGAATGCATGTGAGAAAATATAATTCTTCTTATAATTTTATAAATTCAAAAGAATAAAGTTAGAATATACAAAATCTCATCAAATATTTTTTTCTTAAGAAACTTTGGTTTATATAACTTCATCCGAGAGCCTTCGTAAAAGAGCCCAAATAACTTCGAAAGATAAGCTTAAAAAAATCAGACACTGTGTGAATTAATCAAACCTAATGCAAGATGGTTATAGATAATTGATGGAAACACTGCCATAGGATATCAATAATCAGTGGAACAATACATTCGCACTGAATGACATTGTTCCCCTTACATCTTTGTTTACAATGGTACATGTAATATATATATATATATATATATATATCTGCAAACACAACAAAATGAAAACAATATATTGGACGACGAATTAATTGGAACAATTTCAGACAATTAACGTACATAAAATAATAACCATGCCCACCCTAGAAGAGAACACCATATATTTTAAGCTAATCTGCAGCTGTAATTTCATAGTGCAAGCTGACGCTTCAGAAGAGCTAGATGAGATGATCATTAATCCTCTTGGGGTCATTTTGGTTGAAATAATTGGAAGACATGATGGGAGATTCCCAGCCTTGGCCTAGGCTGAAAGTTGTTCCATCAACTTGCTCAATTCCATTGGTCTGCTGTTGCATTTGATTCTGGTTGGTGAAAGCATCTTCATTTATCAATGAATTTAGAAAGGAAGAGAAGGCATCATCAGTGCAGTCCTCATTGCTTCCTTGGTTTTGGTTGCTGCTGCTTCTCATTTCTATTCGAGAAGCATCGCAATTAAGCAGATCACTGGTGAATCCATGGGCTATTGCTGTGTCATAAGTTTGATAGTGATTCTGGAAATGCTCATTTTCTTTATCAGCAGCCATGATTTGAGCGCTGGAAGAAGCAGGATTAATATTAGGGTTAGGAAGTGTAGCAGCTGAAGCTCCAAGATTTGCCTTGGAGGAATTAGAAGAAGCTTTGAGATGGGCTGTTGAGTGTTGAGGGTTTAAAGGCTTGTGGGTTCTTGGATCTATTCCTTGTCTGATCAACTTCTTACTCAGGTGAGTGTTCCAGTAGTTCTTAATCTCATTGTCTGTACGCCCTGGGATTCTTCCAGCTATGAGTGACCATCTGCATGCCCAGTAAATAAATTGATTAAGATATAGTACTCCATCTAAAATCAAAGTAAACTGCTCTTGTTATTTTAATGTATTGCATGCCAATATTGAAATAAAATTAAGGATAATCCATTGATATAGGAAAGATATAAAAGATATATATGTATGATCTGGTTCTTAATGAGATTCATTAAGATAGTGAACGCCTTTGGAAAGAGAAATTCGTGCACATATAGGTTTTAAGTACATATATGATCTGGATTTGCACAAAATCTACTTGAAATATTGAAACCCTAAACCTAAAACCCTTGATGATGAGTGGAAACCGGCCCTACCTAATATCCAGAGGAACAGGGAAAAAGTTATCCAACTGAACTCATATTCCATAATCCTGAAACAAACCCTAGAAAGGAAATTCATAAACAAGTGAATGTGCAGAAAAATGTTGAACTACCGATTGCCTAGAAGGCGGTGAAGGCGAAGTATGAGATCTTCCTCGTCAGGGGCAATCTGGCCTCGTTTCACGGAGGGTCGGAGGTAGTTCATCCACCGGAGGCGACAGCTTTTACCGCAACGCAGAAGCCCCGCCCGCTTCGGCAGAGTCCGCCACCGTCCTTCACCTTCCTTCTTGATGCAAGTGGCCAATAACTCATCCTCTTCTGGCGTCCATGGCCCCTTCTTCTGGCGTCCGTTGTTGTTTCTTGTTGCTGTTGCTGTTGCAGGGTTTCTCATTTTTTTTTTTTGTTTGCCTTCTCCGCTATGAGTTAATTTCTCCATTGGCTTGGTCTGGCTTGGGTTTTGTAAGTTGTGGGAGATTATATCCTGCTTTTTTTTTGGGTATGGTGATGGGACCGGCTGTTGGCTTTGTTGTTTTGGGACACAATGATTGATGAGTGAGGGATTTTCCTTGTCTCCAATTTTTCCTTCTTTTTTTCTTTTTTTTCATGAAAATTTTTACTACGTGGTAGCTTCTGCTGAGCTTGAGATGCAATCAAGAATTTGATTCTTCACACGCTTATGATGACGTGAAGCACGCGCAGACAAGGTGGAAATGAAGAATTTGCCCTTTTCGTTTTTGTTTGGGGATGCTTCTGTTTCCTTTTTTTCCGTATCTTTTTTAAAAATTATTTTTATGTAAAATTATTTAATTATTTTTCATCTTAATTTCAAAGTTTTTAACTATATACATTTAATAAATTTTGTAACTTACGATCTAGTTATATCTAGTAAGTTAAAAATATTTATTAAAATTTAATATTAAATAAGTTAAAAAAACTTACATTTAGATTTCAAATTATCAACAAAACTCATTTAATCAATATCATCATGATTTAACAAAGAAATATTTATTTAATTTTTTTGGATTCCAACAAAATTGAAAAATTCAATTGCAAAAAAAAAATCTCATTCTATAAAGAATTTTTGCAATACTACAAAAAAATTACGATTTATTTTAAATAATTATAAATTTATTTATAAATTAATAAATGAATTTTAATGATTTAACAGAAAAATTTTAACGATTTAAAAGAAAAAGTTTTTAAAAACTTTCGAATATATAAATTCAAAATCTTTTTAAAATTTTTAGATTTACAAATTCAAAAACTTTCAAAACTTTTTGAATTGTAAACTCATAAGCTTAAAAGTGGAAATGACTGGTTTAAAAAAAATAATGAAATAATTTCACTTAAAAATAATTTTAAAAAATTTGAAAAGAAGCATTAGGTCAAGAAAAGCACTCTTTTTTATTTTATGATTGTTGAAATTTTCAGTTTATAATATCACAATATAAGCGCAAACATGGGAATAAAATATATCAAAGTTTTGTGGCATGAGTTTAATCCATAAAATTATTGTAAATTGCAAATTTTAAATATTATTTTTTATATTTAAGATTGTTAAAAATTAAATTTTGATAATTAAAATTAAATTTTGATAATTAAAATTAAATTTTTTTATATTTTAATATTATTTTTGTTAAATTACAATTAATTACTAATTCAGATATACTAAATTGGACAAGCAGTACTTTGAAAAATTTTATGCATAAACTTTTATTTTATTAATTCTAGTTTTATAGTAAAATGAGAAAAAAAATTAAAACAAAAAGTGGTTTAATTTTTGCTTTTAATGGACTTTACTTTATGCGGGTTGGAAAGGAACATTAAATGTTAGCACCAATATTCACACACACAAAATTTAAAAAAAAAAAAGGATAAAAAAAATAATACAACAAAATTTTGTGGAATTGATAAGAGCGTGAGGTGACTTTCTATAGACTGCGAGTGGAATTGGTTTGCTTAATAATAAAGAAACCGAACAGGAGGAGGACAGCAAGGAAGGCGGAGAGAAAGGGCCCACCGCACCTCTAAGCCAACAAAATCTATCGGATTAGTAATATGGTTTAACGATGTTGGCAATTACAGAATAGCTGCAGCACTGGATACGTACCCTTTCTTACTAACTAAGTATTGCGTCCTCGATCTTGCCAAGCATCTTGGTTCTGATGATCGGACGATCGATGTTGAGTCTTGAATGGTGAGCGTCTGAGCGAAGTTGTTGTACGAACTGCTCACATGGGTTTGGTTGCACGTGGGTTTCTAGGCCAGGGCTCTCTGCCTGTTCTCATCGTCATTATCATCATCTCAATTTTATCTCCAATATTTGAGAGATTACTTCGATTAAGATTTTATTTTTCAATTTTAACAAATAAAACTCTCAGATGTAACATTAAAATTTTGAATAGATAAAATTTGGTGTGTTAAAGATACCGTTAATTTTGACAAATGATTATTATTATTACCAAATAAAATGTCACATAAGATGCTTATTATAAAAAAAATTTGAGAAACTTCAAAAATAAATTAAATAAATCTGAAAATCTTTACCTAACAAACAAACCTTGGCAAACCAAAAAAAAAAAAAAAAAAAACCTAAATGCAAACAATTTAAAGCCATCATTAAGGCAATCAATAAAATTCAAAGCAATTCAATTCATATATTCTCGTAAAAAGAGTTAATATGTTTGACATTAAAAAGTTTTAGCTTTTTCCACCATTTTCTCACTAACCAAACAAAATACTCAACATTTCAGACTAGAAGAAATTTAAGAACTGAAAGTCACATATCAAAGAATCAAAATCAAAAGACAAGAACGATCTAAAACATTGAACTTCCCGAATAGTGACATAAAAAATCAATAAAACAACATAGAAATCACTAAAAAAATTCACAAAATGAAAAAAAATATTTTAACTAGCTTGCTTAAAAATCTTCAAAGTTAATAACTTTAAAACAATTCAACTAAATTAAAATAAATAAAAACCATCAAATTAATAAAAGTAAAGAATACCAATCAATTGAAAACATTCAAAAACAAAAAACTCACAAAGAAAATTCATGAAAATAAAGGTTAGAATACCTAAATTAAGAAAACAATTGAACTTGAAACCCTAACTAAAAATCCAAATGACAAAAAATACAATCAAGAAAGCTTCCAAAAATGGGTACTGCACAAAAATACAAAAAAATGAAGTGTACAAGCAAGAAAGCACCCTAGAATCAAGGAACAAACTAGGATTTTTGTAGGTAAGCCAATTGGTTTGGAGTTTGCAAAGAAATGAAAAGAACTAAACTTTTGAAAAATTAAGAATTTATTTGCTTTTGCAGGTAAAATTGTTAAAGGCAAGGGGTATTTATTATGGGAGAAAATTGAGAATTAATGAAAAAGGGGTTGAAGGTCGGGTAAAAGGAATTATAGAAACAGAAAAAGGAGAGTGGAGAAGGGTATAAGCAAGAGGAAGTTTGGATTTTGGATTGAGGGTAAGGTGTAATTTTATTAGGATTTTTTTTAAGGTATTTTTTTACTTAAATAAATAAATTTATTTCACATTAGTGCTGAAAATTCATTTTTCATGTGATACTAACGTCATGTGTAATATAATTAAATGTCAGATTTCATACATTCGATTCATTAATTATTACATGTCGAATACATTACGTCCTTATTTGTTAAAAATAAAAAGTCAAGTTTTGATTTGAAAAAACTTTCAAACTTTTAGAACTAAATTGAACATTTTTCTTATTATTATTTAAAAAAAAACTCACCTTCTTATTATTTAGGGAGCTTTTACTATTTACATCTCTCACATTCCAACATGTATACCTTTTGACTATAAATCTATAACTATATAATGAAAGTAATCTCTCAATTAATACCATTCATCGCACTATTTATTAAACATTTCAATTTTATGCCATTTGTCATAGTTTCATTAGCTGTCATTAGGAGAAAGGAGAAGCTTCTAGATCATAAAACTAAAACACATGAGGTTAAAGAAGAGAGAAATAAGAATGAGAAGAAAAAGAAAAATAAAGGTCAGAAAGGTCAAAGAGATATAAGAAGGAGAAAAAAAAAAGAGCAGGTTAGAGAAAGAAAAAAAGAAAAAGGTCAGAAAAAATAAAACCCATGAGCTTACAATATCATAAACTTTATTCTTTTGCTTTTCGACCTATGGTCATCCTACCAAGTTTTTCATCGCTTCCACTCTTTTTTCTGGCTCCAAGTTAATGTATTTCTTTCTTTTTTATTTTATTCATTATTTTATTATTAAATCATGGATTTTGATTTATTTTCTTTACTTATAGCTGATTTTGGGTTTGGCTCTTTGTTATTTGAAAAAATAAAACACAAGCATCCGTATCTAAAAGCTTCACACCTTGAAAAAAATTAAAATAGAAAAAGGGAAGGCAAAAAAAAAGAATAGCGATAACACGAGTTGGATCGATCATTCGCTTATCTTTCACACTGTTTATGGATGTTCAAATTTCAATCTCTCCATCTCCATCTTCTGTCCCTTTCAACCTATGCTTGGTTGTTTTTTTAAAGATCTCGTACCTATTTTTTTTTTAAATAAACATTTCAATATTCCTCATAATAAGTAAAAACTTAACAATAAATATATCAAATAAAATACAATGCATACGCTAATGCAAATATTAATATAGATCATAAAAATTCACCAAATAAAATTTATAAAAAAAGTTTAGTACAAATGATAATTTGAATGATGTTTTCTTAAGAATTTCACTTGATAGACCCATAAATATTTCATAAAAACCTATTGAAAATCAAATAAAAAAAAACATTTATCATAATAATAATAATAATAATAGCGTTAAATAATTTAACTTAAACTTAATACATAAAATTTCTTTTATTAATGTATGTAATATATACCTATTACAACTCTTTTTCAATTTCAGAATCATTAAAAACAATGCCACAATATGCATCATTTTCTTTTGAAGATAGACCTAAAAAATATATATATATATCATTTAAAGTTATACATAATATAATAAAATAATGAAATCACTAATTCTTTTCAATTAAATTCATTACATTCTATATCTTTCAACAATCAATTTTGCGCACATATTAGAGCTTCTAAAATAGTTGCATGAGGCCTACCACGATGAAGACTCACCGATATACCACCAGTGCTGAAAATAAATTTTGAAGCTATTGTGGAAATCAGAACAACTAAGATATTTCTAGCAATCTTTTGTAAAGTTAGGTAATGAAGTCAACCACTTTTCCACCAAGATAATTTATCAAAATCTAAAGTTCTAGGCAAAACTTTCTCCTCCAAGTAATGTTCTAACTTAAATTTAGCTAATGAATCATCTGAATTGCTAAAAAAAGAGTCATATCCATCAAAAAAATTGTGATTGACAAGATCATTCACCTGTGAGACATATTAGATGAAACTCCATCTCCATAATACATATTCTTAGGTCTTAAAAACCTTTGATATTCATTTAACAAGTCATAATAAAAGTTGTTAATCCTTTGAATCTCAAAATCAACTGATTTTCCATAAAATTGAGGAAAGAAATTTGCAAAAACTTCAGCTTATATCTTGAATCAAAGACAGCAGCCACTCTTATAATTTCATGAACTGTCTCTCAATATTTATCAAACTTAAATAACATACTTATGGCCATATTTCTAATAGTTTCAATATAAGATGAAGTCCAAGTGTTTAAAAAAAGTTTGATCTTACACATTAATGGAAAAAAAAAACTAGATGTCGGATTTTTTTCCTTGCAAATGAATTAGTGGCACTATAAAACACCTTCAACCTTTCACAAATCACCTAAGTTAACATCTAATCTTGTCTGGTTAATACAATAGTATATAAAGGCTCTCATTATAGCAAACGATAAAAAATATCATTATATATCAAAGCAACACTAAGCATAAAATATGTGGAATTTCATCAAATCTTACAATTAAAGACTAACTTTTTGGAAGAATCAATATGCAAATGTCTCACATTTTCTTTAAAAGTTTGTTCACTTTTTAGTGTGGCTATCTAGAAGGTAACACTATCTCTAATTCTTTCTATTCCATCACTCATAACCTTTAACCCATCTTGGACAATTAGATTCAAAATATGTATACAACAATATATGTGAAATAACTTTCCATCTAATAAAAGATGATTAGGATTGAGCTTGGTCATGATGATGTCAGTTATAACATCATTGATAGAACAATTATCAACAGTCAATGTGGATAATATTCTATTAATATTCCCATCAAACAAGCAATTTAGTAACTCATTGAAAATATCAACTGTTGTATATAGAGAAGGTAGCACATAGACAAACCTAAAATTCAAATATCATAATTATAATACTAATAAGGCAAAACAAACTTATAAAATAAAATATTGTATTTAGCAATGTATAGAAATATACCTTATGACCAAACTTTGAAACTATCTACATATCCATAATTATTACAATCATATTTGAAATTTTCTCTAACAACTCCATAGTCTTAGACTTTTCAGATGCATAAATCTTCATGATGTCACTTCTAGCTATATTTTTAGAAGGAATCTTAAATAATGGTTGAAGACTAGCTGAATACTTTTTGAACAAAAAATGTTCAATTATTGAAATTGGATGTTCATGTATTATTATCATACTAGCAAGGTCCTTTCTTGAAGATTCTTGATCAAATATATAATTACTTATAGCTAATTTTCATCTACCTTCCACTGTTGTTGCACTAATGTTTGTTGCCTTACACTCCTATGAGGCCTAAGTTTACAAATGTTGTTATGATGATGCAAATGGTTTGTTCCATTTGTGCTTTTTTACTTCAAGCTTTTTGTGGCAATAATTGCACTCCTCTTTATTAATTCCATCAATATTGATCTTCTTAAAATGCTATCAAACCTCATATTTCAATTTTTTTTACCAATTATTGAACTTTCTTCATTCTTGTTTGACATAAAAGTTTTTGGTTCATCATTCTCAACTTCAATAGGTGACTCAATAGGCAAGTTGATAGGAGTTAATGAACTGTTACTTTTCATTATAGCTTAAGTAAAAGTAATATATAAATAAATTAAATATAAATAAATTAAATCACTATATTCTATGAAATTAATAGATCTTAATAAGATCAATTGAACTCACAATAAAGTCAAATTACTCTCTTCATCACAATATATTGACTAAAAAATAATTGATTAAAAATAAAAAATCAAAGCATGTATATATAAAAAGTTTCGTTAAAACTAAAAAAAAAAAAAAAAACCTACTTGATTTTTTTCTACTTTATAGCATAATTCGAAAAGGTAATTCAAGTAGAAAATTTTATTTAAAAATTCATTCCATCCCAATTCTCAATTATTAAGAATAAACAATACTTTTGATATTTTTAATATTTTTTTATCTAGTGCTTACAAAATTTAATGATTTTCAAACCCTAAGACTAGACCACACCTTTATTGGCCATCATTGGAACAGTCAAGTCTTTTATGTTTTCTGTGTTTATGATCCTAACCTTTTTCATTTTTCTTTCATTAAGATCCCAAGGTTTTGCTTAATGAATCATGATGGTTAGAATATGCAAAATTATATAAGTAACCAAAAGTGGGGAATTTCTAATTATATTATGAAGCAAATGTGGAAACAGATACAAACATGTAAAGGCATTAAATCCATCAATTTTGTCCCTGACATTATCATATCTTTTAGTCTCCCATTGTTATCACACTAGTTATCACTTTTCAATGATGTTTTAGGTAAAAAATAGTCTAAGTGTAATAATTCATGTGATTAGATAAATATTATATTTTATTAACAAGAATAAAGTATATAAAACAAATACACTAGAAGTGATAGTAAAGCTTACTCTTAACTGGCAAGAGCTTTGGATTCTTTGGATTTTTCCTCAAGTAGAGGTGAAGTCATATAAGTTTTTCTTAGATTTAGTTTTTAAAGCCTGATTAGATAACTAAAGAATAAAGATTAAAGAAGAATTTTTACAAAAAAAAGAGTAAAGTAAGAAATGGGTTTAGTTTTATCAAAGTAGAAAATAGTGAAATGAATGTAGCCCCCTAAAAGCTAATTAATTTAAAATAAAAATTTTATTTATTAATTTTATATAATTATATAAAGCTAATTAATATTAATAAAAATTTTATTTACTAGTTATATATAATTATATAAAAATGTATTGGATACGAGTGCCGGGTGGGTACTATATTACTCGTATCCATCTTCATACTCGATGAGTATTTCAAAATCATATCCATCATTGTCCTTATCCTTAAAATTTAATATCCATACTTATCCACATTCGAGTAAAATATCAGATTTCTCATCGTGCTTGGGTAAAATTGACATCTCTACTTTCGATTTCCTATGGCTATTGAAAAGTAAGAAATGTCTTCCTAAATGCTAATCTCTTGTGATATTTTAACTAAGCTTTAGTAGTTGAAGTTACTTTTCATATGATTATGATATTTATTAATTCTTTTGTTGTTTACTACTTGGGTTGAATTTATATGGATTTTAAATGACAGATGGAGATAGCTTTATTTCTTATTAATGCTTTACTTAGATTGATTACCCATTTCTACTCGATATAGTAGTAATTGTGTTAAACTTCAACAAATTCTGGTTGAAGAGATATACATTGCTATTTGCTCTAAATTTCAAACAAATTATGATTGTAAGGATTGTTGATTTGTTGATTTCTTACAAAAATGTAGTGTACAAAACTATATAGTTGGTGTGCACTCTTATTTAGAGTATGGTATTGACCTTGAAATGACTAGAAATCTTCTATTTACCATAGAAAAGTATTTATCAAGTTATTCATATTAAGTTTCAGAATTTACTTCTATTGTATTTAATAAATAACTATGTGACAAATGTTATTTCAGTTCCCTTTATTTTTTTTTTTTATTGATAACATTATAAAAATAAGACACACTAGTTTAGAGATGATACTAAAAGTGTTCCTTACTAACCAACCATATTCCCTTGTTTTGGCCTTAACTGATGGAAAGTTGAACCAAGATTCAAGTCATGAAACTTTATCTTTTAGGGATAGACTATCGAGTGGAGTTGGACAATTGTTTGTCACAAATTACCTTTTTCATTTGATTTTGAAAGAAAAAGAATTTTCATTCAATTGGACATACCAGTTGTAATAAGGAAACTAGAGATACTTTAAAGCGTATGAAATAATGGGAATGCTCAAATTGTAAGTTAAAACTCTTCGGAAGAGATATATTGCTTTACTTGGTTAATTAGTTCAAGATCTCATTCCCAAAATGTTTTTATCTTGATTTCTTTTGTCTAAAAGTCATTATTTTGCCACACAATTGTTTTAGGATTACCTTTGATTGTGTCAAAGTGCATAGGCAAACATATTGTATCTTGATATTTCTTATTTATTAATATGAAAACATATATACACACACATATATATATATATACATCTTAGCTTTTATTTATTGTTTTTCTGCTATTACTTTTTAAGTAATCAACAATAAAAGTTATGATGGAGCAAAGGTTGATATGTGGTTATATAGTGTGATACTTTTCTCTTAATGGTTGATTACTTACCTTTTGAGGACTCCAATTTAATGGCTCTACATAAAAATGTGCCTCTTTCTTTTCTATCACTTTACATAAAAAAGCTACTGTTTTATCTTTTGTTTATTACATTTATATGAAGCTTGCAATGTTAATCATTTAATTTGAAGTTAAAATTAGTTTCTCTTCTTGTTGTGAACCCATAAAAATGGTGATGATGTTGCTTGGCATTTTTTTTATCTAAATATAATTTTATTCTTTAGTTTATCATATAATTTTTTGTCTTTTAAGATTATATTATATTTTATTTTTTTATAGGTTTTGGTGATAAGGTAATAGTAATCTTTATCTTTCTTATCTTTTAGGAAGTGAAGTTTATAAATATAAATTTTCATTTCGATGTAATTCAAGTTGAATACAAATAAACTTGTTTAGTAAGTTCATACATTATTGCATGAGTACCGAATTACAAGAAAAAAATTATAAAAATCAAGTTTATTGAAAAATTTTGAATTGTTAAATTTAAATCATTACCACAAGCCATATGCTTTGTATGATTTTCTCAAAGAAATCTCTTAGCTAAAAAAAAAAAATTTATGCGAAAAACAAACCATCACAAAAAATTAGTGTAAACAAGCCTTTGAGTAGTTTCTGTAGGAACACAAACCATTTTTGAGATGATGAAATTAACTAATATTCCTTACAATAATCTCTTTTTTGAAATTTTTGAAGCAAATTTCATAATTATCAGACAATAATCACAAGTCTTTAGAATTTTTATTAAAAAATACATAAAATTTTGCTTTTTCATCTATTAAATTTATATAAATATTATTATTTACAAATAAAAAAAATAAACCTGCAACAAAGCGCGAGCCAATTTCTAGTTTGTATATATATATATATATATACATATTTAAAAGTTAAGAATTAACTTCTAATCATCTAAATTAAGAATACTAAACCAACAAATAAAAAGATTGTTGTCATATATATAATTAAATATAATTTACATTGTAACTTGATATTAATAAGTATATTTAAATAAAAATTTTAAATAATTAAAAGTTCCATAAACATATATTAAAATTATTATATAATACATTTTTTGTCAAATTTTTAAAATTCACCAGTATGTTTAGTGTATTGACACATAACATTTAGGATACATTAAAAAAATCAATAAATCAATATGATAAAAGAAACACATGATAATCTTTTCACTTTTCTTCTAGTTTAAAAATTTTACTAAACGTATACAAAATACTATTTTATAACTAAACTATATTAAATATAATTAAAAAGTAATTTTAAATATTATGAATGTAAATGAAACCAAATTCAGACGTTTGATTGTTAAGCATATAGCAACATTACAAAATTTTATAATTTAGAAAAAAATATTAGAAATTGCTTAATAAACATTTGAAAATGTATCAACTACTAAAAATAACATATTTTGTATTTTTTAATAAATAAATGTAAAATATCTGTAACAATATATAAAAACAATCCGCTACTTGTATTTTACTATACAACTCATAAATGTTTAAAAAAAAAAAAAGATGTGAAGCATATTTTAAGAAGTCAAGTGTAATTTAGTTATTTGACAAAGGAAGCTTCCAAAGATATGTGGAGAAAAGTAAGGGGTGATTTTGAAACAAAGAGGGTAATTAGAGGGTGAGAAGCATCCAAAGATACGTGGACAAAGAAGCTTCTAGAAAAAAATGGTAGTCTCTTAAAACTCACAAACCAATTAACCAATTATCACTGTCTCACAACCTTCTCACAAAGACTCAGTTTGCTTTCATTCTTTTTTGTTTACAAATGAGAAACTAATTCTCTATAGTGTTTACTTTCCTTAGCCCACTTGCTTGACATTAATTTTTTTTTGTTTGTAAGAGGAGATTGAGGAATTTTTGTTATTGGACATCCTCCTATCAGCCAAATTTCTCAAAACTTTTCTCTGTTGAAGTTCTCCGTTATTATTGTCATTTAATGTCGAGAAACACCATCCCTTTTCATCCTTTTAAGTAACCCTTCGTTGTGATTCTTTAGTTAGGCACATTAATAGGAATAGGCAGAGCAATAGTCTTCACATTTTACAACAGGATAGAAATTAATTGGTCAACAAATGTAAACATTTTACACCATCATCATTAGCAATCTAGAGGCCCAGCTAGACTTTCATAACATGACACTGGTAAGTTCATTCTGGGTGCTTTCTTGGGCTTTTTGTGTTGCATTTCTATGTTTTATAGTTGATCACTCAAGTGACATTTAGACATTTTGTATTTCAAAAAATCCCATATTAAAACTTTATGGTAAAATTTACATGTTCATTTCTTTCTTTAAATGTATCAAGCTAAGATGAATGTTAAACTTTTTTATTGTTATTCAACCATTGCCTTAATATGCATATTAGGATTAATACAAGTTTCAGAAATTATGCTTTGCATAAAAAAAAAAAATTAGAGGCAATCAAAACTAGGTTGGAATGTTAGGCTTTTAGCTATAAATTTTTTAATTTTTTTGTCGACTTTAGTCTTCTAATCTTTCAGATGATCCTCTGTTGTTGTTTGGAAAATTAGGCCATGGTTTCATTTTTTGATTTGAAATTCTACATCTTGTGAAAATGAGAACTTACTATATGTTGCAAGGAACCATGGACCTTCTTAGTCTCATGGGGTGTACACTTGAGGGATCCCCTATATGCATCTATTTTTAATTCTTTGGGGCTTGCCTGTGTTGCCATTATAGGCTTTTGTTATTGGATAAGAAGCTGCATTTGGGAAGGTATATCATTTCATATTTACTTATTACCAAAGAATGTAAAAGAGTTAAACTTTTTTGTTGGTTTGATGAAAAAAGAAAGCAATAAATTACTTAAAAAAGAGGCAAAAAAATATATGAAATGTGGCCATACATAGCTCATGTACGTAGTATCAATTTTTTTAAAGGTCTGCTTCTATATCTTTATTATTCTTTTGAGTTAATAGTTTTAAGTTTTAAGTGTAGGAATGATGAAGGTCAAATTCAACGTCTTGCTAAATCAGTTTACAAGGTTAAGGTCGAAGCTGCAAGTATGCTCGAAGCTTACATTTTCTTTATATGTAGACATATGTATATGTATATGTATATGTATATGTATATGTATATGTATATGTTTTCTTTATTAGACTGTTGTTACCATTTTAGGCCTTTTGGGAAGGAAGCTTTGACTAAATTAAACTTGTCCCTGTGTGTTATTTGTCATTATCTACTTTTGATGAATTTGGTGCTTTCAACCATCTCCATGCCCTTTACTTTTTTTTTTTCTCACCTTATTACAGTTAACAAGGATTGTAATGGTAAATTTGGAAACTAATATTTTTTTTGGTTAATATCAAAACCTAATAGTTTTTGACATTGTAGATCATTTCACCTTTCCATCTTTACAACTTTCCTTTCTCCCTACCAAACATAACATTAAATATTATTGTCATCATCTTACATTTGTATCTTTATATTGAAAAGCCATCTTTTTTACTCAATCAACAGTTTAAGAGGTAATGAAATAATGCTAAATTTATGTTATTTTTGTTATAAATATTGTTTTATACGATAAATAGATATTTCATCTTAACGTTTGCTTCTCTATTCTAGTAGGTAGTTTATGATCATGAATTATTTTTTATAACCTTTTGCATGCTGGGGTACAAATAAGCAATTGATTATAGATATATTACTTCACTGGAATGTGTCACAGCATAATTTAATTAAAAAAAAACTTATGCTAAAGCTTATAAGAAAGATCTCTTTAAGTCATTGAATATGGAGCTTTCAAGTGACTTCGAGGTTTGATTTTGACATACTTTTTCTTAATTTGTTTAGATGAGAATGATTTATATTATCAAATTATTTAATGGACTAAGTATGATTGTTTTGCATTTAAAACGTGATCTTTTGTAGTTCACTAGAAAGTCAGGTGAGAAAATTAATTTGTTATTATTCCACAAGTTTCTTACTTTTTAACTTTTTGGATTTTTTTGTTCAACAGCAGGTTATGTTTCTATTTACATTGGACCCGATAAAACATAATGTATACCTAGCTAATGAATTTAAAAAAGTTTCATATTAAGAAATTGAGTTCTCATGGAAATAGCTTGCATTTGGTTTCCTTATGAACCATTTAAAAAAACGAAACAAAAATTTGAGAGGATAGTGATAAGTCCAAACCAATGTTTATGGTTTTTTTTTTAACTTTTAGTTTTCATTCTATTTTTCTCCTTATTTATATGATTTAGTTTTCATTTTTTTTGGCTCATGGTATAGGTGTGATGATATCGATAATTAAAAAAAAAGTTAATTTTTTTAATATTTTGGTTAGGTTTCTTTTATGGTCATTTATTATTCGTCATAGTATTTGTTGATTTTTTTTTCATGAATTATAATACTATGAGGCTAGCTATAATTTACAAAAAACTTACTTATGGAAAGTTATTCATTGATCCATGAAGTTGGTCATGATTGTGATGACAAGATATTGGTACTAATTCAACAAATTCTGTGAAGTTTTTGGGCTCCATTTCTAAACTAGAAGCTATTTATGTGTCCCAAAATTCTGTAACAATTGAGTTGCTTGCTGAAAGAGGACATATTTGTTTCAAACATTGTATTTTTCTATTTGGATCACCCTAAAATATTGTATCATATTTGGTTACAGTTTCACATGTTAAAACATAAATTGTCAAACAAATTCAATTTCAAACTTATTTCATTCATTTCTCTGTTTTGCACTCTTATAAAGCATTTTTTTTTTGTCTAACTAGATTATTGACTTTTGTCATAAGGTTAGGATGGAATTGATCTAACGATGAATTTAAATGAAAATAAATCTAAAGCAAAAGATGATGACTTGGATGATATTGTATTTTACTTTCTTTGAAACTTTTCCTAATTAATGTTTTCATTATATATAACTAAATTGAATACGTTTTAATAAACATGAGTTTTAGGGTGTTGACCTATAGCATGTATTACATGTCAATTGTGTGTTGGACATCAAGCTCCAAAATGCAGCTAACTTAACTTCTTTATTTCTTTGTTAATATTAGGCTTTGATAGTTTTATATCTTTTATTAATTTTAATTTGGTCTCAGATACTTCTATTTTTCAATTATGTCATTTAGGTATTCAATGAGCATTATGTGGCAACGCTAAAACGAAGTGAAGCATTCACAATTAAAGAGGGAAGAGAGATCCAACAGGCAAGTACTCATAATGAGTTTTTTGTATGATAGTCGAGGTATAAGTTTCCTTATCTTTTGTTTTTTATTTCAAGTATAAATGCTAAATGTCATTAAACAAAACAATTTAGTGTTCTTATTGTTATTTGTGATAAATAAAACCAAAATGAATGTGAAGGCTATAAATGATGGTGTTAATTTGAATATATGTTTAATGTTGATGTCAAGACCCAAATTGCTAATACATTTGACATTGAGGCTCCATTTTTTTCTTAAAAAATGATTTTCAAAAAATGATTTTTATATTTTTAAGTGTTTGTTTGATAGAAAACTGATTAATTAATGAAAATGGACTTATTGGTTAATAGAAAATAAGGTAATTTTTTAAAAAATTATCTTACTCTTTTGAAAAAAAAAAGATAATTTTCGAAAAAGATCTGTTTATGAGTAGAACTATATATCAATGTGTTGAATTATAATTTTACTTAAGTTGGACTTTGCACATGATTTTTTTTAAGCTAAAATTTAATTTGACTTGACCCAAAATATTGTTATATTAATAAATAATATTTTATTTAATTTTATTAAAAAATTAAAATAATAATATTAAAAGTCTTTTAATATTTTAATTTTAAATATTTTTATAATTTTACTAAAGTAAGAATTGAACATAATATTTTAAGCTCAAGCTTAATTTGATTCGACTTAAAATATTATTATATTAATAAAAATATTTTATTTAATTTTAATTAATAATTAAAATGCTACCTTTAAAAGTCTTTTGTTTTAAATATTTATATTTTATATATTATTAAACATAAATATTTTTAGTATTTCAATAATAAATAGTATTATATTATTATTTTAATAATATATAATAATATATAATAATATGTTTATTATTTTAATAATTAATTTTAAATAATATAATAATATTATTTTCTTAATATGGAAATTTTTAATAATTTCTTATTATTTTTTAGTTTAAAATATATAATTTTATATTTTTATTTATTAAGATATTTATATTACTATTTTAATAATACATATAAATAAAAAATTTTATTATAATTTAATAATAGATACTTTCAATAGAAAATATAAATATTTCAATAAAAAATATAAATATTTTTTAAAAATCAATTTTAACAAAGCAAACGGAGTTTGAACCTCCCAACAATGTACGAGTTTCATGGTAATAAGAATAATAGTAGTCATTAATATCACTCCTTATTACCTAATATAAAGTGGTATAAATAAGAAATGAGTATGTAAACAATGGGAAAAATAATAGTTGTTACTTGATATCAAATCAATGTAAAAGTAATGCATAAAAATCGACAAGTTACTAATAAATATGTGTAACTGTTTTTGAGAAAAAAGAAGTTGATTGATTTTAAGAGATCATTACATCAGCTGCAACAACATGATCAATCATAGAAGGACATTAGCATTCCTCTATCCAATACATACTGGATCTATGTTCGTAAGTGCATGTTTTGCCAGCAAGGCTGCTGCTTCATTAGCATCTCTGCTCTTGGTCTGGGCCACTTTGCTTGTCTGAAAACATCCCATTAACATCTTAGCATCATCAATTTGCTAGGTTTACAATAGAGGATAGGCTTCTTATCTTGGAGTTTAGCTGGTTTAGTCACCTTCTGGAATTATAATTAAATTGAAACCCCATGTCCTTTGTAAATTCTATTGCCTTAAGAGCCGCTTCGCATTCCATTTCTTTAATTACCTAAAACAAATCTTTCACGGTCTCTGATGATCATTTCTTTCTTTTTTGAAATTATTGAAATAACAATATGAAATAAACTATTTTTAATAAAATATATAATCTATTTAAATAAAGATATAAGCATATTGTATTTGTCATATAAAAATAAAATAGTTAGGGTTTTTATAAGAAATAAAATAATAAAATCAATTTTTACATTCATTATAAGAAATTGGCAACAATTATATATTTTTATTATCATGAAATTAATAATTGATTGATAATCTTTTATTTAAAACTTTATATATAATTTTATCAATTATATAATAATTAAATATTTGATATGTATTATTGATTTATATATTTATTTTATTCAATTAAGAGTAAACTCTTACGCCACACTATTTATTTTCATTTATTAAGAATCCTTTTGTGGCTATTTTTTTCGTTTTCGTTTTCTATTATTTTGTCTTCTTTTCATTTTTTTTTATTTTCTTTTTTTTCTTAATAGTTTAAAGGAAAGCCTTGGGCTCGACTTATAAATGAAATTAAATGCTAAATTTAAAATTAAATATTTTTGTAATTATTTAATTTAAAATTAAACGATTTAATTTATATAAATAAAGTTTTAATGTTATCAATTTATAATTTATAATAATGTAAGATTTTTTTTAATAGGTAAAAGATATCTACAGTTAATTTTAACATAGTGCAGTTAATTTTAACATAGTGAAATTAAGTTTTTTACATGAAATGACAAATGAAAAGGCTCTTGCCTTTCTTTTTCTTTTTTTTTTTTTTAATAAATTTTTTCGTAAGTTTATTTTTTTTCTCTTCTTCGTTATCCTTTCTATTCAAAACTGAGAGAACTTAAAGTTTACTGTAAGTTTCAATTTTACTGAAATTAGGGAAGGAAATTGAAAAAAGAAAGAAAATTGAAATGCAGTAGAGAAAAAATTTCAAAAAAAAAAAAAAAAAACGAAGCATCCAAGAAGATGAAAGAGATGAACCCGCCGCCAAATTAAATGACGAAGAAGACAAAAGGTAATCTCTTTTTTCCCTTTTTAATTAAGTTATGGGTTTTCTTTTAAAGTTTTTGTTTTAGAATTTTAAGTTGGAAATAGAAGAAAAAATCAAAAATGAGTTAAAAAAATTTGGAATGTATAAATTGACATTAAAGGAAGTGACATTCTCGCAGAAATAGAGAAATAGAGGGAGAGGCAATCAAGAATCCCTGCAATTCTCATGGTGTAAACCGAAAGCATTGTCACTAAAGTTACTAAAAAGGACGAACTTGATGGAGAAAACGAGCTTGTTCTTCAGGACACCTTAGCTCAAGAAACTGCTGCCTTGGTTGGAAATCAAACATAATATTAAATTTTGAGATTTTTTATAACAAAAATTTATCCGGGTTAACAATGAATTTTATACCTAAATGTTACTTTAGGATAGTGCAAATATGTTTTAATAACTTTTCTTTTATATAGTTTGACAATATTTGATAAATATATTTATTTTTTTAAACCAATATTGGAAAAAAAAAAACCAAATCAACATTAAAACATCATATCACAACACGTATTTTTCACATCTAAATTTTTGTTAAAAAAAATTCTTATATTATTACAAACCAATAACATTATATTCTTATTTATATAAATTAAAATGTTTAATTTTGAATTAAACAACTATCTAAACATTTAATCTCAAATTATGCATTTAACCAGACAAATGGCAGTTAATTGAACCACCGAATGTCAATTAGACTAAATAGGGTATACTGCTTACTACGCTGCAGTGAGCAGCTAGATATATATATATATATATATATCCTATCTTCCTTCTAACTCCCTCCATTTCCCACTCTTTTTTTTAGGGAGTGGGGGGGGAGGGGGGGTGGTCTATTTCTTACTTTGAACTAAACCGCAGACAGAATTATTACCAGATATATGAGAAAGCTACTGCTGTCCGTTATTCTGCTATGTCAAAACAAGAATATGCTGCAAACTTCACTCCATTTCTGTTTTGAAGCTAAGAAAAATAGAATACTTTCAAAATTGTCTCAAAATCTACAGGGCTCCCTATATGAGAATAATGTAAAGACATGTTTATACAGATGATCCCATCCCAACATTCTTCAGATTGGCATGTTTTGCAATCTTATATGCTTGTACTTTTGTGCGGTGTTGAAGCATCTTGCACTCTCTGTCAACCCTTTAGATAAAACAAGCTTCAATCCATCAACTCCCTCTTGCAAAGCCGTATCAATCTTGTCCAGTCCAACAACAAAAGATTAAAAATAAATAGTAATTAGGCAACGAAAATAATGCTCAAAAGTCTATTACCACATCTTCCTCTCACACCACCTAAATAGATGCTCTGCCATCTATTCACTTCCTAACAGATATGTTTGAGTTCAAAAGCATTATTACAAGTTCAGTTTTAAATTTTAAACCATGTCTTTTTCGTAAAAGCAACATTTAAAAAAGTCGGGTATGAAATTAAAGATGAAAAGGTCAAGCAATAACAGGTTGAACAACTTAAAATAGGTTATAATAAAATATTAAAGGCCAGAAAGAACAAAACAGATAATTTGCAACAAGAGATACACACCTAGGATCATGTAAATCTAAACATTAGAATCCCTGTGTGCATGTCTGACCGGTTTCTTCCCCTAGTCTACATGGCAATAAAGAAGGCATGCTTCACATTCACAATTAGAGCGGGAAAACACACTGGAATATCAATATGTATCAGTGTTGTCGAGAGCGCAAGGTGCACTCTAAGCATTAGGACCCTTGTATTGCCTGACACGTAAGGCACAAAAATGGTGTTTGCCCACATGAAGTGACTAATTTTAGAAGATAATTAATATATACAGGACAAAGAAAACCGTATGTATTCTGTCTAATAAGCTAAAAATATGAGTTTGTTAATAAACATTAAAGAGTTTTCTCCATTAAACTTCAATCGAGAGTGATTTTTTCGCACCTTTCGCATGGAAAAATGCACCAAGGCACAAAAGGCGTGCCTCTGATAAAAGATGTCTCGCCTGAAGGGAAGCAAGGCACTATCTATTTTCTTTCTCTCTTTTCATTTGTTTTCTAGCAACCAACTTTCGGCTGATATGGGTCCCACAACATTGAATCAGTGGCCCTAATACCCTGCCAGTTTCATCCAGCATTGACAGCCAAGACTAGATCCAAAACCAACCTGCTAGGGCAAAAAATGTCCTCAACATGCCGGATTAGGTTAGCTGGCGCTAGATTAAATACAAAACAGGCTGGCCACAAAGCCTTGATTTTGACATATTTGGCCAAGCCGCTGCCATCTGAGATCTGGCCAGTTAGATAAGTCTGGCAGTGGTGAGCTACTGGGAACTAGGAATAAGAAAAGAAAGGGATAAAAGAGAGGAAAACTGACAATGTTTTTTAATTTTAATTCATTGTCTGCTTGGACATTTAATTTATTCATAATTATTTAACTTAATATTTTGCCAACTAAAATTTTTAAGCGAATATTCCATATCCGGTAACTCCCATTGCTCGATTGTACTAAATTTAGACAATTATATTTTTGGGTAAAGTTTCTAATACAAAATCAGGTATTATACCAATACTTTTAAGAACAAGATGTGGATTCCTTAAGATAATAAGTTAATTATGGCCAAACAAGATCAAGCAGAATGTTAAATCTTACTCGTTCTCGAGCCGATGCATTAAACTTTTGCAGCAAGAATGCCTTAGGATCCATCTGACCTGGCGGCCTACCAATACCTAACAAACAAATCATAATGATTAAGCTCCTACTCAATCAAGAAATAGAGCAGCTACGAACCAAATACATAATATTAGATTTCAAACCAACCAATTCGTAGCCGTACAAACTCTCTGTTTCCCCGAAAATGATAGATTATACTCTTCAGCCTAGTAAAAATAAGCAATAGTGAAATAATTTCTGAAAAAAAAAAAGGAACAAAAACAGCAAATATGTAATTAAATAACCAAGAATAACCCACATATTGGAAACTAAGAGACCTTGAACATACACCAATATGGTGACTTCCACATGCAGAAATTTATTTCTCTTTCCCCTTCTACTTTTCTTTCCTTGAACAAGACATAGTTTTTCCCTTCATATTCACTAGAATATTGTTCTAGTATCCAAGAATATTTTGTTCATGTAGGGAATTAAGATACGTCTATTTACTTGGCAATTAAAATCTAGCTGCTTCGACTAATACCCAACACATTTAGAATGTTCAGATACCTTGCAGATAATAAACCAGTTGAAAAACTAGAATGTTTAGATTCACTAGCAAACTCAATCAAGATCGTTACAGTGAGTGTTAGAAACAGATCTTTAAGACTCATATTAATAAGTGGCAAAATCAAAATAACGCATGCAAAGTTCAGCCACAGTGGTGTCAATAACCATCAACACAAACACATGTTTGATCATTGTTGCAAATGACAAGCATTATTTCATTTAAAAAGAAATATATTGTTTTTGCAGCACTAATTTAGGTCCAATAGCACAAAAATCTCAGCAGTAATCAATTAGGAATTACAAAAATAGCTCAAACAGTATTTAGACACTAAGTGTCTGGTGCTGAGAACAGGGCAGAACTTGACTGCCAAGCAGCCTGTTACTGTCTAGCTACCCTATAGTTTTTTGGAGGAGATAGTTGAAACCCACAAGACCAACACTAAACTTGGGCATAGAATAGATTGATGGCAAAGACCTACGATCAAAACTAATTACCACAAAAGAGAGAACTACTTTAACAAATGACCTTTGAGGGCTTTTTCACTTCATATAGTTCACCTAATGATAACCACACACATCAACTTCTTTGCCCCCTTTTGTTCCTTTCTTTCAACCACTTTTGTGCACACATCAGCTTTTTTGCCCCCTATTGTTCCTTTCTTTCAACCACTTGTTTAGGGAAGCAAATGTTTAACAAAAATTAGTATAGTTGAAACTTGTTCATGCAGCAACAAAGCATTTTGTAAACGATAAGAAGAGAACTCAAGAAATTCAATGTAACTTTATACATAACGTTTTCTTCAGGCAAAGTATATAATATTCCTCGTTCATACCCATTATGGCTCCCATGACCTCCTTTGTCTTGAAGACGAAGCACTCCGCATGGTAAGTCCATGTCATCATGAAACTACAACAGGAAAGCATAACACGAGCAACCATAAGATGTTATCAATTATCTTTTGTGATACACAAAACTGTAATGTACTATCAAAATCTAAGATAGACATGAATGCCAGGCAATGGAAAAATTACCACAATTACTCGATTAAGCG